>NC_066622.1:72865638-73557638 GCF_025201925.1 Gopherus flavomarginatus | reverse complement strand
CCCTCCACCTTAACTCTAGTTTAATGCACTTGTTGTCTGGGATTGATGCAGTCTTTAATTATCAGATCATATACTGTTTTATCCTACATGGGTGTTCAGCAGAGTTTGAAGTAAGGTACAGAAGGCCAGTGGAACAGACTGCCTACGGAGGTTGTGGAAGCTCTTTCACTGGAGGTTTTCAAAAGGAGGCTGGACAGCCATTGGTCTTCGATGGCTTATACGCAACAAATCCTACATCTTGGCAGGGGTTAGACGAGATGACCCTTGCGGTGCCTTCTAACCCTTTGGCTCTATGATTATCAGCCCCTAGAAGGGAACCCAGCTCATGCTTTGCCAGTGAGTGACACAGGTATGTGTGACAGCACTGAGATGTAGGGTGTCAAGATTCCTGAGTTCTATGCCTAGCTCTGGAAGCAGAGCGGTCTGGTGATTAGCACAGTAATTACAGGCACCATTACCAAGCTCACGGTTCTGGCACACTCATCCTGAGAGACCTTGTGGATGAGACTTTGCTCTGTCATGTGGGAAACTTGGGTTCCAGCTTCGCCTGAAGTGACCTAGAACCTGGTTTGTAGATGGGGAAGGAGTGCTGCTCGCTTCCTCCTGGGATAGGACGCTGAGCCTTTGTCAGTAATAAGGATTGTCTGCTCCAGCGAAATACTCAGATTGTGCAGTAGAGGAGAGGAGATTTGACTCCAAGACTGCCTGTTTCCTAACAAAGTGCCTCTTCCCTTGTGCCAAAGGCACTTAGCAGGTCTGTGGAGAGCAAGAGAGGGGAGAAGTGCATGTGCCCTTAGCTCTAATAGCTAGTATTTGGCCCTGGGTCCAGGAGGCCTGAAAGGGGACTAGCAGGCTCAGTGCTCATTCAGAGGAGCTAGCTCCCTAGCTCCCAGGGAAATCTTAAAACAAACAAAAGGATTTAAAATGAATGCAAAACTGTCATCCCATGAAAGCCACACCCTATGGTTAGTCAAATGGCAGAAGAAGGATAAGGGCTTTGGGGCTCTCTGAGCCCTTGTGCTGGAGCCATTCATTTCATTAGCTTTCCAGTCACTGTAGCTGATCTTGTTCCCTGCCGACAGATGTTCAGTTCTTCTTCTGTTTAGGTGAATTGTGTGTTAGACATTCCTGGCACCCAGTATTGCTGCCTCCTCTGGGCTGGCCTGGCAGTGGCAGTGGCAGGGAGGTGGGAGGGATTCTCATTCCTTACGACAGAGTCAAGCAAAGGAAGAGATCGGTATGACGCCAGATTGGGTGGAGTGTGATTGGAACCCTGTCACAATCTACCTCATCCCCATGTCATTTAACATTGGTCACAGATCCTGATCCCTGGGGAATTCCAGATATTACTCTGTAGAGAATAATTTCCTTCCAGGTGCCTGATGGGCACATCCTTTGGAGCACAGCTTTCCTGTGCAATGGACTTTGCAGCTGGATCTGGGATGTTTACATATTGCACATTAGAAATGTAGTTGAAAACATTAAAACTCTTTAAATTAAGAGCCTTTTCCCCACATGAGATCTGGCTGGCTTGGATTTCTGACCATAGTTTGTTCCTAACTAGCTTTTGGAAGTGATTCTACAAGAATTTATTGGGACTGTCTGGAGCCTAACATGAAACTTTTGCCCTTGCTATGTTAGCGCTGTGATTCTTTTTTTTTTTAGGGGTGTTCACTTGAAATTAGGTGGAAAGAGCAGTTAATAAATTAGAACTAGAAATAAAAAGGGGAAAAGCCCAAATGTCATAAATATTTTCAGTTGAAACTCAGTCAAAAGCAGTTTCAACAGTGGATTTACTACACGGCATTGATTTCATTTGACAGGATAATGTGCCAAAGAATAATGCACGTTGAGAAAGAGCTTCAAGACCTCTCCATTTTAAGTGCATTTTGTTTCAGTTTCAGATTGAGCGTACAAGTAGAAATTGAACCTAAATCCCAGCCATAGATTAAATATGAACCACAGAAGACATGGTCGATCCACAGAGATTTAAACTTTATGAACTGAGATTTAAAAATTGCCCATAGTCTAGCAAACAAACTTTTAAACAGACTATTAGCGACTGATGACCATTCAATTAGTGCCTTTAAAAGCCATTTTTAAGTGAAAGCATTTGCTTTTCTGTGCAGTAATTTCTTAGGTGCTCCTGTTTTCTGGTACAGGCTGATTTAAGTAATAGGTTACATACCACAGTAAATAGTTCTGAAATTTCACATTTGAGAACTATTGGGTGAATACCATCTGGTCCTGGTGACTTATTACTGTTTAATTTATCAATTTGTTCCAAAAATCGTCTGACACCTCAGCCTGGGACAGTTCCTTAGGTTTGTCCCCGAAAAAGAATGGGTCAGGTTTGGGAATCTCTCTCATATCCTATGCATTGAACACTGATGCACGAGAATAGTTCATTTAGCTTCTCCACTATGGCCTTGTCTTCCTTGAGTATTCTTTTAGCACGCTGATCGTCCAGTGGCCCCACTGATTGTTTGGCAGACTTCTTCCTTCTGGTGTATTTAAATATTTATTCTTTTTGCTTTAAGTTTTGGTGTCGTTTGCTAGAGGATCTTCAAATTCTTTTTGACCTGTCTAATTATACTTCATTTGCCAGAGTTTATTCTTTTCTATTTTCCTCAGTAGGATTCGACTTCCAATTTTTAAATGATGTCTTTTTGCCTCTTTTACTCTGTTTAGCTATGATGGGGTTTTTTAGGTCCACTTATTTATTTTATAATTATTATTATTATTATTTATTATTTGGGATATACATATAGTTGAGCCTCTATTATGGTATTTTTTAAAAGTTTCCATGCAGGTTGTAGGCATTTCACTCTTGTGACTGTTCCATTTAACTAGCCTTCTCATTTTTGTTTAGTTCCCCATTTTGAAGTAAAATGCTACTGTGGTGGGTATCTTTGGAACTTTCCCCCTAAAATGATACATTTGATTACGTTATGGTCGCTATTTCCAAGCAGTTCAACTATAGTCACCTCTTGGACCAGGGCCTGTGCTCCACTTGGGACTGAAACGGGAATTGGCTCTCCCCTCTTGGGTTCCAGGACTCCAACTAACAGTCATTAATGGTGTCTAGAAATTTTCTCTTCGTCCTATCCTGAGGTGACATGTTCCCAATCAATATGGGCATAGTTGAAATCCCCCATTATTATTGGGTTTTCTGTTTTGGCAGCCTCTCTATTCTCCCTGAGTATTTCACAATCACTATTACCATCCTGGTCAGGTGGTTGGTAGTGGATTCCTATTGTTATATTCTTTTTATTCAAGCATGGAATTTATATCCATACAGATTCTATGATACAGTTGAATTCTGTTAGGATTTTTACTATATTTGATTCTATGCTTTCTTTCCCGTATAGTGCCACTCCCCCATCAGTGTGACCTACTCTGTCATTGCTGTATATTGTGTATATCCTGGTATTACTCTGTCTCATTGCTTGTCATCATTCCATCAAGTTTCTGTAACGCCTGTTATATCAATATCCTCTTTAATACCAGACACTCAGGTTTACTCATCTTAGTATTTAGCCTTTTTGCATTTGTATACAAGCACTTAAAAATGGTCAATATTTAGTTGTCTGCCTTCATGTGATGAAACTGAATGGGACACTTTTTTGTTTGATTGTTTCTCTTCAGTTCCTATTTTATTATATCAACTTCTATCCTCTCCTCTCATCTAGGATATAAAGGATCCTCTTTAGTAAATCCTCCCTTAAGGGACATATCTGTCTAAACTGTGCACTTCTACGAATCTGTCAGCTTTCTGCCAGGCCTTAGTTTAAAAACTTCTCTACGATCTTTTTAATTTTACTTGCTAGCGGTCTGGTTTCATTTTGGTTTAGGTGAATCCATCCTTCCTGTATAGTCTCCTCCTTTCTCAAAAGGTTCCCTAGTTCCTAATAAACCTAAATCTCTCCTCCCTACTCCATGATCTCATCCACACATGGAGACCCTGCAGTTCTGCCTGTCTAACTGCCCCTGTGCATGGAACTGGAAGCTTTTCAGCCAATGCTACCATGGAGGCACTGGACTTCAATCTCCTTACCATCGTTCACTCTAGTTCAGACCAGCAAGTGACCCGTGCCCCATGCTACAGAGGAAGAGAAACAGATCTAGGTCCAACTCTGTAATGAGGTCAATGGCAGGATTAGGGCCCCACAGGTAATGGAGCCATGAGCAGTAACTAGACTGGGGGAAAGCCAGTCAGACAGACTTGCCTGTGTTCTTACATTTTCTAGAATTCCAGATGAGCAGGGGTGGTGAGCCCAGTAGCTGCAGGATATCTGCATATTGGTGAAGTGCTTTATACCACTTCTCCCCCAGTCCCACAGAAAAATCCTTTCAGATTTACTTGACTCGGATGCTGCCTTCTGCTCTGCAACCAATCAGAGAAACTTTAGAGGTGAAGAAGTTCTATCCCTAGGATAGGGTGAATCCCTTTTAGAACCGCTCCTGGTTCCCCATGGCAATCAGAAATATATATCCTCGTAAACAAACAACATTTGAGTGACTCTGCATCCTTTCTTCAGCCATCTGCTCTCTCCAGATGGACATATTATCCCTAGGGAAAAGGACTTTTACAGGTTTATGTGTTCTGAGACCTCCATCCCATCATGGTCTCGCTGGAGCTTGCGGTCAGCCCTTTCCTACAGTCAGACACACATTGTTTCTCCTTTTCTACCCAGACTCTTAGGCCCAGACCCCACCTGATCTCAAGTAAATGGGCAGCTATCCTCCTTTCCATAACTACTGTGATGTGTTTCTTCACCACGTTAGCTCAGTCCAGGCAGCATAACATGGCTGACAAGCCCCATTGTGATGGAGAGCAATATGCTTGAAGCCGTGCTAGCTGGCCATTCTGGAGCCTATGGGGGTGCTTAGATAATAAGGGAAGTGGGCCTAGACCTGAACACCAGATCGGCAACCACAATAGTGACAGAGGTTTAGATCCAGCTCTGCCACATAGGCCCCTCTCTGGTAATATTTCACATTCCAAAGAGCTTCATGTCAGCGAGCCACCTGGCCCCATGGCAAGGCGGGCAGATGTTGTTAGCTCCATTTTGTACAAGGTGAAACAGTCCTCGCGTGGCAAGACACCTCTTTTCTCTCAGCAGCCTTAGCGTTTCTCCCCTCTGGCAATGGTGGTCCTGGAGTAATCAGTCACACTCAGACAGGGCTGGTGCTTCCATTAGGCGACCCTGGGAGGTTGCCTAGGGCCCCAGGATTCGGGGGGTGGCATTTTGTGCGCTCCCCACGGGGTGCGTGGGAGCTTCTGGTTCTGCTTCCGTCGCACCACCGAAGAAGGATCTTCTGCCGATGTGCTGCGGAAAACAGCGGCAGGCAGCTGAGCAGTTCAATGACTGCCGCTGTCGCCTGCGGCATTTCGGCAGAGGGTCCTTCTTTGGCGGCACAACAGGAGCAGAACCAGAAGCTCCTGCGTGCCCTGTGGGGAGCTCACAAAATGCCACCCCCCCCCCGCATTCTGCCTAGGGCGCCAGAAACCCTGACACCGCTCCTGCACTCAGGCAGGGTTTGCCTTCACCCTTTGGTGCTCCCTTGGTTCTGTCTTCAGGATAGGCCTGAGTGTAAGCCTAAGGGGTGCGCCTTCCCCACTCAAAAAGGGGAAATAATCCCATAGACCCAAACAAAGGGTCTATACCTTTCCCTGTCTCCTCGCTGGAAGGGGTGTCATCCTGTTCTTTGTTCTGGGGTGTCAGTCCTTCCCCTAGCCAGCACTCGGACTTGTCTGCTTCCCCTATGGGAAGGAACAAAGCCTCTCCTGCTGGAGAAGCTACTTCCCTGCTGCTACTAGCCTTGTAACAGTTGCTGTTTCTCTCTCTCCTCCCTTTCTCTCACTGGAGAAGCGGGTTTTAAAAGGTGTCAGGCAGCCCTTAATAGGATTCAGCTGTCTCCAATTAACCTGGGTAACCCCTTCTCAGTTTGTAGGAAAAAGGGCCTGTAACATTCTAGGGCTAACATATCTGCCTTCCGTTACCCTTTTGCACCCACGACCCTCCGGGGATATCAGCTGGTGGCTCCTGCATGGAGCTGTGAGCATGGGCGTGTGCTTGGCGCAGTTCACTTTTGTCCCTGAAGCCTGTCCCTTTTGTGGCGTGAGGAAGACTAGGCTGCAGCCCCTCCTCCAGAACCTCTTATTGAGATTCTGGCTGCACTTTTTCCCGCACTTGTTTATTTATGTGCACCCAATTTGAGGCCCCACAAAGTCGCGGGACCACCTCATCAACCTCCTCCTAGCTATGGTCAAGGTGGCCATTTGTAACACCAGGGAGAGGAGGTTGGCAGGGCGGGGGTGGGGGGAAGAGATGAAGGGGCTGCGACTGTGGGTCTGTTTTTCATTCTTTTCTCCATTCACATATCTGGGCAGAATTCCTCTGGGCAGTGTCCACCGGCTTTCTCAATGCCTTCGAGGAGCAGTGGGCGCTGTCCGGGGTTCTCTGCTTGGTGTTCCCTAGTTTTGGCCCTTTGACCTCCATGCCTGTTCCTGTTATTGCCTTTGTTGTCCCCCGAACTCAGTTGGGTTCTGGGTTTAGTAGCCCCTCCCTAGGTTGGGGGAGGGGCTTTTGGCAGAGGGCAAGTTAGTGCCCACCCACGTCCTGGTGCTCAATAGGACTACCTTTCTGTACCCACGACCTGCCGGGGATATCGGCTGGCGGCCCCTTCACAGAGCCGTGACAGTGGGCGTGTACTTGGTGTAGTTCACTCCCATCCCAGACACCTGCCCCTTTTGCGGCATGAGGGAGACTCTGGTGCACAAATATCTGGAGTGCACCAGGTTGCAGCCCCTCTTCTGGCTCTTCCAGAACCTCTTGTTGAGGTTCTGGCTGCACTTTTCCCTGCACCTTTTTCTATATGCTCACCCCATCCATGGCCCCATGAAGTTGCGGGACCACCTCATCAACCTCCTCCCAGCCATGGCCAAAGTGGCCATTTATAACACCAGGGAGAGGAGGTTGGCTGGGGTTGCTGCTTCTGTGGGGCCTGTTTTCATTTTTCATCCGCTCACATATCCAGGCAGAGTTCCTCTGGGTGGCGTCCACTGGCTCCTTGGATGCTTTTGAGGAGCACTGGGTGCTGTCTGGGATTCTCTGCTCAGTGTCCCCTTTTGGTTCCCTAGTTTTGGCCCCTTGACCCCCACACCATCCTGTTTTTTCCTTTGTTGTCCCACAACTTTAGTTGAGGTCTGGGCTCAGTAGCTCCTCCTCAGGTTGGGGGAGGGGCCTTTAGCTGTGGGCGGGCTTCTGCCCACCCACTTCCCACTACCCACTACAACTGCCCTCTTGCACCCTCAACCTGCCGGGGATATCAGCTGGCGGCTCCTTGACAGAATCGTGAGCAGGGGCATGTACTTGGAATGGTTCACTCCCATCCCAGACACCTGCCCCTTTTGTGGCATGAGGGAGACCCTGGTGCATGTATATCTGGAGTGCACCAGGTTGTAGCTCCTTTTCCGACTCCTCCTAGATATATTATTACATTTTGTCTGCACTTTTCCCCTCACCTTCTCATCTACGTACTGCCTATCTATGGCCCCACAAAGTCGCAGGACCTCCTTGTCAGTATTCTCCTAGCCCTGGCCAAAATGGCCATCTACAAAACCAGGGAGAGGAGGTTGGCTGATGGGGTTTCCTGTGACTGTGGGGCCTATTTCTGCTCCTCCGTCCATTCATGCATCCAGGCAGAGTTCTTCTGAGTGGCGTCTGCTGGCTCCCTTGACACCTTTGAGGAGCAGTGGGCACTGGCCGGGGTTCTCTGCTCAGTGTCCCCATCAGTTCCATTCGTTTAATCCTGTGACCTCACTTCCGTTCCTGTTATATCTTTTGTTGTCCCCCGCAATCACTTGGAATCCCAGACCTGTGGATCCTCTCCTTAGGCTTCCCCCACTGCACTTCCTGGATCCCAACAGGACTATGCTTTTGTACCCACAACCCATCAGGGATATTGGTTGGCAGCTCATTCACGGAGCCGTGAGCACGGGAGTTCTTGGCGCGGTTCACCTCTGTCCTTGAAGTCTGTCCCTTCTTCGGCTTGAGGGAGACCCTGGAGAACACGTACCTTCAGTGCACTAGGCTGAAGCCCCTCTTCTGGCTCCTCCAGAACCTCCTATTGAGGTTCTGGCTGCACTTTTCCCTGCACTTGTTTATTTACACACACCCAATCCAAGGACCTGTGAAGTCGTGGGACCACCTCGTCAACCTCCTCCTGGCCATGGCCACGGTGGCCATTTGTAACACCAGAGAGAGGGGATTGGCAAGGAGGGAGGGCTGTGACTGTGGGGCTGTCTTTTGTTCTTTTATCCACACATGTATCCGGGCAGAGTTCCTCTGGGCAGCAGTCTCTCGGTGCCTTCAAGGAGCAATGGACGCTGTCCAGGGTTCTCTACACGGTGTCCCCTTCTGGTTCCCTAGTTTTAGCCTGTTGACCCCCACTCCTGTTCCTGTTATTGCCTTTGTTGTCCCCCGAATTTGGTTGGGTTCTGGGTTCCGTAGCTCCTCCCTAGGCTGGGGCAGGGGCTTTTAGTAGTGGGCGGGCTAGCGCCTGCCCACATCCCAATACTCAAAATGACTAACCTTTTGCAACCATGACCCACTGGGGATATCGGTTGGCAGCTCCTTCATGGAGCCATGAGCACAGGTGTGTTCTTGGTGCGGTTTTCCCCATCCTGGACTCCTGCCCCTTGTGCAGCATGAGGGAGACCCTGGCGCACATGTATCTGGAGTGCGCTAGGTTGCAATTCCTGTTCCAGCTCCTCTTAGATACCCTATAGCGTTTTTCTGGCTTCACTTTTCCTCTTGCCTCCTTATCTACGCAATCTCTATCTGTGGCTCCACATAGCTGGACCTCCTTGTCAACCTTCTCCTAGCGATGGTCAGAATGGCCATCTACAAGACCAAAGAGAGAAGGTTGGCTGAGGGGGTTCTTTGTGACTGTGGGGCCTATTTCTGGTCCTCCCTCTATTCATGCATCTTGGTGGAGTTCCTCTGGGTGGCATCTGCTTGCTCCCTTGACATCTTTGAGGAGCAGTGGGTGCTTTTGAAGGTTTTCTGCTCAGTGTCCCCTTTAGGTTCTCTCGTTTTGACCCTGTCATAAACAGATAGCTAAGGGTTAATGTCTCTTTCACCTGAAGCACCTGACCAGAGGACCAATCAGGAAACCGGATTTTTTCAACTTTGGGTGGAGGGAATTGAGTGTCTCAGTCTTTGTGTCTGCCTGCCTGCTTTCTCTGAGCTTTGGAGAAGTAGTTCTACTTTCTAGTCTTCTGTTTCTAAGTGTAAGGACAAAGAGATCAGATAGTAAGTTCTATGGTTTCTTTTCTTTGGTATTTGCATGAATATAAGTGCTGGAGTGCTTTGATTTGTATTCTTTTTGAATAAGGCTGTTTATTCAATATTCTTTTAAGCAATTGACCCTGTATTGTATCATCTTAATACAGAGAGAGACATTTGTACTTATTTTTCTTTCTTTTTATATAAAGCTTTCTTTTAAGACCTGTTGGAGTTTTTCTTTACTTCAGGGAAATTGAGTCTGTACTCACCAGGGAATTGGTGGGAGGAAGAAATCGGGGAGATCTGTGTGTTGGATTGCTAGCCTGATTTTGCATTCCCTCTGGGGGAATAGGAAAGTACTTTTTGTTTCCAGGATTGGGAACAGAGAGGGGGGGTCTCTCTGTGTAGTTTCACAGAGCTTGTGTCTGTGTATCTCTCCAGGAGCACCTGGAGGGGGGGGAAGGGAAAAAGGATTATTTCCCTTTGTTGTGGGACTCAAGGGATTTGGGTCTTGGGGTCCCCAGGGAAGGTTTTTCAGAGGGACCAGAGTGCCCCAAAACACTCTAACTTTTTTGGGTGGTGGCAGCAGGTACCAGGTCCAAGCTGGTAACTAAGCTTGGAGGTTTTCATGCTAACCCCCATATTTTGGACGCTAAGGTCCAAATCTGGGAATAAGGTTATGTCATGAGTGGCAGCAGGTGGGATATAGACAGAATCCAGAAGCCAGTAGGAATATTATATTTTTCTTTTCTCTGCTAAGGGCTTTTTAGCAGAGAGAAACAGTTTGGTTTTAAAAGGGAACCAGAGAGAATTTTTTTTTCTGCTCTCTCTGGCAGTTTGTGGCTTGCATGTTAAGCGAGAAGCCATTACCAAACTGTTGAGGGTCTTTTGTCATGCAATAGCCCTCCCATTAGGAGGCAAGTCCAGCACTATAGGCATGCAAATAAAGTGGTTTTTCAGGTTTACTTAACATTGAAGATTAGCTAAAGGCACTGTTGCTAGGCAGACTTCAGGAGGCAACAGAGAGCCTGCAGTTCAGAAGATAAACACCGGAGGGCACCCCAACACAAGAAAACAGGAATCATGACTTCTAAGGCAAAAATTGAGGCCGAAGAGCAACTCAAAGAAGCTGAACACAGGCGACAACTGGAAATAAAACAAACAGAGATGGAAATAAGAGAGAGAGAAAGAGAGGCAGCACACAGAAGAAAACTAGAAGAAGAAGAGGCGGCCCACCGCCGAGACATGGAAAAACACCAAAAAGAAATGGAAAAACACCAAAAAGAAATGGAAAAACAACAAAAAGAGAATGAAGAGAAGGAAAAACAGAGAAAACATGAACTGGTGTTGGCCAAAGCTGGGCTGCATGTGCCAGCCAAACCTAACAACCCGGCGCCAAATATTGCTCCACAGCACAGGAAATTTCCCACCTACAAGGCAGGTGATGACACCGAGGCCTTCTTGGAAAATTTTGAAAGAGCCTGTCTTGGGTACAGCATCCCCGAAGACCAGTACATGGTAGAATTGAGGTCACAGCTCAGTGGACCTTTAGCAGAGGTGGCAGCTGAAATGCCTAAGCAGCAAATGAATGACTATAAACTTTTTCAAACCAAGGCCAGATACAGAATGGGGATAACCCCAGATCATGCCCGTCGGCGCTTCAGAACCCAAAAGTGGAAACCAGAGGTGTCATTTCCCAAACACGCCTACTACATTTCAAAAAACTATGAGGCCTGGATAACAGGAAACAACATTCAAACCTTGGAAGAACTGCACCTCCTCATACAAATGGAGCAGTTCTTGGATGGTGTTCCTGAAGACATCACACGGTACATACAAGATGGAAATCCCAAAGATATCGCTGAGGCGGGGGAGATTGGAGCCAAATGGATGGAACTGGCAGAAAGCAAGAAAGCTACTGTCAAGGGGAACGATTACCCCAGGGGGCACACAGACCATAAACCCTACAACCGAGGACAGCCAAAGACCCCACATACCACCCAAGTAAAGCCACAGATACCCTACCCTTCAACCTCACCAGTCTCCAGTAACTCACCTCGGCCCAGTGACCCATCAGATGGAAGATGCTTTAAGTGTAATGAACTGGGACATATCAAGGCCAACTGTCCAAAGAACACCATGCGAGTGCAATTCATTACACCACCATCACACCAAAGATCCCCAGGCCCGGATGCCTCTCAAATACCCTTGGAGCGAAGGGAAAATTTGAGAGTGGGCGGAAAGAAGGTTACTGCGTGGAGAGACACGGGGGCACAAGTGTCAGCTATCCACCAATCCTTCGTTGACCCCAAATTCATCAACCCAAAGGCCAAAGTTACAATTTACCCCTTCATGTCACAAGCTGTAGACTTGCCTACAGCTCAACTGCCTGTCCAGTACAAAGGCTGGTCAGGAATGTGGACTTTTGCAGTCTATGACAATTATCCTATCCCCATGCTACTGGGGGAAGACTTGGCCAACCAGGTGAGGCGGGCCAAGAGAGTGGGAATGGTTACACGTAGCCAAACCAGGCAAGCTTCCAGACCCATTCCTGTTCCTGAGCCGTCCACAGACGCCCCGTCTGTGTTACCAGAGACCCAGACAGAGGTAGTGGATCCAGATTCCATGCCAACCACTGAAACAGCCACAGCATCTCCAGTCCCAGGCCCGGAACTGGAACAGCAACCAGCCCCAGCAAGTGCAACCACATCTTCAAACTCAACGCCAGAGGGCGCCAGCGAGCCAGAACTGGCAGAAGCACAAGACAGCCATACCCAAAAGGCTCAGCCAGAGCCTGAAATACCCTCAGGTGCACCAGCGGAGAGCGGTTCACCAGCAACGGAAACAACCCCATCACCTACATCGCTTCCAGAGGGACCAAGCCCAAGTCCACAGTCTGAGGAACAACTGGTGACCCCAGCCTCAAGGGAACAGTTCCAGACTGAGCAGGAAGCGGATGACAGCCTTCAGAAAGCTTGGGCGGCGGCACGGAGCACCCCACCGCCTCTCAGCTCTTCTAATCGATCCCGGTTTGTTATAGACCAAGGACTTTTATACAAGGAAATTCTTTCTGGTGGACACCGGGAAGAATGGCAGCCGCAAAAACAGTTGGTGGTTCCAACTAAGTACCGGGGGAAGCTCTTAAGCTTAGCCCATGATCATCCCAGTGGCCATGCTGGGGTGAACAGAACCAAGGACCGGTTGGGGAAGTCCTTCCACTGGGAGGGGATGGGCAAGGACGTTGCCAAGTATGTCCGGTCTTGTGAGGTATGCCAAAGAGTGGGAAAGCCTCAAGACCAGGTCAAGGCCCCTCTCCAGCCACTCCCCATAATTGAGGTCCCATTTCAGCGAGTAGCTGTGGATATTCTGGGCCGTTTCCCAAAAAAGACGCCCAGAGGAAAGCAGTACGTACTGACTTTAGTGGACTTTGCTACCCGATGGCCGGAAGCAGTAGCTCTAGGCAACACCCGGGCTAACACTGTGTGCCTGGCCCTAACAGACATCTTTGCCAGGGTAGGTTGGCCCTCTGACATCCTTACAGATTCAGGGTCTAATTTCCTGGCAGGGACCATGGAAAAACTGTGGGAAACTCATGGGGTGAATCACTTGGTTGCCACCCCGTACCACCATCAAACCAATGGCCTGGTGGAAAGGTTCAATGGAACTTTGGGGGCCATGATACGAAAATTCATCAACGAATTCTCCAATAATTGGGACCTAGTGTTGCAGCAGTTGCTGTTTGCCTACAGGGCTGTACCACATCCCAGTTTAGGGTTTTCACCATTTGAACTTGTGTATGGTCACGAGGTTAAGGGGCCATTACAGTTGGTGAAGCAGCAATGGGAGGGGTTTACGCCTTCTCCAGGAACTAACATTCTGGACTTTGTAAGCAACCTACAAAGCACCCTCCGACACTCTTTAGCCCTTGCTAAAGAGAACCTAAAGGATGCTCAAGAAGAGCAAAAGGCCTGGTATGACAGACATGCCAGAGATCGGTCCTTCAAGGTAGGAGACCAGGTTATGGTCTTGAAGGCGCAACAGGCCCATAAGATGGAAGCATCATGGGAAGGGCCATTCACGGTCCAAGAGCGCCTGGGAGCTGTAAACTACCTCATAGCATTTCCCAATTCCTCACTAAAGCCTAAAGTGTACCATGTTAATTCTCTCAAGCCTTTCTATTCCAGAGACTTACAGGTTTGTCAGTTTACAGTCCAGGGAGATGATGCTGAGTGGCCTGACGGTGTCTACTACGACGGAAAAAAAGACGGTGGCGTGGAAGAGGTGAACCTCTCAACCACCCTGGAACGTCTGCAGCGGCAACAAATCAAGGAGCTGTGCACTAGCTTCGCCCCATTGTTCTCAGCCACCCCAGGACGGACTGAACAGGCATACCACTCCATTGATACAGGTAATGCTCACCCAATCAGAACCCCACCCTACCGAGTGTCTCCTCATGCCCAAGCTGCTATAGAACGGGAGATCCAGAACATGCTACAGATGGGTATAATCCGCTCATCTACCAGTGCATGGGCATCTCCAGTGGTTCTGGTACCCAAACCAGATGGGGAAATACGCTTTTGCGTGGACTACCGTAAGCTAAATGCGGTAACTCGTCCGGACAACTATCCAATGCCACGCACTGATGAGCTATTGGAAAAGTTGGGACGTGCCCAGTTCATCTCTACAATAGACTTAACCAAGGGGTACTGGCAAGTACCGCTAGATGAACCTGCCAAGGAGAGGTCAGCATTCGTCACCCATGCGGGGGTGTATGAATTCAATGTCCTTCCTTTCGGCCTTCGAAATGCACCCGCCACCTTCCAGAGGCTGGTAGATGGTCTACTAGCTGGACTGGGAGAATTTGCAGTTGCCTACCTCGATGATGTGGCCATTTTTTCAGACTCCTGGCCCGAACACCTACTACACCTGGAAAAGGTCTTTGAGCGCATCAGGCAGGCAGGACTAACTGTTAAGGCCAAAAAGTGTCAAATAGGCCAAAACAGAGTGACTTACCTGGGGCACCAGGTGGGTCGAGGAACCATAAACCCCCTACAGGCCAAGGTGGATGCTATCCAAAAGTGGCCTGTCCCAAAGTCAAAGAAGCAGGTCCAATCCTTCTTAGGCTTGGCCGGATACTACAGGCGATTTGTACCACACTACAGCCAAATCGCTGCCCCATTGACTGACCTGACCAAAAAGACCCAGCCAAATGCCGTTAAGTGGACTGATGAGTGTCAAAAGGCCTTTACCCAGCTTAAGGCGATGCTCATGTCTGACCCTGTGCTCACTGCCCCGGATTTTGACAAGCCATTCCTAGTAACCACCGATGCATCTGAGCGTGGTATAGGAGCAGTGCTCATGCAGGAAGCAACAGATCACAACTTCCATCCTGTCGTGTTTCTCAGCAAGAAACTGTCTGAGAGGGAAAGTCACTGGTCAGTCAGTGAAAAGGAATGCTATGCCATTGTGTACGCCCTGGAAAAGCTACGCTCATATGTTTGGGGACGGCGGTTCCAACTACAAACTGACCATGCTGCACTAAAGTGGCTTCATACTGCCAAGGGGAACAACAAGAAACTTCTTCGTTGGAGTTTAGCTCTCCAAGATTTTGATTTTGAAATTCAACACATCACAGGAGCTTCTAATAAAGTTGCTGATGCACTCTCCCGTGAGAGTTTCCCAGAATTCAGTAGTTAAAAAGTGTTCTTAAAATGTAGAAGTCTGTTAGTTATATACTTAGGAGTATATGTAAAGGTGTATGTGTTGTATTAATCTGTTTATTTTCAAGTTCTAGAAGGAAATCGCCGCCAGTGAGCTTCCCCACTGTCTGCAATTTGGGGGGCGTGTCATAAACAGATAGCTAAGGGTTAATGTCTCTTTCACCTGAAGCACCTGACCAGAGGACCAATCAGGAAACCGGATTTTTTCAACTTTGGGTGGAGGGAATTGAGTGTCTCAGTCTTTGTGTCTGCCTGCCTGCTTTCTCTGAGCTTTGGAGAAGTAGTTCTACTTTCTAGTCTTCTGTTTCTAAGTGTAAGGACAAAGAGATCAGATAGTAAGTTCTATGGTTTCTTTTCTTTGGTATTTGCATGAATATAAGTGCTGGAGTGCTTTGATTTGTATTCTTTTTGAATAAGGCTGTTTTATTCAATATTCTTTTAAGCAATTGACCCTGTATTGTATCATCTTAATATAGAGAGAGACATTTGTACTTATTTTTCTTTCTTTTTATATAAAGCTTTCTTTTAAGACCTGTTGGAGTTTTTCTTTACTTCAGGGAAATTGAGTCTGTACTCACCAGGGAATTGGTGGGAGGAAGAAATCGGGGAGATCTGTGTGTTGGATTGCTAGCCTGATTTTGCATTCCCTCTGGGGGAATAGGAAAGTACTTTTTGTTTCCAGGATTGGGAACAGAGAGGGGGGGTCTCTCTGTGTAGTTTCACAGAGCTTGTGTCTGTGTATCTCTCCAGGAGCACCTGGAGGGGGGGGAAGGGAAAAAGGATTATTTCCCTTTGTTGTGGGACTCAAGGGATTTGGGTCTTGGGGTCCCCAGGGAAGGTTTTTCAGAGGGACCAGAGTGCCCCAAAACACTCTAACTTTTTTGGGTGGTGGCAGCAGGTACCAGGTCCAAGCTGGTAACTAAGCTTGGAGGTTTTCATGCTAACCCCCATATTTTGGACGCTAAGGTCCAAATCTGGGAATAAAGTTATGACAGACCCTTTGACCTTCACACCTGCCCTTGTTTTCAATCAGTTGAGTTTCTGGGCAAAATGGATCCTCCCCAAAGGCTGGGGGAGAGTGCCATAGCTGTGAGTGGGCTTACCTCCACCCACTTCCCCTGGAATTTTCAATAGGACTACCCTCTTGCAGCCATCCAGTCTGACTTTATCACGCCAGAAAAGGAAATGACTTGTCCAAGTCATGCAGCAGAATCTGTGGTTCTCAAGATCTTCTGGCTCACACAGACTTGTGTTCTAACCACTAGACCACAATTTCTCTCCAGTACCTCTTGAAATCAGTGTCTGACACAGCACAAAGCATTTGCAGCTCAGGAAATGCTTTCTGCTGTGTTTGACATCCCCTTGTCCATCAAAGAAAAACTCTTCCCTGTGTGTGAAAATCATATTCCAACTGCAATATTTCACTGGTAAGCCAGTCAGTTACACAGCACGGAGTCCAGGAATAAGGATGCCTTGTGTACTATCTCCCATTATGTTGGCACTGCTTTATAATGTGTAATATGAACAACTCTAGTTATGTAGCAACCAAGTATGATCTGGGTTTGGTAGGGACTGAGTGGTTCCTACTTCTAAACTTTCTACAAGTGGCTGAGAAATGTACAGGTCACCACAGGGGTCCAACCCTTGTTTTGTCTACGAAAATGTAGTGTTTAATTTTCCTGGAAATGGCTGTCATTCCAGAGAGCTGCCTGGCCATTCCTCAGGGAGTAGCATGCAAAGCACTTGCTTCTATTGTGCACTTTCCTAGTGACAATGAAATGGCAGTGGGCCAGATCTTGCAATGAAACAACACTGATTGACACCAGCTGGGGATCCGGCCCATTGACTCCAATGGCATGTGCCGATTTATGGCAGTTGGGGATCTTGGCCCGTTGACTCTGATGGAGCTCTGGCTGATTTACACTATCTGGGGTTCTGGTCCTATTGCCTCCAATGGGGCAAGGCCCATTACACTAGCTGGAGACCTGGCCCGGTAATTAATAGGGAGCCGTGACAGTCTTTTCACAGTTAAAATAAACCAGGTTCTAATAAGCCCAATTTTTAGGCCCTCTCCCTCCCCATGCTATAATTAACCAAATTGGTTTGACCTGAAAATTGACCCATTTGCTCTGAAGGAAAAAAGAATTTTTCTGCAAATCTTAAAGGAAATTGTTCAACTGGTTTTTGAGTTATGTTAAATGAGCCTGGTTTGACATCTTGGTTTCTTTGAGTCCTTCCAACCCCAAACCAGCTTATTTACTGCCTTATTAACCCTTCCACATGCCAGACTCTCCAGGAACACTCTGAGGAAAGTAGGCCATAATGAAGCGAAGTTATTAATGATTGCTGCGTCTGACTGTAAGGGTTCTAATCAAGGCCCTGTGGCTTGTGCAGCACACTAGACGTAAACCGTGTGGCAAGGCTGGCAGATTATGCAGCACTGCCTCCTACGGCTTTTTCCCTTCACTGCACGACCGACCCTAAGACTTGTGTTACTGACAGCATGGCATTGCGTAGCTGTGCCCTCAAAGCTGTTATGTGAAAGGCAGCAGGGGAGGGGGCAATTAGGACTCTTGGTACACAGGAGAGTTTGAGGCCACTGGTATTTTAGGACAGGAGAAGGGTGACATCATCTTTCCCTCTCTTCTTGGGCCAGGTTTCAGTAGCACCCGAGGGGCCAGAGAATTCATTTTTTCCCCACCAAGGTTTGTTTTTTTTTTTTTCAAATGTAATTTTGCAGCAGTTGATGTAGCCGTGTAACAACGTTCCGTGCAGGGGTCTGGTCAGGTATAGCTAGGAGCTGCATGCCCTCTGCTGGGTGGCAGCAGTTGAGGGAAATGACGAAGATCAATGACACTCAGAGATTTGCCTTTGATCTATGCTTTTGGAGCTGTAGCAGGAGCATTGCAGGCATGCAGGGTTATCCAGTGGTGGTGGTGCTTGCTTAAAGCAAAGGCTTTGGAGCAGATGGGCATGCAGGAGGGGTTTGGGGCAAAGTGCGAGGCCAGGTGCTCGCGTTGTTTCTCAGTCACAGATGCTCAGGGCCAGTGCTTCCATTTAGGCGACCTAGGCTCTCGCCTAGGGCACTAGGATTTGGGGGGGTGGCATTTTGCCACCCTTGGCAGCAATTCGGCCGCGGTGGGTCCTTCCGCTCTCCGGGTCTTCGGCGGCAATTCTGCGGCAGGTCCTTCACTCGCTCCGGGACCCGCCGCCAAAGTGCCCCGAAAACTGGGAGTGCGGAAGGACCCCCCCTGCCGCAGAATTGCCGCCAATGACTGGGAGCATGGAAGGACCCCCGCCTAGGGCACCAAAAACCCTGGCGCCGCTCCTGCAGATGCTGCAGTAACTCTGTAGGCTATGCCCACACTGTGAGCTGGGGATGCAATTTCCAGTTTGAGGAGGCACACCCTTGCTAACCGATTGAGCTAGTAGCTAAAACTAGACATGTACACGTGGCAGCGGGAGGGCCCTGAGTATGTCCCTGTCAGAGACTCTATATACTCAGGGAAGCCAGCCACTCACACAGTTACAGCCGCACTCAGCGCTTAGCGTGCTAGTGTGAGTATGTCTCCTTGAGCTGGGGATTACACCCCCACCTCAAAGTGCAGCCATATCCATAGCACAGGGTGTAATCAGGACTCTCTTATCAGCATTTGTTTTGTTTCCCTTATGCTGTACCTTTCCCAGGGGCGGCTTCAGGCCCCAGCATGCCGAAGGCAGCCTGCCTGCCCTGCTTGGGGTGGCAAAATGCCTAGAGCCGCCACTGACCTTTCCACACGAGTATTTCTGCTTTGCTTTGAAGGGCCACTGGAATTTTGTTGCTGAAGTTCGTAAGGCAGGCGGTCAGACCACTGTTTGAGTCATGGCACGCTGGATGGGAGGGCAGGCAAGGGAATGGAGGCACATGGAAACACAAATTCAGGAAGCTTCTTACAATCTAATTGCAATTTCACAGCAACAGTCATTGCCAGTAAATAACCCTGCTGCCCTCTTCCCAGGAGGTGCTTGGCGCTGCTTAAATTTTTTTCAACACAATGTTATTTCAGTGAGAACAAATGTCTCTGTGGAACTTTCTTCAAAGTTTTCCAGATTTTCAGCAAAAGCAGGGGAAACAAAACCTGAATTTTTTTGGTGACACTTTTTAGGTTTTGGTGAAGCTTTTCTGTTCTTGTTTTCAAAAACAAATTTATTTTTCCGAGATTTTTTTTTTTTAAACAACTTTTCAGTTTGAGGAGGCTCTGCTTTCCTCATTAAAAACTGGGGGTGGGGGGGTGGAGTGGAAAATCTTGGTTAAAATAATTTTCTTCTTTTAATTTCCCATTACAAATCATTTCTCACGTTTGGAGCAGCTCCAGCTGCCCTGAGCTACTGTGACCCACTGGTGACTGTGTGTTGCAGGTTCCCCCACTCCCATGCATTTGTACCAGTCCCCAGAAGAGATGAGTCTGTTACAGTCCCACCTGCTGAGCTGGACTCTTTTTAGCTCCCAGTGTAGCAGCGTGTGCTCTTTGCTTTGGAGCTCCCATGTTCATGCCTCGGGCAGCCATCATACTAATCCCAACAAGGAGTTTCTCCAAGACCTTCACGATTAGGCTTCTCTGACTATCCAACAGTTAGCCAAAAGGGGAGGATTCTCTCTCTGCACCTCACTCCTCCTTTTTCCCTCTTCCTGTAGCAAATTCCTGGCCCTGCCTGTGCTGCTGCTGGCCCACTAGAGAGAATGGCTTGAAGGGCATGGGCACAGTTTTAAAAATGAAAAAAACCAAGCAAACTACTCCTTTATTGGGCATGGCCTGGAAGGTGCCTTATGCAAACTTAGAGCAACCCTGGAGCATACACCTAAACCCACATGACACTCCAGGGTCATTTCTACTTTTTGTTTGGCCCAATGCATGGTTAACTAGTAATACACAGTGGAACAGCTTCAACAGGAGACAGACCCTCACCAGAATATCTTATAGTCAAGGGGGAGGGGCACTCTTCTGAGATGTGAGGAACCCAAACTCAAATTCCTTCTCCATAGCACACAGAGGCAGGAATTGAACTGGGATCATCCCACCTTCGAGCTGAATGCTCTGCCTGGATTAGCCTTACCTCCCAGCCCTTTCGTGTGGAGGTAGGTGTACTCTGAGAGTTCTACCAGGCCCTACAGGCAAGATAGATGGGGAAATACCTAGTCTGAGGATCCCACCAGGGCTTAGATGAGCTCTGGCCATGAGGACTGAGGCAGCTGCATGCCCATTGGTAGCAATGTAGGCATCTGGAGGACTCAAATGGCAGAAATTTAAACACTGAGGGATTTTAGGCACCTACAGAGGTAGGTAGCATCTGAGCAGGGTTTTGTGGATATCAGTGGTGGCCCGTGTTTGACTTAAGCACCCCTACTGTGGCAGTTAGCACTTAAGGGCTTTTGTGGATCTGGGCATAAGTGCTTTGCTGAATTTGGGCTTTAGGTCCTGATCCTTAAAGGTGTTAGGGTGCTCGACTCCCATAGATATCAATAGGTACCTGTATCCTTGTGAGGCTTTGGGCCATAAACCCCACTTCTGATCATCTCTGTATGTGTGAACGTGGCTCTTGTTTTAAGTGCTGGCTGGTACTGAGGCGGAACAATCTGGTTTCGATGAGGGGAGGTGTAAGAGGGGATCTCAGCACTTGTTTCCACAAATTGTGGCTGAAGTAAGTTCTCTCCATATGAGTGTGTCATGAGGTAAAACAGAAGAGAAGCACCATAAAACTCGGTTGTTATGCTGGTTTGGTACAGAATTAGGTTTTCTAGGACATGAGAAAAAATGTTGCCCCAAAAGTGGTTGTCTCATTAAATTCAAGATCAAACAGCGAAGTCAAGATGTTGGTAGGAACCCATAACATGCATCTTTCCCTTTGGCTTTCCTAACTTTGTGTTACCACATTATTTAGGTCAAACTGGAAAAACGGCAAAAGTCAGAGTTAATTTAGTTTTCGTTTTTACTAGTGTCGGTGTTTTGCAATGTAAGTCCCTGAAGTATGCATTGTAAATGACTTAAAAGACAAAGCAATGGACATGATGTTTGATTGTTATGGAAATATTTAAAGGACTAATGGCAACAGCTTTAAGAAACAAATCATTCTAAAACCATACTTCAACCCGGGAGCCTATTTGTCTGTCATCATTTAACCATGAAATAAAATTGAATTATTTAATTTGAGGAAAGAATTGTGAAAATCTCCTTAACTTGATCCATGAGGATTTTATGGTCATTTTTAAATAACAAGAGAGTTAAAGTATTTAGAGCTGGAGGCACTTCCATTTTTTGTGTGTTAATGATTTTTATGCCATTGTTTCATTATATAATTAGCATGCTTACTGTCTACAGTAAGAAGTTAAAAAACGCCTGGAAAGGTATGAACTGAGCAGGGAAAGACTACTCAAGGAGAGTATTTAACCTCTTTAAAAGGTACTTTTCTGGTTCTGTGGCCTGCAACGTGCAGGAGGTCAGACTAGATGATCACAATGGTCCCTTCTGACCTTAAAGTCTGAACATTTATTTTTCTTGGGACAGAATTAGGAACAGGTATTTCCATTCTTCCCTTTTTTGAAGACTAGCACTTTCTTCCTTCCAGCCTTTCAGCACTTGTCCAGTATTTAATTATCAGGATAGTTCTCCGTAGTACAGTATGTTCATTAGCAAATCCCATTAATGCCCAAGGATGCATGTGGCTCAGACCAGCTGATCTGTATATGTCTGAATCATTCAGCTCTCTCCCCTGCTCTTCCTCAGGAGTTATTGTAAAAATAAGGCTCCACTTTCATTATTATTGCTCAGAGTTCTGCTCTGTATTTTTTTAAGGGGAAATTTATAAAGAAGAGCTGATTGGCCTAACAGGGGACCATTGAAGGAGGTGGGAAAAATACAGCATTTAGCACAGTGATAGAAACTCTTGAAGCAAAGGTGTTGGCTGTGTACATGCTATTCTCCTTTGCAGGCATCTAATTCTTCTTGGAAACTGACCAGGGTATCTGCCTTGCTAGCTGAAGTGAATAGCAAACCGGCTGAGCACTGAGCACAGGCCAACCTGCACAACAGAAGAAGCACTTTGGGTGGCATGATGGGTATGGAGGTCGTGGCTGTGAAACAGGGACCCTGAATCTCTGGAAGCCAGAATGTTTCTGTCTCTCTTGTGTGTGTACTCTGGCTCCCCACTCCCCCATGGAGCTTCTCGGGCAGCCTCCCCACCCTGCTGGAATCCTGAAGCCAGTGCTCCCTGCCCCTCCCAACCCTGTCCACATAGGGGCACTGTAGGAGGAAGGGCTTGGCTTTGCCAGGTGGGTGACAGGAAGGAGTTGGCACATTTTTTTTTCTCACTCCCTCCACCCCAGCTGCTTCAACCCTCCTGTGCCCAGCTTCCTCATGCCTACCAGACTCTCATGCCCCCACCACAGTTCTGCCAGTTTCCATCCCCTGCCCTGAGACGGTGCCTCTCCCAGCAGGGAACAAACCCACCAGGTCCTCAGTTAGCCCGTGCTGTATGGCTGAGGGTGCTGTCCCTGAGTGAAACACATCATGGGCAGCTCCTTCAGATAACAGGGAGGAGATTGGGAACAGAGTGTGTGCTGGGGATGGGAGGGCGTGGGTTGTTGGGATGTGTGTGATTGTGTTGGAGGGCATTCGTGTGTGTGTGCAGAGAATGAACCAAGAAGAAAGTATCAGGTGTTTTGGTTCCCAGTGCAGACAGGAAACTTGGCAACAAAATGGGAAAATGAAATGTGACCCCTTAAAAGAAATGGACCCTCCCCCTTTGAATGGCCCAGTTTCTAGCCCTGAGGGCCCCTGTCTCCTCTTGGATCTGCCCAATGCATCTCGACCTCAATATCCTGCTGCCCTGATAGGCTGTCCACATGCTGCTCTGGAAGGAGAGCAGCAGACGAGAGCCCCCTCCTCCCCCAGGCCAGATCCCAGGCTTGCTGAAATCAGCGACTTCCAGCGAGTTCCATGGAACTAGGGCTGGGCCCTTAGTGTTTTCTTTTCTGTCTGTTTATTTTAATGAGAAGAAAAACTTCAGTCCTCTAAGAATCGGGGAAGTGCATGAGGAAGAAATTAGCTGAAATGATGCTCTAACCCCCTAAGGGGAACATGCCCTGATTCTCACTACAAGGTTACTTTGTTTACCGGAATGCCTGGAGTTATCTGGCAGATAATAAATCCATGCGATGCTGGACCTCGAGTTCTTGCGCAAATAGCTCAGCTGAGTGAAAGGAAAGTTAGTTCCTGTGCTTTATGGAGGAATAGTTTGGAGTATTGTTGATGAAAGGCATGTTGTTGCTGAAAGCATTAAAAATACATTTATTAATTGCAGCATTTAACCCCCTGGGTAGGCCGTGAACAATGCAATTTGCATAATTCTGATTATAGCCATATGACCTATTTAAAACACAAAACCAACTTCAACAGAGAACTCGGCAGAGTAACTGGGAAAGTGTCACTGTAGCCACTTCCACAGCTTGGTCCCTGTTTGTCCCAAGGAATCAGTGAGGGGTTCATGTTCCATTTTGCCTCACAGACAACAGCCCAATCTCTTCACTTCAGGACTGAGGGGGCTCAGAGTCTGTCAGTGGTTAGGAAAAAGAGAGGGAACCCGCCCAGTGGTGATCCTGCACACAGAACAGGGCACGGGCAGTAACTGGGCTCCTTCTGGGTCTGGGCAGGTAGTTCTTTGGCTTTGAATCTCTAGATCAGCCTGGGTTTTGAGGTCTGAGGTGGGTTTAAACCACAAGTGACCTGATTTCTAGTTTAGATCTAGTGCTAATCTTGCAACACTGCCACTATTCCAGGTGGCATAAGTCTTATGGGGGAAGCTGATCTCAAGCTGGAGTTCATTCATAACAATGGCTGACGGGTCAGAATTCAGGTTGCTTGTGAACTATCCCAGGGAAATTTTAAGTTAACATTGTCCTGACAGCGTAATCCCTCCCTTTTCCAAGGCCTGGTTCTAGAAGTGCCCCCACACTCTGGTGCTGGCCAGACATGAGGTCCTCTCTCCTCTGGGGATTTTAGCTATCGGTGTAGCTGCACTGGCACCAACCCCAGTGCTAGCACTCTGCATGGGTGGAAACCGTGACTCACCCTACGTGTGCCTTCCCCCACCAAGCCCTAAAATATTGATGGATAGATGAAAATTGCATTTTTTAATCCTCTCTGCTCTGGTGGCTCCTATCAGGGTTCTCTGGCCCCGGGCCACGCCCTGTTCTGTACTGACTGAGCAGTTAGCATATGGAGACCTGTTGCTTCAGCATTCATAGCTACTGATTCATTACAATATAGAGGAAAGGAGCCCACAACTGTTCTGCTTTGGGTTTCCCTGAGGTCTGGGGAAAGGATTCGGTGAGGGAATGTGCATTAGATTCAGTCGCATTAGTGAGGAGTGTTGTAGAAATGCCCACGCAGACAGAGCAGTTGTTACCTTATATTATTTCTGAGATTTCTTATTAACTTTAGTGGAAAATTGCTAAGCAGCTTCTGCAGTGGCTGCTTTAAACTGTGTACCTGAACTGCCAACCAAGCTTCAGCTAGTCTTGTCACACAGCTAATACCTGCAATGATCCCATGCAACCAAGTGAAGATGATTGCCTCCAGCAATGGCTCTTACAGACTTAGTGCCCTCAAGACCCTGGCGGGCCAGGAAGTATTTACCTCTATTTTACAGATGGGAACAAGGGAGATAAAGTGACTTGTTCAAGGTCACACAAGAAGCTAGTGCCTGAACTGTGAACTGAATCCAGGTCTTTATGTCCAGTGCTAGCTGCTAGACCGGGGTGGTCAACCTGAGCTAGAGAAGGAACCAGAATTTACCAATGTACATTGCCAAAGAGCCACAGTAATACATCAGCAGCCCTCCAGAGCTTCCTACCTGCTGCAATCAGCTGTTTCGCATGCACAGGAGGCTCTGTGGGGGAGGGGGGAGGAGAGAGGGCAAGGCAGGCTCTGGGGCAGGGGCCTTGGGGAAAGGGGTGGAGTGGGGGCAGGGCCTGGGACAGAGCAGGAGGTTGAGCAGTGAGCACCCCCCAGCACATTGGAAAGTTAGGATCTGTAACTCCAGCCCCGGAGTCAGCGCCTATGCATGGAGCCACATATTAACCTCTGAAGATCCGCATGCAGCTCCAGAGCCATAGGTTGGCCACCCCTGTGCTAGACCAGCCTTTGTGCCCTGCTCCATACTGGATGAATACATTCAACCCCAATGGACTGAGCCAGGTTCTACACTGGTGTGAATGAAGTAACCACCAGACCCAAAGATTCTATGAAGAACAAATAAAACATGGGGCTTCCTGGTGTGAGTCTAGAAGTGTGGAGCTTAGAAGGACATACTGCTGGCAAGGGATACTCTCAGGAGCTGTGCCAGGGTTTTTGGCGTCCTAGGCGGGGGTCCTTCCGCGCTCCTGGTCTGCAGCAATTCCTCTGCGGGGGGCCGGGCGGGGTCGTTCCACGCTCCCGGTTTTCGGGGCACTTCAGCTGCAGGTCCTGGAGCAAGTGAAGGACCCGCCGCAGAATTGCCGCGGAAGACCCGGAGCGCATAAAGACCCCCCCACTGCCGAATTGCCACCAAAGACATGGAGCGCGGAAGGACCCCCCACCGCCAAATTGCCGCCGAGGGTCGCAAAATGCTGTCCTCCCAAATCCTGGTGCCCTAGGCGACCGCCTAGGTTGCCTAAATGGAAGTGCCGGCCCTAGATACTCTATGACATGCCCACAATGAGTGTACTGTGAAATCACAGAGCCCCCAACTCCTCAGCTAGTTAGCAGTGTTACACCAGACCTACACCTGCAGGAGGTGCACTGCAGAATAGAACAACAGCGGGGCTGAATGGGCACTAGTCAATTAACATATTCCAAAGGGAATTCTATGCTGAACCATTATTTGAAAAATGCTTTCTCCACTATGTGAACAGCACTGCAGGTCCTGGGCTGCTATTCAGCTGCACCATAACACTGTATGTTGAATAATGTTGCTGTGTCTGCTGTTTGACTAGCTCTAGCCGCTTGTGCTAGAATTGACCAGAGGGGCCGATCATGGCCCCGATTGCTGGGCCCCATTCCCATCAGGGCCGGCTCTAGCCATTGCGCCGCCCCAAGCACGGCGGCATGCTGCGGGGGGCGCTCTGCCGCTCGCTGGTCCCGCGGCTCCAGTGGACCTCCCGCAGACGTGCCTGCAGATGCTCCACCGGAGCCGCAGGACCAGCGGACCCTCCGCAGGCACGCCTGCGGGAGATCCACCGGAGCCACCTGCCGCTCTCCCGGCAACCGGCAGAGTGCCCCCTGCGGCATGCCGCCCCAAGCATGCGCTTGGCGTGCTGGGGCCTGGAGCTGGCCCTGATTCCCATCTCACAGTCCTTACACCCTGACTGCTATCGAGTTTACTCCCTCTCTTGCAGCTGGGCATCCATCCCAGTCTCACTCTCCTTCAAGCTCATGGTGAATCCTTCTGTCTGTGGCTCATCCCAACATACTGTCTCTCTCCCTCCTATCTCAGCCCCCTCCTGGTCACTCTCACTGACCCCTGGGTTTCCTACCCCCCACACTTGCCTAGAGGAGTGCAGGGGAGTCTCGATGCAGGAGGAGACCAGACGGGCTGTTCCCTGGCTCATCTGTGTCTCAAGCAGCAGGATTCTCTCTCATGTCCATTAAGAACTTGGCCTGCAGGAAGCACTTACACCCTAGCCCTAGCATGTCCAACAGGTGAACAGAAACCCACTGGTTCCTTTTGTGCTAACTGCCTGAGCCTGGCTCCCCTGGCACAGGGGCATGTGCTTTACAAAGTAAGACAATGTGCTAAGCAGATGCTGTCTAGGAGAAGTAACAGAGGTTTCTTAGCTATGCACGGTGGTCTGCCTAAGAGTACTACAGCTCCAAGCTCCAAGATGCATGACTGCATTAAAATTCCTAACAGGCCCCACAAATGAGCATGGGCCAGGAGCAGGATATACACCAGTCTTGTCACGCCAATTGGACAATACAAATGTTTGTCCAGTCAGAGCAATCTGAAGCTCCAAAAACTGTAAAACCAAGTAAAACCCGGGGAACAAGCCATTTTGCATATCTGAGCCAAACTGTGTTGAGAAAATCCAAAGCAAACATGCATGTGCAAAAACCAAAAGTATGTGGTTCATTGATCTGAAATTCCTTGCGTACCCAGAGCCCTGATAGAGCAGGGGGACTAACCCACATTCATTGCTCAGAGTGACAGTTTCTCTCTCTTCATCAAGCCATTGATGGAAAAATAGAGTATAATTTCCTCTTGCTGTACAGAGCAGATACGCAGGAACATGGCACAATGTAACCCAGGAACCATAGGCCTGCTGGGACAAACACTTGGTAGTGCTGAGTTCGCTCAGTTGTGCAGTACCTAGCACAATGAGTCCTGATCCTAGCTCTGAGTGCCACTGCCATACTCATAACTAATAACATTGTAGCATCACTGGTGGCTGAATGAAGACCATCAGGCCACGTGCTTTTAAAAACCCAATGTGGGCAGCACCCCTATGCCACAGCACCTATCGCCTCCAGTCTAGCACCAGGCGACAGCACCTTTTGCTTTGCATTCACAAAGCCTCTCTGAAACCGCATCTGCTGGCAGCTTCAGTTAGGGGGCAGGGACCAGCTGGAAGAAGATTAGAATATGACTTTATACAGTTTGGCAGAATCCTGGCTCACTGCAAATGCAGAGCCACTGGCTTGGCTTGAGGCTTTTACATAATCCATCATGATCAGGGCTTTCTGTAAATCAGGAGGAAGGTGAGCACATTCCATTGCTGCTCATGGAAAAACAGCATGTTTTATGAGTCCTGGTGACATGTTAATGGCTGGGTATAAAACCACAAATTGTAACTTAAATCATCAAAGGGCATGATCTGAAAAGGCAGAACGGTTTTTTTGTAACGAATAAAAATGCACAAAGTGTCAGCTAAGAGCAACAGAATTTAACTCCATTACTGAGGTGCAAATCTGGAGAAACTCCCCTGAACTCAATGAAGTGAATCCAGATTTACACTAATGTAGCTGAGATCAGAATTTACCCATATGGCTCTCAGTGACATTACAGATTCACAGATGTTGAGGTCAGAAAAGACCCTTGTGACAATCTAGTCTGACCCTGCATGTCATAGTCCAGAGAGCCTCATCCATCGGGTCCTGCAATGAGCACATAATCTATGGCTGAGCTAGAGCATATATTTTGCAAAGAGACGTCCAATCTCGATTTGAAGGCTTCAAGTAATGGAGAATCCACCAGGTCCCTGGGTCAGCTGTTCCAGTGGTTAATTCCCCTTGCTGTTAAAAATGTGTGTCTTATTTCTAGTTTGAGTTTGTCTCTAATTTCAGCATCTAGCTGCTGAATCTTGTTCTGCCTTTGCTAGGTTAACAAACCCTCTACTATCAAAAATCTTGTCCTGGGGAAGGAGAAGATTCATACAGCATGGAAGTTAGTTCTTAACTCTTTGATAAGCTGCATAAATTGAGCTTCAGAAGCTCCTCACTCTGAGGCTGGTTTCCAGATCTCAAATTGTTCTTGTGGGTCTTCTCTGAGCCCTCTCTGGTTTTTCAACACTCTTTTTATTGTGTGGATGCAATTTCCAAGTGCCGTGGAAGGGTTATTACCTCCATGAGGAACTCAGGCATAGAGAAATTAAAACTACAGGCCTCTCCATGCCCCTGATGGTGCCACTGCATGAGAGCAGTGGGGCAGGGGTTGGGACAGTCTAGGCAGAAGTGTCATTCTAGCCCTATAGGGTATGCCTACACTGCAGGAAAAAAAAACAAACCTATGGCAGCGAGTCTCAGAGCCTGGGTGAACTGACGTGGGCTTTTTGGGGTTGTACTATGAGGCTAAAGATAGCTGTGTAGACATTCTGCTTAGGCTGGAGCCAAGGCTCTGAGGCCCACCCCCCTCACCAGGTTTCAGAGCCTGGGCTCTAGCCTGAGCAGAACCAAGGGGGCACTAAGTGCCAACTCCACAGAAAACCTCATCCCCACTACCCCCCAATGAACCTGGGAAGTGCTGAGGCCCCTTGGCCACACTCACACCCGCTTCTGATTGCCCATGGACTCTGTCTGCATGTCACTCAGAAGCCCACCACTCTCCCTGGGCTTCAAAGCCCAAGTCAAAACACCTGTACAGTTGTTTTTAGCACCATAGGGCGAGCCCAAGACTGTCAACCCAGGCTCTGAGACTCTCTGCCATGGGTTTTCAAATCCACCACAGACATTTCCTTTTTGTTCAGAACATCCCCAGGTTCAGTCATCACTGGCCCCTACCAGACCCAGGTGGGATGCTGGAGCCCAAGGTTCATGGGTGGTTGGAATGTGAAGCCTGCTCAGAGAATGATGGAGTAGCAGCTCCATAGGGTAACAAAGAGGGATCTGTGCCACCAGCCAGCGGGCAGCACTGTGCACAAACTGGGGTGCACATACAAACAGCAACACTGCTCACTGCAACACTACACTTGGAAACAACAGCATCCATCCTGGGTGTTTTTATACACATCTTTATGAATTACACCTATGAAACAGCTGGCCTTTCAGCTGCTAGTACCCCATATTAGAGCCCTGTAGAGCTGCTATTTGGAGCTGGATTCCTACCTTCACAAAACATTATTCCTTCACTCTGGTATCTAGAGCAGATGTCCAGTTTGGCAAGGAATACTGCAATCCTTATGTGATGGAGTGTTCTCCCCACTCCAGCCTTGAAAAGGTTTATGAGGCTGAGAAGGGGGCCAGTTAACTGGATAGATCACACCTGACGGGACTGAGGCTGGCTGAGCAACCCCTGGTTGGGGACAGAACCCAACCAAGGAGGAACAGATCGGGCTATGATAAAGCCAGGAAGTTGGCAGCAGAAGGGGCTGCAGTGTGAGGGCCATCAGTCACTCTCTGGCCTTAAAGAGGGAGAGGAGGAAACCAGGGGGGTAGAGGAGCAGCCCTAGTGTCCTGGTCAGGTCTGGATGTAAGCAGACCATGATTGCTAGACTGAGGGTCCCTGCCAGGGCTGACCTTACCATGAGGTGAACTGAGACGGCTGCCTCAGGTGCCAGACTGTGTAGGGGAGGGGCCACTAGGACTCAGAGGGTATGTCTACACTACGAAATTAGGCTGAATTTATAGAAGTCTTTTTTTCAGAAATAGTTTTTATACAGTCGATTGTGTGTGTCCCTACAAAAAATGCTCTAAGTGCATTAAGTCAATGGACTGCATCCACAATATTGAGAATAGCATAGACTTCCACAGCATTGCACTGTGGGTAGCTGTGGGTGGCTATCCCACAGTTCCTGCAGTCTCTGCCACTCATTGGAATTCTGGGTTGAGATCCCAATGCCTGATGGGGCAAAAACAGTGTCGTGGGTGATTCTCGGTACATGTCGTCAGCCCCCCTCCCCACCTCTGTGAAAGCAACAACAGACAATCGTTTTGTGCCTTTTTTCCTGGGTTACCTGTGCAGATGCCATACCATGGCAAGCATGGAGCCTGCACAGCTGACTGTCACCGTAAGTCTCCTGGGTGCTGGCAGATGTGGGACTACATTGCTACACAGCCGCAGCTCATTACCTTTTGGCAGCAGATGGTGCGTTATGACTGGTAGCCATCATTGTCATATGATGGGTGCTCTTTTAACCGACCTCGGTGAGGTCAGTCAGGGGCGCCAGGGCAGACATGAGAGTGACTCAGCCAGGTCCCATCTTCTGCCGAGCACCCAGAAGATGATGATGGCTAGCAGTCCTACTGCACTATCTTCTGGTGAGTAGCCAGGAGATGACGATGGCTAGCAGTTATAATGCAGCATCTTCTGCCGAGCACCCAGGAGATGATGATGGCTAGCAGTTGAACTGCACCGTCTGCTGCTAGCCTAAAGATGTAAAAGATAGATGGAGTGGATCAAAACAAGAAATAGACCAGATTTGTTTTGTATTCATTTGCTTCCTCCCTCCCTCCATGAAATCAACAGCCTGCTAAACCCAGGGTTTTGAGTTCAATCTTTGAGGGGGCCATTCTGTGTGACAGATGTTTATGTTTCTCCTCGATGCAAAGCCACCCCCTTTGTGGATTTTAATTCTCTGTAAGCCATGTCATCAGTCACACACCCCTGTCAGAGCAGACAATTGTTTCATGCCTTTTTTCAGCCCAGACGCCATAGCACTGGAATCATGGAGCCCGCTCATATCACCACAGCAATTATGAGCTCTATAAACACTATGCACATTATCCTGGAGTATATGCAGAACCAGAACCTGCCAAAGCAAAACCAGGCGAGGAGGTGACAGCAGTGCGGTGACGAGAATGATGAGGACCTAGACATGGACACAGACTTCTCAGAAAGTATGGGCCCTGGCAATGTGCACACCATGGTGTTAATGGGGCAGGTTCATGCTGTGGAACGCTGATTCTGGGCCCGGGAAACAAGCACAGACTGGTGGGACCACATAGTGTTGCAGGTCTGGGATGATTCCCAGTGGCTGCGAAACTTTTGCATGCATAAGGGCACTTTCATGAAACTTTGTGACTTGCTTTCCCCTGCTCTGAAGTGCCAGAATACCAAGATGAGAGCAGCCCTCACAGTTGAGAATTGAGTGGCAATAGCCCTCTGGAAGCTTGCCATGCCAGACAGCTACTGGTCAGTTGGGCATCAATTTGGAGTGGGCAAATCTACTGTGGGGGCTGCTGTGATCCAATTAGCCAACCCAATCAAAGAGGTGCTTATATCAAGGGTAGTAAGTCTGGGAAATGTGCGGATCATAGTGGATGGCTTTGTTGAAATGGGATTCCCTAGCTGTTGTGGGGCGATAGACGGAACTCATATCTGTATCTTGGCACTGGAACACCAAGCCAGCGAGTACATAAACTGAAAGGGGTACTTTTCAATGATGCTGCAAGCACTGGTGGATCACAAGGGATGTTTCACCAACTTCAACCTGGGATGGCTGGGAAAGGTACATGACACTTGGGTCTTCAGGAACTCTGGTTTGTTTCAAAAGCTGCAGGGAGGGACTTTCTTCCCAGACCAGAAAATAACCGTTGGTGATGTTGAAATGCCTATAGTTATCCTTGGGGACCCAGCCTACCCCTTAATGCCCTGGCTGATGAAGCCATACACAGGCGCCCTGGACAGTAGTAAGGAGCTCTTCAACTATAGGCTGAACAAATGCAGAATGGTGGTAGAATGTGCATTTGGATGTTTAAAAGCACACTGGCGTAGTTTACTTACTTGGATAGACCTCAGCGAAACCAATATTCCCATTGTTATTACTGCTTGCTGTGCACTCCACAATATCTGTGAGAGTAAGGGGGAGACGTTTATGGCGGGGTGGGAGGTTGAAGCAAATCGCCTGGCTGCTGATTATGCGCAGCTAACACCAGGGCAGTTAGAAGAGTACAGGAGGGCACAGTGCACATCAGAGAAGCTTTGAAAACCAGTTTCATGACTGGCCAGGCCAAGGTGTAAAAGTTCTGTTTGTTTCTCCTTGAGAAACACCCCCTCCTTGGTTCACTCTACTTCCCTGTAAGCTAGCCACCCTCCCTTCCCTCCTTCGATCACCGCTTGCAGAGGTAATAAAGTCATTGTTGCTTCACATTCATGCATTCTTTATTAATTCATCACACAAACAGGGGGATAACAGCCAAGGTAGCCCGGGAGGGGTGAGGGAGGAGGGAAGGACAATGCCACACTGCACTTTAAAACTTAAAAACTTATTGAAGGCCAGCCTTCTGTGGCTTGGACAATCCTCTGGAGTGGAGTAGCTGGGTGGCCGGAGGCCCCCCCCACCGCGTTCTTGGGCTTCTGGTGAGGAGGCTATGGAACTTGGGGATGTGGGCCGTTGGTTACACAGAGGCTGTAGCGGCTGTCTGTGCTCCTGCTGCCTTTCCTGCAGCTCAACCATATGCTGGAGCATATGAGTTTGATCTTCCAGCAGCCTGAGCATTAACTCTTGCCTTCTGTCAGCAAGCTGACACCACCTATCATCTTCAGCCTGCCACTTACTCTCTGCAGCCCGCCACTTACTCTCTGCAGCCCACCACCTGTCCTCGCATTCATATTGCGCTTTCCTGCACTCTGACATTGTCTGCCTCCACACATTCTGCTGTGCTCTGTCAGTGTGAGAGGACAGCAGGAGCTCAGAGAACATTTCATCCCGAGTGCATTTTTTTTGCCGTCTAATCTTCGCTAGCCTCTGAGAAGGAGAAACATTTGCAGCTAGTGGAAGAAAAGGGAGAGTGGTAGTTAAAAAGACACATTTTAGAGAACAATGGGCACACTCTTTCACATTAAACCATGCTGTTCACATTACACAGCACATGTGCTTTCATTACAAGGTCGCATTTTGCCTCTTGCATTGAGGGCCTGATGGTTTGGTGTGAAAGATTACTCACGCATCACCCCTCCCCCCACCGCGTGGCTAACAGCGGGGAACATTTCTATTCAGTTACAGCCAAACAGCTGAGCAGGAACAGGCACCTCTGAATGTCCGCTTAATAAAAGCACCCTATTTCAACCAGGTGTCCAGGAATGATATCACTTTCCTGAGGATAACACAGCAAGATAAAGAACGGATGTTGTTTGAATACCAGCAAACACTGGGACCATACGCTGCCATGCTTTGTTATGCAATGATTCCCGACTACATGCTACTGGCCTGGCATGGTAAAGTGTCATACCATGGCGGACGGAATAAGACTACCCTCCCCAGAAACCTTTTGCAAATGCTTTGGGAGTATATCCAGGAGAGCTTTATAGAGATGTCCCTGGAGGGTTTCCGCTCCATCCCATACACGTTAACAGACTTTTCAGTAGCTGTACTGGCCACGAATGCCAGGGCAAATTAATCATTAAACATGCTTGCTTTTAAACTGTGTGTAATATTCACAAAGGACACTCACCAGAGGTCCCTCCTCCACCTTCAGGGCCCGGGAGCACACCTTGGGTGGGTTTGGGGATTACTGGTTCCAGGTCCAGGGTGAGAAACATATCATGGCTGTTGGGGAAACCAGTTTCTCCGCTTCCTTGCTGTGAGCTATCTTCAGTCTCTTCATCATCATCTTCCTCATCCCCAAAACCCACTTCTGTGTTGCATGATTCTCCATTGACGGAGTCAAAGCACAGGTTAGGGTACTGGTGGCTGCACCCCTTAGAATGGCATGCAGCTCATCATAGAAATGGCATGTTCGGGGCTCTGATCTGGAGCGGCCGTTTGCCTCTTTGGTTTTTTGGTAGGCTTGCCTGAGCTCCTTAATTTTCATGCAGCACTGCTTTGCGTCCCTCTTATGGCCTCTGTCCTTCATGCCCTTTGAGACTTTTTCTAATGTTTTGGCATTTTGTTTACTGGAACGGAGTTCAGCTAGCACAGATTCATCTCCCTATACGACGATCAGATCCCGTACCTCCCGTTCAGTCCATGCGGGAGCTCTTTTGCGATCCTGGGACTCCATCATGGTCACCTCTACTGTTGAGATCTGCACTCTCCTGCACCTTACCACGCTGGCCGAACAGGAAATTAGATTCAAAAGTTCATGGGCCTTTTCCTGTCTACCTGGCCAGTGCATCTGAGTTGAGAGCGCTGTCTAGAGCGGTCACAATGGAGCACTCTGGGATAGCTCCCAGAGGTCAATACTGTCAAATTGCGTCCACACTACCCCAAATTCGACCCGGCAAGGTCGATTTCAGCGCTAATCCCCTCATCAGAGGTGGAGTAAAGAAATCAATTTAAAGAGCTCTTTAAGTCGAAAAAAAGGGCTTCATCGTATGGACGGGTCCAGGCTTAAATCGAGGTAACGTTGCTAAATTTGACCTAAAATCGTAATGTAGACCAGGCCATAGTATAAAAAATTGAGTCTGCTGCTGGTGCATATGTGTTCTCTCTGCTCTAGGTGCACCCAGATGGTGGAGTGCTGTGCTGGAGGAAGGAGGGCACAAGAGACATAGGCAGGCAGGCAGGAGAAAAGGTGAGTGGGAATAAGAGAAAGCAGCAGGAGCTGCAAGGAGAGAGAGGAGGAGGACCCTCTTATGTACCTCTCTAGCACCCCCAGGAGCCTGGACTGATTAACACCAGCTTCTCAGGGAGCTTTCTGCTGCTTCCCTAAACCCACTTGAGGAGAATAGGCAGTCAACTGAAGTAGTAGGAGCCAGTTAGCCCTTAAGACACTAATATCTTCCTTCACTCAGGCCCTGATACCAGTCTGCTTATTTGTCCCTGTGACAAAGTTCCTCCTCTATCTTGGTGGGTCCTGCGCTTATTGGTGGATTTGTTCTCCTCAGAGATTCACCATGTGAGTCAGGGAACAGCCCAAAGACCTTCCCCTCTGGTAGAACCCACAGTCTAGGTCAATTCCTCCTGTGTCTGATCAGGAATTGGGAGGTTTGGGGGGAACCCGGGCCCGCCCTCTACTCCAGGTCCCAGCCCAGGGCCCTTTGAACTGCTGTTGTCTAGAGTGCCTCCTGGTACAGCTGCACGACAGCTACAACTCCCTGGGCTACTTCCCCATGGCCTCCTCCCAACAGCTTCTTTATCCTCACCACAGGACCTTCCTCCTGGTGTTTGATAATGCTTGTACTCTTCAATCCTCCAGCAATACATCTTCCCACTCTCAACTCCTAATGCCTCTTGCTCCCAGCATGCACACTACAAACTGAAGTGAGGTCCTTTTTAAACCCTGATTAGCCAGCTTGTCCTCATTGATTCCAGCAAGTTCCTGCTTGTTCTAGAACTGCCCTTGTTACCTTACCCAGGGAAAAGGGATCTATTTAATCTGGGACTAATATATCTGTCTTCTAACACTCTCCTGTAGTCATCTGGCCTGACCCTGTCAGAGTCCCCTTCAATTGAGTGTTGAGAGCCACTATAACTGGCACAGAGCAGCAGTCAAGAGTGAAAGAAGAAAACGCCCCTCTGAGGCAGCATTCAGAAAAAGAAAGAAAGCAAAGGAAGTTTTTCTATCTAAGCAGGAAGGAGCTCTCTTGAGATACATAGACAAAAATGTTCATGGTGAGCCTTCAGGTCCCAGTGAGGATGTGAGTGGTGAGGAGATGCCTGATCTTCCAGTTAGTCAGAGTGCAGGCGACCTGGCAGCTACTGCAGCATCCATATCTCCATCTCCAGTGGATGAAACTATGCACATTCCTGAAGAAAAGTGTAGATCAGAGAACAGTGTGGTGGAGGCACAAGAAACAGCAGATGCTGAGTTTAGTTCCTTAAGTCTAGATGATCCAGAGACTGTGGACCCACTTGAGCAGTAGCCTGAGGGACTTCCTTGTACTGCATGGGCCACAGCAAGTGAAAAACTTCATGTTCCCCAAAGACAATGAAAATAGAACTTTCCATCCAACATATTACTGGCGTGAAATCCCCAATGGTGACAAAGTGGAGAGGCCCTGGCTTATGTACTCAAAACCCCAGAATGCTGCATACTGTTTTTGTTGCAAACTCTTCCAGTCTAATGTTCCAGCCACATTGGGTTCTACAGGAACAAAGGACTGGAAAAATCTGGCTAGAACTCTGGCATGCCACGAGAAAGCAGCAAATCACCAGAAAGCATTCCATAGGTGGAAAGAGCTTGAGATGAGACTAAAGTTAAAGGCCACCATAGATGATCAGCATCAAAAGAAGATTACATCAGAGTCTCTTTACTGGCAAAATGTTCTGAAAAGGCTCATTTTCATTGTGAGAATGCTTGCTACCCAAAACCTAGCACTGTGTGGCACTTCAGATCAGCTGTATGTGCCAAACAATGGAGCCTTCCTTAAAATTGTGGCGCTGATGGCTGAGTTTGATGCTGTACTCCAGGAGCATCTAAGAAGAGTCACCACCAAAGAAATGTACACACACCACTACCCTGGAAAAACAATTCAAAATGAGATCATACTGTTACTGGCAACAAAAGTCAAACAGAAGACTGTGGCAGATCTGAAGTCAGCAAGGTATAACTCTGTTATTCTGGACTGCACACCTGACATCAGCCATACAGAACAAATGACTTTAATGGTGCTTTTTGTAACAACAGAACCTAGTGAAAATGTCCCTGCAATGGTGACTGTCAGAGAGCATTTTCTAGAATGTATTGACACTGATGATACTACAGGAGCTAGTATGACAAATGTGCTTCTTAAAAAGCTGGAAGATATAGGAATTGTGATAGCTGACATGAGAGGTCAGGGCTATGATAATGGTGCTAACATGAGAGAAAAGAACAGAGGAGTGCAGACACGGATCTGAGAGTTAAACCCTCAAGCTTTTTTTGTCTCATGAAGTTCTCATTCATTTAACTTGGTGGTCAGTGTTGCAGCATTAGCTTCTAGTGAGACTGCTGAATTTTTTAATGTAATTCAAAGCATCTATGTATTTTTCTCTGTGTTGTACCAATTATATTAGACCAGTAAAAACGAGCAGGATCTTATTAAAGGGGACAAGGCAAAGATGCCACATTTATTATGATAACAATTTATGACTAATAACTAATATCTTAATTCTTATACACACACATTATACCTATTACCTATACACACACACACACACACACACACACACACACACACATTCACATTATAATACCTAATACCTATACACACACACATACACACATTCACACACACACACCCACATTCATCAGGTGTTCTGCAGCTGCTGCATAGTTACCAGTCCTGAAGATAGCTTAAGTTCATGGCTTGATTTTGCAGCTTGGGTTCATAGCTTGTGGCAGCTAACTGGCCAGGAAAGCTGGGCACAAGGCTGAGCTGGATCTCTGTTGGGCAGGCAACGATGTTCTTCCATGTTGGCAGCAGAATGTTACCCAGAGTTTCTCATCTCACCCTTCTCTTTTATAGGCTTTTAGTTTGGATTCAAAGTCTATAGGTCTTGCTGTGTCATGCTGCCTCTGGGTTTAGATTGATCACCCATCAATTGCAGGCGTGACTTTCAGCCTTGGACCTGGCTTTGATCTTCCTTCTGTTGTTCTGTTGTCCTTTTCTTTTTAGGGTGGATGCTTCTTACTTTGTTTAGGGCTGTTGTCTAGGTCTTCAGCCGTTGGTATTTGAACTTTATCTCATCAGGACAGGCTGGGGCTGGAGGTTGATTCCATCATTCATACATACCTCATTCACACATCTAAACTAAACTAATAAGATTACAGCAGGGTTTGCAAAAATGAAGGTTGGAGGAAGCTTTTACAAAATGGAGTGAATGTTTTAAAATGGGGTTTGAATTACAATATGGAACAGAAGTTACAGTGTAGGCAAGTGTAGTGAATGGTGAACAGAAGTTACATTAATAAAGTGAACAATTAAAAACAGTTTCATTTATCAGTTCTACATCTGCATCAACTCATCGATGGCAAATTTTGCAGCAACATCTGGGAACATCTTCTCTGACACTGAAATCACTGAGTGCCACACAATGGGAAAGTTGAGTGGAGGCGATAAAGCCTATCGAACACCAAATTGGGAAGATGGATGATGACATAGTTGCCATCATGGAGGACAATGCTATGACAGGAACTCTTCATGGGAGAACAGTGGCAGAGGGAAATGGAATCACCAGAAACATACATAACTTCAAATTTCTGTGTGGCTTACTGTTGTGGCATGGCATACTGTTTGAAATAAATATTGTAAGCAAGAGACTCCAAGGTGTTGACCTTTATATATCTGGAGCAATGGAACAACTGCACAAAGCAGTCATACCTACAGCCTTACTGATCAGATGAAGGATTTCAAAACGTTCTGAAGAGAGCACAGAAGTTGGCAGAGGAACTTCACACTGAAGCTATTTTCTCATCCACTCAAGAATACAAGAGTCACTGAAGAAGAAGACATTTTGATTATGAGGCACAGGATAATCCCATAAGAGACCCCAAACAACAAGTCAAATTTGAATTCTTTAACCAGGTGCTAGATTATGCAATACAGTCAGTTGAGGAAAGTTTCGTGCAGCTCAAGGAACACATCAGTATATTTGGGATGTTGTATGGTATTCCAAAACTCCTCACTATACCTGAAGAAGGCCTACACCAGCAATGCAGGGCACTAGAGACAGTGTTGACACATGATGATGTGCGATATTGATGCGAGTGATTTAGGCGATGAACTGAAAGGCCTTTCAAGATACAGTTCAGAAGGATCAACAGCAAAGGCAATATATGTGCACAAATAAGATGACCACCCTCTTTCCAAATGCTTTTGTTGCTCTGCGCATACTTCTAACATTTCCTGTAACTGTTGCCAGTGGAGAACGCAGCTTCTCCAAGCTGAAGTTAATAGAAACACATCTACGCTCCACAACGACACAGGAGAGGCTGGTCGGCCTTGCAACCATCTCAATAGAGATTGAGCTGGCCTAGACTGTGAACCTTCAGCAGGAAGCAGTTCAAATCTTTGCAACCAAGAAGGCACAGAAAACACCTCTTTGATTATTCAAACAGATAAAAATGCCAGTGTTTACTATGCAGACAAGAAAAATTACATTTGCTGTTCAGGTGTTTGAAAGTTAAGTGTTGCTTAAAATTTTTGAACAGGGCATTTAAGTTATTAATTTTCCTTTATTGGGGTAGGTAGCAGAGCAGTACCGTGAGAGGAGGAGAATAGGAAGAAGGCAATATTGAGACCTTTCAAAGTTTTGGCCCAAATGAGGGGGCGTGGGGGCGTCATTTGAGCTCTCTGCCTCAGGTGCCAAAATGTTGTGGGCTGGCCCTGGTCCCTGGGTTGGAACCCGAAGGAGTGGGCAGGCCCAGATTTCCAGACCAGCCACTGGGGAAGTGACACACTCAGGGCAGTGGAAGTAAGATGGCCTTGGATGGCTCGTCCTGCAGGATTTTGATACCCCAGAAAGGGGAAATTTGCATCTTGACCTGGCTGGAAGGCCAGTTCACAAAGAGGGAGCACGCTGAGTCCCAGAGAGGGAGAGAACAGAGTCGACCCTCAGAGAAGCCACAAGGAGGCACCACCTGTGGTGAGTGAACCCCTTGTCTAACTAGGTCTTCAAGTCCCACCCTGCAGAGCGAGGAGAACTGCTTGCCAAGCTCCCCAGAGTGGAATGTGCAGAGGCATCTCAAAGAAGAAATTAATGTTACTCACCTGTAAGGAGAGCTCTTCACATGGATGCTGCATATTCCCACTGCCTGCCCACCTTCCCCTCTCCCTCGGAGTCCTAATTTCACCTTTGGTCCTGAGCAGGAGGTGGAAAGACTTGAGGCGGCCACAGCACCATGCCCCTTATTATAGCCTGATCTTCAGGACTTATGTAGCCATGAGGACAGGGGTATGGGCGCATGAGCACTCCACCAGGCACTGCAGCTAGACGGGCCCACCAGCCCAAGCTGCCCTGTTGGTGCCTCTTAAGATCATGGATGTGCAGAGGCCACATTAGATCGCTGGGCAAAGGTGAGAACTTTTATTTCTCAGCCATTGTATAGGGACAGTTTTATTGAGGGAAGTATGCAACTCTGCCCAGCCTCAGCCAATCAGGACAGGCAATTGCATATTGCTGAAATCCTGGCATAGTCATTGGGCAGTAACCGCACTCTGATTGGTCGGGACCATGCCATTACAGTGCTATAATTACCTAACTTTTACGATCTATTTTATTGTCTGCTTGAAATGACCTATTTTCTAATGCTGTCAGTTTTTCAGTAAAGGAAAAAAGCTCTCTCTTTGTATCTGCATACTAACAGCCTGACATCAATTTACTCTGAAAAGGAGGAGTGGGGCGGAGGGGAGAGAGGCGGGGAATCATAGGTTTTTTACAATTTCCCATTACATGAGCATATTACAGTCCAGGAACAGCTGTATTAGGGAATTACTCCAAGCCTTATTGTGCTAATACTATAATTCAATTAAATCATTAAAAAATACCTCTTTGAAATGTCACTGTGGTCAGTAACATGGGCCGAGCCTGACTCACTGACAAATGTCAAAGTGCAGTGGTGAAAACATTTACAGACTGATGCTGCTCTCTTTCAAAAAAACCATCCTCACTCCCCATTATGCTCGAAAGTGCAAATATCCAGCCCAAACAAGGAGAACCCTGGGGAAAATTAAATCTCTATGTTGCTGGCCCCATGAGGATTTGGAGAAAGCTGCCTGGTGTCGGAGAGACGTCACAGAGTTCCCTAACCCAGAGCAACCATGGGAAGCACCAAGAGGAAATGAAGATACTAAACTACACAATATTCCCTCTCCCTACTCTGACTGGGAAGCCAGGCCGCTGGGCAGCTGTGAGCATCTGTCACAGGAGAGATTTACAGCAAGGCAGAATGGTGGTGTGGAGGGACAGAACCATCCAAGCCATCTCTCAGGACAGAGCCCATGAATGGTAGGGTCTGGAAAAGATGGGCCTGGACAAGTTATTATTATTATTATTATTATTGTCATTTACCATTTTTTGTGGGGTGCCTAAGAGCCAGGGTGAGCCCCACTGTGCTGGACACTGTACAGACATACTATAAACAGTGACTGTCCCAGCCCCAGTGTCCAAAGGACCAAGACCCTTAATCCAAGTTGTGGGTGTGTTTTAGATTGGAACCTGGCCCAGATCTGATTTTTGCCTAGGACTGCGTCTTTGTCAAAGCACATGCCTGGAGTTTGTGCAATATACACCTACTGTAACTACCTTGTGAGCCTTGCAGAGCCTGAGCATGACTGGGCCTGGCTTGGGAAGGCCCCGTTTCCTGAGGGCAGGTGTACTGTTCCTGAGGACACTGGGACCCCTCTGGAGCACAAGTTACTGACTGCACTTCTCTGCATGGGCTATGCAGGAGGAGACTAGATGAGCCTATGGGGAAGCACAGAGAACATGGCACACCTTGTGCCAGCATAGACCTGGTGGGCACATGCTGCCTCTGCCATGCTAGCCTATGACCTGCAGCCTCCTGGGGGAAAGGGGCTCTTTGAGAGTGGGTATGTGTATGTAATTACACTCATTACACTCCAAGGCCAAATGGAGAAAGGTATTTTGAGGTTACCAAGTGGCTAACAAAGGAAGAAGATGATCCTGTGGAGTGTGTGAACTCCGTGATGTTAGAGAAGAGGCCATGCACAGAAGAGCTGCATCTGTATCCAGGTCTGGCATATCCGAAATGCCAGACCTGGATACCGGACATGGAAGGTCAATGGTGGCCACATTTAGTACCTCCACTGGTTACTCCTTGGTATTCATTCTACTCAAAGAGTCTTTCAAAAGGAAATGTACCAAGGCTATGCTGAGAGCTATAGTGATGATAGAGTGGGTTCTGCAGCTGCTGATGGAGAACATGATGCCAAGTTGTGTACCATGCTCCAGTGATATAGGGAAGAGGGGTCAACATAAATCCAGGCTAAAGCGACATAAGAACAACTGGTGTGAAGTATCTGAATCACATCCTCTTAGCTGGGAGTGTCCAGACCAACCCTGAAAAAGTAGCAGCAGGAGCTGAGGTGAAGCCACCAGCCAGTGTGCTGAGGTAGCAAAGCTGCTAGGGAAGATAACTCATTGGTGAGTTTGTGCCACACCATGCAGCAGCTTGGGCTCCTCTTCAAGATCTTATAAGGAAAAACTCAAGAGAGTCACTGGACTGCCCAGCAAAGCTCTCACTGCCCCTTGATGAAGCTCTTCATTGCCAGTGCTGGCACATTTGTATCCTGTGATATAAAAACAGATGGAGCAGTTCAGATGGACGTATCCAAACAAGGACTTGGAGCTGGTTCACCACAGCAAGGAAAGCCAGTGATTCATGCATCCAAGTCTATCACATATACAGAAATAAACTAGGCACCGACCCCAAAAGCAACTGGTTGGGTCATGAATGCTTCCACTGGTGTGTATCTGGTGGGCAGGGACAGTCATCCTCTGGAGAGGGTCACAAAACTCCCATGGCATCATCAGCTCCCAGGGATCTTAAGAATGCTGTAAAGCCTACAAAAATATGGTGAGGTGCTCAGACACGCACAAGGAAAGGACATGCCAGTTGCTGATACTTCATGGAGATTGTCTGTGGCAAGGCAGGATGGCATGTGGGAGTCGCAAGATACATTTTCATTGAGTCATGTGCTGCCACCTGTCAGACAAGAAGCAGACAGAACTCAGTGTTGCAGGCAAGCCTGCTGTCTGCACAGATAAGACAATCATGCTTGCTGCCATGAGTTCTTCATCCACCACAAGGACAGTGGTCTGGTTACCCAGTCAAGTGCACACAGCTGTGGATGATCTGATCTGTAAAGGTGAAAGATGTGTCCTTCCATGCTCACCAGATCAGCAATGACAAAGTCCGTTCGCTTGCAATACATGGCCCTAGGGAGTCGCAGGTACAGGGCCAGAGCTGCTGCGGGAACGCACAAATCAGAGGTTCCAAATGTTCAAAGTGCTTCAAATTCCATGGAGCCCAGATCTCTCATGACATGAACAAACCCCAAAGAGCTAGGATCTGACATGGAACCTATTCGATTCAGGCTGACAGTCTGACCCAGGACTTTGCTAAAATTAAGCAGGTAAAAGGTGGCAAAAAGTCACTGTCACCCAAAGTCACGGTCAAGGAAGAATGTTTGTAAAATAAGCCCAAATTTATCTGAGCCAAGAGAACTGGTGAGGTGACACCCAATGGCTTTTAGCAACTGACAAACAGCTGACAGCTCTTGGAAACATGAAAATAAAAGTCTGTGTCTGGGATATGGGACTCGTACTTGATTGGCCAAGTGTGAGGACAGGGATGGCTGGCTACACCCCTCTGGGATGTATTTAGAGGTGCTGTTTTCCAGGTGGGTGTATCTTTGGGACATTGGGCGTAAGCAGAGCAAGCAGCCCTGCCTAAGCAGGGCGAAGGACTGGTAACAGGAGGCAGAAATGTTGTCCAGGTGCTGACCCACAGCAGGGGAAGTAAGATGGAGACCAGAAATCAAAGTGCATTTGCCCATCACAGAACTACCTGTACCCTCTGTGCAGCAGCTGGGAGGCAGTCACCAGGGCACAGGGACAGAGCTGCCTGTCCTCCCCGCTTTCCCATCCTCCTGTGTGTCCATGACATCACTGCAGAAGCAAGAATGTGAGACATCTGAGCCATTAGCAATTACCTTTGAAAAAGTCATGGATGACGGGAGAGATTCTAGAGGACTGGAAAAGGACAAATACAGAGCCAATCCATTAAAAGGGGAATAAGGACAACCAGGGAATTACAGACTAGTCAACTTAACTTCAGTACTTGGAAAGATAATGGAGCAAATAATTAAGCAAAAAATTTGCAGACACCTAGAAGATAATAAGATGATAAGTAACAGTCAGCATAGATTTGTCAAGAACATATTGTGTCAGACCAACATAATAAGCTTTCTTTGACAGAGTAATAAGCCTTGTGGATGGCTGAAGCGCTAGATGTGGTATATCTGGACTTCAGTAAGGCTTCTGATACTGTCCCACATGATCTTCTTGTAAACAAACTAGGGAAATACAACCTAAATGGAGCCATGATAAAATGGATGCATAACTCATAGATTCATAGATTCATAGACTCTAGGACTGGAAGGGACCTCGAGAGGTCATCAAGTCCAGTCCCCTGCCCTCACGGCAGGACCAAATACTGTCTAGACCATCCCTGATAGACATTTATCTAACCTACTCTTAAATATCTCCAGAGATGGAGATTCCACAACTTCCCTAGGCAATTTATTCCAGTGTTTAACTACCCTGACAGGAACTTTTTCCTAATGTCCAACCTAAATCTCCCTTGCTGCAGTTTAAGCCCATTGCTTCTTGTTCTATCATTAGAGGCTAAGGTGAACAAGTTTTCTCCCTCCTCCTGATGACACCCTTTTAGATACCTGAAAACTGCTATCATGTCCCCTCTCAGTCTTCTCTTTTCCAAACTAAATAAAACCTTCCTTCATAGGTCATGTTCTCAAGACCTTTAATCATTCTTGTTGCTCTTCTCTGGACCCTCTCCAATTTCTCCACATCTTTCTTGAAATGCGGTGCCCAGAACTGGACACAATACTCCAGTTGAGGCCTAACCAGCACAGAGTAGAGTGGAAGAATGACTTCTCGTGTCTTGTTTACAACACACCTGTTAATGCATCCCAGAATCACGTTTGCTTTTTTTGCAACAGTATCACACTGTTGACTCATATTTAGCTTGTGGTCCGCTATGACCCCTAGATCTCTTTCTGCTATACTCCTTCCTAGACAGTCTCTTCCCATTCCTTATGTGTGAAACTGATTGTTCCTTCCTAAGTGGAGCACTTTGCATTTGTCTTTATTGAACTTCATCCGGTTTACCTCAGACCATTTCTCCAATTTGTCCAGATCATTTTGAATTTTAACCCTGTCCTCCAAAGCAGTTGCAATCCCTCCCAGTTTGGTATCGTCTGCAAACTTAATAAGCATACTTTCTATGCCAACATCTAAGTTGTTGATGAAGATATTGAACAGAGCCAGTCCCAAAACAGACCCCTGTGGAACCCCACTTGTTATACCTTTCCAGCAGGATTGGGAGCCATTAATAACTACTCTCTGAGTATGGTTATCCAGCCAGTTATGCACCCATCTTATAGTAGCCCCATCTAAATTGTATTTGCCTAGTTTATCGATAAGGATATCATGCAAGACCATATCAAATGCCTTACTAAAGTCTAGGTATACCACATCCACCGCTTCTCCCTTATCCACTGGTTGGAAAACCATTCCCAGAGAGTATTTGTCAGTGGTACACAATCAAGCTGGAAGATCATATCAAGTGGGGTCCCACAGATATCAGTTCTGGGTCTGGTTCTGTTCAGTATCTTCATCAATGATTTAGATAATGGCACAAAGAGTACACTTTTAAAGTTTGTGGATGATATCAAGCTGGGAGGGGTTGCAAGTGTTTTGAGGATAGGATTAAAATTCCAAATGATCTGGACAAACTGGAGAAATGATGTGAAATAAATAGGATGAAATTCAATAAGGACAAATGCAAAGTACTCCACTTAGGAAGGAACCATCGGTTGCACACATACAAAATGGGAAATGACTGCCTAAAAAGGAGTACTGCGGAAGGGGATCTGGGGGTCAGAGTGGATAACAAGCTAAATATGAGTCAACAGTGTAACGCTGTTGCAAAAAAGGCAAACATCATTCTGGGATATATTAGCAGGAGTGTTGTAAGTAAGAGACAAGAAGTAATTCTTCTGAGCTGATATGGCCTCAACTGGAGTATTGTGTACAGTTCGGGGTGCCACATTTCAGGAAAGATGTGGACAAATTGGAGAAAGTCCAGAGGAGAGCAACAAAATGGATTAAAGGTCTAGAAAACATGAGCTATGAGGAAAGACTGAAAAAAATGGCTTTGTTTAGTCTAGAGAAGAGAAGACTGAGGAGGGACATGATAACAGTACATAAAAGGCTGCTACAAGGAGGAGGGAGAGAAATTGTTCTCATTAACCTCTGAGGATACGACAAGAAGCAATGGGCTTAAATTGCAGCGAGGGAGGTTAAGGTCGGACATTAAGAAAAACTTTGTAACTGTCAGGGTGGTTAAGCATTGCAATAAATTGCCGAGGGAGGTTATGTAATCTCCATCACTGGAGTTTTTTAAGAGCGGGTTAGACAAATACCTGTCAGGGATGGTCTTAGGGTGACCAGACAGCAAGTGTGAAAAATCGGGATGGAGGTGGGAGGTAATAGAAGCCTATATAAGACAAAGACTCCAAAATCGGGACTGTCCCTAGAAAATCAGGACATCTGGTCACCCTAGATGGTCTAGATAGTACTTAGCCCTGCCATGAGTGCAGGGGACTGGACTAGAAGACTTCTCGAGGCTCCTTCCAATCCTATGATGTGCTGTGATGTTATATACGAGCTGATCCTCAGTTGAATCAAAGAAGTTGGTGTGTACACTGTCCCCATGTGTGTGTGATGGGCCGGATATCGCAGGGAAAGGATTCAAGGAGGTTTGGGGACTGAGGTTCACCTATTGTTAACCTGTGAAGCGTTAACCTGAGGGCTGGCACAATGCAGAGGAAATTGTTTGGGTGGACACCAGGCTGCTGATGTTGGGGAGCTGACACCCAGTAAAGCACAATCAATTCTTCCTCTCGCTGGAGGTGACAAGCTGACTCCCAGTCCTGGGCATCCTGAAAGCCACGTTTATTTTCATTTTCCGGTGTCCACGTGGCTTTGCTTTGGGCTCCTGCTTTTCTGTTTGAATGGATCTTTATGCTGTGGTTTCTAGAGCAAAGCAGTCGAGGTCAGTGAGCATATAATCCTGACTCACAATGGACTATTTAGTGATGCAAGGATGCTAGTAAAATCTTAGCATCTCTCATCCCAACACACACCTTCAACACAACAAGCACAATCCACAATAAATCTGACAGTTTGCAAAGAGCTACAATCTTCATCCTCCAGGGCAATGGGCAGTATTGGCAATGACATGGTGAATGCCAACAGAATGAAGGTGAATCACACTTTATTGTGAGCGAGTACAGGACAGAATGGGAGCAGCTGCTCAGCTACTAATGAGCCATCGATTTACATTTGCTTTTTTCCTTCCACAGAGCATCAGTTAAAACCAAAAGTCATCTTGTCCAGCTGAAGTTCAGGAAATGCAGGAGACCGAACAGGCTCACCAGGCCACATACCTCAGAAGGACCCTGATGTGTCACCTATTCAGAAGCAAGGAGAGAGTGCATGCATATTCCCAAGGGTCAGGGCATCATGGCATTCCCAGAGCTCTGTCACACCCATTGCAAGCCCAACTGGTACAGACCGACCATGGGGAATGTTTCACTAAATCCCAGTTGCTTCAGTCACAGGAGCTAATTCTAACTGAGGCACTGCTATATCTCATCAGTCCAGGGTCCATCTAGTTTAGGTTCTGATGCTAACCAGTGCTGGCTGCTTCATGGAAAGGTGCAAAAACCCACATAAATGTCATACTGTGGTAGCTTTGGGCTTTAATGGTCTCTTGTGGCAGAGAGTCCCACATGTCTCTTGTGAATTGTGTGAAAAAATATTTCCTGTACTTGGTTTTGAATTTCTCATCTTTTAATGTTGTTGATTGCCCCCTTGTCCTTGCTTTATGAGACAGGGGAACAGAAACTTCTGATCTCCCTTCTCTAGACTACTTGTTATCTTGTAGACTTATAATTACATCCCCTATTATTTGCTCCTTTGCCAAGGTAAACTGTCTCAATCTTGTCAATGCCGCTTGGTCATAGTCTTCCCCAGCCTCTAATTATGTACCTCCCTGCCAATGAATGCCACACTGCTATCTGCTTTATCAGTCAATGTGCCCAGAATCATGCCACCACAGCTCCATGCCTTGTGGGTCCAGATGAGCCAAAAATCAGCCCCTTTTAACATGCCAAAATCTGTGAGTTCTCAGAAGCTTGTGCAGAGAAACTATGGGTGGATTTACAAAGATACTTGGGTGCCTAAACCCCAAACTCAGGTGCCTAAATCTGGGGTTTAGGCACCTACGTCCCAGTTTTAGGCTCCTCTGCACCCACAAAACTCTTCCTGAACTCTGTAGGTGCCTAAACTTGCTCAGCACCTACGTTTTCAGGGTAGAAGTTCTGTTGGTGCCTATGTTTCTGTCCCTGGGCATGCACCCTGCTGCCTCCCCCTAGGTGTCCAGAAAGACTAGGTGGGTAGGGTAATATCTTTTATTGGATCGACTGCTGTTGGTGAGAGAGACAAGCTTTTGAGCTTACACAGAGTGTCCAGACATCAAATCTCCCACCTAAGCCCCAGAGCAATCCAGGAATCATGCTCAGAGGCTGCCTACCAGACAGCATGCACTCCTTTCATCGTCATCTCTCATTGGCTAGCTTAGGTGGTGCCCTGCCTAGCCTGCTGGCTATTATGGATCTGATTCTAAGGCACCGATCTCTCCCCATAAAACTCAGGCTACGTGGATCACCTTGTTGTTCCTGTGATTTTTCTAGGAACCTAAAAGTTAAGCAGTGTGACACTCGACATCACAACACCTGAATCCCTTTATAGTCCAGGCCTCTAGCCTGACCTAACTGCACACACATGCCCAATGGACAGTGCGTGCTGTTTGGCTACTTCTGTGCCTGACCCACAGAGGATGAGTGTCCACTACCGAACCTGGATCTTCAGCTCAAGCAGTGATGTATGCTGTCAGTGGTGGAGCTGCCCGAGTCAGTCCTCAAGACAGCAATCTGCGCTACTAGATCTATGGAAACCTCTTACTGGACACACTTGCGGGGCAGGTTTAAAGCTCCCATTACTTTGGGAATTCTACAGGGTGTTCGTACAAAACAACCTTCCTTTTTTAACACAAAGCTGAGGGACAAGTTGTACAGTGAGGAAAACAGCCCATCTGGAGGGCTTTCACCCAGCCTTCACAGAGAAATCCCTGGTGAGCAGGGACTGTGGGCAGTTTGGTAGAATTCAGCACTACTGCACCTTTGATCAGAGCTGTGGGCACTGACTAGCATCACTGAAGATGTCAGAACCTGATTTCCATCATGCTAACTGGGACAGCATGCTGTCCAAACAAGGGCTGCTTGAGGTTTGCATGCAGCTCTCCCTTGGAAAATGTGGCTGGAAAAGGGCTGTTGTTAATCATGTGGGCAGACAGAGGTTTGCCACAGATAAAATATTCCCAGCAATCACACAAACACTCCAATGTACCACAGAATTACTGCCCAGCTTGAAGAATTGATTTATGCTTTGCACAAGGCCAAATGCCCTTTCCCGGTCTGTTTGGACTGGGAACCTTGTATTTCACACCGTGAACACAAAAAGGTTTCGGGGCTATTGAGGGACAGAATGTATGCTCGCTTTCTTGCAAGAAATGACACATATATAATAAAAAAAAAACCCAAAGTGGAACCAACTCCAACAACTCCAAACTCACAGAACATCACCTCTGAGAGAAACTATGGCACCAAGACCCATCACATGGATGCTACAGAATCATCAACTTATCAAGACTACCCCTAACTAGAGCTGAATTATCTGTACTCGCCAAGGGACTAAACTTCTGCCTCACCACAGAAACTAACACCATACTAACGTGGTGAGCTAGAAGAATTCTTTCACTGACTCTACCTCAAAGAATTCTTTCAGAACAATGACGACAGCCCCCATAACTACCATGCTCTCCCTCCCCACCTCGACAGTCATAAGAGAAAAGACTCATCTCACTGGACACTTCACAGTGGGTGAAACCACAGACTTGATCGTTACATTGATTGCTTCAGGTGAAAAAATGGACTGTGAAATCCTTAACAAACATCACATCCACCTCAACCTCTCCACTGCCTATAGTACAGCTATATTCCCTGAAATCCAACCACCAGATAATGACCACACCAGCAGACAAAGGAGGTGTCATCATAGTTCTCAACCACAAGAACTACATCAACAAGGTCAACCAACAACTCTCTAACACCACCTCAGAAAATATGACCACACACCACAATTCACCCAGGAATTTAAAGATATCATGAAATCCCTCCCCAAACAACTCCAACAGAACCTGTACAACCTCATACCCCCTCCCCCAACCCAACCCAGGGACCTTCCCAGGACTCCTGCTACTGCCAGAGGGGCTGCTTCCCATGACCTTCTCACAGCAGAGAGAGTCAGAATGGGGAGATTCTCTGGAGCAGGGAACTAGCAGTCACTTCTTTAGGAGCCTGCTCCAAAGGTCACCAAAGCCAATGGCCATCTTTGAGCAGTTTTGGATCCATCTCCAGATGATGCTGGAACCCAGCACTCCTGAAGGGAGGGGTGGATCACCCCCAGAAGTAGTGGAACCCACAGCATGGCACTGGACTCTACTGGCCAAGATGAACATGGGTCCAACTCACAAGTCATGCCCCAAAATTCCTCAAGCACATCCAGAACCTCCTCAACAGACCTGTCTGAGGGTGAAGTGGAGATGCCTGCATGTTTGTTCCTATGGGTTCTGCCAAAGTGACCGACAAGCCTTGGCCTTAGGCCACTGCTAAATAGTGGCTAAGCAGATAATGGCCATTCTCTGTGTAGCGATACACACAAATGGAAGAGGAATTCAGGTGCTAGCCTTGGTTTGCAGTGTCTATAGAGCGCAGTAATAGGCTCCTGACAAATGCAATGGACAGGCAGCGGATTCTTCCCTCAGAAATGTTCTTGGCAGTGGAGCTTCTCCAAGAGCAGTGATCCATTCAAGCAACACTCCTTTTCATGCTACTGCTCTGTGTATTCCTAAATAACCACATTATCAACTACAGTAATTTATTCCTTGTCTTCTGGGCAATGTCATGGAAATACCAGCTTCAGAATTATTAATACATATTCATCTTAGTCCTAGATTTAGATCTGAAGTTATTATTCTGGCACTTTTGCATAGTTGGCAGAAGGTTTGAATCATATTTAATCCACACATTATTGTGAAGAAGACAAGACTAATAAAACAGGTCGTTCTGACATGATCCTAGAAGCCTTTCCTGGAAATATTTACCCTTCTAGAGCCTAGGGAATGTCAATTATCTGAAGATGAATTTAAAATATTTTCCTCAAGAACAGATGAATAAATGATTTTACTATGAAGGGAAGACAGATTCATAAAGGAGCTCACTGATTCCTCATCAGCTGTGGTGGTGAAACGCCCCAGACCTGTCATCCTCTCTTCAGCATTCATGTTGACAAACAAGAGCCCTAGATGTATCTCCTTGCTTGTCTCCCTGGGACTCTCCCAGGTCGTCTCTCGCCCAATCCACACAGCCAGTCACAGAAATTCCATAGCTAATTAAACAGTTTTGTATGACATCCATCCATCTAGTTTTGGGTCCTGCAACCCTTCTCTTACCCTCCACTTCTAAGTTCAACATCCTGTTTCCTGTATATTCTTCCGATCTTCTTTTTATGTGCCCAAACCATCTAATCTTAGATTCCCTCTGCTTTTTTTGATGCCACATTCACAATTCCCTTACTTCATTCATTCCGAACATGGGCCCTTTAAGTAATTCCAAATACCCATCTTAACATTTTCTTTTGCGCTGTATTCAAGTTTTGCTCTTGTCTCTTCCTCAGTGTCTGGCATTTGAAGCTATGCAAAAGGGCTGGGCTTATTACTGTCTTCTGGAGCTTACTTTTCAGTTTGATGGGCAGATCTCCTATTGCAGATCACTCCGCTCATTAAATGGCTATCGCTGTAAGAGAAGGGTCTAAACTCAGGTTGAGAGGAAATGAATTCGACAGGACACAGTAAAGGGGCCCTCAGGACTTGCAGAGGTTCAGTCCATGAGCCACTCTGCTCTGAACAGGGACTGTGGAAATGGTCCAGTGAGGTGTGTGGTTAGTATGTCTCTGAGACGAGAGCAAAGGTGGTCATGTTACAAGACAAGATGTTTGTTCTACCTCCTATTCCACAAACTGCCCCTGGGCTCTGAGAATCAAGCTGGGCCCTTTCTGGCTTGGGTATTTTCACCTATCATAAAAGGTTTTGCAACTGGCCCTTAGGTCACGATTCCACTGCTGGAGCATCCACCATAGTAGAACTCCTTTCCCTCTCTGACAACTGCGTTGCCTTGGCAGTCTGCAAACAGATTTTTCTCAGGCCTGGTCTACACTAGAAATTTAGATCAGTTTAACTACATGCATCACACCTCTGAGCGGTGTAGTTAAGCAAATCTAAGTCCCCTTGTAGGCAGTGCTAGGTTGATGGAAGAATTCTTCTGGTAACCTAGCTACTGCCTCATGGGGAGGTGGGTTACCTAAGCCGACAGAAGGACCCCTCCCACTGGCATGGGTAGTGTCTACACTGAAGTGCTACAGCTGTGCCATTGTACCTTTTTAAGTGTAGACCAGTCCTCAGATAAGAAAGCAGATGCCTCAGAGAAGAAACCTGTTCAGTAGGAAGATGTCACTCTAAGAGTCTAGAAGTGAGTCATACAAATAACTACTGAATTTAAACAAAGATGAATGGCCCATTAAGAAAAATATTCTCGGAGATCCCATACTCTGCCCAGTTGGAGATGATACTCAAGCTGGGGCCTGTTACATTCTCAGGATACACTCCTGTTGGTGGATTGTACTGCCAGAGGATGCTTTTTGGCAGCCCCTACAAGCTTCAAATTAACCTGTTCTAGGGTATCACATCCATTGTGATTCTGATTCGTCTAGTACGATTCATAAATGAGTCAGTATCAGAAACTGGTGAAGAAATGCAGCTTCCCCAGCCCAGGCTGAGATGAGTCCAGGTACATCCAATTATTAATCTGAACTCTGTTTTGAAAACAAGCAGAGAAAAAGGGTAAATGATGATGGCTCCTTAAAAAAGGAGATGGATGGGTTGCGACTATCCCATAGTATAACCACAAGTGCTAACCACAAGTGGTGGTATGTTGCTGTGAGTTATAAAAGCCATATGCGGGCACGAGAATAAAACGTTTGTGTGCTTAAAACAGCTAGAGCACTTATAGCCATTATTTAGGGGAGATAAGAGCTCGAGAAAGTATGCCTCATTCTCACGTTATCTCCCATAAATTCCAGGACAACATTAATTTAGAAAATAAAAATCATGCAATATGAATCTGATAACACTAGTATCATGCAGAGAACCTTGATCTTTCCATTGATCTTTGGTGCTCAACTAAGTACACTTCTGCTGTCAGTGGTGGCTTGGGGATGTGCAGTGGCTTGAGAATGCAAAAGCAGTTGGAATGTTTTAAATCACAGAGTCAAATCATCTTTCCTAAGCAGCTTCTAAGAAGCTATTGCTGAGCACTGAAGTTCATAATGCAGCACTGTTCCCTGGAATTTCTGGGCCCTTGCAAATATTCTGGCAGTATCCAGCACTTTATTAACTAGAATAACACTTAGGCAAGTTTACAAATTGATATAAACCATCCTTTATGTCTGCTTCCTTTTATGAGCTAACCTTTTAACTCCTGTTTTGGGCTGACTATAAAAAGCCAGACAGTGCTACTGGGCATTCATGGGGGGATTATATGAACAAAGCTGTCCTTAAAGCACCAAAGCGTCATCAATGGCTCATTTTTATGGCAGTCGAGGTTTGCTATTTGAATCAGGGCCTTGAATCAGAGTGAGGCTGGTCTACACTGGGAACTTACATTTGCACAGCTACGTCTCTCACGGGGGTGAAAAATCCATACCACAGAGAGATGGAGCTATGCCAACCTCACCCCTGGCATAGACTCATAGACTCATAGACTCATAGGTCAGAAGGGACCAATCTGATCATCTAGTCTGACCTCCTGCACAAGGCAGGCCACAGAACCCCACCCATCCAATTTTATAACAACCCCTATCCCAGGACCGAGTTATTGAAATCCTCAAAAATGGTTTGAAGACCTCAAGCTGCAGAGACACCACCAGCAAGTGACCCGTGCCCCACGCTGCAGGGGAAGGCGAAAAACCTCCAGGGCACCTGCCAATCCGCCCTGGAGGAAAATTCCTTCCCGACCCCAAATATGGCGATCAGCTAAACCCTGAGCATGTGGGCAAGAGTCACCAGCTAGCACCCAAGAAGGAATTCTCCGCAGCAACTCAGTACCCATCGCATGCAACATCTCCCCGCAGACCATTGAGCAGACCTGTCTGGTGGTAATTCAAGATCAATTGCCCAAATCAACGATCCTATCATAACATCCCCTCCATATACTTATCAAGCTTTGTCTTAAAGCCAGGAAAGTCTTTTGCCCCTACTACTTCCCTCGGAAGGCTATTCCAGAACTTCACTCCCCTAATGGTCAGAAACCTTCGTCTAATTTCAAGTCTAAACTTCCTAATATCCAGTTTATACCCATTCGTCCTCGTGGCTACATTAGTACTAAACTTAAATAATTCCTCTCCCTCCCTAACGTTAACCCCCTTGATATATTTATATAGGGCGAGCATATCCCCCCTCAGCCTTCTTTTGGCCAGGCTAAACAAGCCAAGCTCTTTGAGTCTCCTTTCATAAGGCAGTTTTTCCATTCCTCGGATCATCCTCGTAGCCCGTCTCTGAACCTGTTCCAGTTTGAATTCATCCTTCTTGAACATGGGACACCAGAACTGCACACAGTATTCCAGATGGGGTCTCACCAACGCCGTATACAACGGTACTAACACATCCTTATCCTTGCAGGAAATACCCCGCCTGATGCATCCCAAAATCGCATTTGCTTTTTTAAAAGCCGTATCACATTGGCGACTCATAGTCATCCTGCTATCAACCAGTACCCCAAGGTCCTTCTCTTCCTCCATCGCTTCCAACTGATGCACCCCAACGTATATCCAAAATTCTTATTATTAATTCCTAAATGCATGACCTTGCACTTTTCACTATTGTATTTCATCCTATTTCTAATACTCCAGTTTACAAGGTGGTTCAGATCTTCCTGAATAGTATCCCTGTCCTTCTCCGTGTTAGCAATACCCCCCAGCTTCGTGTCATCCGCAAACTTTATTAGCACATTCCCGCTCTTTGTGCCAAGGTCAGTAATAAAAAGGTTAAATAAGATCGGTCCCAAAACCGATCCTTGAGGGACTCCACTGGTGACCTCCTTCCAGTCCGACAGATCACCTTTCAATACGACCCTCTGGAGTCTCCCCTTTAACCAGTTCCTTATCCACCTTACAACTTTCATATTCACTCCCAGCTTTTCCAATTTAACTAACAGCTCCGTGTGCGGAACCGTGTCGAACGCCTTACTGAAATCTAGGTAAATTATATCTACCGCATTTCCTTTATCTAAGTAATCCGTCACCTTCTCAAAGAAGGAGATCAGATTGGTTTGGCACGATCTACCTTTAGTAAATCCGTGTTGCAATTCGTCACAATTACCATTGACCTCTATGTCCTTAACTACTTTCTCCCTTAAAATTTTTTCCAAGACCTTACATACTACAGACGTCAAGCTAACAGGCCTATAATTACCCGGATCACTCTTATTCCCTTTCTTAAAAATAGGAACTACATTAGCAATCCTCCAGTCATACGGCACAACCCCCGAGTTTATCGATTGCTTAAAAATTCTCGCTAACGGGCTCGCAATTTCACGCGCCAGTTCCTTTAATATCCTCGGGTGGAGATTGTCCGGGCCCTCCGACTTCGTCCCATCGAGCTGTTCAAGTACGGCCTCTACCTCAGTTGCAGTAATATCCACTTCCATATCCACATTCCCGTTTATCATCCCTCCATCATCGCAAGGTTCCTCACTAGTCTTATTAAAAACTGAGGCAAAGTACTTGTTTAGATGTTGGGCCATGCCTAGGTTATCCTTAACCTCCATTCCATCCACAGTGTATAGCGGCCCCACTTCTTCTTTCTTTGTTTTCTTCTTATTTATGTGGCTGTAGAACCTTTTACTATTGGTTTTGATTCCCTTTGCAAGTTCCAGTTCAATGTGGCTTTTAGCCTTCCTCACTTTATCCCTACATGTTCTGACCTCAGCAAGGTAGCTTTCTTAGACAAGCCAGGTTGGTGGAAAGGCACTTGCTTGGGTCACAGCGCATAAACACTGCAGGGGGGTAGTCTGTGCCAGGCAGACACAAACACAATCCTGAGCTGCCACGCCAGGAAGGTTCTATATTAGCAGGGGCAGCAGAGATCCCCACAGTTGCCAGGGCCAGTCGGTGGTGCACAGCACAGGCTGCTGTCTCTCTGGGGTGGCATGGAGTCCTGCAGGCATAAATTCTGGATGGACTCGTGCTGCTCACAGAATTGCCCTGTGGAATTCCAGAAATTCCACTGCTTCACCCCTCGTGCTGCATCTGGTGCCAGTGAAATTTCACTGCACCTACCATGCTCCAAGAAGATCAAGTACAGCATGATACCGGCTGAATGGGCCACTGCAAGAACACTTTCCATTTCTCTTCACCTTGGAAGAACCACATGGCAGAGGCAGTGCAAAATGTAAGGGATGTGGCTGGGATGGTGCACAATACAGGGCACATGGCTGAGGCAGTGCACTACATGGGGCTGGCAGAATGCACAACACGAGGCGTGCGGCTGGGGCAGTGCACACTGTGGGGCATAAGACTGGAGTGGAGCACAACGCAGGGGACATGTCTGGGGTGATCCTTCTTATCCAGACACAGATTCAGAGCTGTTGGCTGTTTCCTGCTGCTATAGCTTCCTCCCTGGCAAACGTCCCCTGCCAGGAATGCTCTGCCTGGAGCTGCTGCAGAGGGTGGATTTAGCCCTTTGACTTTGGGCTGGTAGTTTATTTTTCAAATGGCTATACACTGGAGCTGTCTGTTCCGGGGTAAGAGATTTACTGATCTATAAAAGCACTTGAGAGTTACCCTGAGGTCGTAAGTTTTAATATATTCTGTATAAGCACCTAGAGTCCGTAAGACAGGCACTTTCAGCACCTAATCATAAATAAATCTCAGTTTCAGGCTGTAAAGGATCCACCGGTTAGAAGTTCTTCTCCCCTAAACTGTATTCAACATTCTTCAGACAGAGCCATTCAGGGCTAACAGCCTTGGGACACCAACCTGAATGGAGAGCTCTCCTCTCCAGTTTGCACACAAGAGCCCATTGCTGGTGCAGTGACACACACTGACTACCAGACTTTGGCTCCCAGAGTGGCACCCTGCTGTGCCCAGAGGCTGAAGACTGAGCCTTGCAAGCCGCCTGGCTCTCCATGGCTGAGGAGTGGTCTCCTGTATGATTACTATTCTCAGCTAGGTATGTTATGGCTGCTTAGAAACAGCTTCCCACAATGAAAACACAATGTTATCAGAGATAAATCAGTGCAGAAAACTGCACAAATGGAAACCTGGACAATAGCATCAGTCACATTTAATCAAGTCCATGGAGCAGTTCCAAAGGCAGTCGATTGCTAAGTGAGTAAACACGGCTGGGGTTACGGCTCTGGAGTCTCCCATGAAAACCTTCAGCAAATGCTCGCATGCTTTGACTCCAGGGCTTGGATAGGCGCAGCCCAGCCATATGTGTTGGCCAGGCTCATTTGCTCTGGCCACCCAATGGTATTAAAATCAGCAATAAACCCAAGGCTCAACCTCAAAATGTCAGATCAAATTCAACTCATAAGGCTGCAGCTAGTTCACAGCTGGTGTCTGGTTCTGCCAAAGAACAAGGTAGCTTCCCATCAAGGGAAGAAATCCAGCTTCCTAGCCCAGCCCCAAAATGCAAACACAGCACTAACTGCTCTCTGCTCAATGTTACCTATCAAGGGATTTCTTTGGCTGCTCACGGAGAATTCAGGGAGGGCTAAAACGGCATCACTTCAGTCCTTAAAGCAATGGTTGCCGTGTCTCAGGCCACACTGGGCGTCGTGTTACCATTCTGCAGGGTTGTTCTCTCCAAGAGACCTTGGTCCCATAGTGTAGGCCTGGTACATTCAGCCTCTGGCCCTGGACACATCAGCACTTCTCTGAGAGCCCAGTGACAGGCTGAGGCCTGCGCAAGGGATCTCTCCTCTGTCAGACCCCATTTCCTTACCCACCAATCCACAGCCCGAATCCAAACCTGGGAGTGTGGAGCCTAGCAAGCCTCCGGGAGAGAGGGGTCCAGGCGCAACATCCTCTGATGTTTTCTCAGCTGCGTGGTGGCGCAGCCAGACATGAAGCCACGGACAGGCCTGGCCATCTCAGCCCCATAGCTCAGGCAGAGTTTACATCAAGTCACTTCACAGTTGCTGAGCTAGCAGCTTAGTCTCCTGTTCAAGAGAGCAGAAGCTGTTTGGTGGCTGTTTCATTGGTATGGAAAAGCCTAAAACTCTGACATGACCACAGCCTCTGCGTCCTCTCCCCCCTCCCAGTAGGTGGTGCCCATGTGTGGGTGAGCCCCTGTGGGAGCTGGAGCTGGCTTGCAGATTTACTGGACTCCCTGAACACAGCCTCCTTCCGGGAGCAGCCTCGTTCAGTGCCGAGCAACATGAGCACAGCCAATGGGCATTGCCAGGGCCGGTGGAAGCACTAGGCAAGTTAGGCAGCCGCCTAGGGCGCCGAGACCTGGGGGGCGCTAAAAAGCCTGTGCCTAAAAATAGACACACCGCCTCAGGCTGCAGATCGCAGACTGTAGGGAGGAGGTAGGTAAGAACTAGGCTCCCAATGAATTGCTCTCCTGCCATTTCCAAAGACAGCGATTAGGGAAGTCCTTTGAATAGATCGCAGACTATAGGGAGGTGATAAGAATCAAGCTCCCAATGAATTTGCTCTCCAACTGCTGCCATTTAGGAAGCCAAGGAAGTTCTTTGATTAGATCGCAGCCCATAGGGAGGAGGAGGTGATAAGAACCAGCTCCCAGCGAGTTGCTCTCAGACTCCTGTCTCCTGCCATTTAGAAAACCAGGGAAGTCCCAATTGCTCTCTGACTCCTGCCATGCGAAGTCCTTTGACTGTGACTCACTCATTGTACAGATTGGTGTGTTGGTAGGTACATTATTACAGTACTAGCTCCTTTGTCTTGTAGTAGATTCTACATCAAGAGCCAGGAGAGTAGAGCAGCTTGGTGGGGGGAAGGAGTGTAAGACCCCCTGCTGGGGCTAAGGTGACCAGATGTCCCAATTTTATAGAGACAGTCCTGATTTTTGGGTCTTTTTCTTATATAGGCTCCTATTACTCCCAATCCCCGTTCCGATTTTTCACATTTGCTGTCTGGTCACCCTAGCTGGGGCTGAGCTGCGCTGTCAGTGCAATGCAACTGGGGCCGGCTTGCATGGCACGCTCCTCAGAAAGCAGGCTGCAGGTTTTCCAGGGCAGAGGCTCTGCTCCCTGGGGAGAGAAGAGGGGGAGGCCACGGCTGGTAGCTCTGTGGGCTCTCTTGCATGGAGGGGCAGCTAGGCTGCTTTAATTCACCTTCCTGTGCCCCAGCTTTCTACCCTCCTGACCCTGCTTTTGTGTGAGAGCCACGCACACTCTGCCTCTCAGTCCTGCCTGCCTCTCGCCCCCCTGCCAGAGCAAGAGCCCAGCATTCAACTCCCCAGCCTGGGCGCAGGACGGACTGGCAACACGCTCCCATTGCCCTGTTGCAATTGCACTGTGACTTGGTGCTTGGAGAAACGAAGAAATTTCTTGTAGGCTGCAGAAGTGATGCAGACTTTGAGAAAACATTGGTAGATGCAGGTGAACTTGTGGAGGAGTTGGATGTACCGGCACTTTTTGAACCAGATCCAATCCGTATTAGAAAAAAGAGGAAGCAGTTCACATATGAAGCAGATGACAAACCTATTTATAATCTGAAAGAAAAATTCAAAGTGAACTTTTACTTTGCAGTCATCAACACAGCAATACCTTCAGCTGAAGAAAGATTCACATTGATGTAGCAAATTAGTTCAGTATTTGGCTTCCTATATGATGTTTACAGTTTGCAAAATGCAACACCAAAGCAAATTATGGAACATTGCTTGAATCTGGAGCAAGCATTGCAACATGGTGAATCCAAAGATATTGATCCCTTTGACTTGTGCAATGAATTGCAAGCTATTGCATGACGAGTCCAAAAGAGTGCATCACCGCAAGATGTATTGAACTTCATATGCACAAATAAACAGACAGATAGTGTCCCCAACACAGTTATTGCTCTTTGCAGCCTCTTGACTCTCCCAGTTTCTGTGGCCAGTGGTGAGTGAAGCTTCTCAAAGCTCAAGTTGATAAAAATATACATGTGAACATCAATGTTGCAACAAAGACTTGTTGGGCTATCTACCTTGTCAATAGAAGATGACATTGCTCGCAGCATTGACTTGGAGGAACTTGTTTCTAAATTTGCTAAACTGAAAGCATGGAAAAATAAATTATAATGTGTTACTTTGTGACAGGTATTGTGTGTAAGGAATGTGCTTTATTTTAAGATCCATGCTATGTTGTGCAAAGTGAAAACAATAACAATGTCAACACTGTCAGGTTATTCATTTATTTTCATTAAATATGTAGATTAAATAATTAAATTAATACATTTTCAAGCTGAACGTGTATTAATTCTAATGAACAATGCCACATTATGAAGTATTAATTTTTAAAGTTTTTAATAAGCGATGCTTGGGGGGGGAGGGGTGCAAGGTGGAAGTTTCACCTAGGGTGCAAAATATCCTTGCACCAGCCCTGGGCACAGCCAGTTGTGTGCCTAGGAATTCCCAAACCTCCTGCAGCCCCTGGAGCTCAGATCGGCCATGGACTTGCTGGACAGGGCTGGCTGCATGTGACAGCCACTGCCTGCCTGGAAAGAGGCCAATCACACTGCTCCCCAGAACAATTCCTCTGGGCAAAGGGGCAGCATGTGGCCAGGCAGCTCTCCACTCCCAGTGGGCAGTGAGAGAGGGAAACCTGCCTATGAAGGTTGGTATGTGATGGAAGTGTGGCCTGGTGGTTGTGAGGTGGGGGTCCTTCCTTCTTACTGCAGAGGGGGGCTGAAAGAGGAGGTCTTTAACTCCTTCACCAGTACTAGTGTGGGGTTTATACACCCCCATCACATACCTTCCCCCTCAAGTTCGGTGTCTGGGTATTCTCTGCACAGCTGCGGGCTGGTTTGTGGTATAGGGTGAACCAGCTCTGCACAGCTGTCATCAGAACTTTGCAGGGGGATTTTTTTTTAACAGTAATACCAGAAATATAACCCAGGCTGCAAAAATGACCGACAGCTAAGAGTTTGTGTTATCAAAGGGCCATTCCGTGCTACCTCTCCAGGAAATGGCAATGTGGATGTGCATCCTGAAAAATACCTTTAATTTTTGGATTAGGAATAGTATTGCAAAGGTTAAATAAGTGAGTATGTGTGTCAATGTGCAAGCAAGCATGTGTACATTCATATACGTTTATGCGTGAGTCTATGTATGGGGTGGACATTAACGTCTGTGATTGGTGGGAAGAATATTTGTGTTGCTCTGGCAGGTGTGCCAGAGGTCTGCTGCAGAGAGCAGTAAAACATCATTAGAGTTTCTAAATATTACAGGTAATTTTCTGACACAGTCGGTATTACGCCCACCCAGAGGTAACCTATATTGGACCTCATTGTGTCGGATAAAGATGAACTAATCATTGGGCTGGACAGTGGTGGTAACGGTGATTATGGCATGATTACAATCTTTCTGGGCAACTGTCCTAGCCTGTAATGACATAAATTTGGCTCTTCAAAAGGGCTAATTTCCCAAGGCTGGAAAAAATTATGAGTGAAATTGATGGGGAGGAAATTTTGGCAGAAAAATTTTAGTGAAAATTGGGAGTTGTTTAAGACTAGTTTATTAGAAGGCCAAAAAGCCACAGTTCCTCAATCAAAAAAAGAGGACAACTTTGGGGAAAAGCCCATCCTGGTTCAGTGGGAACATGAAGGCCGCAATTAGACCAAAAAAAAAAGCAATATAGAACACATGGCAAAAAGTGGAAGTAGATAGCAACCAATGTAAATGAAAAGTGATGAAGTGTGGAAAATGGATAAGATAGAGATATCAGGGGAAAAGCCATGGCTGGGAGCAGCAAAAGAAATCCTTGCAATGTATAGGGTACTTTCTAGATGGAGATGGTAAAACTGTTAACAACGATGTAAAAAAGGCAGAAATGTTCAGTAAATATGGTCTGAATTTGGAAAGAAGCAGAATGATATATTCATACCACATGAGCATGAGGAAGTACTTTCCAATCCATTATTACTGAGGAGGATGTTAGACAACATCTACAGGGGCTAAACATTTTTAAATCAGCAGGCTCAGATAACTGGCACCCAAGAGAGCTAAATGAACTGGTGGAGGAGATCTCCGGCCTGCTGCTGTTGACTGCTAATACATCTTGGAAATTCAAAAAGGCTGAGAGAGTGCTAATGTGCCAGTATTTTAAAAGGGCAAGCTGGGTGCCCTAGGTAGATACAGGCCAGTTAGCCTGACATCAATCCAGGGCAAAACAAGTGAACGAAAACCTGATATGGGATTTAATTGACAAAGAATTAAAAGACAGGAATGTAATTAATGCCAGTCAGCATGGCTTGATGGAAAATAGGTCTTGTCACACTCATTTGATTCATTCTTTGATGAGATTACAGGTTTGGTTGATTAAGATAATTGCACAGATGTAATGTACTTAGACTTCTATAAGGTGTTTGATTTATATAGCACTAATTTTGTAATCAGAATGTTACGTGATACTAACATCAGTAGAGCACATGTTAAATGGATTGAGAATTGGCTGAATGACAGATCTCAAAAAGTGCTCATCAATGGGGACTCATTACTGAATGGGAGTGTTTCTAGAGGGGTTCCATAGGGATCCAACATTTTCATTGAGGATCTGGAAGTAAATATAAAATCATTTCAGAAAACATTTGTAGATGACATAAAGATTGGCTGAAAATAGTGTGGAAAATACACATGAGGACAGGGCAGTCCCACACAGCGATATAGATCACTTGGAGAGCTGGGGATACTCCAACAAAAGGTGTTTTAATACCGCCAAATGCAAGGTCACCCGTCCTGGGTCAAGGAACATAAGAACATAAGAACAGCCATACTGGGTCAGACCAAAGGTCCATCCAGGCCAGTATCCTGTCTACCGACAGTGGCAGGATACTGCCGGTGCCCCAGAGGGAGTGAACCTAACAGATAATGATCAAGTGATCTCTCTCCTGCCATCCACCTCCACCCTCTGACATACAGAGGCTAGGGACACCATTCCTTAACCATCCTGGCTAATAGCCATTAATGGACTTAACCTCCATGAATTTATCTAGTTCTCTTTTAAACCTTGGTATAGTCCTAGCCTTCACAACCTCCTCTGTCAAGGAGTTCCACAGGTTGACTGTGCATTGTGTGAAGAAGAACTTCCTTTTATTTGTTTTAAACCTGCTGCCCATTAATTTCATTTGGTGGCCCCTAGTTCTTATATTATGGGAATAAGTAAATAACTTTTCCTTATTCACTTTCTCCACATCACTCATGATTTTATATACCTCTATCATATCCCCCTTAGTCTCCTCTTTTCCAAGATGAAAAGTCCTAGTCCCTTTAATCTCTCTTCATATGGGACCCATTCCAAACCCCTAATCATTTTAGTTGCCCTTCTCTGAACCTTTTCTAGTGCCAGTATATCTTTTTTGAGATGAGGAGACCACATCTGTATGCAGTATTCAAGATGTGGGTGTACCATGGATTTATATAAGGAAATAACATATTCTTCATCTTATTCTCTAACCCTTTTTTAATGATTCCTAACATCCTGTTTGCTTTTTTGACTGCCATTGCACACTGCGTGGATGTCTTCAGAGAACTATCCATGATGACTCCAAGATGTCTTTCCTGATTAGCTGTAGCTAAATTAGCCCCCATCATATTGTATGTATAGTTGGGGTTATTTTTTGCAATGTGCATTTCTTTACATTTATCCACATTAAATTTCATTTGCCAGTTTGTTGCCCAATCACTTAGTTTTGTGAGATCTTTTTTAAGTTCTTCACAGTCTGCTTTGTTCTTAACTATCTTTAGCAGTTTAGTATCATCTGCAAACTTTGCCACCTCACTGTTTACCCCTTTCTCCAGATCATTTAGGAATAAGTTGAATAGGATTGGTCCTAGGACTGGCCCTTGGGGAACACCACTAGTCCCCCCTCTCCATTCTGAAAATTTACCATTTATTCCTACCCTTTGTTCCCTGTATTTTAACCAGTTCTCAGTCCATGAAAGGATCTTCCCTCTTATCCCATGACAACTTAATTTATGTAAGAGCCTTTGATGAGGGACCTTGTCAAAGGCTTTCTGGAAATCTAAGTGCACTATGTCCACCATCCCCCTCGTCCACATGTTTGTTGACCCCTTCAAAGAACTCTAATAGATTAGTAAGACACGATTTCCCTTTACAGAAACCATGTTGACTTTTGCCCAACAAGTTATGTTCTTGTATGTGTCTGACAATTTTATTCTTTACTATTGTTTCGACTAATTTGCTCGGTACTGACGTTAAATTTACTGGTCTGTAATTGCCGGGATCACCTCTAGAGCCCTTTTTAAATATTGGTGTTACATTAGCTATCTTCCAGTCATTGGGTACAGAAGCTGATTTAAAGAGAAGGTTACAAACCATAGTTAGTAGTTCTGCAATTTCACATTTGAGTTCTTTCAGAGCTCTTGGGTGAATGTCATCTGGTCCCAGTGACTTGTTAATGTGAAGTTTATCAATTAATTCCAAAACCTCCTCTAGTGACACTTCAATCTGTGACAATTCCTCAGATTTGTCACCTACAAAGGACGGCTCAGGTTTGGGAATCTCCCTAACATCCTCAGTTGCGAAGACTGAAGCAAATAATTAATTTAGTTTCTACGCAATGACTTTATCGTCTTAAAGCGCTCCTTTTATATCTCGATATTCCAGGGACCCCACTGGTTGTTAAGCAGGCTTCCTGCTTCTGATGTACTTAAAAAACATTTTGTTGTTACCTTTTGAGTTTTTGGCTAGCTATTCTTCAAACTCCCTTTTGGCATTTCTTATTACATTTTTACACTTAATTCGGTAGTGTTTATGCTCCTTTCTATTTACCTCACTAGGATTTGACTTCCACTTTTTAAAAGATGCCTTTTTATCTCTTACTATTTCTATTACATGCTTGTTAAGCCATGCTGGCTCTTTTTTAGTTCTTTTACTGTGTTTTTTAATTTGGGGTATACATTTAAATTGGGCCTCTATTATGGTGTCTTTGAAAAGTGTCCATGCAACTTGCAGGGATTTCACTCTAGTCACTGTACCTTTTAATTTCTGTTTAACTAAATTCCTCATTTTTGCATAGTTCCCCTTTCTGAAATTAAATGCCACGCTGTTGGGCTGTTGAGGTGTTCTTCCCACCACAGGAATGATAAATGTTAACGCAATAACCACAGAATGCTTATTGTCTCCTGGAAAGCAGTGACTCTGAAACAGTAAGGAGGTGATGTCCCCTCTGCACATGGCACTGGTGAGACCAATACTGGAAATAGGATGTTGAATAATTGAAGAGGGAGCACAGAACAGCCACAAAACTAATTTGACAGCTGGAGGAAATATCTTACAGTAAGAAACTGAAAGAGCTCAACCTGGTTAGCGTATCAAAAAGCAAAGTGAGAAGTGACTTGATTAAGAACATAAAAATGGATCAGAGGACTGGTCTATCTAGCTCAGTATCCTGTCTGGCAGTGGTCAGTGCTAGATGCTTCAGACAGAGTGAACAGAACAGGACAATTTCAAGTGACCTGTTCTCAGTTTCTGGCAGTTGGAGGTTTAGGGACATCAAGAGCATGAGATTACACCCCTGACCATCTTGGCTAATAGCCATTGATGGACCTATCCTCCATAAACTTATCTAATTCTTTTTTGAATCCAGTTATACTTTTGGTCTTTACAACATCCCCAGGCTGACTGTGTGCTGCCTGAAGTACTACCTTTTGTTTGTTTTAAACCTGCTTCCTATTAATTTCTTTGTGTGACCCCTGGTTCTGGTGATTATGGCATTTGAGGCACAGATCCACAAAGGAGGATTGATTTCAGTGGACATTAGGAGCCTAAATACCTTTGTGGATCTAGGTATAACTACCATTAGAGGGAGAACAAAGGTACTGGGTACTAAAGAACTCTTTAATCTAGCAGAGAAAAGCGGAACTAGAGCCAACGGCTGAAGCCAAAGCTAGGTGCATTCAAATTAGAAACAAGGCACAATTTTTTTTTAACAGTGATGCTTTAGTCAAACACAAGTTATTGGGTTCCATAAAAGGGTAACTGTGTAAAATTCTCTGGCCTGTTTTATGCAGGAAGTCAGACTAGATGGTCTAGGTATCCCTTCCAGCCTTAAACTCTGTGAACCTATTAATGTGTGAAAGGATGTGTGTGCATCTCCATGTGTGTTAGTGTGTGTGCAAGCATGCTTGTGTGCCCACATTGCCATTTATCTCCAGCTACAATAGCCTCAAGCATTTTCACGCTTAACAATGGCAGTTCCTATAAATGTTTCACTGATACTTTTTGTTTGTGACCTTAAGTGTCATTTTTGTTACTTGCACACATTTTGTTTTAAGGGAGTGGATGGGTGGGTGCGTGTTTCTTTCATAGGGAAGTACATGGAGCAGGTGGACATGAACTGAACAGGTAAGACCCTCCCTTGGCCCCCCCAAAGGATGAACTCCAATGCGTTTGCACAGCTGTCTAAGTTTCCCATATCCTTTTCTTTGATGATTCTTTTTATGTGATTTGTTCTGCCCATAAACATCTTTATTTTTCCTTCATGGTTGTCAGCTTTGTGCTTGTCCACTTAGAGATGAGAAACGTGCTGCTAGATTGCATTGTGCATTATATGCCCTGGGAAAGTGCCATGAATTCAAAATGTAATTCTCTAACTCTCTAACACAATTTGCCCAGGAAAACCACTCAGTTATCCACTTACACTTGAGCTGTTGTTTTGATTTGGGGATTCGTCTAAGAAATAGGGGTGGTACAGTAGGATTGTTAACTAATATCTGAGATTTGTAGCACTATATGCTACATGAGAGCCATCTGTCTTGGATGGTTTAGACACAAGAAATCTTGCATCTTGGCAGGGGTTTATGCTAGATGACCCTTGCTGTCCCTTCCAACCCTATGATTTTATGCAGGTCCCCACAGGACCAAGTGTTCCAAATGGCTCCTGGGGAGATGGCTATGCAAACCCCTTTGCCAATGCTGTTTATGTGCAATCGCTTTTCAAAAGTACCTCTCTGTGTCTGTGAGGACTTGTCTATGTGAACACTTAGTTTGCAGCAAGCTGTGGTGTAAATCGACCCTGCACTAGCCTGGGGTGTGAGCAGTTGCAGGAAAGCAGTTGCCCAAATACCTGCTTAGTGTCTCGGATGAGCGTGCATTCAAGGTGCCTAGCTCTTCCCGCCGCTCATACCACACCATCCACACTCTCTGTTTGGTGTGCTTGCTCCATCAGAGCTAGTGTGAATATGTCTCCTCAAGCTGGAAATCATATCCTCAGCTTGAACTGTAGACACATCCTTTGTGTCCATGTGGACTCTGTTGCTGCACAGTAAAAGTTCCCCAGCGTGTTTTAAGGTACTCCCTTTTCAAAGTGCAACAGGGAACATGTAGCAGAAGGGTCCATATGGACAGTTAGTGCGTGGCAGGTTAGTGCAGATAGAGTTGATGCAAATTTGTATAGATAAGCTGGGGTCAGACCTCTTATAGCCTCCATTTTAAAGCTCTGGAATTGAATGCTTTGCTTAGTGAGACACTTACTCTTTGAACTGGGCTGGATCCTAAACCACTCCAGGCCAAGCAGGTTCCCATTAGATCACTGGTTCAATCACAGCCCAGGTTAGATGTGATGAAAAGTCATTACTGGTGATGGGCCTGCACCAAGACCATTGAGCCAATCCATGCAGCTGATATTACTACCACTTACTGGCCGGTCAAAGGCTTCTGTGAAATGACTGCACACAAACCAACCCTCATATTCTATGGAAAGGGCTTATTTCTCTGGAGCTGCGCTGCAAGGTTACACCAACTATTTGCAAAACAAATGTTCACAGGAAGTCTCAACTCTTTGTGACTCTCTCTGGGACTGCACAAGCATCCAATTGTTCTGTGCTGGAATTCGTACACCCCTAATCACAGAACTATTTAGGACAGATATTCCCATGTGTGCAGGCGGCTGCTGTGGGCTCACCTGGGGAGCATGACATGTGGGCCCCAGGGCCATGCAGCTTCCTGATGCTGTGGATTCTGGCAGGCTAGCGCATTCTTCCTCCTCTGTCTATCGGAGCACATTCCCCTTTTTCTCCTGCTGGATGATTTGCCGATGACCCTGCAGTCAGGGTATAGCCCATTCTGCTCTCATGACTGGGCGTTGAGTGACTTCTTCATCCAATGGAACAAAATTCTGGACTTGCTGAGACAGAAATGTGAGATCAGACTCTTAACATGGTCCTGTGGACTCAGTACCTCAATACCTGAAGTCACCAGGCTGAGATGAGGGGTGAGTCCTGGCCCAAACCCCTTGCCAAGGACAAAAGGGTATCTTTTACTAGCATGGGTATGACTATGCTAACATGAAGTTGTGATGCTTTTATGCAGGGGGGCAGCTCTAGGGATTTTGCCACCCCAAGCACGGCAGGCAGGCTGCCTCCGGTGGTTTGCCTGCGGAAGGTTCGCTGGTCCCACGGCTTCGGTGGACCTACTGCAGACATGCCTGTGGGAGGTCCACCAAAGTGGCGGGACCAGCAGACCCTTCATAGGCAAGCCGCCGGAGGCAGCCTGCCTGCCGCCCTTGCGGCAGCGGCACAGTGCCCCCCGCGGCTTGCCGCCCCAAGCATGTGCTTGGCGTGCTGGGGCCTGGAGCTGCCCCTGCTTTTATAGGTGTGTGACTATGCTCATGAAAAGGTGAATGGCTATTTTGTGGGTGTGACTAGGCTAGTGAGTTGGTGGGATGCTAGTACATGAGCATGGATATTTTATTTATTTATTTAAATTTTGGTCTTGTACAAATTCCCCCTAAGTGCATCGTGGGCAGAAATTTAAAAACATGAGAGCATGGGAGTTAGAAAGTAAAACTTCAGCCAAACAGCAGTGGCAGTTCCTCCCTCCCCACTACTGCCTACCTTCCAATCACCAGTCATGGGCCAGCACAGCTTCCAACCTAGCACACTGTTCCACCAGAGAAATCCACCTGCAGCCACCTCAGCCCTGTGACAATGGGCACCCAGACAGGCGGGCTTTGCAGCATGCCTGGAAGGGCAACACCTATTGTTATACCAAGAAACAATATCATGCTAGTATGGGAGTGACTGTGCTAAGCATCTGAGCATGCTCAGTGTGAACTAGATGCTGCCAGTAAACCAGTGAGAATAAGCCTGGTGCTTTTGCGGTAAGTGAAAGGTGCCGCACCATCCCCCCAGCCAGCCCACCGCTGAGGGCCAACCAAACATTAAAGGGCCTGGCTCTGGTTGTCAGTGTCACATGCACAGCTGTGTGAAAGGATGCATGCAGGACATTAGCTACATGCTCTTTACAATGTACACAGCCTGGAGGTTCTGCTCCCCAGCCCTCTCCTGGGCAGGCAGCATGGTGCTCTCAGACTGGAATTCCTCAGGGAATGGGGCAGGAGTTTTCAATGCACAATGTATTGACCTCTCAGCTCCATTTAGCTTCAGCACCGACAGGAGAAGAGTTTCCAGAAAAGAGATTCAAACCACCTTCCCTCTCCCCAGCAAAGCTCTGAGTTTGTTACCATTCCTGCCAGGCTGTGCTTCCCCATTCTCCAGGCTCAGGAAAATGTGACCTATCAACAGGGCTCAGTCATTTGACTCCAAGGTCTCCATTCCTATCTCTGTTTTTCCTGGTGGTGACTGTCATGTACTCCTTGTGTAACCCTTCTGCCCCTCTGAGTTGGCAGCAACAAGGGCCGGGTTCAGTATCCAGGGGTTCCGTTTCAGTAACCAATGCATAACCGGCTCGAGCCCCCACCCAATGACCTGGGACCTCACATACCACACCCCCCTGGGCGCCTCTAGGAGGCAATACTTCCCCTCTCGCAAGCACGGAGTCTGAGTGTAGCAAAATCTTTTTAATAATGGAAGGAATCAATGCGGCATCCCATTGGAGAAACACCACAAACAGGGTTATAACACAAACCATAAACAAAAACCCACCTCCAAGTACGTTTGGCATTGTCCTTTTTCCCCTTAGGGTTTTGAGTCCAATCACCCCAAAGTCCAACAACCCAAAAGTCTCTGGTCAATGCCACCCCAGAGTTCGAGAGTTTATCTGTAAAGGTCCTTCCCCTCAGCCTGGGTAGAAAGGGGCACCTTACATGGTCCGGGGCCAGCTGCCCTGCCTCTCCATGGGTTCTGCTTCTGCCTTATCCACGAACTGCTCCGCTTTACCAGCTGCTCCACTCTGCTCCTCCAGTCGTCCTCAGAAACTGCTCCACTCCACCAGCTGCTCTGCTCCAGGAGCTGCTCCAGTTCTCTCTGCAAACTGCTCAGCTCCGCTCGCTCTGTGGGCCGCTCCACCCGTCCCACAGCTACTCTGCTCTGCCAGCCGCTCTGCTGCCACCAGCCGTCCCGTGATCCGCTCCAGCCGTCCCCGCAACTGCTCCACTCCACCAGCTGCTCTGTTCCACAGTATCGCTTCAGGCTCCCCCACTAGTTAGCACAGTACTCAGTGCTCTCAGCTCAGTAATCTCAGCTCTTTAGCAATTTCAACTCTTAGTGATCTCAGCTCTTAGTAGGGGAGCCCCAGTGCTAGTGTACCATTAGCCCAAAATGAATTCAGCTCAGTAACCTGCATTTAGATTCTTGAGGGAATAAAAAAATCAACTCTGACATTCCACAGTGGAGACAGAAGGGGGTGGAACTGGTGCTTCTGGCTCTACAAGGAGACTGCACCACCAGGCACAGATACCTGTCCCCAGCCTCTCTCAATTCACTGGGTTTTGGAACCCATGTCCCTTGTCTAGCAAGTACCACCCAAGTGAGGGTGAGTCATTTGTCACCAAGCAGTCCCACAGCTTGGCAGTCTGGGATAGGGTAGGCGTGCCTATGCAAATACACTCTCTGACATTCTTTCCACCAGATGTCAGGGTAGAGCTTATCCTGACTCTGCTTACATCCTGTAGGCGTGCCTATGCAAATACACTCTCTGACATTCTTTCCACCAGATGTCAGGGTAGAGCTCATCCTGACTCTGCTTACACTTGCACACAGCAGATTGCAGATTTGGACTGGCTACAGTGCTTCCAACATGGAGAGATACAAGAGATGTGTTCTTTTCAAGATATTTTAACGCACTGTCAGGTATGGGTGTTGCCAGCTCAGACAAGGTGTGTTACCAGGGCCGGCTTTAGGCCAATTCGACCGATTCCGGGGAATCGGGCCCCGCGCCTAAGAGGGCCCCGCGCCTTAGGCACCTTTTTAATTTTTTTTTCAACTTACCCCAGTCCCCGGCTGCGGTCTGCTCCGGGGTCTTCCATAGTCCCGCTCCTTTGAGCAAAGCACCGGCGGGAGCACGGCGCGGCCCCACTCTCCCAGCTAGAGCTCCAGCCGGGGCGGCGGGGCTTGCCACGCTCCGGCAGGGGCTCCAGCGGGGAGAGTGGGGCGGCGGGACTTTGCTGCGCTCCGGCCGGGGCTCCAGCCGGGAGAGTGGGGCGGCGGGGCTTGCCGCGCTCCAGCCGGGGCTCCAGCGGGGAGAGTGGGGCGGCGGGACTTTGCTGCGCTCCGACCGCGGCTCCAGCCTGGAGAGCGGGGCAGCGGGGCTTTGCCACTCTCCGGCTGGGAGAGCGAGGCCGTGGGGCTTGCCACGCTCCAGCCGGAGTGCGGCAAGCCTGGCGGCTCCGGTTGGAGCGCGGCAAGCCCCGCGACCCCGGCTGGAGCTCCGGCCAGAGTGTGGCAAGCCCCGTGACCCCAGCTGGAGCTCTGGGCCCTTTAAATAGCCTCCAGAGCCCTGGGGCAGTGAGGGGCTCCGGGGGCTATTTAAAGGGCCCAGGGCTCCAGCTGCCTTTGCCACCCCGGTCCTTTAAATAGCCGCTAGAGCCCCGCCTCCCCCATGCATTCCCCAGCGCTCCCGCGGTTATTTAAAAGGTCCGGGGCCGGTAGAAGGGAGTTTGGGGGCTACTTAAAGGGCTGGGGTTCCAGCTGCCTCTGCTGCACCCCCTGACCTGCCCACACCAGTCTGGCCCCCCCTGCCTGCAGCCAGCTCTGCACCCCTTGCCCACAGCCAACCCCTGCCAACCCCCCTGTCCTGTCTCCAGCCAACCCCTGCCACACACCCCTGCAGCCCTGTCCAAAGCCAGCCAGCCCCACACACACCGCTGCCCGCACCAGCCCTGCACACCCTGCCCAGCCCGCACCCTCTGCCCTGTCTCCAGTCAACCCCTGCTGCACCCCACTGCCTGAAGCCAGCCAGTTCCACACTCCGCTGTCTCCAGACCTGCAAACCCCTGCTGCACCTCCCTGCGGCCCTGCCTGAAGCCAGCCCGCCCCACACCTCCTGTCTCCAACCAGCCCCACACCCCTTGCCCTGCCTGCAGCCAGACCCTACCTCCAGTCAGCCCCTGCCCTGCCTCCAGCCAGCCCCATGTCCACTGCTGCCCTGCAGTTTCCAGGGCAGTAACCCTGCACACCTGCTTCAATGAGGGGGGCAGGGAGCAGCTGGGACCAATACATGTGCACACCCCCAGGGACCCACGCATGTGAAATGGCGGTCATTAATAGCCAATCAACAGCATATATGATGCAATGTACATAATATATAATTTTTTATTCATATAGTTATGGAAAGTAAATAATACATGAAAGAAATGATAGGCTTTTTTTTTCCACTTTTTTTTTTAAGTCATCCCTGCCAGGGTCCCATCGAAAATGTTCGAATTGGGCCCCGCACTTCCTAAAGCCGGCCCTGTGTGTTACACACATACATAACTTCAAAAGCCCCCAGGTGGTTGAATATTAGAATACAGTTTTAGAATTCCATCCATTCTCCTCCTTTTAGATTTACATTCCTACCATTAACAATATTTACACTATCACACTGTCTTAGAAGTTCAGTAAGGACCAGTCTGTTAAGTGTCTCTGAATTGTAGTGCTTTTCTAATAACACAACCCAAACATGTAACAACTTGGTCATCTGGCTGCCCATTGGTTGCAACAACTGGCTGTGGTCAGTTTGAGATCTTTGAGTCTTCTTTCTGTTCTTTGTCCACCATTGGTCGATTTTGGTCTGAGTGGTCCATCTGAGGAACAAACGGAAGATGTTGATCGTTTCTGTTGAACGCTCCACTGTCGGTCTTGTTCACATATGATCTGGGTGCTGAATTCTTTCTCTTTATGACAGCTGGAATTGTCCATCTTCTTTTCTCTGTCTACTTTGACACAAACATAGTCACCAGGTTCTAGATCCAGCATTTATCTAACTGAGTGACATCTATTGTAAAAGTGTTCATAATTTCTTTTTGTCTTTTTATCTGATTTGGCTACTTTCGTCATGTCTGGCCACTTTGGAGATTAGTTCTGAGTTGTCTTTCCCTCAGGAGTTGTGCTGGACTATATCCAGTAGCTGCTATCACTGTTGATCTGTAGCTCAGAAGAGCAAGGAATGGATCTTCCTGCTGCTGGATTTTCTTGGCTGTCTGCACACCTTTGTCAGCCTCTCCATTCACTTGTGGGTAATGTGGGCTGCTAGTTATGTGATCTAAATCATATTTCGCTTGGAATAATTTAACTTCCACTGCAGTGAATTGTGGTCCGTTGTCTGTTACTAGTTGTTCTGGAATATTGAAAGTAGCAAAAATACACTTTGTGTTTCTCAATAACACTCTGACATGTTATGTCTTTCAAGGGCATTATTTCTATATATATGCATTCAGTTATCAAATTGCTTTTACTTTTTTCAAGGCTAGGACTGATTCCATCTTTGTTTATTGTCTGTCCCAAAACCTCAATTTTTTGTAGGCAAAAAAACCTCATTTTTCCTTGTTTAGCTTCAGTCCACACTAACTGATTAAGCTTACAACCTCATTGAGGAGTTTCTTGTGTTCTTCCATTGATGACTCATGTATCAAAATATTGTCCATGAAAATTACACCTCCATTTGTGTTGGTTAACAGTTCTGCCATCTTTCGTTGGAAAATTTCAAGTGCACTCATAATCCCAAAAGGTAATCATCAAATGCAAAATCTCTCAAATGATGTGATAAATGTAGTCAGTTTAGCATGCTCTTTGACTAAAGGAATTTGCTAGAATCTATTCAAGGCATCCATCTTGAAGAATACTGTAGCTCCTTTCACTTTGGGAGGAGGTCATCCAGTGTTGGGAGTATATATTTTTCTCACATCTGCTTCATTAAGTCTTTTAAGAGCCAGACACTTGTATATTTCCATTTTTCTTTATAACCAGTACCATTGGGGTACACCCAGCTGTTGGCTCAGAGATTTTCTATAGCATGCCAATCTATTCCATTCCCTTTAACTCAGTTTCCATTTTATGAAGCAGCAGGATGGGAATCCTGTGAAGTGTCTGTATACTATATGGTTCAGCATCATCTCTTAAAGTTATTTGTACTAGATCAAAGTTCCAGTATCACCAAATACTCTATCAAGTTCTTCCACCTTTTTCACTAGGCCCATCACAGCTTCTTCACTGCAGCTGAGAAGGTTGTTTGATTACATATACTCTGAATGCATAGCTTGTGTCTTTGTAAATTGTGTCTGTAGTGAACTGGCCTCTGCCGTTCACAGTACCTTTAGGGCTATGTCAGGTACATCAGCTCTGGGAGGGGTGGAAGGTGATTATATGTCCCTTCTGATATGACAATCAATCTGCTCCTGAGTCAATGTTAAAGTTAATAGTCTTGTCATGAATGTTCAGTTTCACTCTCCAGAAAGGCTCTGAGTCATCACTCATGATAGATTCCAGAAACAATGGCTCTTGACTGTCTGTAGTAATCAGTTCCCTGACCCTCTTTGTGAGGCAAACAGCTGCAAAATGTCCATATTTTGTGCACTTATTATATCTTGCACCTTTGGCTGGACACACATCTTTTGGGCTATGAAATTTTCCACATTTCATGCATTTGATGTGAAAGGTTTTGTAGTTAGCCCAGGATTTGTGCCTCTTTGCCTGATAACTACTTTTAGCTGTCATGTGTATTTCTTTACAGTTTCTAAGCGAGTTTCTGATAGGCTAGATTAAGCCTACTTTTTGTTTTGCTACTTCATTAGTTCAGTTTGCTTTGCTTTCTGGATCGCTGTATTATAGTCTTAACTCTCTCATTAACTGTAGTTGCCATAAGAGGCATTTGTCAGTTAACCCAAAAACCAGTTTGTCTCGCATATTTTCTTGTATGGAGACCCCAAAAATCACAATTTTCAGCTGAGGCATTAAAAGCTCTTATAAAAGATCCAATAGATTCCCTTAGTTCTTGAATTCTTTTATGAAAGGCCATGTTTTCACCAACCACATTTCTCTGAGATATAAAGTACAAATCAAACATTGCCAGCATTGCCTTTCATAGTCAGCATTGTGACTGGTCATTGGTAAAGGCAAAGGATTTAAAGATACATTCTGCCTGCTTCCCCACAGCATAAATCACGGTGGATGTCTTCCTTTTCCTTGTGGAGTTTGGTAGCAATGCAGAATCTTGCAAAGTGCTGCTTCCAGTCTGTCCATTCTGAGCGTCTGTCAAAGCTGAAGTTCCCTGGGGCATTGAAGAGTGGGGTGTTGATGAGATCGCTCCTGCAACTGGTGTTGTTGTTTTCCTTCTGTTTCTGTTCTCCTCTGGCACCAGTTAGGCTGCCTTTGTGTCTGACACCGTGTCACATACTCCTTGTACATGGTACATTGCAGGGCAGCTACTAGCAGGTCAGGCTTTTGTACCAGCTTTGGACAAGCTATAGAGTTTCCACTACAGAGAGAGAGAGATACAAGAGATGTGTTCTCTATATACAGCGGATCTCAAACTTTTTTTTCGTGGACCACTTGAAAATTGCTGAGGGTCTTGGTGGACCACTTAATCTTTCCAAATGTTGTTTGTACCATTAGCTGACTATTGTCAAGCACTTTGGATAAAAGCGCTATATTAAAAAAAACTTAATAATAATACACTTTTTTATTCTACAAATAAAAGCACACAGCTCATATTTTACTATCATTAGTCTTACCTTTCTAATTTGATGGATGTGCCCTGTCTCTCCAGCTGCAGCAGCCCCTGAGCTGGGGCTGGGAAGGAGGGGGATCTCTCCCCTGCCACAGCAGCCAGAGCTGATGCTGGGAAGCTGGGCCACCTCTCCCCGGCAGCTGTAGCCCTGGAGCTGGGTAAAGTCACCTCCCTCTGGCCACCGTAGCCCTGCACGTCTCAAATTCCCTCCACTCCCTCTTCTCACCCCATTTCCCCCACCCACCTACCTCCTATTTCCCCTGAGCCTACAACCTCACCTTACATGTGCATCTTCTCAAGGGTCAAGGCTCCTAATTAGTGGAGCCACGCCTGCGCTAGTACACTAATTAGGTGGGTGACCCTTCATTTTCTTGTGTGCAGCCGCCCAGGCGCACACCTTAGAGGGAACTAACTGCGGACCACCTGAATGGAGCTTGTGGACCACTGCTGTCCAGGGACCACAGTTTGAGAACCTCTGCTCTATAAGATACTTCAATGCACTGCCAGGGATGGCTGTTACCCTCTCAGGCAAGGTGTGTGATTCATGGCACCACCTACTGGCTGAACATTATAATACAGTTTTAGAATTCCATCCCAGTGTCCCGGTGTCAATGACTTAAGGGTTTTTGTGGTGCGGGTGGAAATGATGCAGCTGACATCTTGTTTGACATTGCTTTGATCCAGTATCCTCCTGATGAATCACAGGTCCCACTGAGACAAAACCAAGAAATCAGAAATAAAAATCCCACTGCGCCTGTTTCTTGTTTTGGTTTTGTTACTTGACAACTTAGCCCTCAATTCAGCAAAGCACCTAACCACATTCCTAACTTTAAACACAGGTTAAGTCCATTGAAGTCAGCGTGACATTACATCATCTCCATAGAGGCATGACACCATCTCATTTGCAAAAAGAACAGGAGTATTTGTGGCACCTTAGAGCCTAACAAATTTATTGTAGCATAAGCTTATGTAGGCTACAGCTCACTTCATTGGAGTCACGTAGTGGATATCATTTGCAGTCACTTGATTGCTCTCTTTGCATCCCCACCTTTTAAGCTACTTTAATTTTTGTAAGGAGACAATTTTAACTTGGCAATAGCATAACATGTGAGTGGCGAACACTTTCCACAGTCACTCAGTCAGCCAGGCCTGGCTTATTCAGTCCTGTGTGTATTTGGCTAGTTTTCTAAGGCACGACACACTCCAGACTGATAGTGGATTTGGTCCCCTGGCTGGTGCCAGAGTCTGCCATGATTCTGCTATAGATTCTCGCAATGCTCTCTCTGTCCCTTTCTCACCTCTGTCAGCAGGGATCTAGGGGCTCCGCTATGTCAAGATTATTCTTGTTTGGTGGAGGCCAGTCACAACACATGGGCTGGCACCACCTTCAAAATGAAGAACCTCATTTTTAACAGTGAGGGTCATTAACCATTGGAACAGTTGACCAAAGTTCGTGGTGGAGTCTCCATCACTGGCAATTTTTAAATCAAGGGTGTATGTTTTCCCTAAAAGAGCTGCTCTAGGAATTCTTGTGGGGCAGGTCTCTGGCCTGTGTCACACACGAGGTCAGACTAGATGATCACAGTGGTCTCGTCTGGCTATGGGATCTAGGAATCTGTTCTTTACAAACTACCAGTGAAGTTAATGGTGTTATGGACCTGGGCACTGACACTGAAAATACTTCCCCACATGCTGCACTACACACAGGGAGCCAATGGGACTGTGTAGTGGGCAAAATTCAACATGAAGACAAGTAGTTTCAGGATTGAAGCCCAAATGCCCGGTGACAACAAAACTGATCTTGGCACAGTAACAATCTCCTGTAAAGCAGGTCTACCCTTGGAAAAGTCACCTGGGATTTGGTGCTGAATACAAGGCACTGATGATGCTGCTCGTACCATCATGCCATTGACCTGGGGCTCATCACCTGGGCCCCTTCAGGGAACACATCATGCTTTGAATGCCCCAGGGACTCATCTGCGTCAGTTCCAGACACCTCTGCTCCGCTTCAGCCCTGCCATAATTCCCTCCCTTATTTCCTCTTATTCTGTCCTGCTGCTTGCAGACTGCCCATGCTGCTTTCCTTAATGCTGCCCTTAACTTCCATGCTTCAGGACATGAGCCACTCACTAGCTGATGGGCAGCCAGGGGCAGACTGAAGGGTAAAGCCTGAAGGGACAGAATGGAGGGCACCTAGGATGCTTGAAAATCTTTTCTTAAAAATGTAAAACTGGTTTTTTGATTCCCCAGACTTATTGTTTAAAGTCTCTCCTTTTGCGTTTTCATCAGAGAAGGCAAAACTAATGTTCTGGGGGTTTAATGGGAGTTTTTGGCTGAAAATGTTTCATCTGGGGGCAAGAAATTTTCAGGTTTTGGCAGTTTTTGGACATACTTTTTCAGTTTTCGTTTTTTTTCCACTTTGTTGGTTTTTTTACACAAATCTAATTTCAGTTTTTGATGAGGTTACAAGGTTGGTTGATAAGGTTAACTGCATAGATTTACTATACTTAGACTTTTGTAAGTGTTTGGCTTAGTACCACATGAAATTCTGATTTAAAAATGAGCATGATACAATATCCATAGAGCACATGTTAAATAAATTAAGAACTGCCTAAGTGACAGATCTCAGAAAGCAGTCTGTGGAAAATCCTGAAGGAATTGGGGTGTTTTTAGCAGGGTCCTGTGGGGATCGGTGGTAGGTCTGATGCTATTCAACATTTTGGTCAATGATCTGGCAGTAAATACAAAATCCCTGCTGATAAAGTTTGCAGATCACACCAAGACAGGCAGTGTGGTAAATAATGGTGAAGACAGGAAAGCCATACAGGGTGATCTGGATCTCTTGGTAAGCTGGACCCATTCAAACAAAATGCATTTTAAAAGAACCTCCATTTAGCCATCCAGTGCATTCAGGCAGCCAGTGTCGCTCTATAGACATTATGGGCCAAATTCTGCTTTCTGTTTTCCTGGTGTAAAGCCGCAGGAGCTCTATAGAAATCAGTGGGGTGGCTCTGGACTTACACCAGTGTGACAGAGAGCAGAGTTAGGGACCCTTTGTCTGTAATTCAGACTGAAAGTTACTGGAGGCAGGGGCTGTCTCCTCTTTGCACCATTCTGATCACCCCAAGAGCACTCAATCTCCTAGTGTGACATGAACTTGGCCATACATAACATATTCGGTTTCAGCCTACCCAAGATCTAGTGGAAGACACTGACTCCTGGCTGCAGTGACCACAGGACGCACACACAACATTCCCTGTGTCGCTGCATGCCTTTGATGCCAGCTTTCCCAACAGGCGTCCTGGTGCCCACCTTGCTACCCATGAGTGCTGCACCCATTAGCACAAGCGGAGGACCGAGAGGGGGATAAGCAGATCAGAATGTTTCTTGACTTTGCTTCTGAAGAAGGATGATAACTAACTGAAAGCATCATTCCAACGGAAAGAAAGGGCTGTACTGCACCAGCCAGCCTTAGACGTCAACTGATCATGAGAAACAGGGAAGTTGCTGCTGTTCTGAAAATAACCCTTCAGTCTGAGACAGGAGCCTAGCACCGGCCCAAAAGTCATCAGGAATGACTGGAACAAACCTGGCGATATCCCATTGCCTGGGAACTGGACAGAGAATCTGCAAGCACCTTTCTCATCTGCCCTGATTTCATCTCCCTTGGTTTCCAACAGCAGGAGGCTGAAATCTCCTGGAAACCCCCTTCTCCTCTCTGGCCAGCTCCCCGCTCCCCAGGAGAGAAGTGGAAGTGCTGCCCAGCCTGGGCTCTGCTCACCTGATGCCTGTCATCAAGTGTCTCCCATGTCTTTACCAGCATCTTAATTACCCACTTCTGCTCTCACACTGAAGTCTGTACAAATCATGCTCAATTATCACCGGGCGATTGAGCTGTCATCATTCCGTATGTATTTCAGCTCCATTACTTTCAAGAATACGCAGCCGCAGCTTCATACAAAACCAGTTATTACCTCTGGTGCCTGGTGACTCTGTGACCCAGACAGATTCTGCCATGTCAGCAATTCAAAATGACAGATGGGCCACAGCAATTCTGTGGAACACAATGGCTACGAATTACAGAGTTTAATAGGAGACAGTTACAGTGAATGACTTATCCTACAGGCTCTGGGCCCAACAGCATGGCTCCTGGAGAATAATTGTTAAGTCTTATTCTGAGAAAGGCGTCTTGTCTCTGACAAAGGAGGATTTGAGTGTTGAGGCCAGTCTTTTCCTGGGGGATCATTCATATTCAACTGCAAATAATTTTGGGCCTGTTGTGGTAAGAATATACAGCAGCTCCTGGAGTAGGGTGCTTGGCCAGGAAACCAAAAAATGAAAAACGATGAAGGATGCAGGTTGTGAAAGATACCATTGCAGCTACTGCTTGTTTCCAGGTTGACAGTCAGTTTCTTACTTGGGAGGAGGAAGCAAATTATGTAAATGTGGTCTAAATGGAATTACTATAAGGTGGGGGTGCAACAGGCTGAAAGACCGTACTCACAGAGTAGTTAGCAGTGGTTTGCTGTCAACCCAGGAGGGTGTATCAAGTGAGGTCCCACAGAGGTCAGTCCTGGGTCCTCTACTATTCAATATTTTCACTAATAATTTGGATAATGGAGTGGAGAGTATCTGTATAAAATTTGCAGATGACACTAAGCTGGGAGGGGTTGCAAGCACTTTGGAGGACAGGATTTGCATTCAAAACGACCTTGACAAATTGGACAATTGGTCTGAATTCAACAAGATGAAATTCAGTAAAGACAAGTGCAAAGCATTTCACGCAGGAAAGAAAAATCAAATGCACAGCTACAAAATGGGGAATAATTGGCTAGGTGGTAGCACTGCTGAAAAGGATATGGACTAAATATCAGTCAGAACAGTGATTCAGCTGCAGAAAAGTCTAATATCATTCTGGGGTGTATGAGCAGAATGTGATATGTAAGACACGGGATGTGATTGTCCAGTTGTATTTGGAACTGGTGAGGACTCTACTGTGTCTAGTTCTGGGTGCCATACTTTAAGAAAGATGGGACAAATTGGGGAGAGCCCAGAGGAGCACAACAAAAATGATGAAAGGTTTAGAAAACCTGACCTATGAGGAAAGGTTAAAAAAACTGGGCATCTTTAGTCTTGAGAGAAGACAGGAAAGGATCTGAGAACACTGCAAATATGTTAAGAGCTGCTATAAAGGACAGTGATCAGTTGTTCTCCATGTCCACTGAAGGTAGGACAAGAAGTAATGAGCTTAATCTGGAGCAAGGGAGATTTAGGTTAGATATCAGGAAAAATTTTCTTTCAGTTAAACTCTGGAACAGGCTTCCACAGGAAGTTGTGGAATCGCCACCACTAGAGGTTTTTAAGAACAGGTTGCACAAACACCTGGTGGGGATTGTCTAGGTTTACTTGGTCCTGCTTCAGAGCAAGGGGCTGGACTTGATGACCTTTCAAGGTCTTTTCCGGCCCTACATGCTGTGATTCTAAGATTCTGACAGTATCTGTGATCGTCAGAGATGGGCCTAACCCCAAGCCCAGAACACCTCACAATCTGGTTACATTTGGGTTGTATTCAGATTCAAAATGGGAAGATGCTCCCATCTGTGCACTAGGTCAAACTGAATCACCAGGTCTAGCACCTCCAGGGAGCTTGGCTCCAGAGCCAAACACAGCAGTTGGGCCTATCTCAAATTGTCCTTGAACTTCTGTTTCTGACCTGTTTGCTGCAGGCCATGTCAGTTGGTCCAATCACTAAGGAATAGCTCTGTGTGAATGAACTGCTCCTTTGAAAACAAAACAAGCAAACCCCACTCCTCAGAAATAACACAATTCCCCCCCAAATATATGATTTAGGGGATTTTTATCTGCACTTTTATTTTTTACCCAGGGAAGGAAGTAGAAACTTGGACACTTTTGCCAAGTTTTCTGAACAATGTCTACCTTTAGCTTTGCAGAGCATTCTGGGAAGCACAGTGGTGACCTCACTGGTTACACGTGTCTTGCTGAGCCAAGAGCATTGGACGTTTAATGTCTGTCAACAGGGTTAATTTAATAAAGGCATAGGCCTGGTCTATGCATAGGCTTAGTAACTATTCAGTGCTGGGGGGGATATTGTGCTGATGTAGTTACACCCAGTACACCCCCTACTGTGGATGCAATTATACTGGAATAAAAGTGCCTTAAATTGCTTAGCTTTCCCTCTTCCCATATGGCAATAGCTATCCTGGTGTAGAGCACCCTTATAACTATGTTTATTCTGGGTGGGGAGGGGGGTCCCACCACTTTAACTAGACCAATTTACATCAGGGTGTGAGGGCAGAATGTGGGTTCAAGAAAGAGACACTGGAGTGGTGCCCCATTTTCCTGGTCATTCCAGAACTTTAGGCCCAACAGGAGTTCATTGAGGGGCAGACTCAAGGGTACCTGTCTATACCCAGATGGCTAGGAAGTTAACTCTTTGAATCTATAAGGCCAGAGGGTATCATTAGATCACTGGTATAATACAAGTCAAAGGATTTCAACCAGTTCCCCTGTATTGAGACCAATAACTTGTGTTTGGCTAAAGCATCTTCCAGAAAGACTCTAGTCTGGATCCGAAGCCATCAAGAGATGGAGAATCCACCAGTTCCTGAAGGCGTTCATTCCAATGACTAATCACCCTCACTGATAAACACTTGAGCTTATTTCTAATTTGCATGTGTCTGGCTTCAGCTTCCAGCCGTTGGTTCTTGATCTGCCTTTCTGTCATAGATTGAAGAGCCCTGGAATATTGTGTGCAGTTCTGCTCACCCCACGATACATTAGAAATGGAAAAGGTGCAGGGAAGAGCAACAAAAACGATTATGGGTATAGAACAGGTTCCATATGAGGCGACATTAAAAAAACTGGGATTGTTCAGCTTGGAAAAGAGACAACTGTGGGGGGATATGAAATCATGTATGGAGAAAGAGAACAGGGAAGTGTTATTTACCCCTTCACATAACATAGGAACCAGGGGGGTCACCCTATGAAATTAATAGGGAGCAGGTTTAAAAGAAACACAAGGAAGTAGTTCTTCACACAACGCACAATCAACCTGTTGAACTCGTTGCCAGGGGATGTTGTGAAGGCCAAAACTATGGGTTCAAAAAATAATTTGATAAGTTCATGGAGGTTAGGTGCATCAATAGCTATTAGCCAACATGGTCAGGGACGCAGTCCCATGCTTTGCACCAGCCAGCATTAGGGCAGCTGACGTCCCTAGGCCTCTGACTAGCAGATGCTGGGAGTGAACAACGGAATGGATCATTTGATATTTGCCCTGTTCTATTCATTCCCTTGGAAGAACCTGGCATTGGCCACTGCTGGAAGACAGGATGCTGGGCTAGATGGACTGTTGGGCTGTCCCAGTATGGCTGCTCTTATGTCCCTGTGTTCTAACAGAGGGGAATTGAAACCAAGGAAGCAGTTTGTGTAACACATCCAGACTGGGAGTCCTGCCTGAGGCTGGAGCGCAGACCAGGCCCAGCGAAGGAGTCATAGTAGAGAAAGCAGACCAGGGGACAAGGAGGATGCTTCTCCAAGTATTTAATGGGATCAGTTTCATGTGAAAGAATTTGCTGAGCTGCAGAAACCACAGTGAGTGCAGGCTGGGGGAACAAAGGGCAGTAAAGTTCTGGGTGGGTGTCAGTGCTGTCAGGTCTCAGGAAAGCGTCTGTTTTCACTGATATTAAAGAAGGTCCCCAGCTGATGGGGAATGTGAGTCCGTTTGTGGCAGGAGACAGGCAGTCTGGTCAATAGAAATCAAAGTGAACCAAGCAGATGACTTTTGTAGGGGGAGCTCTTTCATCTCATTACTTATGTCTGTGCTGTGGTAATCAAAAGCGTTTCAGGAATCTCCTCAATGCAGGCTGTAAAGAGAGAAGGAACCATACCAGCCCTTGGAAGGATGGGCGGGGGTGGGGGGTAGGGGGTTCCTCCATGGACGTTTGAATGTGAACTATTCCTGGCTATTGATCTGCATGCGGGAGAAGTGTGTTCATGGGAAGAACAGAGGGCAAAATGCTGCTTTCAGATCAGGGCTTGGCCAGTCCAGAGAGTGGGGGAGCAGAAAAACCAAGTTATTGGACTGTGGGTGCTCCTGTTTCCTGTGATATTCCTCAACTCTAGTGTGGGGAATTCTGCTGGGCATGGGAGCCTCTCAGAACAGAACTACTTTGGAAGGGTGGCTGTTGCCATTGTGATCATAGGTAATAGGCATTCGGCATCTTCATGTTCCTGGAGATTTACAGACCATGTCAGGATGCTGGAAGCAGAGTCTGTCTGAGGCACAGGCTATGCTCACGCCTGTCTTGTATGCACTTCTGCTAAAAGCTGACTGGCCTGGATGGTCAAATGAACAAATGAGACAGTTGCACGCAAGAGCGTTTGCAGCAGATGCTCCTTTGCAGCAGGGTGCTCCAGGGCTCTGCTGCGCTTGCGGACCTGCCCCACGGCAGCTCCACTCACAGGTCTCAGCCTACATGAAGCTGGCCTGAAGCTCATGGGAAGAGGTGGCTGTGACAATCAAGACTGGGACAAATCCACATTGTGTTAGTGGAACTGTGCCATGGAATCTGCCTGGTACAACGTTATCAGATGCAGTGTCTGATCCTGGCCCCGTTGGCCTCCCTGAGGTCCAGCACTTTCCCAAATCCAGACCCATGTGAGATGATGGGGCACACCTGGATTGAAATGTGTATGTGTCACATCTCTGAGGTGCCTGGGAGATCTCAGAGAATTAGAGCGGGAATCGCTTTGCTAGTGAGTACGTGGTTCTGTGCGGGGAGGAGTATGGCAGGGGTGTGAACAGACTCGTTACCTCAAGAGCAAGGAGATTCCATTCACAGACATGAGTCTGTCTATTCTCCCAGCAGGGGTCTATATCTGTCTGAAGGTTCAGTGGATGAACCAGCTCTTCCTGCAATTATTGAAATAACGATTCAAAAAAGTGGTGAGACGTGTGGAAAGTTTCCAAGAAGTTTCCATCACACAGAAGTTGTTACCTGGGGTTCTTTCAACCCAAAGCTCTTGGTAATGTTACTCTGTGTGAGGAGGTGTCAGGAAATAAATCAGGGAAGACATGGCCGTCCGATGGATAGATGACTGGCACAAACAGGACAACACAAGAGTGCTTTCACTTAAAGTTAAACTTTACTTAGTCTCAAGCACTTACACATGTCTGCAACAAGTTAGTAAAACACCCCCAAACCTTGATATTGATATTTACCAAAGCTGAGTGTGGCTTTCGAGTGATACAGCAGCAGCCTGTCTGCCGCTGGGGAACACAAGATGCATCCAGAGGGAGAGGCCAGTCCTGAAACAATTCCCCGCTGTCTCAAGCTTTCTCCCCTGATTTATTTCCTGACACCTCCTTGCACAGAGTAAAGTTACCAAGAGCTTTAGGATGAAAGAACCCCAGGTAACAAGGTCAGAATAGAATCATTGCTCATTTTTTTCCAAAAGTTATCAAGACTTTTGTTAATCAACATTTTTATCAAAAGCCTTATTGCAGTCGTTATCAACACAGAGACTATCAGAATGGGAGGAGGATAAAGATCAGGTTAACATTTTCCTATATGTTGTCAACAAAATTTTATGCAAAATTGTCTTAGAAAAGGCAATAAATGGACAAAAAAAATGGGGGAAAAATTGAATTGCCACAGAGGAATAGTCTGTTCTGAAGCTGACATTGACTTTGCTGTGTTTTGCAGGAGGAGCTATTGGTTTCCATTGTTCCAGGATGACCAGGAATGGGCAGTGGAATTGTTAAATGGTTTTCAGAAGTGCAGGCTCTGTGCTCTTTGTAAGGCCTGAACTCCAAAAATGGGCCATTTTCGCTCAGAAGTAATCTATTTATGATATGTGGAGCGCTGCTGCAAAAACACCAGCTTGATGAAGAAATCTGAAACGCCCTGTGGAAGTGCCTTGGGATGCACTGCTGCCATTTGTGACAGCAGAATTCTGGAGTTGATGGTCCAGGGAGGCAGGGAGAGAGGCCAGGGGACATGACTTCCACATGCAGCATTTCAGAAATGTCTGCATGACCCAGTTTGGCATTTTCAGAATAGAAAGATTCAATTTTTCACTTTGAAATTTCCGAATTTTGGAAAAAATTACATTTTTTTCAGTTCTGAGCATCAGGGGGAATCCTGGGCTGCCATAGGTCACTCCACATGCCCTGTGCAGAATGCTACTAAAGGGTCAGCGCTGGGGCAGGGGCTGGGATCTGGCCCAGCACATTCAAATACAGATGTAGGAATTTCCAAAAGTCAGCATTACAGCTGCAGTCTTGCTGCATGCAAGAGGCACCTCCGGAAGTCAGTGACACCCCACAGCGGTTCATGCACTCACAACACATTACACGTTACACGGTGTGTACCTACCCTCAGAGATGAGGAACCGGGCATTGTGAAAACCGCGGAGTCCATGCAAGGCCATTGCTTCTATCCCTGCAACTCTGAACTCTTCAGGGGAAATTCATTCCCAGTGACATCAATCCCAGAGCTATTGAAAACTACAGCTCCTTCTTGAAAGTGATAATGGCAGAGGGTGGGGTGGGGGCCCAAATAAATCTGGGTCAGTCTGGACTCTGAAGCTGGCTCCAACCCCTCCAGAACGTGCTAAGAAAGGCTCAGGCTCTCTCCTGCTGGGCAGGAGATGCATTCTGGTGATGGCAAGGTGAGGGCTCAGGCTTGTGGGTAGATGGTTTGGTTTTAATGTATTTGCCCTGGAAGCACCATGGAAAGTCAGAGCTGATGATTCATTACTGTTATTGTGGCAGTGCCTAGATTGCCCAATCAGGAGTGTGCCCCATTGAGCTGGGCACTGCTTAAACACCCTTGCCCCTGCAAGCCGGCAGTGTAGTTTAAGAAAAGAACGTGACCGGCAGGAGGCAGGGAGAGAGGCCAGGGGACATGACTTCCACATGCAGCATTTCAGAAATGTCTGCATGACCCAGTTTGGCATTTTCAGAATAGAAAGATTCAATTTTTCACTTTGAAATTTACTTTATTTTCTATTTTAACAATGTAAATGGTCAAAATGGAAATGCAACACTTCCATTGACCCCACATGGGGAAAAATGGAATTTTGTTTCCTGACAAATTTCCAAATTTTGGCTTTTCCTCCTGATTTGGGATAAATAGACATTACAAATCTCGCAATGTTTTGTGAGCTGGAAAAATTTGTTTTTCGTCCAACACTCTTCTGAAAAGCTGAGGGGTCGGTGGGGTCTCTCAGAGCCCCCTCCCTAGGCTCCTCTGAGGCCTGAACTCCTGCTGCAGGCCCAGCCTGACTCCTCTCGGCCAGCCGGGCTTCCTGCAGCTGCTGGCCTCCAGCACTGTTCCCAAGCCGTGGGGTTACTTGGCTGCCTTCACCTGGCTTGTTTAGACTGGGAAGTGAGTCAAGAAAACTTCTGAGCAGCTTACAAAGAATTGTAGCTCAGTGGGGAAAGGAAGAGGGAAACAAGATTTTCCTAGCCCCAAATAAAAGCCATCAGAGTAGGTGAGAGAGCCCAGTGCTGTGGCCTGGCTCACTCTGTCCCCTTTGTTTATATCCTTGCCGTGTTCATGGCCCACAAAATGAAGAGAGGCCTTTTGAAACACTCGGTGTACCCAAGGAAGGAGGGTGGTTGTGTAGGTTACAAGTTCTGCATGGGCACGGGCTGGCAGGTGACGTGCTCTTGTGGCAGGCAAGGGTTGTGACTGAGTGTGCGGTGTGCATAGTACACGTATAATCTGATTGGGGATTGTGAGACTGGCACTTGGGGGAATTAGCTGGTTTATACTCAGCAAGGAGAGGAACTGTGTAGCTGAGCAGGAATCTAACAAAGTGCCCCTTGCACACACATAGACCCTGTTTAATTTAAGGCTGTGCAGAAATACTGTGAGCAAGGTAATTACAAGAGCACTGAGCGCTCAGAGATCTGGGCAGGAGGACGGTACCTCCTGACAGTGCTTGGAGCCAGCGCCAGAACAGGGGGTGACAATGCTCCCTTTGGCACTGCTCAGTGGGGCTCCTGTGCACAGTCCAGCTCTTCTCCAGTCTGTATGTGTGTTTACAGGATGCTATTTCAAATCCTCATAGCTAAAATATATTGTTTTCCCTCAGTGTAGCAGTGGCCCAGCTACTCTGGGCGGCCTATGTCCTGTCAAGATTTAGCTATTCCACTGTGAACATTTTTGCTGTAGTCTTGATTTTAAAAACTGGGCCTAGGCAGTGGTGAGCTGGAGCTGGTTCCCACCAGTTCACAAGAACTGGTTGTTAAATTTAGAAGCCAGTGTAGAGCCGGCTGTTAAAGGGACAGGTGGGTGGACAAACAACTCCAGCCCGCGGCCCACATCCGGCCCGTGGGACCATCCTGTCTCCGGCCTGCCTGAGTTCCCAGCTGGAGAGGCTCCCAGGGCCCCCCCTCTGCCCCCCCTCCCCTAGCAGAGCTGCAGCCTGCTGAGCCGCCAGTGCCAGTGCTTTGGGCAGCTCTGCAGCTCCTGCCGCTTTGAGCGGCAAGGTAAGGGGGAGGTGGGGGGCTGCGAGCTCCAGCGGGCCACGCAGCATCCATTCACGCTGCCCTGAGCAGCATGGTAAGGAGGCTGGGCTGGGACGAGGGGTTGGATAAGGCAGGGGCCAGGCAGGGACCGATTGGAGAGGGTGGAGAGGGCAGAGGTTTGGGGGCGGGCGGTCAGGGGATGGGAATCGGGGGGTTTGGGTAGGCATGAGTTCTGGGGGTCTGTCAGGGTGGTGGTGGATGGGGTCAGGGGAGTCAGGGGACAGGGAGCGGGACAAGTTGCTTAGGGGGTGGGGAGGAGTCCTGGGGGGCAGTTAGGGTGGGGAGTCTCAGGAGGGGGTGGTCAGGGGACAAGGAGCGGGGAGGGTTTGATGGGTTGCTTGTGGCCCTTGCAGGTTCTGAGGGGGACAGTCGGGGGCAGGACATGGCTGAGGGTCAGATGGGGGGGCAGGCTGTTTTGGGAGGCACAGCCTTCCCTACCCGGCCCCTGATATAATTTTGCAACTCTGATGTGCAGGGCCAGCTTTAGGAAGTGCGGGGCCTGATTCAAACAGTTTCAATGGGGCCCTGGCAGGGATGACTAAAAAAAACCACGTAAAAGACTTGTGAGGCTTCTACTCACTGGGCGGCACTCTGAGTCTTTGGCGGCACTTCAGCGGCAGCTCCTTCACTCGCTCCGGGTCTTCGGCGGCACTGAAGGACCCGCCACTGAAGTGCCGCCAAAGCCCCGGTACGGAACCAGTTGTTAAGATTCTGGCAGCTCATCACTGGGCCTAGGTGCTGTTTCCACTAGGAAATGTGTATTTTCCCTCTAGTGGCTCAAAAGTCCCTGGTTGGAGTTTGCTGAAAGTTAAGGGAGAAAAAAGCTATTTAGGGGAAGTGATCATGCTTGGGAATTTCACCCTGGCTGGGAATGTTTGAGAAGAGATGAGTGTGTGCTGACCGGTGGTTATGATGGAAAGTTTTAGCAGCCTGAATGCTCATCCCTGTTACTGGCACAACAGCTGTAATATGCAATTTGAAGATCTGAGCACAGTTCAAGACACTCGCTGATCATCACTTTGTAATTTTCTTGTTTTATAAACACTGAGTCCACATGTCATTATTTTTCTGGCTGTTGTGGTTGCAATGTTTGGATCTGTAGTTAGAGCAATTTCTGCCTCAGACCCGCCTGGGGCTGTTCCCAGCTCGATGGAGAGACCGTCTCAGCTTTCGACTAAAAGCAAACCCAGGCCAGTGCTGGAGGGAGTGCTGGGTAGGATACTGTCCCCCTGCATGGCTGGGTTGAGTATGTCATCTCAGTAAAAGCCATGGAAGTGCATATGGGCGATGAGAGATGCAGGCATGGAGTCAGATGTCAAAGGCTAGGTGTTTAGGTGAATCAGATGCTTCTTTCGTGGCTGTGTTTGGCTTGCCAGAGTGTGATGTCACGTGACACCAGTCAACCAACTGCACCACGACATCGCATGATACAAGTCAGCCAGGGAGGAGGTGACATCATGTGCCCCAGAAGTTGGAGAAAGCATGTGCCTGAGGTGGGAGAGTGGCTGGGCTGGGTAACCCCTGGTGCCAGGGGGCATTGCTCCACCATCCACTCTCACAAGGCTAGTGTCCTGTCTGGCTGAACATGCCACAGGCTGGGGGGGATGGCCCCACACCTGGGGGCAGAGGCCTCCCACAGCTTCACACCCTGAGCCCTCAGGAGCTGCTTCCCAACACTGGGCCCAAATGCTCCAGCTTAGTTTGATACTACGGCTCCAAGGTTTAAACCTGGACACTACCCTGAACACTTCCTCACCATGCATGGGATTCATGCCTGTCCTCCATTATCTAGAGCAGTGATGAACAACCTGTGGCCTGCAGGCCACATGTGGCCCATCAGGGTAATCCGCTGGCAGCCTGTGTGACAGTTTCTTTACATTGACCATCCACAGGCATGGCCGCTTGCAGCTCCCAGTGGCCGCAGTTTGCCATTCCCAGCCAATGGGAGCTGCGGGAAGTGGTGCACGCCACAGGGACATGCTGTCTGCTGCTTCCCGCAGCTCCCACTGACCTCCAGTGGCACTTGTGTGCCTAAATCATCTAGGTGCTTTCAGAAATCCAACCCTTGCTCTTGCCTATAATCAGATGCCCCCCGTTCCTGTTGCTCTGCTCTAACCTTTCTCCAGGACATGGAGGTGCACAGGATGCCGTGCCATAGTCTAGAGGGGCCTCCACCACTCCCCTGCCCCAGAGCATGACAAATCAGGGTGCAACAAACACCAGACCACACTGCTGCCAGCAGAGATAGAACCAACACGCTGCATCCTCAGAACATGGCTTTCTGCCTGGAACCTCACTTACTTGTATCTGGCAACACAGCTCCTCCTCCACTGAACATGCATGCCCAGCAGGCCGTGTGGGAGCCCGTCACAGCACACAGCCCGGAATCACACTGGTTATTTGTGCAACTGGATTTCACGTCAAACTTGCGTCCCCCTTGCTGCCCCACATCTTGCCTCGTCTCTCGCCTTGCCCACTACTCAGGCTCCTCCACTCCCCAGAGCATGTGTGTATGGGGTTACTTCCCCCAAAGGCAAGAGCAGCGTTTCCTAGGAACCTCTGTTCGTACCATTCCATCCGTGTTTCTAGCCACTCTGAGTTCATCACTGCTTTTTAAGGGTCTCAGTGGAAGTCACAACCCCTTGCATTTAGCCACGGTCTTTAATATGCTATTTACCCCACCACCACCCTTAGCTCCTCCCCTCCCTTCCGCCTCCCGGGTCACCCAGAGCAGCTGAGACCACCTAGCACATGACTCCTGCCAAGGCACTTGAGCCAGCTGTGGACAGCCCCACAACAGCTGGTCAAAAATGTTCAAACATTTCCCTCGAAAACATGTCACTTTCACCAAGTGATTCGGGGAATGTTGAAGTGAAACAAAACCAAAGGAAAAAGAGCATAAAATACAATTTAGTTTTAGTTTTCAAAAACCAAAACCAAGCTTAAAATGTCAGAATTTCAGCAGTTTTTCCATTTGTCACTGGGCCCTGTATAGGCTGAGAATGGGCCTTCTGAGGAGGAGCCTGGCAGGCAGGAGCTGGGAATCATCTGACCCAGAGGGACAGCAGTTACTGATTGAGTTGGATGGGTCCTAGCTGGGGGTTATAAAGGAGGGTCCCAGCTCTGAGGGGACCTGGGACCGGAAGAGGACTGGGAGTGCACTCTCCTGTGGCTACACCTACCTACCCAGCAGCCACCCACTCCACAGATCCCTCTGGGCTTGGGAAGGTCCTAATCATTAACCTGACAGGAGCCACAGGTTCCCACGATCTAGGCTGGGAACTGAACTGTTGCTTTATGTTATGATTCCATGTTCCATTTTGTGCAGATTGGAGAATAAACAGGGCCCTGCCTGTGGGAAGGGCTAGGCTGAAGTAGGCATGGCTGATTGGGTCCCCCCGCATGCACCTTCTCTCCATCTCCGTTTATTCCCTGATCGTGACAGATTGGACAGGGAAAGTTTTTTATTTTCCACTTTTTGCTTTTTCTTTGTTTCCATTTTCCTTTTGCTGTTCTGTAACTTCTCACTCATTGGAAAAGTCACAGAGCAACAAAAGGAGAAACAAGAGAAAGGAAAGAAATCCCTCCTACATGCCATTCATTCTAGTCCATCCCGTGGCAAAAAATGGACTGAAGGGGCAAGAAAGGGAGGAAGGGAGGGAGCAAGTTTTGAAATTTGAATGTATGTTTATGTATTTTTATTTCCAAAAACTGAAACAAAAAATTCTATTTGAACTGAAAGGAAACAAACTTTGCCCCATTTCTTTGGGAAAATTTCCTACAAAAAACATTATTTTCCAGTCCCAAAGTTTGAACAAACGAACAAAACAATTGTTTCCAAACAGCCCTAGGTGCCACCGGGCACCCCCCTGTGGCAGCCACTGGAACCTCCAAGCACTGGTACATCAATGCCACTAGGGTCCCTGGGTAGCAGCAGATGGAAGTACCTTCTGCTGCACACACTACATGTGGGGCCAGGTCCCCTGGTGGAATGAACTGGGACAGCACCATTGACAACCAGGCGCTGATACAGTACCTAGGGCATGGCTGACACAGCTGAGATTTTGCTGGGGGGGCTAAGCCTGCCCTCCAGCCTTGAATCATTAGCTACCATAAATGCAATTCTTGATTTGCCCTTTGTCCAGTGCTCAGCCCTAGGCCAGCGCCTGCCATGCAGCGCTCTCTAAGGAGAGAGCTTTCCCCTCTCCTGCTGGCCTGAGGTGATGTGTCCTACCCTGCCAGTCCAAGGCAGCTATGAGGAGGTGCAGCGCCGGCCGAGGGAACACCACTTAGCACCAACCCTGGGATACTGAGGCCAGCGCATCCCTCTCCAAGCTGGTACTCATGCTGTCAATCCTTGTAATTTTATTGTGGGTCTTGCACTATTTGGTGTTTTAAAGCCAGCTCCTGGAATCATGTTGTTATGTGAGGGTTGTGGCTTTCTTTTTTCAGAAAGAAAGAAAGAAAGAAAGAGCCCTGGTTGCATAGAAAGTCTTGAAATCACCTGAGTGCAGCCTGAAGGTACAAAAACCAGAAGACAAATCACTTTCAAACATTATTATTTTTAGAACATCTCATGATTTTTCTGGGGCCCAACTTACAGTTTGTGAAAATTTGGGGCTGGAGACCCTGTAGCGATCCCAGCCCAGAGCCAGGCAAACGGATCCCTTTCACTTGACAAATCCTCATCTGTTTTAGCCATGCCAAGGCACTGCAGCTCCCTTTGGCAGACGCCGCCCTGGCGCTGAATCTGGGAAGGAGTTTGCTGGATGTTTTTCTGGGTGGGAAAAGCTCCCTTGTTGCTGCAAACACAACTTTCCATGACCAGGGTGTCAGACCCCTCCCTCGGCGTCTGCTCCTCTTTGCTCAAAACCAGCCATCTGTCCATTTCCCCCTCCCCGCCAACCTGCGAATGCTGGATGTTTTCCCATCAGTACAATTTCTTTTCACAGAGTTCTACCCATCACTCAGCTGCTGGGGCATACTGGCGACAGCCTGTGGAGGGACAGGCCTTCCCTGCCCCTTCCATCAATGCTTGCCTTCAGGGCATCCTGGAATACATGTTCCCTGCACACCCATGCGGTCATTTCCATGCATGGTGAGGAACTCCAAGCTGTCCAGGGAAGTCCTGCTGCTTTGGGGTCCCCTAGTGGAATGTGCACATATGCCCAATACAACCTAGGGTGATGGGCCAAGCTGCAGCATGTTGCGCACGTTGCAGTGAGTGTCTGGCAGAGTGGCAGGAACGCGGGCTCGGGGGGAGATTCCGTATGTCCATGGATTGCTGCATGCTTGTTGAGCTCCGAGGTCAAAGGTGTATACAAGTGGGTCCCTTTGCCACAGGGCTAAGCTGGACATAAAAGGTTGTTTACTCCGCGCACTAGAAAACAGACACATTTAACATTCCTGCTGCCTTTTTGTATTTTTCAGGTCTGAAGTTTAAAATCCTGTCACTGGAAAACCCAACACACACTCTGTTCGCAGGCTGAGCCCACGTATGGGAGTAGTCCAGGCCAGATCCTCAAGGATCTGATTTCAGTGAAAATTAGGAGCCCAAATAAATACCTTGAAGATCCATGGATGACTCACATGAGTCAAGAGTCTCTGAATCAGATCCAAAGGTTCAATTTTTTGTAGATTCACAGACGTTAAGGCCAGAAAGGACCCCCTGTGATCATCTAGTCTGACCTCCAGTATAATGTAGGCCATAGAACTGCCCCCAAATAATTCCTTTTTGAACGAGAAATTATTTTTGTCTTCCTCAGTATTGCTGAGGACAGTCCAACAACAAGAATATTCCCCCCTTCCGTAGACTATTTCATCCAATGTGCTTTTTCAGCAGTAATGACCATGGCTTCCTAGCAAGCCTGTAAGGGAGATGAGTATTTTATCCCCATTTTACAAAGGAAAGCGAGGCAGACAGAGGGGACAATCACACCATGAATCAGTGGGGGAGCTGGGCTGAGAATGCCAGCTTGCTTGAATGCCAGCACTGGTCACTAACCATCATCAGGCTGCTTGCTTCCTGCAGGGTCTGTGCTGCTCAGGGTCTCACGCACTCTGTTGCTCGCTCCCCAGCTGCCATCAGAGCTGATCCGTGCAAAACATTTGAATTAAACCACAGACGCACTCTACCCTCAGCCTGCATGTGTTGTGGAGTTGGGCAGGAAATTCTTTTCACAGGCCGTGAGGACTGTTAAGATTTTGAAAGTGGTTCCCAAATTGTCCAAAGTGGGGAGAAAATATGAACAGACCCCCCCCCAATCAGATTAGGTCAATTAAAATGTTTCATTCTGATCATTTAAAACGTTTTGACCTTCATTTTTTACTTTTTTTTTTTTTTACTAAGAACATTCGTTTCCAAAGGAAAAATTTGTTTCAAAACAAAAAACAACACATTTGGGACATGTCAGCAATTTCAAAGCTTGTTTTTATCGAATTGTTTTTGACAGGGAAATGTATCAATAGTGACCTTTTCCTGCAAAGAGTTCTGGTGTCAATGACTCAGTGATTTCCAAGTGATAGAAGTTTTGTCAAAAAATTCCCAGCCAGCCATAGTGTGACATCTGAAATGAGGGGTGTACACAGTTGCCAAACTCATCCTGACTGCCTGGTTCCTCTGAGGATGGGGGAAGTGATTCCCAGCAGCAAGACATGTTGGAGAGACTAGCCACTAGATACTCCCCACCCTGGTAAAATGCAAGACCCTGGGAACCAAGGAAGGGGGCAGCTGTTGGGAATCATTCCCTTGGAGGTTGGAGTTCACTGCTCTCCAAATGCAGAGCAAACCTACACGGCCGTTTGTATCATGCTGGCTGCATTTCTGTCTTTGAATTATTCATTCCCATTTTCTGTTGGTAGAAAACATTCCCTGGCCAAGGGGAGTCAGAGCAGAGTAACCAGAGACACGGCAGGTAGGAGCTGTTGCTGCAGGTTAGCCTGTGTCCCCTAGGTGGCAGGCCAGAGAGCAAACAGCAGCTGCCAACGGTTTCCTATTCCCATATGGCTTTGATATTGGGAAGTCAGCCCTGATAGCTGCAGACGATCTGGAGCCATCCTTTATAAAGTAAAAGGCAGTGATTGGTGTGCATGTCTGCCACTGTTTCCCATTTACACCAGAAGGCTTTGGGAACCAATCCAGCAGCACTTACAGCCCAGGCAGCTTGTCAGGCCCAGCTCCAAAACGATTTGTCAGAAGGAGAGTTTTACAAGTGAGGCTAGCCTAGCGTCTTTGCTGAGGAACAGCTCAGGCATTCACTGGGAGAGCAGCATTCCTACACTTCTGTTTAGCAACACAGAGAGACAAAGTAAACACCAAGCATTAGCTCACAGGGTGTGGTGAGGTCCCTGGAAAGTCAGCTGGCTGGAATGCCATATGGTGACTTGTTCCTTCTGGCAACAAAGAAATGACACTGACACTGTAATTTAAGACACTGAAAATAGGTGCTCAGATGTGAAACAAGCTCTCAAGTGTATTAATGCCTACTGCACACAGTGGGTTTGCAGGGAGTGCTCTGGCTAGCAGCAGCTCCTGGATGAATTACAGCACAGAAAGCAATGGGGCAGCCCCTGTTTGCAGGAGCAGCATGCGGCCACAGACCCCAGAGAGCAGTGACAGCTGGGGCCATGTCATACACCAAAAGGAACAGAGAGTTATCACACACACAGAGTCCCCTGCACACCACTGACTCATTTCAACCAATAGAATGGCAGCTTGCAAATTAGCCAGAGAGGAAGGGTTATGTTTGGTTGAGTTACCTTTGATGTCATAATAGCACCACATAAGAATAACATGACACATTGACCTAGCCCGTCTAGTGTTTATAGTCATAACAATCACAGTGTTAATCACTGCATTTAATCACAACTGAATGCCTTCAAGTGTAGCCTACATGAGCTGGTCAGATTCTTTGGTTGAAATGGCTTTTTGACAGAAAACAGCTTGTCGACCAGTATCAACGTTTGGCAAAAAAACATCAGGAGCATTTGAAACTTTCAGGTTTTTTTTTTTGTCAAAATGAAAATTTTCATTTTAATTGCATTCCATTTTTTAAAATACTCTCTATGCAATTTAATTTGATTAAAAAAGAAAAAAAATATTTTTTTTGGTAGTGATAAAGGAGAGAGAAAGTGGAGAAGACCTCCCCAGGTAAACCTCCAAACTGAAAACATTTGAATATGATTCAAATCCAGGTCTAATGCCATTTCTCATTTAGTAACTAATCCAAAGAAACTACATTATTGAAATGAAAAATCCATGAAAAATGTCAAATAAAATGAAAGTGGCACTGGCATTTTTGCTGGACAATAACTGCCATTTTTGACCAGCTCAGCTAGAAAGTGTGAAACACTGGTGTAATGACATGATTCATCTGGTGCTAACTCAACCCAGCTCCTCCTTGTTCAGCCCACATACAGGCGTGGGCGTGCAAAGGGACACCAGCCATCACAGACCCACAGAGTCCATCTACCCATCCCAGCATCCCACCCATCTCCTGTACTCCTAGGGAGCTGCTCTATGGTTCTTTACTATCTTCATTTTCATGAGAACTTAAAAGCGTTGGGTGAGCTGAGGGCCCTGTTGGGCCAGACACTGCACCCACCCAACATGCCCTGAGACGTGCCCTGCCCCAAGAGCTTACATTCTGACTAAGGTGAGAGGAATTGGTTTCCCAAGTTCACCCAGCCAGTCAATGACAGAGCTGGGATTAGCACCAGACCTCCTGAGTTGAAGTGCAGGCCATGTGCCGTGGTGCAGTGTCCTCTGCTCATCTGCCCTAGCTCCTTCTTCATCCTTGGCTGCCCTGCGCCCCCCAGTGGTATCTGGCTGCGAAGGTCAGCCACTGCGGAGGAGTAGTGCTGTGCAGAGTGCCTCCACCCCAAGTCCTCTTGCCCATCTGACAGGTCCCTGTCAGCATAACTGTGCCCTCAGGGAATCTCCAGGGAGAGCAGCTGCCTGCTGACCACACAGTGAGAGAAGAGGGTGGCCTCTTGGGCTGGATCTACAGGGGCAGACTAGGCATGGCGCCCCTTTGACTGCACTTAGCATCCTGTTTTTCATACTCTGGCTGGTGTTTTAGTGATGTGCTCTTAGGATGATAAACTGCCTCTGTGCAGTTATACACATGGCCAATGCACTGATCTCAGGGACCCAGAGAGAAGCCACTAGCTAGAACTGAAATATTCGCAACACCTTGTTCCTAATTACTGGAGTTAAAGGCAGGGGAAAGCTCTGGCAGCCCAGGCCCGTTACCCTGGGCTTAATAAAGCAATGGAAAAGGTCTTAGTCATTCCATAACGAAATCACTTTGTGACAGTTTAGCAGCTCCCTCCTGCACCCCCCAACGAGTGCAGAAATGCTGCCCTGAACTGGCACCAACACGCCCAAAACTGTCCCCACTCAATCAACCAGGTGTAGGCAGGGTCAGGGCTGATCTGCGCACAGAGGAGAGAAATTATAAAGCAGAATTCTCCTCCCCCACCTTGCTGATCTCTGCCATGTGGCACTCAGTGGGCCTGGTCCTGCTCCACTGAGGGCAGAACTGGGCCCTATCTTTGGTCACAGATGTCCTGTGGGGGGAGGGGGAGATGTCCTGTGGCTATGACCAGCCTGACCCTAGCCAGCCACTGATACATTTCTTTCAGCAGACAAACAGTGGGAGAAGGGAGCTGTCCTGAGGTACGTGGCAACCTATAATAGCCTCACACCTTGCAAGACTTACCTCTCTCTCCCCTTATCACCTGATGTCATGGAGCGCCTCCATTTGTCTCACTGAGGCTCCAATCCTGCCAGCACTTGCTTACATGCTTCGTGTCATCCACGGGGATAATCCCACTGCACCCAACATGACACACCAATGTCTGTGTTTGCAGGATCAAGTTCTTACACCAGCATCTGCCCGGTGCAGGATTGTACCTATAAAGTGCCCTGCAAAGTGCCACAAAGACCAATATTGCGGGACACAGAGATAAACAAAGTGAGCTCACTGTCATGAGTGTATTGTTGAGCTGGTGAGGAATTTTGTAACAAACTGTTTTTTCACCTAGAAACATGCTGATTCATCAAAAATGAAACTGTTCCAAAAAGAGAGTCACTTCTGATGAATCTCCTGACTTGAAAAAGTTTTTTTGGGGAAAAAAATGTTGAAATTGTCAAGCCATCCTGGTACAACATTTTTGAACTGGAAGGTTTCAGTGTTTGAGTAAAAAATGACATTTTAGTACATTTTGACTAAAAAAAATAAATAAATAAACGTTGAAAACTGAATGGAACCTTTCAAAATTATCCACACGAAACCTTTTGATTGCCCCCTCCCCAACTGAAAATGTGTTTGGCTTTCTGGCTCATGAAAATTTTCAAAGGTTCAACTTTTCATCTTGATTCAAGATGGGAAATTTCTGATATTTTGGTATGCAAGGTTCAGGACAATGGCAATTCAGGCTCCTATCAGACATCTTCTCTTCTTTTCTCTAGTTCAAAACAAGAATGTCTTTAAAACTAAATAAAGACAGACCGAGCCCATACTGTTGTAAGATCAGATTGCTCTTAAGTCAGTCTGTCGAATCCTTTTTGCGGGTTTGCAGGTTTGCCTGCTTTAATCTTCACTGCTGCAGATGCTTTTCTTTCTGCCAGTTAAAAGCGTATTGCTAAAAGTGCTTTTTAGCCTAAGCCTTTTGTCTGTAGTCATCTTCTCTTGCTACTTACAAAAGCAAGTGTCTTTAAGACCATGCTCAGGTCCCTGAATCCTCCTCATGGAGTAGCAAGTCTTAGCGCATCTAGTTTCCCCGATCGGATCTGGATAAGCCTAATTCAGAAGGGTCAAACGTCTTGTGGTTTCAAGTCTTTCTTGAACAAGAAATTACGGCATGAAATAAAAATATGTGTATCTAGCTTGACCCTTCCTACTATAAAAGTTTTATGGCATTTTTGGACAGTACAAAACTCACTCAACATGTGTATGCTCTAAGTCATGTAGATTACAACAGTCCTATCGGACTTTGAGCTTTGCATGTTTTGAGTTAAAAACCCAGTAAATACTAATGAAGGGGAGGGAAGTTAATAGCCTTTGTGATGGTTCAGATAAATTATACAAGGAGTCATAGATAAGGATGTATTTTGAAGTTAATCATTGTATTTAAAGAGGCTGTTTTCATCAAGTGTCTGTATGTGGTGTATTAGCAGCACCATGTCACTGAAAAACCACATGAAACCATGCGTGCTAATATGAGAAATAAACCATTTTTGATCACAGCGGTTTTATCTGTTCCTCTGGTTCACTCACAGCTTGGAATAGAGTCAACTAAATGAAGAGAAATGAATGAGGACTTTGTAAAGGCAAGTTTGTTGGTGCTGGAGATGGCTTTCTGATAGAGCCCCACCCCTCCCCAACTTATACAGTCATCCTACAGTGGCTTGCACTCTTTACTGACCTGAGCTGAATAGCAGCCAGTGACTCAGATGGGAATGTGTTGTGTCTTTTGCTCTTTACCCAACCAACCAAATGTGGAAATACCAGCATTTCTTGCAGGACAGAAACTCCAGTTTTTGCTCAGCTCTAGATTGATCTTCCTCTTGGCTGTCAAAAACCAGGGGACCCATGAGTCGTGTAACCCATAGAGGGTCTGCCTCTGACAGTGCACAGAGAAGGCAGGGCCATGTCCAGCAGATTACACTGGTGGTAATCCCATAGCCAGTACTTCTGAGCAGTGAAAGCATGGGGCAGCAGCTGCCATGACAGCCCATGGAGCAGCAACATGGGGGTCCCAGGCTCTGTTTCTGGGTTGAGAAGAGAATTGTGTCCCCCTGAGCCACCAGCAAGATCCCTGGTGCTCATTCATTGGGGCTCCACACAAAGGTCTTGGCTGGAGTCCCTAGTGACTCTTCAAAACTGGAAGGTTAGTGGGATGGAAAATCCAACAGGGGTTGCCACTCACACAGTAAATGCAGTAATTGCAACTGCAGCCAGCACTGGGTACATCAAAGGCCTTTATTAGCCTGGACTTTAAGTACCAGTAACAAGTGAGAGAACGGGGTGTTGGCTGGCAAACCCAAGACTCTCTAGGATTAGGACCATTCACCCTCTAAAAAGCCAAGCTGCTCATCTTTCACAGCCTGGTGACCCCATGGGGACAGATCCAGCACCACTGGTATTTAAAGGAACTTTGCCATTGATGTCAGCTGGAGCAAGCCCAGACCCTCACTGCACTCACTTTCCCATGTCTGTGCCTTGGTTTTATTACATGCCAACTACATAAAGGAATGCAACATTGGTGCCTTTTGTTCGTCGGTGCTTTAGAAATGTTTGCTCCTTAACCGCACTGCAGCCCTGGGAGGGAGGAAATGGTTTGGAACTGTGTTGCCTTTTGTCAACCCAAGTGACTAGTCAAATTTCTGAGCCCTGGGGATGTTCCACTTGGAAATAGAAATTGATGGACTGTGTAGTTTTTTTTGATGCATTCTTGTTGATTTATGAGGAATGCACAAAGTCCTGCTTCTCTGAATGCAGACAGAACCCACAACAAAGGAAACCATGTCTTAGCTCAGGGGTAGGCAACCTATGGCACAGGTGCCGAAGGCGGCACGCGAACTGATTTTCAATGGCACTTACACTGCCTGGGCCCTGGCTACCAGTCTGGAGGGGCGGGGTGCGGGGGCTCTGCATTTTAATTTAATTTTCAATGAAGCTTCTTAAACATTTTGAAACCTTATTAACTTTACCTATAACAATAGTTTAGTTATATATTATACACTTCTAGAAACAGACCTTCTAAAAACATTCAAATGTATTACTGGCATGCAAAACCTTAAACTAGAGTGAATGAATGAAGACTTGGCACAGCACTTCTGAAAGGTTGCCGACCCGTGTCTTAGCTTATAGTCCAGCAACCCCAAAAGCCTCTCTCTTTAGCCTTTTTCAGTATCACACTCTGGTTACAGGCATCTTCTTGCTTTTTTTTGCCTGTGTCTCACTCTCTGTTCTTGTCTGTTCCCAGTTTCTGTGCGTTCTCGCACATACCCACCTGGTCACAATACTTAATGGAACCTCCTCACCCACATGGTGGACAGATTCTATGACAGCGGTTCTCAAACTGGGGTCTGCAGACCACAGTGGGTCTTTCGAGACTGCGCAAGGGGTCTGCAAAATATTTCAAAAGAAATTTAAAATAAAATCTCACCCCGCATTTCATTGCCCAATGATTAAAGCTGACAAATTTCCTATTTCTGTTTACACAACATATTCCATGATGCATGAACGATGCCATAATACTCATGTTGCATAAGCATAAATACAAAAAAATCTCACTGGTTTGTGACAAATCAGATGTGACTTACACTTTTTTGATGCCTGTCTTTGGCACATGGAAGTGGAATATATTTTTACAGTGTGAGCAAATTACATTGAAAATGGATATGTGTTTACAATGTCCTCATACTAGTACTGCTAGTTGTGCTGAAGCTATGGACGATGCAGAGTCAAACTGTAAGAAACAAATGAAGATCAGAAAGTTTGATGAAAGTTATATTGATTTTGGTTTTATGGAATTTAGTAATGGACGACCACAATGCTTTGTATGCTTACAAATCCTATCAAACGAAGCAATGAAACCTGCAAAGTTGAAACGACACCTCACAACACAGCCAGCTGGAGTATAAAGATAAATCTAGAGACTTTTTTCGGCAAAAGAAAGAATACAATCAACAGAAAACTCATATGACAAACATAACATCTTTGGATTGCAAAGAGTAAAATATCCAGTACCACCGGAGAAGAACTGATTCTTCCAGCTGCTGTAGAAATGTGTGAAGTGATGGTAAGCAAAGATGGCAGTGAAGAAACTTAAGGCCATATCACTTTCTAAAGACACAGTTTGTTGGCATTTTACATCATTTGAAAGCTCTTCAATTCTCCTACTAACATACACGTTCACATTTTGCAATTCAGCTTGATGAGACAAGTGATGTTGATAATGCAGCACAATTATTGTTTTTTGTTCATTATGTTTGGCTGGGGGGAATTTTGGAAGATTTTCTTTGGCAGGAGTTACCAGAACAGACAATAAATCAGGAAATATTCAGATTATTGGATGATTTCTTGAAAGCTGAATCTCTGAATTGGGAGAAGTGTGTTGTTGTTTGCACAGATGGTGCTGTCACTATGACAGGCAATAGGAATGGTGGTGGAGCAAGAATACGAACCATAAACGAACATTGTAACACACTGTACGCTGCATCACCAGGCCCTTGCATCAAAGAGAATGGAACACGAATTACATGATGTGCTAAACGTGAATTTTGTAAAGTCCTGTCCTTTGAATGCCCATCTTTTTGCAAAGCTGTGTTTAGAAAATGGGTGCTAGACATGACAAATTATTGTTTCTTATGAAAGTGTGTTGGCTATCTCGTGACAGAGCGTTGGAAAGAGTTTGGGCTTTGCAAAGAGCTGCTGGGTTTTCTTTCTGTGCACAATCCCAAGATCGTCACAAACTTTTCTGACTGGATATAGATCACGAAGCTTGCATATCTTGCAGACATTTTTAACTTGTTGAATGCTCTAAAGCTGTCCATACAAGGGGGCAGTACAACCATACTGTAGAGGAGTGACAGGAGTGTAGCATTTCAGAAGAAAGTAGAGATTTGGAAAACTAGGCTGAGCAGTGGAAACTCAGATCTGTTTCTGTTACCGACAGAATTTCTGGATACGAACAGCATGAAAACTGACTGTGGGAGAGACAGGATTGTTGCTCACCTTTGGCAGAGCACTTCACTGTTTACTTTACAAATATCAACATGGAGGAATATGATTGTGTCCAGAATCTTGCTATTTGAGTGGAAAAAGCAGCACAGGAGCTGCTCAAACTACCTGTGCCCACACACTGAAAATTAAGTTTCAGGAACAGACATCTTGCCAGTTTTGGCCAACCAGTGCTGCAGAGTACGCAGTCTTAGTTACACAAGCAACGAAAGTGTGGTGATCTTTCCCAAAAACATATATATGCCAAGCATCATTCTCTGGCATGGCAGCTATGAAGACAAAGTTCAGGTCCCGACTGGAAGTGGAAAATGATTTACGAGTTTGCTGGTGAACCATCACACCAAGGACAGACAGACTCTGCAGTAAGAAGCAGGCCCACCCGTCACACTGACATTTGTAAGTACCCTTCTACACTTTTTCTTAAAGCATTTTACTAACAATACACGTTTATATGAAGTAAACACCTTTGTCAATCAGTTTCTCAGTTGGAGAGTCCACAATTAACATTGCATTTGAAAAGAGGTCAACGAAAAAGTTTGAGAGCCTCTGTTCTATGAGATCCTGTTTTAGGTGTGGCCCCTTAAGTGTTTCATACCACTATCTTAAGTGAAGGGCACATCACACATCAGCTTGACCAAGGTTTTAACTCAATACAGAACAAGGTGTCACCGACCTCAGAGGGCAAAACTCATTTCTGGGTGTCATCACATTCCAGGCTGTTACCTGGGCCATCCCACTTGCCCTTTTGGAGTATTGGCACAACATTAGCACTCCTCCAGTCCTCTGGAATTTCCCCAATATCCCAAGATTTATTGAAAATGAACATCAGCGGACAAGAGCTCTCCTCGGCCAATTCTTTTAGGACTCTTGGGTGCCAATTACCTGGGCCTGATGATTTAAAAATGTTTCACCCCAGCTTCCATGCAACTTCCATCCTGTGCATTGAATGAGGCAGGGGGGTTGTAAAAAAACCATATATGGTCATGTCATTAAACACTGTATCACAATGCACTGGGGGTGGAATTAAGGTGGCACAAGTAACTTTAATTCTAGCATTTACTAATTTCTGGAGTGGTTGACTTTGCAAAGTCAATGTTCTTTAACATAGTTTTTATTCTGATATAATTATAGGCGAGACTGGTAGTGCTGCCTATTATTGAGGTTGCCCAACATGTCCCATTAAGAGCACCTGTAGTATATCTTTGACAAACTTTAGCTGTTGGACTGAAATTTTCCATGCCAGATATCTGCCTTGGACTGAATTTTTTTAGAAAATTTGTAGCTACGTCTACTTAGGTCAGCTGGGGATTTGGCCCATAGCATCTGGGAATTAAAACATGCATGGGGGAAGTTTGACATGTCACTTTTCAGATGAGCGAGAATGCATATGCCAGAATCACAGCACAGGAGTGGGAAGGGAAATCATACTGGCAGTTCATGAAAAAGCATCCCAGCTTTCTGGCTCGCTGTAGGCGAAAGGCCTTGTGGTGGCTCGACATACAGGGCAAGTGAACAGCCAGCTCAGCTCATATGCTACCAATGAGAAGCACGTGGACTCTCCCAGCAGCTCTCCAGAGCTCTCCATAGTGACTAGGCTGCTACAGATTGCAAGTGATTGAGTGTCAAATGTGGTGTAGCCACTGCCAGCTGCCACAGACTGGAGCCCTCTGCCTCAGTCCAATGGCCTCAAGCCTTCACCATGGTCCCTGTCTGACAGGTCCAAAATGGATCAGGCCCAGCAGTGACATGCTCTGGAGAACACATTTCTGCAGTCAGCTCTTGGATTAGATTGAACTATAGAGCAAGGGGGAACATGGACACTAAAGCACGTGCTATACCAGCTTCACATCAACTATCCCCTCCCCTCCTCACACCACAAGATCTAGCCCTGGGTTCTGTGTTCTTCAAGTCCCTCCTGAACCTTCCTGCTTCCCCAAAGCCTTACCCCTCCTCCTCAAGAGGTAGCTTTAAAATTTCAGCCATTGAAATAACAAGATATGCACTAAGCACCATTGCCCGCAACTCTGCCTTTCTGTTGCCTTCTGTAAACTGAATGGGGAAGGGCCTTGTCATTAAGGTTGTCTGTATTTTGTCTAGCACACTTTAGGCACTCTCTCTCAATCCCTATACACACATATCTATCCATCTATCTATCCATCTCCGGACACACAGGACATTTTGATTAAAAAACTAGAATGATATAAAATTAACATGGCACACATTACATGGATTAAAAACTGGCTAACTGATAGGTCTCAAAATGTAATTGTAAGTGGGTGGTTGCCATCAAATGGGTGTGTTTCCAGACGGGTCCTTCAGGGATCTGTTCTTGGCCCTATGCTATTTAACATTTGTATAAATAACCTGGAAGAAAACATAAAATCATCATTGATGAAGTTTGCAGATAGCACAAAAATTGGGGAGTGCAAAATAATGAAGAGGACTAGTTGCTGATTCAGAGTGATTTAAATTGCAGCATCACTTGCCCCATAACCTCAGCCGTGCAGAATACAACACCATCTACAGCCTGAGGAACAACTCTGACATCATAATCAAACAGGGCTGACTAAGGAGGTGCTGTCGTCATCACGAATAGGTTGGGGAATATGAACGAGATGCTGCTAGGCAGCTTTCTAACACCACATTCTACAGGCCTTTACCCTCTGATCCCACTGAGGGTTACCAAAAGAAACTACACCATCTGCTCAAGAAAATCCCTGAAAAAGCACAAGAACAAATCTGCACAGACACACCCCTAGAATCCTGACCAGGGGTATTCTATCTGCTACGTAAGATCCATAAACCTGGAACTCCCGGATGCCACATCATCTCAGGCAGCATTGGCACAGGAAGATTAAAAGCCTTGTTCCAGGTCACTCTGGGAGTCTGGCTGAGTATGGAACTAAATCCAGATCTTGTAAGTGTCAGGCTGGGGCCTGAACCATAAGGTCGTTGCTTGCAGTTTCAATCTTATTTTGAAATTCCTAATTCCTGAGGCTTTTCAGCACCATTGAGAAAAATTGTGACTCTCATGGCAACCACAGAGGGCCAGTGCCAGTTGAAGTCAATGCCTTCAGGACAGCCTTTGAAATTTGCTTCTCAGTAGTGTTTGAAAAGCATGTGGGGCTGCGAGGCATCACTCGCCAGCCAGAACTTCGGATGCAAAATATTCCAAATGAAGGCAGTGATTCTCAGAAGTTCTTTGCAGTTCCATGGCCCAAGTTAATGGTGTTGTATTAATGATCATCACTGTGGTGGTTACTGCAGAGTCCTCAGAGCAAGCCCATGCCCATTACCAGAGCACTCGGCCTAGCAAGAAGCTGGTCTTAATCAATGCCCTTTCACCTGGCAGCACTTGAGATGTATAATGTCTGCTCCAATAACTGGCGTGGGCTGTTCCTGCAAAGATCTCATTTTGCATTCAAGTAACAGTTGCAGTGTGACTCTGCCATCTTCTCCCTGAACTGTGTGAACCACATAATGTAGGGCAACCATGATAACATCAACTTATCGATTCACAGACTCAAATAAAAGGAGGACATGTTCAAATAATATCTAACTAACTCCTCCCACCTTTTTCCTAGTGCTTTAAACACCAGCTTTCAAACACCCAGCAAAAAGAAGCCTGTCTCCTTAAAAAAAGCAAGCTTGGGCTGGCCATGTCTTGGCACGGTATAAAAGGCATTTTCCCAGCTCTGGCGCCAGGCTCAGGGAAGCCTACTGAGCCCAGGTATCAGCGTGCATGTTAGATGAGAACAGAGGCTGGGGTCAGACCCTGCTTGCCCTGCCTGCAGGTCTGGGATATGCTTTCTGCTCTTTGCAGGCTGCAGACGTCCGGCCTTCTTTAATGAGGAACAGGTGCCCAGGTATCACATGCCCAGACATGCTTCTCCGCAACCTTCAGATAAAAGAAGGAATTTCATTTTGGTTTCATTACATGTAATCTTGCAAAGTGCAGGCTTCATCAAGATAACTCTCACCACAGGCATCCGATGCCCTTCACCACTTTTCCCACAGCTTAAGGCTGATCAAAATGAGCAAAATAATTTTAACATGGATCAAATATGGCTACCAGACCACAGGCATGTTTTGAGTTTCCTCCTTATCTTACGTTTCGAAGTAAAGGCTCTGGTCCGAGCACTGAGGGGTTTTTAATCCGCCACGCACTTTGAACAGCACTCCCAGAGCTCTGCCCAGCGTGAAGCGCTGCTTTGTGAACTCAGGATAGTGGATTCCGAGTTTGTTTATTGTGTTTTGAAAGAGCTGAGCAGGACTGAACATGAGACGTTATCGGCTGGTCCTGCCGCCCTCGCTGTCTCTGGAGGGGAAGATTCCACAGCTAGGCAACTAAGCAGGCTGCTGCTTTATCTCCTGCGAATGCAAATCACAGACATTTGACGCCTGGAGCTGACAGTCTAGGATGAGCCACTGCTTGTCATTTGATTACCTGGCATCCCTAGGAGCAATCTGTCCCCAAGCCCATTTGTCAGCTCCTTGGGATGCACCAAACTAAGGCCTAGTCTACACTACGCGTTTAAACCAATTTTAGCAGCGTTAAACCGATTTAACGCTGTACCCGTCCACACTACGAGGCCCTTTATATCGATATAAAGGGCTCTTTATATCGGTTTCTGTACTCCTCCCTAACGAGAGGAGTAGCGCTAAAATCGGTATTACTATATCGGATTAGGGTTAGTGTGGCCGCAAATCAACGGTATTGGCCTCCGGGTGGTATCCCACAGTGCACCACTGTGACCACTCTGGACAGCAATCTCAGCTTGGATGCAGTGGCCAGGTAAACAGGAAAAGCCCCGTGAAATTTTGATTTTCATTTCCTGTTTGCCCAGCGTGGAGCTCTGATCAGCATGGGTGGCAATGCAGTCCCAAATCCAAAAAGAGCTCCAGCATGGACCATTCGGGAGATACTGAATCTAATCGCTGTATGGGGAAACAAATCTGTTCTATCACAGCTCCATTACAGAAGATGAAATGCCAAAGCGTTTGAAAAAAAAATCTACAGGCTACACAGTGCTGCGTGACAAGTGTAATGGGAAGCCAGAGACTCAAACGGACGCTCATGGAGGGAGGGAGGGGGTACTGAGGACTCCAGCTATCCCACAGTCCCCAGCAGTCTCCGAAAAGTATTTGCATTCTTGGCTGAGCTCCCAATGCCTGTAGGGTCAAACACATTGTCCAGCGTGATTCAGGGAATAGCTTGTCAATTTACTCCCTCCTCCCACCCCACGTGAAAGAAAAGGGAAAGAAATCATTTCTTGACTTTTTTCAATGTCACCCTATGTCTACTAAATGCTGCTGGTAGACGCGATGCTGCAGCAGTGAAGAGCAGTATCTGCTCCTCTCCCCTTCCTGGTGGCAGATGATACAATATGACTGCTATCTGTTGTCACCATCAGCCCGTGAGTGCTTCTGGCTTACCTCAGGTGAGGTCGGCTGGGGGTGCCTGGGTAAAAATAGGAATGATTCCTGGTCATTCCCAGTAGATGGGACAGTAATAGCTGGTAACCATCCTCATCATAGCAACTGGAGGCTGAGCTCCATCAGCCCCATCCCTTTCCTGTGTGAAGAAAAGATTCTGTACTGCCTGGACTATCATAGCAGCGGGATGCTGAGCTCCTTTCCTCCGCACTGCTTAATGTCCTGCCTGGACTGTCGTAGCACCGGGAGGCTGCCTCCCCCTCATTTTATCTCACTAAGTCACTGTTTCTTATTCCTGCATTCTTTATAACTTCATGACACAAATGGGGGGGACACTGCCATGGTAGCCCAGGAAGGTTGGGGGAGGAGGGAAGCAATGGGTGGGGTTGTTGCAGGGGCACCCCCCTGTGAATGGCATATAGCTCATCATTTCTGCAGGATCTGACACAGAGCAGCTGTGCTCTCTGATACACTGGTTCTCTAGTGCACTTGCCCCATATACTAGGCAGGACTGACTCTATTTTTAGAAACCATAAAGGAGGCATTGACTCAGGGAGTCATTCCCAGTTTTGCTTTTGCACCCCCAGCCGACTTCCGCCAGGGGCATCCATGATAGCAGCAGACAGCACAGAAGGACAGATAACCATCATCTCATTGCCAAATTACCCTGGCAGCACGCAATACAGAACAATTGGCAACCATCTCTGCTATCATGCAAAAGCAAATGAATGCTGCTGTGTAGCGCTGGAGTATCGCCTCTGTCCGCGGCATCCAGTACACATACGGTGACTGTAAAAAAAAAAAAGCTGAACGGGCTCCATGGTTGCCATGCTATGGCGTCTGCCAGGACAATCCAGGGAAAAAGGGCGCAAAATGATTGTCTGCCGTTGCTTTCCCGGAGGAAGGAATGACTGACGACATTTACCCAGAACCACCCGCGACAATGATTTTTGCCCCATCAGCCACTGGGCTCTCAACCCAGAATTCTAAGGGGCGGGGGAGACTACAGGAACTATGGGATAGCTAAGGAATAGCTACCCACAGTGCAATGCTCCAGAAATCGACGCTAGCCTCGGACCATGGATGCACACCGCCAAATTAATGTGCTTAGTGTGGCCGCGTGTGCTTGACTTTATACAATCTGTTTTATAAAACTGGTTTATGTAAAATCAGAATTATCCCGTAGTGTAGACGTACCCTAAGAGGACAACATTGGAGTCAAACAACCTGATTCTACAGCACACGGGGGGGTTGGCACCAATTTCCATAGGAGCAGCAGATTGGGCCCAAGACCTGCATGCAACTGGGCTGCATACTGGGATATCTGTACCATCACTGAAAGACAGGAGTACTTGTGGCACCTTAGAGACTAACACGTTTATTTGAGCATAAGCTTTGCTCCACTGCTTCATTTGTGCTGTACCCTAGAACTCCCTGTGTGGACACACTCCCTCCATGTGAAATGAGAGGCTTTTTCCAGCTTAGCTTAAACTGCTTCCCAAGTGACACAAGCTAAACTGCACAAGGGCTCTCTTATCCCAGACTGAAAGTGTTGCCCGAGGTCACACCAGCCTAGCCAGAGCAGGATGAGTTCACACCTTCCCCCCTAGCAGTGCATTCCACCTCCACATCAGACTCTCCTGGATTGCTGCCGCCTCTGCTGATTCCCATAGCAATGGGAGCATGGCTACCAAGACAGTTGTGTTGCCATTGACTGGCCTCCCCCTCACCCCGACATGGTCTCTGAAAGCCATAGTGGGCTGGCAGGGCTGCCCAGCACATCAGGAACACACGGATGCACCTGGTGCTTTGCAAATGCCACTGGCCTGAGAGGGACCCCAGCTGCAGAGATCAATTGCTCAGCCGTTCCCACTCCTGCCCCTACACTTGTCCTCCCTTTGCAGCACGGTGGCCTCCCGAGCACACATGGCTTGTCTCTGCTCTCCACCTGGCCCATCCATAGGGTTATGAGGAAAGATACCTTCTCTCAACCATGCTGTCATGGGCAAATTTCTGTTGGGCCCTCGGAGGGACTGGTCACTGTAAACACATCCCTGCTATGCTCTTCACTCCTCTGGCTGGTGCATTCCTCCAATGGGAAGTGTCACAGGTTGACAAGGCAGCAGTCATACAGCCCAGCTGAGGTGGCCAAGGGATCCGTCACCCAAGGCCCAGTTCAGTGCCATTACAAATGGACAGCAAAAGCACAGTGGCTAAGGCTGAGATGAGCTTATTGTTTAACAGCTAAGTTTTCTTAGTGCTCTAGAATCCACATGCTGACACAGATTATCTAGAAAATTGCTGTGCCTCATCTAGGTCCAAGGCAGAGTTAATGGAGCAACATAACATGGATTAATTTGGTCAAGGGATTCCCAAGAAGAGGACCTGGGTAAAGTTTCCTGTTCTTATAACATTGTTTGGCACACACCTGAGGCTCAAACCATTGTACTGGTCAAGCCCAAACTGAAATCACCTGATTGCATTTGAGCTCCACTAGTGTCCAGCACCCACTAACACATCACAATATTTTACAAGCTACTTGGAATTAAAGTTAGCTCTAAAAGTGACTGAAGCCGGGGTGATATGCTGCAGCCAGTGATCTGGGCATGCACTGCTGGACTGCTGCTCTTTGAGGAGCTTGAGTGGGTACAGGGACAGGTGATGTTAAAGTCTATGATTCTATGTTAGAGCTGCTGCATAGGCAGAGGCAGTGTGCTGTAGCCTCCCTGAATCCTCCCCAGTCCTACAGGCTGTCAAGCTGCCTTCTGCAGATTCCTGAAAATACCTGCTATGCTCCTTGCTACACTTCGTTTACAGTCTGCTTTGAAAGGGGGGCAAGGGCCATCGTTTCGTTATGTGCCATGCCGAGCACAAAGCGGCCCTGATCTGTAACTGAAGCCATTAGAGAGCAGTGCAATACAAATCAAATAATTAAAATATGTTTTAAAGAGAAAACATATGTGTCTCTCTGTGATTTTCTTGCCTTTTGATTTATTTAATTGGTTACTGTTAAGATTGTTACCAGCATTACATGTTATTGTCATTAGTATTTATTAATCTACGTCAAAAAGATACAGATAAAGCCATTGTCTCTTTGAACAGTGCATCTTTCAATAAAAGCAAATTATCATTAGAACTGCTGCACAAAGCAATTATTAGAAAGATTCTGGTGCCCTTACTCATGTTAAATAGCCAAAAGTAATTGGATGGAAATTAATGGAACAGCTCAAGGGGATATTTACAATTCAGTTTGAGGAAGCGTACCTGGAATCTCGCTGTTGGGGATCCCTTTTGACAATGTCATCGAATGGCCTGAAATATGCATACAGTTAAAACCTACTCTGTGTATGGACCGACCACAGAAAACACAACGCTGCATCTCCATAGGATGAAAGTTTTTTTTAGATCCCTCTTCTCATGTCTTCAGCTCAAACCAAGTGACGGGGAGGAATGGGCAGGGAGAATGAATCATCACTGATAGAAATTGTTCTGCCGGGGCTTCTGAAACAAACAGGGACCCACATCTTCCTGATTGCTGCCATTATTGCTTCTCGTTACAGCCTTTTCCATGCATGCTCTCCTCATTCCTGTTGGAGTGGGGCTCTGTAGGAACTTCCTCCTCTGCCAGTGGGCCTTCGTGGATGTCTGTCCCACCCTCATTGTTACTGCCTGGCTGAAGGATGGCTGGATGCAGGACTAGATCTTTCTCATAGTTGCATGGGGAGAGCATAGGACCATCATGTGTTATAAGCAGGCACATGGCAATGTATCCTCGTGAGCAGGAGATCCTGCCTAAGCCGGGGGCTGGTTTGGCACACCTCTCTATGCCTCACTACATATTGCTTTTAGTTTGTGTCCCTCCTGCTGTGGGTCAAAAGAGATGAACCCTGTCCTCAGTGAGGTCCCAAACCTGCAGGACCCTCCATCTCCAAGAGCATGGTGCTCATGAGTGGAGTTTCCCAAGGCCAGAAGGAAGCATTGTGATGACCTAGTCTGATCTCCTCCGTAACACAGGCCAGAGAACTGCCCAGAGTTAATGTCTGTTGGAACTAGAGCAGACCTTTTAGAAAAACATCCAATCTTGACAGAGAATCCTTGGTAAGTTGTTCCAATGGTTAATTCCCCTTGCTGTTAAATGTATGCCTGTTATGAGCTGGGTGAAGCACTCCCAGGGCCCCATATCTGGACTCACTGCTCAATTCACAAGACATAACACTCCTTATTTCCTGTCTGAATTTGTTTAGCTTCAGCTTCTAGACACTGGACTATGTCAGACCTTTCTCTGCTAGACTGAAGAGCCCATTATTAAGTATGTGTTCCTCACGTAGGTACTTATGGATTGCGATCAAGTCACCCCTGAACATTCTCTTTGTTAAGCTAGATACACTGATTGAAGGATTAGGAAACATGCCTTATAGTGATAGCCACAAAGAAATCCTTCTCATAGCTCTTCTCTGAACCCTCTCAAGTTTATCACCCTCCTTCTTGAATTGTGGGCATTAGAACTCGACACCAGCAGCGGTGGCCCGAGTGCCAAATACAGAGGTAAAAATCACCTCTCAGCTCTTACTCGCGGTTCCCCTGGTTGTGCGTCCAAGGATTCCATTAACTGTTTTGGCATCAGTGTCACACTGAGAGCTCATGTTCAGCTGATTATCCACCACAATTCCAAATCTTTTTCAGAGTCACTGCTTCCGAGGACAGAGTCCCCCATACTGTAAGTCCAGCTTACATTTTTTATGCCTAGATGTATACATTGAACCATATAAAAACACAGACTGTTTGCTTGTGCCCAGTTTACCAACATGCCCTGTGTGGCATTAAGAGGAGAAAGATCCCCAGGACACACACACTGTGGGTCAGAGGCCGGGTAGCCTGCATGCTCCTTCCCTGGAGTCAATGGGTGGGGGTGGCAGAGCTGTACTGCAGTAACTGAGCTCACCAGGGCTGTTGCAATTATAGTGTCACAGCAGCACCCTAAGAGTTGAGTTTCCATCACAATTTCTGTTTAAAGGTTGGCCTCGCTAAGTTCTCTTAAATCGACACGCTTAGTTGGACTCGTTTCTCTCCGAGTGGGGTCAAGTTCCCCTCCCATAGGACTAGTGGACACTCAGCTGAATGAAACTGTGTGTAGAATAACTGGGACCAAAAAATCCTAGAAATGTCAGGCTGGAAGAGACCTTGGGAAGTCAAGTCAAGCCCCCTATGCTGAGGTAGGAACAAGAAAACCTAGACCACAGGTTCTCAAACTTCATTGCACTCCGACCCCCTTCTGACAACAAAACTGACTACAGAACCCAGGAGGGGGGACTGAAGCTTGAGCCTGCCCGAGCCCCACTGTCCATGGTGGGGGTGGGCCAAAGCCCAAGCCCCACTGCCCTGAGTGGAGAGGCTAAAAATCTAACCCCAATGGCTTCAGCTGCAGCCAGGGGAACCTGCAACCTGAGCCTTCAGGCTTTGGCTTGGGGCGGTGGAGCTTGGGCATGGGCTTGGGGCAGGGGCTCGGGTTTCAGCTTTGATCCCAGGCCCCAGCAAGTCTAAGTCAGCCCTGGTGACCCACAGTTTGAGAACTGATGGAATATAAAGTGCCACCCTGCCCACCACTTTTACCCTCTCGCCCCTACCTCAATGGATTGTAACCAGCGACACTAATATTCCAGTCATACACATCGTCCCATCAGATTTCCCCTCCTCAATGAGAATTTCCAACTCAATAAGGAAGTTGTGCTCTTCCTTATTGCCCAGTGATGCTTCCCTTCACGAGTGATATCTTGCAGGGCACATACACCGCAGCATAGCATTCCCCTGAGTCTACACTTGGGTTACTGCAGGATGGATTATCTGTAAGCCAGGGAGAGACACCACCTCGTGTCCCATTCTTCCCTCCATTGGAAGGTGCCATGGGAGAAAGCCAATGTGTGCCCATGGCCGCAGCAGCATAGGACTGCTGGCATAGGACTGCTGCAGCATGCTCTCCAGGAACCCTCAAGGCTTCCCTAACAGCTCTGCAGCATCAGAACAGCAGAGCCTGGATTGGAGCAAGGGAAAGGCCTGTTTTCCACAGAATCCTTCCTCAGGACTGGAGCATTAGAAGAGAAATCTCTGTGGGAGTTAATAGTGCTCTAAAAAAGCTGCCAAGGGATGTGCAGATTCTTGACAGACCATGGAAAGTGATCAGTTTGTAGAGATGCATAAAGTCCTACACTGATTGCTCTGGGAGGATTCCCCCAAGCAGCTGTGGGAGGCAGGACCTTATTCCTTACCTCTGGTGACAGGGCTGTGTGAGAGCTTGTAGCGAGCCATGTGAGGACAGGGCAGTTCCACACAGTATTCTGGATCACTTGGGGAGCTGCAGCCACTCCAACAAAAGGTGCTTTAATACAGCCAAATGCAAGGGGAGAGAGAGCCAGTTAGCCAGGGACCTCCCAGCCCCACCCACACCAGCTGCAGGATTCAGCCCTGAATGGGGGATAGTGGGGACCTGCCCATTGTCCAAATCACCCATGACTCCTACACAAGCAGGGTCAGGAACTGGGACAGTGCCTGTGTGGGGAGAAGACCCCAGCTGGTGTGTGACAAACACTCACATCTTGGGGGGGGTCCCAAATCATGGAGGAGAAAGGTCCCCATTAGGGCTGCTGGATCATCAGAGACAAGACTCTCTGCAGGGGGTCAGGGTCAGTAGCGTAGCTGGGGGGGAGTGGGGCAGTGGCTGCTCCCCCACTGAGCACAAGTGGTGCTTGGTCAATTTCTTGGCATCTTTTTACTCACCAGGGAGAGCGATTTAAAAAAAAAAAAGGCGCCACCCGCTGCGGTGCTTTTATTTCACTCAGCCGAAGGCGCGCCGGGTCTTCGGCGGCGGGACCTTCACTCGCTCTGCAGGTCTTCAGTGGCATTTCAGCGGCGGGTCCTTCAGTGCCGCTGAAGACACTCAGAGTGAGTGAAGGGCCTGCCGCCGAAGATCCGGAGCGCTGACGGGTGAGTAAAAGCGCTGCAGCGGGTGGCACCTTTTTTTCTTTTGAGTGCTCCCCCTGTTCCCTCAACCTGGCTACGCCACTGGTCAGGGTGCTGGGAAGGGGCAGAACAATCTCAGTTCCAGCACAGCTGGTGAATGTTTATACCTTTTCTAGGCCCTGGAGTTAGTCTCGGATGTTCCTGAGAGCAGCCTCCTCTGTGGCCATGTCCACCCATTCCTCCTCCTCGTCTCTGGGCCCTGCACCAGGGAGAGAAGGGGATAGGGTGACACCTGCTGCCACTCAGGGAAAGGACAAGGGCATGGTGGGGCAACATGCCCCCTTCCCACCTCCAAGACCCAGGGCACATCAGGCCCCACACTCCCCCTTCTCAGTGATGCCTTCAGCCCCCAACTCCTTCAGGAGCCCATAGCAAAGAGACCCCCTCCACCCACACTGTCCTGGACTTCCTGGGAGGTGCCTGCCACCACCCCCCAACTGGAGCATTACGGACCAAAGTGGCAGCATCTAGTGCCAGTGGGGTTCACGTGGCTCAGGCCAGACACCTCGGCTGGGGACCTACCCCATAGCACTGGTTGAGTGCCTGGGCCCAGGGTGTTCACAGCCCTCTTCTCACCCCTCCCTGAGCCCAGCCTGGCTCCTCACCTGGAACAAAGCAGCGACAACCATTGGCCTTGCTGCTGCCCAAGTCTGAGGACTGCTGCTGTCCCATGGGGAGCGGGCCAAGCTGCTGGTGCTCGGACAGGGATCCTCCACCTCCTGCCTGCCCTGGGGAGGCTGGAAGGTCCTCAGTGACCGGGCAGGTGATGCCTCCTGCTTAGGGCCAGTGCAAGGAAGTTTTGCACCCTAGGCGAAGCTTCCACCTTGGGCCCACCTGCCCTGAGGTGCCCCCCCCATGGCAGCTCCTCCCCCCCGCCCTGAGGAGCACCCTCGTGGGCAGCTCATTCCCCCACAGGGGAGCCGTGCGGCAGCTCCCCACCCCAGCTCACCTCTGTTCTGCCTCCTCCCCACCACGCTGCCCCCGCTCTAATTCTCCTCCCTGCCCAGGCATGCGGTGCCAAACAGCTGATTGGCGCTACAAGCCTGGGAGGTGGGAGAAGTGGAGCAGCGACTGCGCTCCGGGAGGGGGTGTAGCAAAGATGAGCTGAGGTGGGGAGCTGCTGCATGGCTCCCTGGGCCGGGGTGTGGGGAGATGCCGTGGGGGGGGTGCTGGCTCCCTACCCCAGCTCACCTCTGCTACGCCCCCTCCCTGAGCTCGCCGCCCCGGCTGGCAATGACAATAATTGCATGGAGTGGCCGCTGCACTGGGAGAGGGAGTCTGAGCCACATGTGTCAGCGAGCCACCAGCAGCCCAGCCCAGGAATGCTGTAAAAAAAAATTGGGGGCACTGCTCTTTGGCACCCCCAAATCTTGGCACCCTAGGCAACCACCTAGTTTGCCTTAATGGCAGAACCAGCCCTGCTCCTGCTGGGAATCAGGGCTGGGCTCCTGGGGCCAGTGCTTCCCATACAATAAGTCCCAGAGCTACCCTGCCCAGCTCCCCTCCTGGGCTGGGTCCTGCCTGCCCAACCACATCCTGGGCCAGCTCCATTTCAGCCTGGCCAGTGCCTCTCCCACCTCGGCGCCCGAGCCAGGAGTGGGTTTCCTCTGCCAGAAGGCTGGGCACTTCCATCACCTGGCCCGGCCCGGAGCTCCTTCCCCACCAGTGGGGACAGAGGGGCCGCTCTGCTCCTGGGGAAGATGGCAGCTGCTTCCCTCAGACTCTGGGGCCACCTGCAGAACCTTCTTCCTGAACATCCTCAGGAGCCAGGCCATCCTGGAACCGAGCGGGGAGCAGGTGTGAGTCTGGGGTCAAGGCAGCCTTTCACTAGCCAGCCTTTTTGGTCCCTCCCCATCCCTGTTCCAGCCAGAGCAGCTCCTCCTCCCCACACAGGGGTGCAAGGAGTGCAATCTCCACACACTGGCAGGAGTTCGTCATATGATCTGCTCCCAATGTTCCCCCTTGTCATCCCTGGTGGTGCAATACCTGGGGAGTCTCCTCCTTTTCGAGCACTGGGGTCAGTCACAAAGACAAGCAGCTTCCGCCTGCCATCCTAGACCACACTTCTCCCCAAGCTAGAGAAAGAACAGAACCCAGGAGTCTGGACTTCTCCTGGGAAACCATTCCCCATGTCAAAGTCCCTAGGCATAGCAAGCCTAGGGCCCCCTTGTTTCCCATTGATTGCCATGCTCAGCAGCACACAGGGTCTGGCCCAGCTCAGAGACTCTCGCCCTGGGGAACAGTCTCCCACAAGAGAAGGGTTGGGAGCCCCATTGCGGCGACCTTTCCAAACACACTGGAGATGATTCTGGAGAAGCCCCTCCCCGGTCTGAGAGCGAAGAGCTCCTGGGGGTGGTTTGCAAATCCAATTTCCTTTGGGAGAGATTCTCTCCCTCTCTTTCTGCCTCTCCCCAGACAGAGAGGGGATGCCACAGAGGAACCCTAATGCCACTCACTTCCTCTTGGTGATGGAGTGATGGATGGCGGATGTTCAGGGTAGCCATCTGTCTCTCGCCCTCCTCTTCACTCTCCAAGCCTAAGGCAGGCTTGAGAGGTGGTGACCTGAGGAGTTACCCTGCCCAGCCAGCAGGCAGGGTGATGACACTGTGCGATCAACTGGCTGTGAAAACAAGAGTCTGTCTTATTGCCAAGGGATGGAGAAACTCAGCCAGCAGCAGGGGGTGCAGAACACTGCCCTAGTGTGGGGGTGGCAGTGCCTCCCAGCTCCTGACATCCCAGCACTTTACATGCCTTTCTGGAGCCTCCCAACCCCCCTGGGCTGTAGGGACTGCTACCCCAACCCTACCAATGAGAAACAGGCCTGGGGAGGGGAAGCTACTGGCTCAGGGTCACATCAAGTTTCAGAGCCATGGATGGGACCCAGCAGTCCTTATTTCCAGGCCCCTTCACTAACCACTGCTGCACACGCCCTCCCACAGTTGGCATGTCCGGTCCCCCTGCCTTTGAGAGGGAGTGTGCCCTGCTGTAGTGACTGGACCAGGGGACTGGGATTCAGGACTCCTGGGTTCCATTCTGGTTTTCTTATTAACCTCTGGGACTTTGGGCAAATTGCTCCCCCCTCTATAGCTCTGTCTCCAGCAGTCAAATGGGGATTTAATACTTTCCCACTATTGGAACGTGCTGAGAGAATCCCCCAGCAAAAGCTGCTTTGACAGTGTTAAGCAGAGCTGCTAAAGGTCGGAGTGCACTGCCCAGGAGGAGAAGTGTTTGGCGGTGGGGTTTCACTTCAGTCCAGTCTACAGAGAGGAGCTCAGCCATTGAGTTTGGCTCAAGAAGACCAATTCTCCAATTTGTTAAGGGTGTTTTGAATTCCAATCCTGTGCTCCAAAGTGCTTGGTATCATCTGCAAATTTTAGAAGCATACACTCCACTCCATCTTCCAAATCATTAACAAAAATACTGAATAGTACCGGACCCAGGATGGATCCACTAGGTACACCCTCTCAGCTGGACAGCCAAACATGGAGAAGGACTCTTGGAGTATGGGCTTTCAACCAGCTGTGTACCTACATTATACTAATTGCATCTAGACCACGTTTCCTTAGTTTGCTTGTGGGAATGTCCTATGGGACTGGGTCAAAAGCCTTATTAATGCCAAGATAGATCACATCTACTGTTTACCCACCTCCACTAGGCCCATAACCCTGTCAAAGAAGGAAATACGATTGGTTTGGAACGATTTGTTCTTGACAAATCCACGCTCACTAGTCCTAAGAACCAAATTATCCTGTAGGTGCTGACAAACTGATTGTTTAATAATGTGTTCCAGTATCTTTCTAGGTATGGAAGTGAGGCTAGCTAGTCTGTTAAATCTCAGGATTCTCTTTGTTCCCCTTTTACAAGGTACTGTCTTGTTAATGGATGGGAAGATGTTCTTTTTCGGGGATCTCAGATGAGAACTGGGGCACAGCACCTGGTTTGTTAAGGTCACAAAAATGGAGGCAGGAACCTCTTCTCTCCTCCTGCAAAGAACCCCAGGTACCTAAAAGAGTGAGACTCACATCTCTGAGTTTAAAAAAGACAATAGTTAAAATTTGGCCCCGACCATTTCTTGTTTCCACAGACTAGACATTTTAGCAAAGTTTAGAATTCCTTGATGCTCAACACCGTGAAACTGCCCCTTTTCATTCACAAAGGGCTTTAACTCCCCTTATCTCACCCAGGCTCATGACTGCCCAGAGTTTGAGAATTGTCCCTGTTCCCATTGGACAGATGGGGAGCTTGAGGTACAGAGAAGGGAAATGACCTACCCACAGGCCTACACAGCAAGGCAGAGGCAGAGCCAGAGAGAGAAGCCACCAGTCCTGACTCCTGTTCTAACAGACAACAAACCCCCCAGAGGCAGGGATAGAGCCCAGGAAGTGAGATGGTGGGGAAATTTCATTGAAACTGGTTCTGTCAGAAAATCTCATTCAGACTAAACCAGTTGGTTTCTTGAAATCGTAACAAGTGGGATGAAAATTCTTTGCAAAAATATTTTGTTGCAAAACAAAAGCATCTCCTGTTTGTCACAGCGTGTTCAATTGTCTCATCGCACACAAAGAGGAGACACTTAGATCTCAAAAATTAGATAAGATGCTTCAGTCTGAGCTAAGTAGTTGCTGCTCCTAACAATTTCAAAAAATAAAATAGAATATTTCAGCTATTCTATTATGTCATAATCTGATCTGAGTAACTGTGATAGGACACCTCATATTATGCACTGCTCCTAGTGACACTCTCCAATGGATCCCCATCCTCCACCCGTGAGCTAGATAGGAATGGATTGTTATCCCTACTTGAAAGAGGGAGAAGCTAAGGCTGAGAAAGGAGAATTGACTTGTCTTAGGTCACATAGTCAGTGGCAGAGTTGGGAATAGGACCCAAGAGCCCTGACTTTCAAACTAATCATCGGATCTTGAATTTCATACATTGAATGACCTGAATAAAGTGCTCTCAAATGAGCTCTAGGCCAACAACAGTTCATAGTAATTATTCAGCAAGTATTTTAGGAGAACTGGAATGTTAGAGAGAATCATGAACTGCCCAGAGACAATTAATGCAGAGAAGCAGCAAAATTTGTCAAACATATGACTGGTTATGACTTATTGACTTGGTCTTAAAAGAGAACAACAAGGAACTGAGTCTCCTCCCTGTCAATAGCCCCCTGCTCAGCCAATCAGAGTAGAGACTGAGGGGCGGGAGGCTCAGGGTTCTCACCAGAGAGCCCAAAGGATGGCCCAGGTCACCGGTGGGGATCACTGTCCGAGCACTATTTCAGCCCCACATTTTTGGGTAGATGTCTCACAACGGGAGCTGCAGAGCACACACACACACCCCCATGACACACACACCTCCTGATGGTGGGAGAGGAACAGGAGAAAGGACAAAAGTAGTAAGAGATGAAGAGAAAGGAGGGAGGGATGAAGGAAAAGGTAAAACAAAAAGGACAAACTCTAATGTCCCCAATGAGTCTAAGGGACAAAATCCTAGGTGGGGAATAAAATTCTGCCATCTTAAGCTACTGTTTTCCATGCCTAGAATTCAGCTGGCACCAGATGGATCAGACTGAATACGTTCCAAACCTCTCGGAGTCTCTTACCTTCTAAACAGAGACGTCTGTTTTCTAATAAAAGCAGTAAAGGGAAAGGAGAAAACTCGAAAGAGGTTCCTCCTCGCACTCACATATACTCGCAGTCCTCAAAGAGAGACCTTTATTTAGAAGGAGACTTGCTGAAGCAAAGCCAGAGGGGTCTCTGAGGTTTCCCTGGCCCTGCACCCCTGTCCTGCTTGGCTGATGTCAGCATCTCTCTGTGAGGTCACCATCTCCCCACCACCGCTGACCAATCGGCTGAGGTCCTGCAAAAGGCCTTTGTGATGTTACTGCCATACCCACCCCTCCCCTGCAGTGCTAATGTCCTGCTGCTGGCCAGACACTTTGGAGGTTTGAGCTACTCCCTGTGGATCACCCTACTCAATGAGTGTTCATTCTAGGAAGCAAGTCGGCTAGACAGTAAAACATCAGAGGCTGCTCCCAATGCCACACTCAGTTTTTCAGAAATTAGTAGACTTTATGGCCAGAAGAGACCATTAGAGCATCTAATCTGACTCCCTGCATATCACAGGCCTCCTGTATGCCACAATAGCTACTTTTTGGGCAAACATTCCAGAAAGGCATCTAGTCTTCATTAAATGACATCAAGAGGTGGATTCTCCATCTACTTCCTTTGGTAGCTTGTTCCTGTGGTGAATCATCCTCGCTGTTGGATATCTGTGCCTTATCTGAAATATGAATTTGTCTCTTCACCTTCCAGCCACTGGGTCTTGTTATGCTTTTCTCTGCTAGATTAAAGAGCCCTTTAATACCCCAAATTTTCTCTCCATTAAGGCACTTCAACATTTCAGTGAAGTCACCTTTCAATCTTCTTTTGATAAGCTAAACAGGTTGAGCTCTTTCAATAGCTCACTAGAAGGCATTTTTCTCCAGCCCTCAGAACATTTGGTGGCTCATTGCTGCCCCAGCTCCAATTTCTCATATCTTTTTCAAATGAAGATACCAAAACTGGGTGCAGTATTCCAATATCAGTCTCACTGATGCTGTGTCACCTCCTCCAATGATGGCTTTAGCCCTGTTCACCACAGCATCACACTAGGAGCTCATGTTGAGTGGCTTCTCCACTATGGCCCCTAAATCCTTTTCAGAGTCACTGCTTTCCTGGATACACTTCCTCATTCTGTAGGTATGGCCAGCATGCCTTGTTGCTAGGTATAGGACCTTGCATTTGGCTCTGGTCAAACTTGTTTTCTTTGGATGGGCCCAGCTTGCTGAATGAGCCAGATCGCTCTGTATCACTGCTCTCTCCTATCAGTAATTACCAGTCTGCCAGTAGTTTGTCATCCACCAATCTTATCAGCAGTGATTGTATGTTTTCTCCCAGTTCATTGACACAAATTATTTTAAAAAAATTAGTCCTTGAGAGCTTCTTCAGATCCTTAGTACCCAGGACCTGCTCCCCACAGCACAGTAAGAAAAGGCCCTCCAGCCCTGCTGGTACATAGGGGATAAGCACAGAACACACACACATTTAGGAGCTGTGTTGTCCATAAGCTCCGAACAACATGTGGGGGTCAGCAGATTACAAATGTTCCACAGACCTATAGTGTAGATAGGTCTCAACTGTGTCTTGGTTTCCCAGCCTGGAAAATGGGAAGAACAAATAAAACCTTGATTAGCTCTATTTGATAGCTGGGGAAACCAAGGCACCCAATTGTGAAGAGACTCGCTCATGGTCCCAAAGCCAAGAATAGAAAATGGTAGGTCTTCTGATATCCTGGGACCTAGCCCCGGTTATCCTGGCCTTGCTGCTCTAACTTTAGTCACAGCCTCCATGTCTTTTCCTCCATGTCCCTTAACCCCCAATCACTGCAGAAGAAAGATTTTCTGTTAGTCAGTTGGCTCTAATGCATGTGGATGTCATTCCAAAAGACATGCTCTGGCTCAGTCCATGTTATGGTTGACTGAAGGAACCACTTGGTGACATTCTAGGGCCTGAGTTATACTGGAGGTGCAACTAGATGCACATAATGGTCCTTTCTGACATGAACATCAATCTATACATTTTATGCTGCTAGGAAGATAACTCTGGACCTATTTTCTCTCATTCACTTTCAGTTGGAATAATTTAAATCCAGGTCAAAGGACCTCTTCCATTGTGTCTTCAGCACCTTTGAGAGCAAACAGTTACTGTTAGCTCACAGTTTTCCAATTTCAACCTGTCCCAGGGTGAGATGGCCAAAGAGGTTGGAGCTCAACTGCACCTAGCCCAGGTTATGTAGCTGGAGGGAATAAGTGTGGGGATCATGTGATAAGAAGCATCATGTGACTGGGACCCAGGTCTGTGCTCAGCCAGGAGAGAGACCCCAAGGGGAGCAGGCATGGGAGGGGCTTGGAGAGTCCTTTAAAGGTCAGGGACAAGCCAGGAAGGGGCCAGGCTGAGCACTTAGGACAAGGCCCTAGGAGGGAAAGAAAGGGCAGTTTAGGTGATGGAGCAGATAGTCCTGTTGGTTTAGGCTTCCAGGGCCAGACACCCACAGGTGAAGATGATTGTCAGGGCTTATGTCCTTCTTCCCCAGGGTAGATTTGATAGTGGAGAAGACTGATGCCATAAGGGGGAAGTGAGTTAACCCCAAGGTCACCTAGTGAGTTTCATCTCACAAATGCATAATCGGAAGGATCCAACAGAAACATGGATTTTCCAGCCTCTTCTTTCTATGAGTCCCCAGAGCTAAGGTAAAACCCCTGCTGACCCTCCCCATTCTGCTCACTTCCAAGATGTGCTGGAGTTCGTCTGTGCTGAGGGTGCTGTCAGCAGGATCTAAAGCTCATCATCTATGATCTCTGGGCAGGCCTTGCTCAGAGCCTGCCAGTGGAGGGAGACTGTGAGTGAGGGTTATGGAACCTGGCGCTACACCTGCCAGGATGACAGCTGGCTCTGCAATCCTTGCCCAGAGCAGCTCTCTGCAGAGAGCCTGGTGCACAGCAGGGTAGGGAACCACTGAACTAGCCTCTTTTTAATAGTCCTTAATATATTTGAAGACTTATCAGTTCCTCCTCTCCTCCCCCTCGTCTTCTTTTCTTGAGACTAAACTGCCCCTTTTAAAAAAAAACCACTTTCCTCACAGGTCTAGTTTTCAAAACCTTTTATCATTTTTGTTCAAAGATTCACAGATTCCTAGGCCAGAAAGCACCACTGCAGTCATCTAGTCAGACTCCTTGTAAAGCACAGGCCACAGAACTCCCACAAATAAATTCCTAGAGCAGATTTATTTAGAAAAAAAAATCAATCATGACTCAATCATGACTGAAAATTGTCAGTGATAGAGAATCACTCTGACCCTGAGTAAATTGTTCTGAATGTTAGTTACCCTCCCTGTAGAAATTTACACCTTAGTTCCAGTCAAGATTTGTGTAACTTCAACTTCCGGCCATTGGATCATGTAATATCTTTCTCTGCTAGATTGAAGGGCCCATCATCAACTATTTGTTCCCTATTGAACATTGAAGTTACTTCTAAACTGAGCAAGTCACCCTTGGACTTTCTTTGTTAAACTTTTTTCTTTCCAGGCATCGCTGACTCTCACATGGGACCATCCACAGAGGTACAAGGTGCTGGTTTCTCTGGTCTCCCTAGATGAAAGATGCCAGAATGACTCGGTTTCCCCTTATCTCTCTGAGATTTCATTGAACCTGTATTAAGAGGTGTGAGGACCTCCTGGTGTTCTTTCCTTCCTGTGGGCTTCCCATCCTCCTGCTGATTCACCTGTAAATGGGGTTTCCATTTCTCTGATTCCACCATGCTACCTTCCACACCTGTCTGGGAGAAACCTGTATTTGGTCACAGATTTCAAAGCATAATGTCAATGCTTTTCAAAAATTCCTCTGAAAGTATTAAAAATTGATATTTCACAGATATTTATCACCAGTGTGTCACCAGCTTTCAGAAAAAGATGTTACTTGAGACACTTTACTATAGTTTATTGTATATAATCAATTGCTTCAATTGCCTATTCTCTGAGGTCCAGACCCCCTGGCTTTATAGGCCTGTAAATCTTTGAAATGTATCCTCAAATAAAGTTCCTTTTCTCCTGCTAGAAAGAGATGCCATGTGGTCTGGTGAAGACTTCACACTAGTTCCTCCCCTACTAGTAACAGCTGAGTGATTACCTCCTCCCCAGTTAGCTTGATGGCTTTGTTTATCTTTTATGTAAATGCCACCTTCTTGGTCTCTGGCTGATGACCAGGCTGGTCAGACAAGCAAATACACATTATCTTGTCCAGGGGTATTGTAATGAGGTGGCACCCACCTCTTGCAAGTGCCCTCTTATTTAGGTATGTGTCTGCATCTCTTTCAGTCTGTGGTGAACCCTTCTGGCAGTTTCTCATGTCTCAGCCCTCTGGCCAAGTCACAATATAGTCTGTATAGAACACGCTGCAAACAGACCCCTTCTGGGGTATTAGTTCAACAAAGTCTTTAAGCACTGCTGACCCTCATAGGGGGCTGTGCTACCAGGGCTTCCTCCCTGGAGACTTTTCGCCCACTCTGGCCTGTTCTGGCCCATCTCTTCACCTGGAACTCTTAACAGTTCAGATCACCTTTGGGGGTTTATCACTGGCCAATTGTAGGCCACTTCCCCAGTGGCTTATGGGAGGAACCTGGGCCCGCCCACTACTCCACCAGTGCAGGGACCCTAAGAATAGCAGCCACATGCCACCATGTCCCTTTAACTCAACTGCTTTCAGATCCCTGGCCACTTCCCTGTGGCTCTAACCTTCACCAATGCTTCATCCTTACCTCAGGGCTGTTCTACATTCAGGCCCAGCAGAGAGCCAGGAGCTCTCTCACTCCTCCAGTCCCTGCTAGCACTGAGCTGTCCATGGTGTTGAAGTCCTTCAGCCCACTAGTAGCACCGTCTTTACTCCTCAGGCTCCAAGCAGCAACTGCCTGACTCTGGCTCCTTTTATATGGTCCTGCTTGGCCAAGATTGGCTGCTCCCTGCAGCCTCTGATTGTCCGCTTCCCACGCAGACTCTCAATGAAGCTTGGAGAACTCTTCTACTCTTTTCGTGGGACAGGTGTGGCAGGACCCTGAGGCCTCCAGCACAGATCCATAACTTTGTACTCATCCCACGCAAGAATATTAATGATCAGTGAGTTATTAGTTTTCCAGTGATATATTACAGGCCATCTTTTGATATATATATATCATGACAACAGCGTGTTAAGTGTAGATTGCGTGTCAGGCCTGACAAGAGTTGCTGACAGAGTAATGAATCACCAATTGACCTCTGTGTTGCACTCACCTTATAGTAATTAGATCACAACTCCTTACTTTGTTTATGAGAATATCATGTGGGACTGTGGTCAAATGCCTCACTAGAAATCAGATAGATCACATCTACTGCTTCTCATCTATCCACTAGGCCAGTAAACCTGTCAAAGAAGGAAAATAGGTTGGTTTGACATGATTGATTTTTGACAAATCCATATTGGCTATAACACTGGTCTACAATTTTTGAGAAGTCGTCTGCTTCAGAGATAGAATGTGCTATTTATTATGTATTTTGATGTGCTGAATTCAAATATGACAATTAAAACAACTGATTGGCTACTGTTTCTAAGATATTTAAGTTTTTACATTTTATGTCTATGTATATTGTGTAGATAGTAGAGCTTTAATCATAAATTGTAAACCTAGGTCTTTTCATGTGTTTATGGTTGCTTTACATGATAATATTTCACCTGTCCTGTTTATGTAACACTTTTAAAATCAGCAAAAGGGTTCTATAAATAAAATTTATTATGAAACAAAAGGCAAAAAACTATTATGTACATAGTTTAGTCCTATTCAGTGTCTACTTGGCGCTTCTTGGCTTGTCTCTTGTATTCATTAAATGGAGCATCTCTTGTCACTGTCCAGCAATGAGTCTGCAAGCATTGATGGGCTCCATTTGCCCTGATAGCCTGCCAGGAGATTCCACTGCTGTAGTCTGGAGCCCAACAGCTTTGCCTTACTCTTGGGTAGTTCCAAATCCCTGACAAGGTCATTCAGTTCACCTTGTGTTATGAGGTGTGGTTCAGAGGAGGAGGATGGGAGAAAATGTGGGTCCTGTGACATTGATGGTTCAGGACCAGAAGTTTCATCCTCTTCCTCTTCCGACTCAAGTGAGAAAGATTCTGGTGCATCAGGAACTGGCAGTCCTTCTCCGTAGGGTACTGGGCGTATAGCTGATGGAAAGTTTGCATAATGCACAGTCCACTTTTTCTTCTTTGACACACCTTTCCCAACTGGAGGCACCATGCAGAAGTAACAATTGCTGGTATGATCTGTTGGCTCTCTCCAAATCATTGGCACTGCAAAAGGCATAGATTTCCTTTTCCTGTTCAACCACTGGTGAAGATTTGTTGCACAAGTGTTGCAGCATATATGTGGGGCCCACCTCTTGTCCTGATTTCCAGTTTTGCAGCCAAAAGAAAGGTGATAGGCTTTCTTAACCATAGTGGTTATATTGCACTTTTGTGATGCAAAAGTCACTTCACCACAAACATAGCAGAAGTTATCTGCATTGTTCATACAAGTATGAGGCATCTCTGCTCACTTTGGCTAAACAGAAATGTGTCCCTTTGCAAAATCAAACACTGATGAATAAGAAAGCACGACACTGTATGATTTCTAGAGCTGATATAGGGCAATTTGTTCAGCAGAGTGATGTATGCTTCGTTATGATTGCATCATCCATGACTTCTAGGAATAACATGATGCAATTCATATAATGTATGACGCAATACCAGCTTCAGATTGCATCATTCATTGTTTTGCCTAAAAAGCAAGTACTGTCCAAACCCAGTCATAGATTTATTCATAGATCCAGTCAAAGATGTATTTTAGTCATTTCTGGTTTAAATTGAGATCCCTTCCCTTTGTAACTCACTTATCCTCCGCCATTCCCAAGTCAAGGGTCGTATATACTGACCCAATAGCATATCTTGAAAACTAGAGCCAATCAACAATTTTAAACATCATTTTCGTTCTCAGTGACCCAGAATTAGTAAAGTTGGACTACATTTATTTCAGAAGCATTTTGGCTGTAGAGCAGTGTTATTTAACACCTTAACATCATCATTTAGGTGCTTGCAAACTAATTTTTTAATAATTTGTTCCAGTATCTTTTGTGACAGACCCAGGCCAGTGGGGTGCAGGAGTCTGGTAGAGGGCAAATATACTGATCTCTGGGTGAGTAGTTTTCTGTTCCCTGAGTGACCAGAGCAGGGTCTGCACTAGAGTAGTCAGGAACTTGCTAGAACCAATTAAGGCAGACAGGCTGATTAGAACACCTGCAGCCAATCGAGGCAGGCTAATCAGGGAGCTCTCTCCAGTCAGATGGGGAGGAGCCAGAGGAGAGGAAGTGCGTGTGAGGAGCTGGGAGCAAGAGACAAGGAGCTGAGACTGAGAGGGTGTGCTGCTGGAGTACTAAGGAGTACAAGCGTTATCAGACACCAGGAGGAAGGTCCTGTGGTGAGGATAAAGAAGGTGTTTGGAGGAGGCCTTGGGGAAGTAGCCCAGGGAGTTGTAGCTGTCACACAGCTGTTACAAGAGGCACTATAGACAGCTGCAAATCCATAGGGCCCTGGGCTGGAACCTGGAGTAGAGGGCGGGCCCAGGTTCCCCCCAAACCTCCCAACTCCTGATCAGACACAGGAGGAGTTGATCCAGACTGTTGGGGAGATCACTGAGGTGAGCAAATCTGCCAATAAGCGCAGGACCCACCAAGGTAGAGGAGGAACTTTGTCACACTTTCCAGATATCAAAGTTAGGCTGACTGGCCTATAATTCACTAGGTCCTCTTTGTTCCCCCTTTTAAAGGTAAGTACTGTGTTTGCCCTTTTCCAGTCCTCTGGGCCCTCACTCATCTTCCTTGAGTTCTCAATGATAATTGCTAATGGTTCTAAGATTACACCAGCTACTTCTTAAAAATACCTCAGGATGAATTTCATCAGGCTCAGCTGACATGAATGTATCTAACTTACCTAAAAGTTCTTTAGTCTGTTCTTTCCATGTTTTGGCTTGCATTCCTTCCCCCTTGTTGTTAATATTAATAATGTTGAGTATCTGGTCACAATTTTTAAATGAAGATTGAAGCAAAATAGGCATTAAACACCTGAGCCTTCTTGATGTCATCCATTATTAGCTCTCCTTTCCTGATAAGTAGAGGTCCTACATGTTTCTTCAGCTTTCTCTTTCTTCAAATGTATTTAAAGACTATCTTATTGCCTTTTGTGTCCCTCACTAGATACAACTCATTTTGTGCCTTAGCCATTTTAGTTACCAAGAGACTGATGAACCTGGCCTCGCTGCTAGTCCTGCCCAACATTGCCCCTTCTCACATCAGGTGACAAGTAACCTTGCAGAATCTGTTCGTTAAGGTCCAGGACATGCCACATGTACTCTAGTTTATAGATGTGTCTAACCCACTGATCTACCATCTTAGCGCAAGACACTCCATTTGGATAATTCCTGTAAAGAGTTTTCAGATCACCTCCAGATGGTGTACTAGGTGGCAAAAACAAGCTTCAAACATAGCCAATGCCTATCTCGGACAGGCCCGATAGTCCAGCCCCCAGGTTTTGACCTTGCACGCCATCTGTGAACAAAGATCAATCACTTCAGATGTAGAGTGATCATAAGTATGACAAATGACTCTAAGTGGGACTTCCGTGATTCTCCCCTTTGTTGCTGTGCCTGGTTAGAAGATATAGTCCACATTCTTGCAGGCTGCACATATCGGCAAGATTCCTTCATGATTTGCACAATACCCTTCCCTCAGCTATTGACTGGTTAAGACACTTAGACTAACATGTTTGATTCAAATGTGTATGTAAATACAATCACAATACCAAAGTTACATGAACTAATCCAACTGTGAGATTAGTCCAGTCTTCCAACTTTTTAGTAATTTTAAGGCTATATTAAGATATTTAAATCATCTGTTACTATGGCATAGAAATTCTGCTGATTGTGTGTGGGGGGTGGCAATAGACAGACAATGAGAATATATTGGGTGGGGGGATGGGTTAATTATTCATTGTGATTCACCACTGTGTGTTACTTCACTTTTACACCTATGCAACTGCACTGAAATTTAGTGAGTAACATAGAGATGAGTCAGGCCCAAAATTGATTATAAATTCAAGACAATTTTCTGTTCACAAGTTGTCTGCCAATCTGCCCTGATTTCTGCAAATCTTTAGTTCTAGTGCTCAGTCCTCCATTCCAAGCTCCTGTTGGGGGACGGATCTATGACAAGGCAGCATTTGATTTCCATGGGAGCTGGTGTCCCAACTACCAGCCCCTTTTGTGCCTCCCTCTGCAGTCACGGCATACTGGATCCCTCTCCAGAACAGGCCCCCTCTGCTGTGGAGCCTGCAGGCAGCCCCTGACTCTCCTCCTGAGGTCTCTGCATGAGCATTGACTTTAGGCCAAGAAGTAGGCTCCATCTGGATTGGATGATGTTATCCTGGAAGCAGCTGGCAGCAGTCATTGGCCCCGCCACGATGACTGGGGGGGAACCCTCACTGACTAGCTGCCATGGTGGGATTGAGCAGATCTGATTGGTTCTTTCTGCGAGCTGCATCCCATGTGGGATCTGACCCCAGCCTGGAACAGTCAATCCTGGGTTGTGACTCCAGTCGATGGCCCATGCATACAGGCTAGGGCATGTGACCCTGAGGTTCTTGGGGGACCGCTTTTTGCCTCCAGCAATAGCTGAGTCAAAAAGCACTGGTGGGGCTGCAGGTAAGCCCAGCTCTGGACCCTGATCCAACCAGCTGCCCAGGACACCCCACTTTGCACACACCCCTCCCTCTTGCAGAGCCTCTCCATGCCTGGGTGCTAGATCTGAAACAGAAACAGAGGTGGCTGGGAGGGTTTATGGGAACAGAGTGCCCCATGCCCTGAATCAGCCCTTAGAGTGGCATTCGCTGCCCTGTGCTTCCTCTCTCTGCTGCAGTCTGAGAGCTCCCACTCCTGCCCTGGGGCAGCAGGTAGCAGTGCACCCTGCAGTAGATCAGGCCTCTACACAGCTGGGATGTTTCAGGCAGGTGGGGGAAGGGGATCAGCCCCATACACCCCTTAGGCCAGCTGTTCCTGTCTGCATCTTATTCTATGTTAAATGTCAAGTGGGTTAACAAGTGAATATCAGGCTGCTTTCACCTACACATGGGGCTGAGACCAGGCAGAGCTCGCCTGTGACTGGCTTCCTGACAGCCGCTCATTTCTTCTGCTCCAGTGTCTGGCCCTGAATTTTCTGGGCATCGTTTGTCTGAAATCCTTGGCTTGTGACATGCTCCATAAATACTGGCTGGGAAAGGGTTGTTCCGGTCTCTTTCAATGAGCAGCAACCCAAGTAATAGCAACGGTAATCCAGGGACAAATATTCTGCCATTTGGAACAGATGAGAACTGTAGCTCTCTCCGCTGCAGAGGTCCATGCTGTGAGACAGATTTATAAAGCTCAGCATTCAAAACCTTTCACCTTAAAATGAGGCATTATACTTAGGAAACCTAAAGGTAGCATTTGTACGGAACAGAGAGGCTGCCAGCAAAGCGTGGATCTCCTCAGGAGAGCCAGAAGATGAAGTAAATGATTCATCTTTTGAGTTCTGAAATCCATATACGTAACAGTGCAGCTCTGTAAATTGTAGGGGTGCAAAAGCATTTCACACAATCATCATCTTTCATAGTGCACAGAGGCCTGTTCGTTATCTGGCCTGCAGGAAGATAGCTCCTGGGGATTATGAAAACGCTAACAGCTTGAGCCAGGAAATGAACCAAGAAAAACACTGAACCTTTGAAAAAGCTGGAAGCGTTTTCCCTTGTTTAGAGGTTTTACTGAATTATTCCTCACAGTCCAAGCTAGTTGTACAGTAGAGTCTGCTCTGGAAGAATAGCTTGCGAGGCAGCCCTAGTTCTGCACTTTCATAGGGTAGCTGAGTTAACACAGTATACTACAGCCGTGCTCAAGCACTATAATCTGGTCTCGTTTGCTTGGCCTTTTGCACCAGCATATTTATGCATATTTTATAACTGAATAATCCATCACTGCAGCCTCACACTCAGCAGGTCAATGATAGAGGCCCAAAATGGGCAGACAATCAATTTCTAATGTAAAATGTCTTCCTACCAAGTAGACTATCATGAAGAAATTAATAAATCTGTCTTCAGAGCGGGTTTGAATAGTGAGCAGTAAATATGGCCTAGAATCTTACACTGAACAATAAGAATAGAACAAAATGTTGAATAGCTGTTCAATAAGTGAGCACCATCCACCCTGTGCACTGAATGAAGCAGGGGTCCCATGGAAAAAAAACAGTATGTGATTGTTGTATGCAGTGTAGTTGTAACCATGTTAGTCCGAAGGTATGAAAGAGACAAGGTGGGTGAGGTAATATCTTTTATTGGACCAGCTTCTGTTGGTGAGAGAGACAAGCTTTCTAATCACATAGCTCTTCTTTGGATCTGGGAAAGGAAGACCTAGCTTCTCTGCAAAAAGCAAGGTTACTCCTGGGGGAATTCTGCGCCACTGTGCAATGCAGAATTTTGCAGAAATTAATGTTGTGCATGCAGAATTTCCTTCCCCCCCAGAAATGGGCTGCAATGTTGCTGGCCACCACTAGGGGCCACTGGACCCAGCAGATCCCAGCTCACACATAGAAGACACTGCCGATGGTGGGGAGGGGCAGAAGGGGAGGGAGCTAGGGTTCCTGGTCACTGCAGTTCCCAGCATTCCCTGAGGGAAGGAGAGGGCGGCATGCAGGAAACTCCATGCAAGCCTGGGACCGAGCATCAGGCTGTTTCTTTGTCCGGATCCCTGGTCTCTGGGGCAGGAGGGGGTGCATTGGCTGGGCTCTGGCAGGGAGGGGGGCAGGTGTCTGGCCCCCTGGCTGGGCTTGGAGAAGTAAGGGGGAGCAGAGAAACAGGAATTGGGTTGTCATAGGACTTTCTTTAACTCTACTTGTGCAGGGAATTTGTGTGGCTGTATTGCTACAGACATACTTGCTAACAGGTATTTTGAAATAAATTACCAAAATAATTGAAACTGGTGTGATTATATAGTGTTATTTTGACAAATAAAATTTGCAGAATTTCAGATATTGTGTGCAGAGTTCCCCCAGGAGTACAAGATGGAACAAATTGTTTAGCATAACTAGTTAACACACATTGTAAGGGACCATTCCAGGTAGAGTGGCCCATTAACACTTATGCAATTATAGGACAAGAAGAGTGACTATCATAATACATACCTAGGTGGTGTAATGGGGTACACTCCCCTCTCACAAGCACCCCATCTCAGTGTGTGCACCTGCACACTACACACTCTCTCTCTCTCTCTCTTTGTGGTGGGTCTTTGATGACTCAGCCCTCCAGATGAGTCACACAGTCTGAATGTGAAATAAAAATCAAAACCCTTCCAGGATATACATCCAATAGGGGGCCTATTTCAGCACCTTCTATAAAGTCCCTCAATCTTCAGCCCTATCTCTGGGCTCACCTCTCAATCAGTCCAGCAGGACCTATCACAGTATCCTGGTCTGAACTGTTTCTCAGCCCCTTCTGGTATCTCTCAAATTGTCCCTGCTCTGCAAGCAGTCCCAGCCCTGGTGTGGGGCTACATCCGCCACAGCTCCCTCCCTGGAAACTCTTCACCCGTTTGGGCCTTTTTGGCCTCAGCTCTTCAGCTAGGCCACTAAAAGAGTTCAATTCCCCTTCTGGGGTGCTTCAAATTCCAAGTCACTTTGCCAGTGGGGAGGACCGAGGCCTGCCCTCTACTCCGGGTCCCAGCCCAGGAACCCTATAGATAGCAACCACCCACTATGTGTCTTTAAATAAACAGCATCACTGCTACAATTCCCTGGGCCACTTCCCCATGGCCCCAGCACATTTTTCATCCTTACCTCAGGGCCTTGTCCTGGTTGAGTCCCAGCAGCCAGCCCAGAGCGCCTTCAAGTCCCTCCCTGGCCTCTGCCAGCACTGCTCTCTCTCAGGTCCTATAGCTCCCTCAGCCAGCCAGCACACCACCCACTCTCCTGCAGCTCCTTTTATAGGGGCCTGCCGGGCCCAGATTGGCTGCTACCTGCAGCTGCTCTGATTGGCTGTGTCCCACCTCACCATTCTAGGCAGCATTTGCTTCTCTCTCTTCAGTGTGAACTTCCACTGCTGTCAGGGGATGTCAAGAAGGACATCCCTGAGTCATGAATGAGTCTGAAGCCTGAGCTAATTTCCCAGCACACAGATGCATCAGACTTACCATGCAGTATAGTCACACCCTGCCAGGCCCTGAGTTTCCACAAGCATTGCTTTCATATTGTCCCGGTTCATATTTATTGATCTCACTTGGCTGGTGGATGGCCCATTCTTTTACTGTAGTAAAGTGTCCTAGAATCATCAAAGTTAGTAGTGGGAAAAGGCCTAGAGAGAGCCATTTCCAAAGACATCCTCTAAGATTGCTCCTGCAGCTGCACTTTCACAGTGGCTGCTGGTGGCAATTTTTGCAGGCATGGTCATTTGAAGGCAGGTGCAAATATTCAAAGTGAGGCTTCTAACTACTAATTGCTCCTTTATACCAGCTAGCTAGACATCCTGGCTGGGATTTCCAAAGACACCTAGGGGATTTAGGTGCCCAGTTTCTATTAATTCCTACCCTTAGGCAGCTTTGTAAATCTCTTCTCTGCATTCTGTCATTTGCATATGTGACTGTATGTGCAAAATCACAGCCATAAATAGTTACTTGTGCAAAATTGCAGGTGCAGTCATAGAAGCAGCAGAATTGAGGCTCTTTTGAAAATGTGGCCCTTTATGGTATGTCTACACAGCAAAGAAAAACCCGGGTCAATGGCAGCTGACTTGGGCTTGCAGGGCTCGGGTTGAAGGGCTGTTAGGGTAGACTTCCAGGCTCAGGCTGGAGACAGGGCTCTAGGACACTGCAGGGGTGGGAGGCTCCCAGAGCTCGAGCTCCAACCCGAGCCCTGACGTCTGCACAGAAATGAAATAGTCCTGCTGCCAAAGCCCTGTGAGTGTGAGTTCACTGCACCGGGTCAGCAGCCAGTTTTTCTTTGCTGTGTAGACATACCCTTAGAGCATTTACTCTGATTCCATTAGCATTAGCTCACTGGCCTCTTTAGTCATCTGCTCCCTACCCCCAATTTGGAGTACTAGTCAGAATTTTCTGTGCAGAAAATGTTTCTGATGTAAAATATGGTTTAATCAAAAACACAGTTTCCCGTGGAAAAATTGGAATTTCAGCAGGAAAGCTCCCCGGTGAGAGAAAGTGTGGGTAACGCATTTTCTTACACATTCTGACTGATTTCCAACTGGTTACGGTTGCAAAGCGGTAAGAAAATGTAGGTTTGATTCCTCTTTCTTACTTTTTCAAATTCTCCTGTGTAAGACTTGGAAACACACAATCAGAAAATCTTGAAAGGGGATTCAAAAATCCCCATGGGAAAAATTCCTGCTTTCCAGGAAGCTCTATGAATGTGTTTCAAGACCTGATGCAGCTAGAATCTCAGGCCTTGTTTACAACAAATTATTTTGCCAGTCCAGCTATCATCTATACTATCTGTACTAAGCTGTACTGGCAGAGCCCTCTAGTGTAGAGACAGCTTATGCCAACAGGAGGTGGTTTTGCCGAGCATAATAACACCATTCTTATGACATTAGCTATGTTGACAGAAGCCCTTTTCTGTTGGCACAACTGTATCTATGTGGGAGTTTTTGATGGCATAGATATAATGGCTAGGGGTGTGTGATTTTTTCACATTCCTGACCGAGATAGCCATGATGAAAATACTTTGTAGTGTAGACCTGGCCTCGGAAATCTCAGACAAGAGAAGCTGTGAAGGTGTGGTTGGTTTTCCATCCGATGATTATAGGAACAATGAGGGTCTTATGTGAAATGGCCAGAGGCTTCCTGATGTTTGGACAGTGTTAAATTAAATATTTAAACAGCTGACCTGTGCACTTGATTGTTCACCTCTCAGTCATTATGAACCCTGAGGATTAACCAATAAAGGTGGGCTGGTGTAGCCAAGCCAGTTGTGCCAAAGTCAGAGCTTTCTTTTGTGGCCTCCTTCAGCAGTAGTTCAAAGAGTAGCCAATGTTTGCTTGTATTGCAGATGCACCATTTCAAATTGATTTTTCCTGTGCCATGCCTTGGCCCCTTCCTTGCATTGCAAATCTAACAGCCTACCTCCTCAGCAGCATTGATCTCCACCTCTTGGAATATCTACACACCATGCTGAGCAGAGCCCTGAGCATGTCCCCTCTAACTCAGTCCAGCATGGCTATGTGATGCACACGGTGAAGTGAGTTCTCCTCAGCACTTGAAAGGTCTGTTTATTCTGCTATGCAGCCTACACTTTAACTGATTTCCCCAGTGAACTTTTCAGATCAATTTGTGCCTGACCCTGCACCCCTAACTCTGCCAGGCAGTTCTTACTCATTTCATTGGCCTAGTGGGAAAGCTAAGGTTGCCAACTTTCTAACCACACAAAACTGAACCCCCTAGCCCTGCCCCTGCCCTAAGGCCCTGCCCCCTGCCACACACCCCAGAAGCCCCACCTCTACATTCCCCCTCCCTTGGTGGCTGGCTCTCCTTCACCCTCACTCACTTTCACTGGGCTGGGACAGGGGTTGGGGTGCTGGAGGGGGTGAGGGCTAACTGTGGGTGCGGGATCTGGGGTGGGGCCAGAAATTATGGGTTCAGGGTGCGGGATGCGGCTGCGGGTTGAGGCAAGGGTTGGGGTGTGGGAGGGGTACAGGCTCTGGGCTGGGGTGCGGGCTCTGAGGTAGGGTTGGGAATGAAAGATTTGGGGTGCAGGAGGGAGCTCCAGGCTGGGGGGTGGGGCCAAGGGATTTGGAGTGCAGGAGGGGGCTTCAGGTTGAGGCAGGGGGTTAGGGTGCAGGAAGGGGTACAGGTTCTGGGCTGGGGATGGGCGTTTCAGGGTGTGGGAGGAGGCTCTGGGCTGGGGTAGGGGGTTGGGGTACAGGGGGGATGAAGGCTCCATCTGGGTGGGCAGGCTTTGGGGTGGGGCCAGGGATGAGGGTTTTGGAGTGCAGGAGGGGGCTCTAGGTTTGGAGGATCTCATGGCTGGGGCAGGGGCTTGGTCGTGGGCTTATCTAGAGTGGCTCCTGGTCAGCGGCACAGTGTGGCTAAGGCAGGGTCCCTGCCTATCCTGGCTCTGCACTGCGCCCCAGAAGCAGCCAGCAGATCCAGCTCCTAGGCAAGGGGTAGCTAGGAGGCTCTGCTCGCTGCTTTCACCCACAGGCACCTCTCCCCAGCTCCTATTGGCCACGGTTCCTGGCCAATGGGAGAGTGGAGCTGGTGTTCAGGGTGGAAGCAGCGCGCAGAGCACCCTGCCCCCCCCCCTACTTAGGAGCCAGACCTGCTGGCTGCTTCTGAGGCGCAGCGTGATGCCAGGATAGGTTGGGACTCTGCCTTAGCCTCGCTGTGCCACCAACCGGACTTTTAACGGCCCAGTCGGCAGTGCTGACCAGAGTCCCTTTTTGACCGGCTGTTCCATTCGCTTGGCAACCCTAGAGACAGCTCATGGAAGCATGGACTATATGCATATGCAGCTGGAAGGCTTTCGTAGGTGATCCCCATTCTTACAACATTCTGTGGGGTGGGTGGGACAGAGCCTGTGTATAACAGGGTGATGCTCAGAGAGGAAGGAGCCCCCATACTCGAAAAGTGAATAGTGTTCTGTGTTAACGTCCCTGTTTCCTGGAGAGAGAAGGAAGTGCAGGAACTGCATGATGGAGAGCTCAGCTGCAGTGCATGGCTCTTCAGCTATAAGGGACTGGATCTACTTTGTTCCGAGAATGATTTCTTCTTAAAACCCAGCATTTTCCCAAAGAAAAGAATCAGTAGATATCTGAGTACAAGGTGAATAACAACGCCTGTAACTCCAGTGCTCTAAGCTCTTTGGAGCAGTGACTTTATTATTTAGCTCCATGAAATACAGGGACACTGATCACAGTACAGTTTCTTTGTAATTCAGATTGGTTCTAATTTTTTATACTTGTAATTAACGCTATTGCACATAACAAGAAATGTCACTTTAATGCCTGAATTACTTAATGTTACCCCTTTGATCTCATATTGAACACATATTTGTAAGAACCCTGGTACATTATCTACATGGCAGCCAAAGGGTAATTACTGCTGAGTTATTCTTTTTGATACATGTATTTACTGCAAAATCCTACAAAGCAAAGTTGGACCCCGTGGCTTAACTTGGTTCATGGCAGCCAGTGCCTGTTAATCACCCTCCCACCACACTCTCCTAGACTGACATGGAATTCCCAGGCAGATACTTCAATTTCCTTTGTACAGACGTGGTCCTGGGCACAGACAGAGAAACAAGTCCTGGGAAAAGGCCTGATGTTTAAGTGTTACAAGGCCCCCTTGGAAATGTACAGCAGTTGAAAGTGAACCTTTGCTCCTGTCTAATTCCTGACTGAGCCGTGTACTCACATCTATAATTGTATTCTGTTAGTGAATATTTCTGAGCAGAGTACTTCAAATTGGTTTCTTACTGCACTCATGTCATTACATGGAGTATCAGGTACCTATTGCCATTTCCTGTCTATTTACATGTAAATGTAACTGTACATAGAAAGAAATAGGAACATAAGAACAGCCAGACTGGGTCAGACCAATGGTCCATCTAGCCCAGTATTCTGCCTTCTGATAGTGGCTGGTGCCAGAGGCTTCAGAGGGAGTGAACAGAACAGGGCAATTTATCAAGTGATTTATCTGCCACTTTGTTGTCTAGTCACCCAGTTTTGTAAGACCCCTTTGTAACTCTTCACAGTCTGCTTTGGACATCTACAAACTTTGCCACATCACTGTTTACCCCTTTTTCCAGAGCACTTATGAATATGTTGAACAGCCCTGGTCCCAGTACAGATCCTTGGGGGACTCTGCTATTTAGCTCTCTCCACTGTGAATTATTTATTTATGAAGGTCTGAAATTTGTGCAAGTTCATGGAACTTCTGCAGAAGAGAAAAAGAAGGGGAGATTGCTGGGAATTGTAGCTATAATCTCTGCATACAGGACAAAATGCAGCTAGCAGCATACATCACTTCTTGGTTCTCCACCAGCCCTGAGGTTCAGCAAGGTTATCTGTATCCAGTGCAGAAAACAAAGCTCTCTACTCCTCATTCACCAGCCAGCCCAGAGGACAGAGCACAGACCCATGTGGATTGTGCCTGGAACTCCAGAGGGGAGCCACTTCCTAGTCACAGCCCTTCTCACGGCACCTGCATGGTGCTCTTCAGAGAGTACGAAGTGGAGACTTCTGCAAGCTGTGCATATCTCCCACCTGCCTGAAACCCCCCTGCTCCCAGCTTCTGCATGACTGTTCCAGCTCGACCAGCATTTGGCACAAGCACGCTGAACTCTGCTTTGGGGACAAGGAGTTCAGCAGATGCTGGGAGCAGGGTTATCCATGTAAACATGAATGATACTAAACCCTGTTGAGGAGGGACATCCAAGGCAGCTGGCAGACCAGAGAGCCTCTCAGGGAATCCTGATCTTCACTCATCACTGTAGAGAGCAGAGTGTCTCCCCACCAGGTGAATGACAGGCCCAGAAGCCCAGAGTGGGATCTCCTTGGCTGCAAGCCCAGGGCAAGATGATGAGGGACTCTCTTCTAGGTTACCATATGGAGGGACCAGTGAAAACATGCAAAATCAAAAGCAGATTCAAGAAGCTGGGCTCTTTTACCAAGACTCAGAAAGTCTCTCTGCCAAGTACAGCTCAAAGCCTTTCCGTCTGTGCATGGGGAGAGATTGCAATTGGATTGGTCTGTCGTCTTTGGCAAAGGAAGAAAACCAGACGGAGAACCCACCGACAAACTCCAAAGGTGCAGGAAGTGACTTTAGCAGCAGGCTGAGGGAGTGTTTGTTCTTTCCCTGCTGTACTGTACTAGGCCTGAGAGGGCACACTGATGATTGGAAAGGTCTTATGTTATTGCATTAACTGTTACATAAGTCAGCGCCATGGAGCTAGGGGTTCTCCATTGCTCCAGGGAACAGCCAGATAACACTGGCAGCATATGGGTCAGTGGCTAAGGCAGGAGACGTGGGTTTGAGTTCTAACTCTGCCACATTCCCTCTCTGTGAAACAGGGTGACAATACTGGGCTCCTTTGCACAGTGCTGCGCAGCATCAGAGCCAGGAGTGTGTCGCAGTCAAGGATGACTTTTGTCCTAGTGCCAAATGTGGAAAATAACGAACGAAGCCAGAGGTTAGTGAGAGAGACAGCCCACACGGCGGCACACACTGCAAAACCTTGACAACCCTGCAGTATTGTGAACCTTCTCTATGGTGCCTGGCAGCCTCAGAGGTGCCAAGAGCCTGTTGCTATTGCAGAAAGGCTGGGGAGGTTGGTTCTCTTTGGGCCTTTTCCCAACCACTCTGTTTTACAAGCAACTCCCACAGCAGAAAGGGAGTAAGGAAGTGTTTGAATCTAGATTAGGCCAAGGTCTAGGCTCCGATTTTGAGGCTCAGTCTGGACAGAGTCTGGATTTAGATTCCAAATGAGCAAAATTGGCCCTTTTCAGATTTTCTTCGAACCCAAAACCAAGATCCTGGGGGCGAGCTTAGAGCTGTGGATGCAAATAAAATATTTAACAGCACAGATGTTTCAAGAGGGAGGCCAATTGTGTGGGGCATTCCTTGAAATCAGACATGCCCTAGCTCAACCAGGAGTTCTGGGCTGGCTGCAAGAGTCGCTGGGTGAGGCTCTCTGCCCTGTACTATACAGGAGGTCAGTCTGAGTGATCAGAATGGTCCCATCTGGCCTTAACATCTAGGATGCTCTAAAGCTATTAAATTCCATGGCACTTTTCCCCATGCCGGAGCTATTACTGCATTGGGCTCCTGACGCAGGACCGTGCTCCAGTGACGGTGAATTTGATTATCACTTTTTACACTTCGGTGTTAGGTGGCTGGACTTGGCACAGCTGTTAGCATTGCTGAGCTCTTGCAAAGAAAGACTCAAAAAAAACCCCCCAAAACCAATTACAACCGGGAGAAGAATGAATAAGCCATGGTGAAGATGTACATTTATTTTTACTTACAGAAAAGCTGCTGATCACCACATTCATTTTGGCACTTGGAGACACTTGGAAGTGCTTTGCTGCAAGGTGACAAATCACAATCTCTATAAAAATGTACAAAGTGGTGTAAAATTGCCAATGATGTTCCACGACGCGAGGGCCTAAAAGCAGTACACACACACACACAAACACACGGTGCAAATGAGAGTGGCACAGTGATTTCACACCAAGCAGATCCTACAGACTTGAAGATGTGTTAATGACCAAACAAAAAAGGTACCCTAGCCAGCAGCAATGTAATTAAATGGTGTCAGATTTAGCCTGGTAATTAGCAATCAAATTGCAACCAAGACTAGCGAAGCATAAATGACATTTAAAAGCTTACTCAAATTAAAGTGCAATGCATGTTAATATTTGCCTCCATACAGCACTGGATAGCAACACTGAAGCACTTAGCTGCTCTAAAAGGTTGCTATTTTTGTGGTCTGCCCATAGCCTATTTTCTTCCCTCCTGACATGAAGAAGGTCATGGGCACTCAGCAACCACCGTGTCGAAAAACCATTAACGAAACACTACTGGACAGGGACCAAAAGGTCCTTCTGGGGTTAATGCAATGTGCGCAGACAAAAGCTAACCCCTGTATAGCATGAAGAATATTACTTCAGTCCATCTCAAATTATCCATGGAAGTGCAGAGAAACACTATCTCAGCCTTGGCGTGGCATGGCGTTCTAATGGCTACTTGGCTGCCACGCCAACAGATTCCCCCAGCAGCCCCCATTATAAATACAGAAATAAAGAAAAGCAAAGAATCACCGTTGGATGTTTTTATGTTCAAGAGATTGGGGGGACGGGCATCTCTCAGAATGGAGCAAAATCTTTTCTCTGTGCTAAAAAGAAAACAATTTGTTCCTGCTCTAGGCGCCCTTTCAGCATTGTCTTTTTTTTTGGTTGATTTGGGACACAAAACTAGCTTTGAATGGGTTAATACTCTCCTTGAAGTTAATACACACACTCCTGGAACCACAGTCCAGGTTGTGTCTGACTCCTGTCCCTTACTGCTGAATGCCAGCCAGATCTTCTTTGCCTTTCTCAGATTTCTTCAAGGCATTAATGACCGGTAACCAAGGGGAAGGCAGTTCAGGGATGGTTTTCTTGCCTTGATTTAAGTGGTTAATGGCTGTGTAGAGACTTCCTTGGGGTCCCACTTCCTGCTCCGAATAGTACATCTCCAGTGCGGAGGGAGTGCAGTGCTTGTGCTGGGGAAAAGAACAGAAAACACCATGAGCAAAAGAGACCTGCAGGCCTTGGTTAAAAAGCAGAGGGAGTAGTGACACTGGCTGGGCCCCAAGCTCCCTTGTAACCAATAACTGTGCTGGGTCATGCTCTTCCATGTGGCAAGAGAAAGGATGCAGATAACTCAACCCCCTGCAGTGCCTGCTGATCCACTCCCTGGGGCAGTGTCTCTTTACACTGACATAACTCCACTGACAACACGGATTCCTATGAATTCGCATCAGGAAGCAGAATTCTGCTCCCTGTCCAATTGTCCAAGCTGGGAAACAGGGGCTTCGAGTTCTGCCTCAGTGACCATTCCCCTATGTGTGCTGGGTTCCCTGGCCTGCCTACATCCCCCATGCTCCCCCTCTTGGTGCTGGGAGGCAGCCACATCATGGGAGTTTGTGGCTGCATTGTATTATGGGAGATATCTTCTGGTCAGGAAGCCTGGCCCATAGAGGACATGAAGCAGTCGGAACCTGAGGCATCTGACCTACAACTCTCATGAGGCCCTGCATCAGGATCGCCAGATTGAAATATTCATTTTGGGAGTATCTGGTTTTTTCACAGAAAATAGGCACTTCTCATGAAAAGCCCAAACCCCCATTTTCTGTCAAAAATCATTTCAACTGAGAATTTTTGACTATCCCAAATTCCTGAAGCCAGGTTATTTCCCCTGAGTTTGGGGTTTAACGCAAACATCTCATGCAGATCTGGTTCCAGCTGCTGAAGGGTCGCCAGTCTTGTGGGGCTGCTCTTCCCACAGGAAGCACACACAGTTAGGACAAGAGAAAGGCTGGGCCCACCCTGGGAAGATGCAGGGTGGGGAATTTCAAAAGCCTCTAAATGATTTAGTAGCAGGATCCCGGCTGCTGTCCTACATCAGATAGCACCTTTCCATGCTAGGAGGGCAAGCGTATGCTTAAACACAGCAGCTAGCCCCTTTGAACAAACCCTTAAAACACTTGTGCAGGCAGGGCAGATTGTATCTTAACCCATGTCTGCTGGTATCTCCCCGCTAGGGTTCACCTTGACCAGCTAATCCTAACTGCAGCCTACCCCAGCTGCCCTAGGGTTTGAGAACATACTAGTTAAGTCTGCTAGGAAGCATGTCTTTAAAACTTGCCTTTTATCCTAATGAGAAAGACCTCAGATGTCCTTAATGTGCTAGATGTTCCAAATTCTGCCTGGCTGAGTGGGGTAAACTTAGATTATTAGTTTCAACGGTGTCAGCGTGGGAGGCAACATGGTCTGGGTGGTAGATTGGGGAAGGGAAGGGGGGCTATAAGTTGAAGGAAGGATGGGGGGGACCTTCTGCCTCGCCTCTGCCCCAACAGTGCTGTCACTTGTCGGGGAGCCTCTCCAGCAAGCTCTCAATTCCTTTGTTTGTAACAGGCATGTGGTTGTTCACTGCAGCCGAGGCACCCAGCACTGCCAATAATCAGGGCTGTGACCAGAGATGAAAGAAGCCAGTACGGGCCGGTACAGAACACCGGTAAGAAAAGGTGCAGTAGCGTACCGGCAAGAAAATGGAGCATTCTCTACCTCTCTGACTCCTCCTCCTGGCTGCAGCAATATTGAGGGTACGGGGGCCCGGCTCCACCAATGCAAGCCAGGGCACAGCATAATGCAAACATTTGACACTGAGGAGATGGCAGCGTCCTTCCTTTCCCAGCACCACCATCAGTAAGGCGATAACAGACAGGCTGGAGGGAGACAGGGGTCATCTTACCTTAAACACAAAGCCCTCGGGGCAGCTTAGCTGGTCGTACCACAGTGCCTTGTACATGACCAGCATGAGCAGGCAGGCCAGGAAGGCCATTGTGATGAGAATCAACCCCGTCAGCTGAAAGGAAAAGGAACAAAACAGAACAACTGGCATAAGCCCAGATGAAGACATTTTGTGTGTTTTTCGCAAAAATCCCCAAACCTGAAGACATTGACAAACAATAAGAGAGGTTACCCTGCCTTGATGAGACTGTCACCGTATCCAGGCCAGGTGTCTACACAGACCTTACAGTGAGAGGGGCGGTGTTACCTCTGTGTATGGCACTGGTGGGACCATCACTGGATACCACGTCCAGGTCTGGTGTCTGCATTTCTAATCTACTGGACCAACTGGAAAGGATTTGGAAGAGAGTGATATGAATGATTCAGGTCTGGAAACCTGCCTTGCGGTGAGAGATTAAAAAAACTCAGTCTGTTTCATTTATCTAGGAGAAGGTTAAGAAGTGGCTTGATCATGGTCTACAAGCATCTCCTTGGGGCCAAAATTTCCAATAATAGATGGTTGTTTAATCTTGCAGAAAAGGGCAGAACAGGATCCAGTGGGTGGAAGCTAATGCTGGACAAACTTGAAATAAGGAGCACATTTTAAATGGAGGTTAGTTAGCCCCTGGAACAGCTCGCCAAGAGACATGGAGGGTTCTCCGTCACTTGGAGTCTGGAAAGAATATCTCTTTCTAAGGGATTTGCTCTAACTCCACTCTATGTTCTGGGCTGCCTGCAGGAGTCACTGGTGGGTGGGGGGCTCACTAGCCTGTAATGGGCAGGAGGACAGACTGGATGGCTGGAACTGTCCCTGCTGGCTTCTATGACTCTATGGATTCCAGAGGGAAGCAAATGGCCATTGCAGCTGCAGCTGTGAGGCGGGGAATACGTGTAGGCCCAAGATAAGTAGATAGAGTGACATCTACCCTGGTGGGAGAGAAACGGGCCCCAGGAACTGGCCCTGACAGAACATGTGTGACATCATTTATAAATCGCTCAATAAAGCCACTTCTCCTTCCACAGCGTGGGATGGAAATGCCAGCTGGTGCTGCAGAGCATGGGCAGTGTCACGGTGCCCAGCTCAGGCACACCAGCTAAGGCCAGGTACTCAGTTTGCATGGATATGAAGAAAGAAAGTCAGCAAGGGAAGGCTCATTTTCACTTCCAGACCTTGCCTGGCTGGCTCTGGGTGGCACAAGGTCTGATGTTATTTCTCTTATACCCAGTGGCTGCAAAGAGCTCTCCTGGCTTCCTCCAACAGAAAGCTTCGGGGCGGGGGGGAGGTTGTTGGTTCTGAAGTTCTATTTTTGGCTGTGACTCATAGTGTGAGAGCTGCTATTTACAGCTGCATTAAAGCACCAGGGCCCAGGTGTGAGTCAGACAGCAAAGACAGGGATCTCTTGGGTCATCTCTGCCTATTCCAGAATGTGTCACTTGTGCAGAGCCAGCCTCTGTGGGCAGCTCAGCCTCTGGCCTCTCTATCACCTGCACCAGTGCAAACTCCCTGATCCCACAGGGGTTGTACAGTGTAGATGGAGGCATGGTCAGGGCTCTGCAAACACCTGATTTTCCAGTTCGCTGCCCTAACCAAAATGTTCCCCCCAAAATGGTTTTGAGTCCAACTAAATGTTTTGTTTCATTTTCACAGAATGTTTTGGTTGATCTAAATCTGCCTTTTTCAGTAAAATAATTCTGGCCAGAAATTTTCACCCAGCCCTGGGACCGACCCCCCGTCCCTGCTCTGAGCGAGGGATGTGCTGCAGCTCCCAGACGTATGAGGAACTCACAGCTGGAGCTCAGAGCTAGGGGAAACTTTGTGAGGGTCACACAGCTTCTGAAGAAGACTTTGGCTTCCCCTATTCCCCACCACTCCCTAATAGACCCAGCTCCTCTCTTGCTTCTCCGGCAGACACAATGGATTCTAACCCAGACCCTTCTGTCTCTCCAGGGAGTGGTCAGGCAACCCACTCCCTTCATTGTGATTCCTAGGTAATGCTAGGTGAGTGCTTCATGGATCCCATGCTGTTTATTTCGCCTTGATGCTGAGATGTGTTGCAGAGCTCTGTGCGGGAAGCAGGAATTCCCCACTACCAGCACATGCTGCACTCAGGTACATGACTTTTCAAAGAGAAGGGGAAGAGGGACTACATCACGGTCCTGGTTTTTACAATGCCAGAGGGAGTTTTCCATATCCCCCGGGACCCTGGAGGAGAACTGGGCCTCTGGAACCAGGCCAATGGACAGAATACACCAGTACACCACAGAGATGCTGGTGAGGACACCAGAGTTAAGGCTGAGTTGAGATTTGCACTCATACCAGGGACATATCCTCTTTGGAAGAGCACACCATATCCTCAGCACTCAGCCTTTGAGCATCGAATGGATTGCCTGGGAATTTACAAGTGTGCCCATTCATTAGTTTAGAAGTTAAAATTAAACTACAAATGAATCCTTTAGGAAATTGAGCACATACTGCATCAGACATGTTCTTGTCCCAAATGGCCTTATTAGAACAGCCCAGCCTCTTCAGACTTCCCATGTAGGTAAAACTCACTGAAATCTAGTGCACAGCCACCATTTGAAGAAATTAGGTTATAATTAAACACAGTTATTGCTATGTATCGAATTGTTGTGATTTTTTGCAGACCCAAAGATACCCCAAGATGGAGTTAAGTCTAAGAGTACATCAGTAATTTGGGGTAAAAACATTATAGGGATGGTGCAATTATCCCCCAAATAAGTGTTATAAACCCAGGAAATTCAGAGGGAAAATTTAACTTAACAGAAATCCTACCATTGTAATAGGACATGGAAAAGCATCCAATCAACCTTAATTCGGCTCTGCAGAGATGCTGTGCAGTCACCCTACATTTATGCACATTAGTCCTAAAATGGGCCCTAAAGAACGTGCAGCTAAGGACAATGACCCAGGAAAATCAGAGGAACAAGAAACAGCCAGTGTGACTTCTCAAGGGACTGGAGACAAAGCGCACCAGGAAAATCGGGACACTGCAGAACGTTTGGCCTTGGGCCCCCCAAACAATCTGCATGTCTGGAGGCAGAAGACTGGTTCATATGGAGCGTATTATGCCAATCCTTGTCAGCCATGTGGAAGGGAGTCTGCTGTCACTGCCCAGTCCACATGGTGTCCACTGCAGATGTCCCTGCCACGTGCATGTCAGAGCCAGGGGGTGTGTAAGCCTGTGGGGCGGGAACAGCAGCAGTTACCAAATAGCCACGCCCTTGTGCTGAAATGGCTACAAACCCCTCGTCCCCGGGCTCCATCCTGTCTCTCCTCTGAGCCGAAGGTGAATGAACTACAGGGACCTGTGGTGTCCAGGCTCATGGCACTGATGCCCAGGGACCCCAAGGTGGAGGGGCACAAGGGAAGGGCAAATGCCCCAGCTTTGGCCCTTGGTTCGGCCAAGCACTGAAAATTCAAACCCAGCTTGTCTGAGTCTGCCCTTCACCCACAGCCCCACTCCCCTGCCGTCCCTCGAACAAGCCCTTTCTCAGCAGGCCCCATTTCCCTCTCCCTCTTCCATTGCCACCTGAGCCTCCGTGGGATGCAGAGGGGTAGCTTCTCCTGAAGAAAACCAGATCTTGTTCCAGGGAGCAGCCCTCCCACTCCACCTGTGCTGTTGGACTAGGGCACCTTCCTGACACACTCACTGCAGTGACCTCCTGGGGGGCTGGTCAGCACCAGGGCCTCCTGGTCATCCCCAGGGAATCCCATGCCAGCCACCTCCTCCTGGCCTGTCTGTAGGACTGTTAACCGTTTCCACTCTCCAGCAGAGGAAGCAGCCCCAGGCACAGACCGTTCTACAGCCTCAAGCCCCCCATTACCTCTCCTTCTCTTCTGCCCTTTCTCCCTCACACCAGCCTTGAGAGAGGCGGCATCTCCACCAGCCTCCTGCCTGTGGAGAGCACAAACCGGTCCATGCACTGTTCTGAAAGGAATGTAAATTGACTTGCTCTGGTTTCGGGCTGCTGACTTCTCCTCTGAGGGCAGAGAGCAGGAGGTGAGACGCTGACCCCTCTCCTGGCTAAAACAGGCCTGGTCTGAGTTAATCTGGATTATTTACTTTCCCTGTTTCAGTGTCAATGTGAGAGACTATCCCCAAAACCACAATCCCTGCTGAGGCAGGCGGGTGTGGGCAGGAGAATGCTTTACCTTGACCTTTTCTGATACTTCATCGTACAGGTTTATGTTCAGCTTTTTAATTCCAGGGACATGTAACTTTCTTTTCTTCTTCTGCTGGAGCTGGTACTCTGTTCTGGTCTTGACGATCACCTGTGAGGAGAGGAATCAGTGAGCGGTGACCTGTATACGGCCAGAGAAGGTTGCGTGGAACAACTGCTCAGATAGGCAAAAAGCAGAGCAGACTCTTTGCTGGAAGATGCCTGGTATTTGAGCTCCCAGGGCCTGGGGGAATGGTCTAGGGTGACCAGACAGCAAATGTGAAAAATCGGGACGGAGGGTGGGGGGGTAATAGGAGCCTATATAAGAAAAAGACCCAAAAATCGGGACTGTCCCTATAAAATCAGGACATCTGGTCACCCTAGAATGGGCCTGGGCCACTCGCAAGCAACGACTCACCAACACCATGTTTGGGGCTTTCCTAATGGATCATCACAGCTGCTTGGGGGCCGAGGGCAGAAAAAGTAGTGAGGCAACAAAGCTCTTACCAAGAGAGAGCAACCTGTAGCCTCCTCTTGCCCTAATCCCCCCAGCCCAGAGCTACTGGCAATGCCAGGAGGGCTCAGCATATTTCAGAAGGGGGTTCTGCTCCCAGTGACACTGCAATAAGTTGCCTCACAAGAGTCCTGCTCATTTGGTAGTGAGGCCGATAGCTAAAAAGCAACCTGACCTCCAGCCGGATTCATGCAGCAATAAAGGGCAAGTCATCATTTGCTAGCATGTATGCCTAAAGCTAGGCACCCAACTCCATAAGCCGTCTGGTTGTCAGAGGTGCTGCGTACCCCCTGCTCCTACCGAATAAGCCCGCAGGAGCCAGTTATTCAGTGTTGCTGACAATCTCTGACTCACATGACTGGATATGGACTTAGGAGCCTAAATTCTGGTCCCTATGTTTGCCAGTGCCGGCCTACGTTCAGATTCCACAGTGCGAGCTGTGGTTGGCTGCAGACATGGTGTGTGGTGCAGAGAAAACACACCGTGGCCATCAGAAGTCAGGCTGAGCTGGGGCTAGCAGGACACAGAAACCATGGTCATTATTGTCACAGATGACTTGGGGAGCCTGACTTGAGGCCCTTTCAGAGGGGCTGGTTTTCAGCAAATTCTGAGCAGTAGCTCTCCGGAAATCAGGTTTCTGCAAGGCATCTCCAGGTCCCAGAAGGGAGGCACTCAGAGTGACTAGTCACCTGTGCAATCTTGGACCATCCTTTCTGTACTTGCCAGCTGAGCGAGAATGACCTGGAAATCATCAATGGAGAGGGATGGTTAGCGAGCAGCGCCAGTGGGAACACAATGGGCCTGCCAGCTGTGAGTACAATCTCTTGATGTTGACGCACCACTGCACCAGAAGTAACAACTGAATGCCCTACCCCCTTCTCTGCAAGGCCCCAGTGCAAGGGGTGTAGTTCTGTGGGGAGCAGGGGGTAGGGAGTCCCTCACAGCCATGACTGCAGCCCGTGGCGTGGAGGGGTAGCAATTCACATCTAAAACCGGGAACCCAAAAGATCTTTCTGGATGCACACTAGGGCACAAGGCACCTTACAGCAACACAGAGTCCCCAGCAGAGCAGCCAGGGAATCCCCAGCCACACAGCCAGTGAGGAAGGATCATGCTTTGAACGGTAAAATGATTGTTTAGACACTGCCACAGATGAAGAAAACCTTGGAACCTTCCAGCAGGGAGAACCACTGGATAGGCTCATTACAACACAGCACCCTGCTCCAGCAGGAAGGAGTCATTCCAGCACCAAAACCTGAATCTTAAACCACTACAACATTGAATCTGTGGGAAAACATACGAGGTGATTAAATTCATGAACCGATTCAGAATGGTATAGTGCAAACACAAACCATGCACACCAGTCAGGGAGCTAACCTCAGCCCTGCTCCTTCCACTATGCACACTGAGAGCTGACTGACCCTCATGGAACAGATTCCTCTGCCTGGGCTTCTGCTAAACAACTCAAATTTAAGGGGCCAGAACCTCAGGTCTGGCTGAGCTGTGCTTGGCTCAGAACAGGAGGGAATGGAGCAAAGGCAGCTCTAAGCCATCCCCCTTTACTCTAGGGGTAGCCAGGAGCACAGCATAAATTAGAGAGCCCTGTGATTGCTATTTACACAGTGGTAACAGCCTCCTGGGGACTATGCCATTGGGTGGTGATGACTGGAGCACAAGGTCCCATGCCTCTCCCACCCACTTCAAAAATACTAGGATATGATGCAAGTAGCGAGACACCAACAGAAGAGTTTAATGGTGGATGTTCCCTACACCAAGAGTGACCCAGGCGCCTCTTGATGCCAGCTGGCAGAGGGGATGCATGGAGCTTTACAGGGATCCCCTGGGTGAGATACATCCCTAATAATTCACCAAGAGTGGCATGTGAGGTCTCTTCAGAGAGCCAATAGCCCACTGGTCCTCCTAGTCATAGTGAAATGCACATATGGGTAATAGTTAAGAAGTTATGCATTTATAGTGGGAATTATGTCCTTAAAGCCTCGACATTAAAAGCAGGCCAACAGGAAGTGACAGGGCTTGGACAGATTCTGTTCGGGCAGGGACAAAAGACACTTATCTCTCTGGCTGGTCAAGTGTGTCCCATGCATTGTATGTATCACATTGGAGGCCTCCCTGCATTACCGAGCCTGATGCTAATCAAAAGAGTGCAAAACCTATGAGAGAAACGCTGCAGGAAAATACAAAACCAGCAGGGGGTGACCTGTTAACAAGCAAAGACAATGGATTCTTGGGGTGTAACTGGGAGTACTGAGGTACAGCCAGTGTCCTTTGCCAAGGACCCAAACCCTCAGCATCTTCCATCTTAGGAAAGGGGAGTGGGGGTCAGAGCCAGCCTGGCTGGAAAATGCTGCAAAGACTGTGTGAGGTACAATGAATTAGATAGGACAGCATCTTGTTAATTCAATCTGAACTCTAGAGGTGCATTTTGATTTGATTTTACATGTAACCATTTCTTTCTTTCTTTTGGCTCGCTGCTGCTTGACTCTCTACACCTTGTTCAATACACTTGTACTTGTTTTCACGATAGTCAGATCTAGGCGGTGTGTGTTAAGCAGAACTGTGATCTGGGATGGAACTGGTAGGCTGGAGTCACTGTTCCTTTGGGAGCAGTGTATCTGTGAATACTGTGAGTGTCCAGTGGACCAGGGGCTGGACACTCCAGGGGACTTTTGGAGGGCTCAGTGGCTGGAGCGTGCCCATGGCTAGCTTGCAGAGGCACAGCACAGCCTGCATAGGCTGACAGCCCTGGGCACTGCGTCACAACCAGGGGATTCATTTTCACAGTGTCATAGATCCCAAGGCTAGAAGGAATCACTGTGATCATCTAGTCTGACCACTCATGCAGCACAGGCTGGAGACCTGCCCCTGCCCCTAGAGCAGATCGTGTAGGAAAACATCCAAGTCTGATTTAAAAATTGACAGTGATGGAGAATCCACCACAGCATTTGGTCACTTGATCCAAAGGTTAATTATCCTTGCTGTTAAAAACGTGCACCTTATTTCCGAGAAGGCCAAGAGGAAATGAGATCCATCTGGCACACCCAGGTCCACACCTGCCAGGGAGTCGCTGTGCAAAGGAAATAGCCTGCTGGCCTGGCAGGGCAGTTTTCTGCCCCTGAAGCTCTGCAGGAGCAATGTAAATGGGATGGAGTGAAGCTTAGAAACCAGCCCAAAAGCCTTCCCTGCGCCTGAGGTGGTCAAACCCCAGCGCAAACTGGGGGTGAGCACTCTACCCTCCCTTCACTCGGGGCACCAGCCAGCGAGTCTGCAGGATGCTAGTGATGGGGTCCTGCTGTTGTGACAGTCAGCACCCTGTGGATTGAAGTGAGGACCTCCAGGGCAAAAAGTACAAGGCTGCGTAGCTGGGGCTGTAACCTGCACATAGCCTCTGCAGATCAGCATGGTGGGGACCTGTCATGCCCACTCCACAGCAGGTTACACTAGTGTCCTTTCATGACAGACCACAGGAGAATGTGCCAACGAGGGATAACCTGGAAAATAAATCCCAGGATAGTTCAAAGTCAAGCCCTGAAGGGTCCCCGTGTCCTGACCAAAGTCCTGTCTGCCGGCAGGCACCCACCAGCCGCTGAACACAATGTGTGCTACATGCACGCTTCACCAGATGGATGGAGGCCTGGTCTATGTTACAAGGTAAGGTGGGTGTACTGTGCCTCGCATTGACCTAGCTGTGGAAGTGTCTTCACTTCAATTTGGCTCCCGCCCACGTCAGTGCCTCTGAATGCCGATTTAGTAACGCCACCTCTCTGAGCTGCACGGAGTCACAGTCAATGTCATTCAGTTTACGTGGTGTCAGTGTAGACACTGTGTTGCTTACGTCGATTGTTACTGGCCTCCTGCAGCCATCCCACAATGCCCCATGCTGACAATGCAATCGACACAAGCACTCCTGGTGAGAATGCACATGGCTGACACAAGAAGCTGAGTCTGCACACACACAAGCGATTTAATAACCACGGTGGCTGTATGTGACATGTTAGGTCTCCATAATTTTGTAGTGTGGACATGGCCGAGGAGCTGCAGATTTTCTGTAACAGTGCCAGAGAAGACCTACAGACCTCCTGTACCATAAAGAAACCACTGGATGAACACAGCTCTTAGTTAATGCCCTTCTGCAGCGTCACCCAACTCCTTCTCTGATAAGGAGTGAGGTCTGGGCCCAATGGTAACAGCTGATCATCCTGACTGGGAGAAAACTCCCAAAAGCAACTGTGCCAACAAAGTCTGTGCCCTGAACTCATGGTAATAACAGCTGTGATCCCCAACCAACACTGCACGAGGACACTAGCCCCTTGGTACCACCCCAGCAGCACACCCCCCCCCAACCTAAAGCCACACGCTCACTCCGGAGCGAGCCCTCATTCATTTCTGTACAGTTGCAACCCAAAACTTGCCTCCTCTCCATCTCCAGAACCAATGACACTGGAGACCAGTACATGAGTGACTGGCACCAACAGAGACAAGGCAACAGCAAACCATGGTTCCCTGCCCACAACTGGCAGCCTGGCATTGGACCACCAACAGAGATGTGTACAAAGCCAAGCAAAACTCTCACCATATACCAAGGGAGAAGTGGGACACTGGAGACACTGGGTCGGATTCTCTGGTCTGATACAGCCTCTTATGCAGCATGGAGCAGCTAGAAATTTCCAGCAGAGCTCCTCATGCTGCGGACTCTGATGGCATAGCCACTTTCCATACTCTCTCCCCACATCAATGGGAGGCGGGGGTGGGCCAGGGTGTTGTGGGCCCAGCCTTATTCTGGTGACATTACAGTAAATCCCTTCTGATCTAACCTTCTCCAGGGCTGTGCAGCCAAGGGGCAGGAAGCTGCCATTGGCTCTCTGCAGACCCACTCTCGGCTATGTCCAAGCGCTGCTCTGATGCAGTGGAGAATGGGGCCCACAAAGCAAGAGGAGTGATGGAGGAGCCAGGGCCAGGGGAGACTAAAATGCAGAGAGACTCGCTTCCCCCTAGTGACTGACCCCAGATTAGCAGAGAGAAGCAAAGACTGTCCATCCAAAACACAGAGCTGAGAAATTGGGCTTAAGGAGAGAGACCACAGAGACAGCATCACATGGGGCAGCTCCAAGTCCCCAACCCAAGGGCCCCAACTCTGCCTATTGGGCAGAGGGTGCTCAGCCAACAGCTGGTTGGCAATTTTTTCGACAATGTTTTTTGGTTGGAAAAAGCCAACTGCATGAGCATTTTGATAAGGCCGATATGGGAGCCTGAGTCCCATCTGGTTTATTCTGGTCAAAGACTGTTTAACATGCATTCCTGGCAGACACTCATGGATGTTCCAACCCACATTCAGGACCAATTCCCTCACCACTCCCAACTGCCCCTCCCACAAAGGGTGCCCTAAGAGAGAGGATGATGTGAAGCATGGCAAGCCTCGAACCCGGGCATCTCCAGACAGTATTCAGACCATGGCCACTACCCAGCAATTCACCTGAATGACTGGAGAAGGGGGCCAGTAAAGCTCTACCTGACAAAGGGCCCCACCCACAAAGCTTGTGCTGGGGGAGATGTCCAGCCCCACTGATTGGCTGGGAAGCTCTATATAAACCAGAAAGAGACACAGGAAGTTGTCTGAGCAAATAGAGGAATCTTGACTAGCTGCTACTACGGACCCTGCCTACTTGCCTGACTGCTGAACCCTGCCTTTCCACCTGTTCCTGCTTCCTGCCTTTCTGCCTCACTCCAGCCTTGTCCTCCAGCCCTCCACAGAGGCCCGAGCAAACACATGGGGTGGAGTCTCATTCACACCAATGCTCCTTTCCACCACTTGCTCTGGCAGGGTACATGTGCACACTGTAAGGCCCCTTTACAGTGGCACAGCAACTTATAGCTGCCTTAGTGCAAACGAGAATCAAGCCCAGAGCCTTCAAGACTTGTTGTTCCTCGTATTTCCCAGGCAAAGATGGGCTGCTCACCTCTGCCACAACCAATGGCTTGTTTGGTGGCTCTAGCCCAGTGTTGTGTTTGCCAACTGTTCACAAAGAAGTTTGGATTTCCCTGAACTGGCTTGTTTCTGCAAAAGTGTCCATCCCTCATTCCTCGGAAACAGAAGTGTTGCACAGAACCAGAGACCTATTTGCACACTTTGGCTTGCACATTGACTAACTTGCATGCAGATGGCATGTTTGCTCAGTGAGCCCCAGGGGCAGGAACCTACCTTGGGAGAGCGAGGGGCCTGTGGTGAGGGGGTGATGCAGCTGCTATCAGTGTGCTGCCAGGTCTGAACATTCGCTTTAGTCTCAAAGCTTAGCTACGGGCTAAGCACAGCATCTGTCCATGTTCTCAAACCAGCAAATGAAAAGGCACAGACACCATGGCCAGAGCGCAATTCTGGGCCAGTGTCCCAGCTGGCACAAAGACCCCAATTTACAACATCTGAGAGCCTGGCTCTACTGCAGGAAAAGGTGAGGTGCCCCTGGCTAATCACGCCCGCACATAACTGAATCCAGAAGAAACTCAATTTTATTCACTTCATTGTTTTTTTCCTTTTCGAAAAAAATAGTGTAAGGTAATTTTCACTCACGAAGGAAACCCTGGCCCAGGGGCGGATTCTGCTGTGCTATCGTTGAGTTCCCCTGAACGCGTTGGAGCACTGCTGCACCCATCCTGGCTGGCACAGTCCAGTTCCCTTTCAGCAAACCCAGCCCCAGCAGCGGGATTGTGGGAACAGGGGGCATGCTGGGCTTGGCTGCTGGTTTCACAGACCGCACAGGGTCCTGGGAGACCCGGAAAGTAGTTAATAGCTCCTGAGGGGCAAATGTGGCAGCAAAGCACCACTGCTGCGCCATCAGACAGGGTGAGGGGGCCAGCAGAGGCAGAGGGGATTTGCACTTGGTGTTGGCCACCGAGGGGCACTGCTGGTATTACCTTGTCAGGGAAGGGCTGCTGTAGCTGGTTGACATCCAGCGGCGTTATCAAAGGGATGTTGTCAAAGCTGTCATCACCACTGCCGGTGCCCTGCTCCTTGTCCAGCTTCTCACGGAGATTGTTGCCCAGTTTCACCATGGTCAGATAATGCTGCTGAGAGGGAGGGAGAGGCAATAGGTCAGACAGTTGCTTGGTTTCCAGAGACAGCAGGGGGTTACCCAGAATCCAGTTTTCTCGGGCTGTGATCACTGCAGTGTCCCTCTGTGCTGAGCTAACTGAGTCCCAGAGCCCCAGACGGGGCTGCTGGGGTGTTGGCTGCACGCTGGCATGGCCGTGGCTGGGACTGCCCGGAGAGGTGCTGACAAGGCCCCTTCACTTATCCAAGGGAGCTGTGCAAGCTGTTCCCCGCCGGAAATCCCACTGTGTAGCCCTTCTAACTACCTTCACTGAGAAATGGATTAAACCGTCCCATCCCTTACCCTCAACTCCTCTGCTCCCAGCTGGTCTCTCAGCTGTAGATGCCACCCCCTCCCCTGCAGTGTTCCCAGAGAGAGGCTGGGCCTTATGTTCAGATTTCAGCTCAGTGCCACCAGGCTCAGAGTTGGGTGGATCAGGGACTTTGTACCATGCCTGTTGCCAGCTGTTTGCATATTAGGGTGACCAGATCGCAAGTGTGAAAAATCCGGACGGGGGTGGGGGATAATAGGTGCCTATATACCACAAAGTCCACAAGATCGGGACTATCCCTATAAAATCGGGACATCTAGTCATCCTATTGCATATCCAAACTGCAGTAAGAGGACTCTACCTACCGCCAGCCTCCCCTTCCCAGCCCCTTAGCTGCGTCCAGTGCCTGGGGACCAACCGAGGCCAACGGAAGGGGTCTAGTCGGAGTGATTAGGACAGAGCAATCCCTCTGCCCCTTGCTGCTTGCACAGCTCCCCTACAAAGAAACTGCACCACTGATGGAATGACTACACAGCCTTCCTTCCAAGACTGAACACAGCTGGCAGGCGAACAGGACATTGCAGGCTGTATGTAACAGTACCTCCGGTGATTCCTGCCATAACATTATGAATGTGCTACTGGTCAACTGCCCGGGCCTCCCAAAATCTCTCTCAAAGCCATAAAAAAACACACAGCACAGCCTGAGCCCAGCTCCCAGTTCTCTTGAACTAGCCAGAGACAAACTACAGCTCAGAACCACCCTGACTGGAGGGAGGGCTCATGCATGCATGTGCCAGTGTATCCAAGGCCAAGTATTCAAAACCCATCAGTCAGGTCCCAAAGTCAGGAGACTGGGTTAAAACCAGGAGCTTTGTTTAATAGTCAATGCTGAGTTTGTTTTTGTTGCCCTTAGGACACACGTGGGTTATGCTTTCCTCCGCAATCAGAAGGGCTAAAACTTTTTTTAAAATGAAAGCTGAGATTCCTCTGACTCCAGGAGCTGGGGCTTTACGAAAAGCAACAACTACTGCAAGACTTGTGACAAAATTCCCAAAGTTGGCAGGATGGGAAGTCCATGGATTTCAGCAGGAGCTTAGCAGGTTCTGTGAGGGCAGTGCCAGGCCCCTATATCAGAACCAGCCCATACGGAGATGTTAAGTATTTTGTGATAATTGGCAATCAGTTCATGGGATATGCAAAAGTCTAGTAAGCACAAGCTCTTCAGCACTTGAATACAGAGGCCAGGCTTGCAGGCTGCTCAGCCTCTCCTGTTATTCTTCATATACCCTTCTGAGGGTTGGTCACTTTCAAAAATCTGTCTGCTCCATTTAGGTGCTTTAAATAGGAGTTAGATGCTGAACTCTGAAAATCTGGCCCCAGGTGCTAGATATGGGTCTAAGCAACAGTGGGCTTCGGAGCCTGACTTTAGGCACTGTGCTTTGCAAGTGTCAGCTGTATTTTCAGCATGGTTTTATGACATTCAGAAATGTGAGCAGCTCAAAGGGACTGAAGATCAGCCCCAAAGAGCTCTTTCAAAACACCTGACTTTTTCAGCCCTAGGATGCAAACATCTGAGAGCCATGGTGACAAAAGGTGTCAAAGAGAAGATGAGGATGGGAGGGGCTGGGTCATGGGACAATTATTCCTAGATTCCAAGGCTATAAGGGACCACTGTGACCATCTAGTCTGACCTCCTGCATGACACAGGCCAGAGAACTACCCCAAAATAATTCCTAGAGCAGATCTTTTAGAAAAACATCCAATCTTGATTTAAAAATTGCCAGTGATGGAGAATCCACCGTGACCCTTGGTACATTGTTTCAATGGTTAATTATCCTCACTGTTAACAATGTACGCCCAGGGCCGGTGCAAGGATGTTTCGTGCCCTAGGCAAAACTTCCACCTTGCGCCCTCCCCCGCCCATGCCCCCACCCTGAGGCATCCCCCCCTGCGGCAGCTCCCCACCCCCACCCTACGCCCTGAGGTACTCCCCGCCCCAGCTCACCCCTGCCCCGCCTCCTCCCCGAGCACGCCGTGGCTGCTTCACTTCTCCCGCCTCCCAGGCTTGCGGTGCCAATCATCTTAGGCACCACAAGCCTGGGAGGCAGGAGAAGTGAAGCAGCCATGGCGTGCTTGGGGAAGAGGTGGGGCAGAGGTGAGCTGGGGCGAGGAGTTCCCTTGACTGCTCTCCCCTTACTTGCTGCAGGCAACCCTCCATGCACCCCCTTGCCCCAGCTCCCTCCGCCTAAATGCCGGTGAAAATGGAGCCCACCAAATCCTAGCGCCCTAGCCGACTGCCTAGGTCACCTAAATGTTGCACCAGCCCTGTGTAAGCCTTATTTCCAGTCTGAATTTGTGTAGCTCCAACTTCCAGCCATTGGATCACGTTATACTTTTCTCTGTTAGATTGAGGAGTCCATTATTAATATTTGTCCCCCATGTAGGTACTTACTGTAATTGCATCACCCCTAACCTTTTTGTTAAGCTAAATAGATTGAGCTCCGAGTCTATCACTATAAGGCAGTCTTTTTAATCCTTTAATCATTCTCGTGGCTCTTCTCTGAACCCTCTCCAACTTTTCAACATCCTTCTTGAATTGTGGACACCAGAACAGGTTACAGTATTCCAGCATCAGTTGCACCTGTGTCAAATATGGAGGTAAAATAACCTTGTTACACCTACTTGAGATTCCCCTGTTCTTGCATCCAAAGATCGCATTAGCCCTTTTGGTCACAGCATTGGACTGTGCTCGTATTCAGCTGATTATCCAACCCTCCACCCCCTATGTCTTTTTGGAAACGGACTTTTCCGAACTCAGGTCTTGTCTACACTAGAGAGGGTATTGCCATGTAGCTATACCATTCGTCTGATGAAGTGGGCATTCACCCATGAAAGCTTATGCTCCAATACATCTGTTAGTCTTTAAGGTGCCACAGGACTCTTTGTTGCTTTTTACCAACTAGCTAGACCATCATTACTATACTGGCAAAAGTTTCCAGGCTACACCTGGCCTCAGGCTGTGGCCTGCCATTGTTCACAAGTTCTTAAAGCCCTAAATGAAAGCTGCCCACCCCCACCTCCAATAGTACAAACCATCAGTCATAGGGTCAGTGCTTAAATAAGAAAAGAACAAAAAAAGGAGGACCAGAGGCCAGTGCAAGGCACAGTTATGGCCGTTTGAGCACTTTCACCGCACATTTCCCGATCTTCTGAGATTCTTTCACATTTAAGATTAGCTCTGAATGCTCAGGGTTTCTGATTCTTATTTAGGGAATAATTGTAACGTCCCCAGGGAAGTGTTCATCCTTAAACTACTAATATGCACTCTCAGACCCTCACTACCAAAGAACACTTTCTCTCCCTGGGAAGGGCTTAAGACATCAAGGTAGGGGGTGGTCAGGGCACAGAACAGCCTCCAGTTCAGAGCTCTGTCATAATTGCTATTGTCAGTGATTTGTTGACAGGCGATTTCCATATATTTCTCCTGCCTGAGCAGTGCTCAGGGCCCCCAACCCTCTCATTCCACTGACACAGGGTCCCAGCGGCCCTCCCTGTCTTTCTGCCATTTCCTTCTCCTTTGTGATTGGGGCAGTGTCACAGGGTCAGTCCAGAATCAGATTCCACTCTAGGAGAAAGAGGAAGGCTTGTGCCAGGCAGAGTCATTCATCTGTTTATGCTCTTTCCTCCTGATTCCTTATAAGACCTTATGGGATGTTAGATAACGAACCCCGGGCGACTGGCTGTAGTATACAGCAAGACAGGAAGGTGGGACAAGGGCATGGGTGGGATGGCTATTTAGCATCCAGGGTCACATCCAGCACTCAGAACTACTTCAACCCATGAAGCTCAGCCCTAACCCAACAAGTCACACTGTCATAAACAGATAGCTAAGGGTTAATGTTCTTTTACCTGAAAAGGGTTAACACAGGGAACCAAACACCTGACCAGAGGACCAATCAGGAAACAAGACTTTTTCAAATCTGGGTGGAGGGAAGTTTTGGGTGTGAGTCCTTTGTTCTTGGTCTGTTCCTTTTCTCGTCTCTGAGAGTGATCTTTCTATCTCCTGGCTTTCTAATCTTCTGTTTCCAAGTTGTAAGTACAAGGATAGTAAGACAATAGGTTTATATTGTTTTCTTTTGTATTTACATGTGTGTAGTTGCTGGAATGTGTTAAATTGTATTCTTTTGGAATAAGGCTGTTTATTCACTTTTTTTCTTAAGCAATTGACCCTGTATATTGTCACCGTTATACAGAGATATTTTATGTCCTTTTTTCATTCTTTTTATATAATGCTTTCTTTTTAAGACCTGTTGGAGTTTTTCTTTAGTGGGAACTCCAGGGAATTGAGTCTGCAGCTCACCAGGGAATTGGTGGGAGGAAGAAGTCAGGGGGAAAATCTCTTTGTGTTAGATTTACTAAGCCTGACTTTGCATACCCTCTGGGTGAGGAGGAAGAGAGATTAGCTCTCTCGGTACTTGTGTTTCCAGGACTTGAAACAGGGAGGGTAGAATCCCTTTGTTTAGATTCACGGAGCTTGCTTCTGTATATCTCTCCAGGAACCCAGGGAGGGAACACCTGGAGGGGAGGAGGGGGAAGGGAAATGGTTTATTCCCCTTGGTTGTGAGACTCAAGGAATCTGAGTCTTGGAATCCCCCAGGGAAGGTTTTGGGGAGACCACAGTGAGCTAGGCACTGTATAATTTCTAGCTGGTGGCAGCAATTACCAGGTCCAAGCTGGTAACTAAGCTTGGAGGTTTTCATGCTAACACCCATATTTTGGACGCTAAGGTCCAGATCTGGGAAGAAATGTTATGACATGGTGGCAGAGAGGTGGGATAAAGATAGAATCCAGAAGCCAGTAGGAATATTATATTTTTCTTTTCTCTGCTAGGGGCTTTTAAGCAGAGAGGGTTTGGTTTTAAACAGAGCCAGAGAGAATTTTTTTTCTGCTCTCTCTTGCAGTTTTTGGCTTGCATATTAAGCAAGGAACCATTAAGCTGTGGCATAGGGTCTTTTGTTAGACTATAGCACTCCCATTGAGAGTCAAGTACCCAGCACGATACACATGCAAATAAAGTGGTTTTTCTGGTTTACTTTACATTTAAAAGATTAGCTAGAGAAAAAAAAAGGCACTGTTGCTAGGCAGACCCCAGCAGGCAACAGAGAACTTACATTTCAGGCAGTAAACACCAGAGGGCGCCTCAGCACAAGAAAGCAGGAACCATGAGTTCCAAGGAAAGCCTGAGACAGGAGCAAGCATGGCAACAAGCCATGGACAAAGAAAATGATCATAGGAGACGGATGGAACTAATTAATGCAGAACTAGCCAAGGAAGAGGCAACTCACAAAAGAAAACAACAAGAAGAAGAGGTGGCCCACAGAAGGAAGCAAGAAGAAGAAGAGGCAGCCCACAAAAGAAAACAAGAAGAAGAGGTGGCCCACAGAAGGAAACTACAAGAAGAAGAGATGGCCCACAAAATAAAACAAGCAGAAGAAGAGGCAGCCTACCGCCGAGAAATGGAAAAACAACAAAAAGAAAGTGAAGAGAGGGAAAAACAGAGAAAACATGAACTGGAGTTAGCGCAGGCTAGGCAGCATGTTCCAGCCAATCCTAACAACCCTTCGCCAATTATGGTTCCACATCCCAAGAAATTTCCCACCTACAAGGCAGGTGATGACACTGAGGCCTTCTTGGAAAATTTTGAAAGAGCCTGTATTGGGTACAGCATCTCTGAAGACCAGTACATGGTAGAATTGAGGCCACAGCTCAGTGGACCTTTAGCAGAGGTGGCAGCTGAAAAGCCTAAGGAGAAAATGAACGACTATAAACTTTTTCAAACCAAGGCCAGATACAGAATGGGGATAACCCCTGATCATGCCCGTCGGCGTTTCAGAACCCAAAAGTGGAAACCAGATGTGTCATTTCCCAAACACGCCTACTATGTTGGGAAAAATTATGAGGCCTGGATATCAGGAAACAATGTTAAATCCATAGAAGAACTGCACCTTCTCATACAAATGGAACAGTTCTTGGATAGTGTTCCTGAGGACATAACATGGTACATACAAGATGGAAAACCCCAAAATCTCACCGAGGCAGGGGAGATTGGAGCCAGATGGATGGAAGTGGCAGAAATCAAGAAAGCTACTGTCAAGGGGAACGAATACCCCAGGGGGCACACCGACAATAAACCCTACAACCGAGGGCAGACAAAGGCCCCACCTACAACCCAAGGAAAGCCACAGACTCCCTATTCTTCCACCTCACCAGTCTCCAGTAACTCACCTCGGCCCAGTGACCCATCAGATGGAAGATGCTTTAAGTGTAATGAACTGGGACATATAAAGGCCAACTGCCCAAAGAACGCCAACCGAGTGCAGTTCATTACGCCACCATCACCCAAAAGATCCCCAGGCCCAGATGCCTCTCAAATACCCTTGGAGCGAAAGGAAATTTTGAGAGTGGGCGGAAAGAAGGTTACCGCGTGGAGAGACAATGGGGGCACAAGTGTCAGCTATCCACCAATCCTTCGTAGACCCCAAATTCATCAACCCAAAGGCCCAAGTGACAATTTACCCCTTCATGTCACAAGGTGTAGACTTGCCTACAGCTGAATTGCCTGTCCAGTACAAAGGCTGGTCAGGAATGTGGACTTTTGCAGTTTATGACAATTATTCCATCCCCATGCTACTGGGGGAAGACTTGGCCAACCAGGTGAAGTGGGCCAAGAGAGTGGGAATGGTTACACATAGCCAAACCAGGCAAGCTTCCAGACCCATTCCTGTTCCTAAGCCGTCCACAGGGGCCCCGTCTGTGTTACCAGAGACCCAGACAGAGGTGGTGGACCCGGATTCCATGCCAACCACAGAAACAGCCACAGCACCTCCAGTCCCAGGCCCGGACCTGGAACAGAAACCAGCACCAGCAATTGCAACCACATCTTCAAACTCAACGCCAGAGGGCGCCAGCAAGCCTGAACTGGCAGAAGCAGCAGACAGCCATACCCAAGAGGCTCAGCCAGAGCCTGAAATAACCCCTGGTGCACCAGCGGAGAGCGGTTCACCAGCAACGGAAACAACCCTATCACCTACATCGCTTCCAGAGGGACCAAGCCCAAGTCCACAGTCTGAGGAAGAACTGGTGACCCCAGCCTCAAGGGAACAGTTCCAGACTGAGCAGGAAGCAGAGGACAGCCTTCAGAAAGCTTGGGCGGCAGCACGGAGCACCCCACCGCCTCTCAGCTCTTCTCACCGATCCCGGTTTGTTATAGACCAAGGACTTTTATACAAGGAGATTCTTTCTGGTGGACACCGGGAAGAATGGCAGCCGCAAAAACAGTTGGTGGTTCCAACTAAGTACCGGGGGAAGCTCTTAAGCTTAGCCCATGATCATCCCAGTGGCCATGCTGGGGTGAACAGAACCAAAGACAGATGGGGGAAGTCCTTCCACTGGGAGGGGATGGGCAAGGACGTTGCCAAGTATGTCCGGTCTTGTGAGGTATGCCAAAGAGTGGGAAAACCCCAAGACCAGGTCAAGGCCCCTCTCCAGCCACTCCCCATAATTGAGGTCCCATTTCAACGAGTAGCTGTGGATATTCTGGGTCCTTTCCCAAAAAAGACGCCCAGAGGAAAGCAGTACGTACTGACTTTAGTGGACTTTGCTACCCGATGGCCGGAAGCAGTAGCTCTAGGCAACACCAGGGCTAACGCTGTGTGTCAGGCCCTAACAGACATTTTTGCCAGGGTAGGTTGGCCCTCCGACATCCTTACAGATTCAGGATCTGATTTCCTGGCAGGGACCATGCAAAAACTGTGGGGAACTCATGGGGTGAACCACTTGGTTGCCACCCCGTACCACCATCAAACCAATGGCCTGGTGGAAAGGTTTAATGGAACTTTGGGGGCCATGATACGTAAATTCATCAACGAACACTCCAATAATTGGGACCTAGTGTTGCAGCAGTTGCTGTTTGCCTACAGGGCTGTACCACATCCGAGTTTAGGGTTTTCACCATTTGAACTTGTGTATGGCCATGAGGTTAAGGGGCCATTACAGCTGGTGAAGCAGCAATGGGAGGGGTTTACGCCTTCTCCAGGGACTAACATTCTGGACTTTGTAAGCAACCTACAAAACACCCTCCGACACTCTTTAGCCCTTGCTAAAGAAAACCTAAAGGATGCTCAGGAAGAGCAAAAGGCCTGGTATGACAAACATACCAGAGAACGTTCCTTCAAGGTAGGAGACCAGGTTATGGTCTTGAAGGTGCAACAGGCCCATAAGATGGAAGCATCATGGGAAGGGCCATTCACGGTCCAAGAGCGCCTGGGAACTGTGAACTACCTCATAGCATTTCCCAATTCCTCACTAAAGCCCAGAGTGTACCATGTTAATTCTCTCAAGCCTTTCTATTCCAGAGACTTACAGGTTTGTCAGTTTACAGTCCAGGGAAATGATGGTGAGTGGCCTGAAATTGTCTTCTACGACGGGAAAAAAGACGGTGGCGTGGAAGAGGTGAACCTCTCCACAACCCTGGAAAGTCTGCAGTGGCAACAAATCAAGGAGCTGTGCACTAGCTTCGCCCCATTGTTCTCAGCCACCCCAGGACGGACTGAACAGGCATATCACTCCATTGACACAGGTAATGCTCACCCAATTAGAACCCCACCCTACCGGGTGTCTCCTCATGCCCAAGCTGCTATAGAACGGGAGATCCAGAACATGCTACAGATGGGTATAATCCACTCATCTACCAGTGCATGGGCATCTCCAGTGGTTCTGATACCCAAACCAGATGGGGAAATATGCTTTTGCGTGGACTACCGTAAGTTAAATGCGGTAACTCGTCCGGACAACTATCCAATGCCATGCACCGATGAGCTATTGGAGAAGTTGGGACGTGCCCAGTTCATCTCAACAATAGACTTAACCAAGGGGTACTGGCAAGTACCGCTAGATGAACCTGCCAAGGAAAGGTCAGCATTCGTCACCCATGCGGGGGTGTATGAATTTAATGTCCTTCCTTTTGGGCTGCGAAATGCACCCGCCACCTTCGAGAGGCTGGTAGATGGTCTACTAGCAGGACGGGCGAATATGCAGTTGCCTACCTCGATGATGTGGCCATTTTTTCAGACTCCTGGCCCGAACACCTACTACACCTGGAAAAGGTCTTTGAGCACATCAGGCAGGCTGGACTAACTGTTACGGCCAAAAAGTGTCAAATAGGCCAAAACAGAGTGACTTACCTGGGACACCAGGTGGGTCGAGGAACCATAAACCCCCTACAGGCCAAGGTGGATGCTATCCAAAAGTGGCCTGTCCCAAAGTCAAAGAAACAGGTCCAATCCTTCTTAGGCTTGGCTGGGTACTACAGGCGATTCGTACCACACTACAGCCAAATCGCTGCCCCACTGACCGACCTGACCAAAAAGACCCAGCCAAATGCAGTTAAGTGGACTGATGAGTGTCAAAAGGCCTTTACCCAACTTAAGGCGACGCTCATGTCTGACCCTGTGCTCAGGGCCCTGGACTTTGACAAGCCATTCCTAGTAACCACGGATGCATCTGAGCGTGGTATAGGAGTAGTTCTCATGCAGGAAGCAACGGATCACAACTTCCATCCTGTCGTGTTTCTCAGCAAGAAACTGTCTGAGAGGGAAAGTCACTGGTCAGTCAGTGAAAAGGAATGCTACGCCATTGTGTACGCCCTGGAAAAGCTACGCCCATATGTTTGGGGATGGCGGTTCCAGCTACAAACTGACCATGCTGCGCTAAAGTGGCTTCATACTGCCAAGGGGAACAACAAGAAACTTCTTCATTGCAGTTTAGCTCTCCAAGATTTTGATTTTGAAATTCAGCACATTTCAGGAGCTTCTAACAAAGTAGCTGATGCTCTCTCCCGTGAGAGTTTCCCAGAATCCAGTAGTTAGAAAGTGTTCTTAAAATGTAAAAGTCTGTTAGTTATATACTTAGTGGTATATGTAAAGGTGCATGTGTTGTATTAATCTGTTTATTTTAAAGTTCTAGGAGGAAATCGCCGCCAGTGAGGTTCCCCACTGTCTGCAATTTGGGGGGCGTGTCATAAACAGATAGCTAAGGGTTAATGTTCTTTTACCTGTAAAGGGTTAACACAGGGAACCAAACACCTGACCAGAGGACCAATCAGGAAACAAGACTTTTTCAAATCTGGGTGGAGGGAAGTTTTGGGTGTGAGTCCTTTGTTCTTGGTCTGTTCCTTTTCTCGTCTCTGAGAGTGATCTTTCTATCTCCTGGCTTTCTAATCTTCTGTTTCCAAGCTGTAAGTACAAGGATAGTAAGACAATAGGTTTATATTGTTTTCTTTTGTATTTACATGTGTGTAGTTGCTGGAATGTGTTAAATTGTATTCTTTTGGAATAAGGCTGTTTATTCACTTTTTTTCTTAAGCAATTGACCCTGTATATTGTCACCGTTATACAGAGATATTTTATGTCCTTTTTTCATTCTTTTTATATAAAGCTTTCTTTTTCAGACCTGTTGGAGTTTTTCTTTAGCGGGGACTCCAGGGAATTGAGTCTGCAGCTCACCAGGGAATTGGTGGGAGGAAGAAGTCAGGGGGAAAATCTCTTTGTGTTAGATTTACTAAGCCTGACTTTGCATACCCTCTGGGTGAGGGGGAAGGGAGATTAGCTCTCTCGGTACTTGTGTTTCCAGGACTTGAAACAGGGAGGGTAGAATCCCTTTGCTTAGATTCACGGAGCTTGCTTCTGTATATCTCTCCAGGAATCCAGGGAGGGAACACCTGGAGGGGAGGAGGGGGAAGGGAAATGGTTTATTTCCCTTGGTTGTGAGACTCAAGGAATCTGAGTCTTGGAATCCCCCAGGGAAGGTTTTGGGGAGACCACAGTGAGCTAGGCACTGTATAATTCCTAGCTGGTGGCAGGAATTACGAGGTCCAAGCTGGTAATTAAGCTTGGAGGTTTTCATGCTAACACCCATATTTTGGACGCTAAGGTCCAGATCTGGGAAGAAATGTTATGACACACACATCCTCTGTAGAGTCGGAAAGTGCTGGATGTGTGCTCCCTGTGACCTAGCACTGGTATGTACCAGCTGGGATTCCAGCCACTGACAGGGGCACCGGGAGCCGGGACCCCTCATTACCCAAGGCTCTACAGTCTGAGGTTCTAAACCCGAGGTCCTTGGCTTGTACCTCATTATTTTATCCACCAGTTAGGCCTAATTGCCATCCAGAGCCGGGGAATGTTCTTTCTTTCTTTCTTTCTTTCTTTCTTTCTTTCTTTCTTTCTTTCTTTCTTTCTGTGAATAGTATTCCTGAAAAATACATTTTTTGGTCAAATTAAACTATTTGTGAATATGGGTCCCATTTGATGAATACTTTTGGCCCAATGACAATGGAGGAAAATATATTTTGGAAAAGTTGGAACATTTTGGTGTGATATCTTTTAAACAAAAAGTTTCAGCTTTTCATTTCAGAGAGCACTGATAGTATGGTCTGGGTGTGACTGGAGTGCCCGGGTGCACTGACAGTGTGGTTTGCGTGTGGTTGGAGTGTCTGAGTACGCTGCAGTGTTCTCAGAGTGTGACTGGGCTGTCCGAGTGCAATGACAGCCTTGTGGGGGTGTGACTGGACTGTCAGAGAGCACTGACAGTGTGGGCTGTGTGTGATTGCAGTGTCCAAGTGCACTGACAGTATGATTGGGGTATGCCATCAGAGAACACTGATAGTGTTGTGGGGTGTGACTGGAATGTCCGAGAGTGCTTAAAGTGTAGTTGGGGTATGTGTGTTGCCAGGTGAGACTGAAGTGTTGAAGTGCACTCTCAGCATTGTTGGGGTGTGACTGGAGTGTCAGCGAGCACTGACCATGTTGTTGGGTGTGAGTGGAGTATGGGCAGCATTCACGGTATGGTCTGGGTGTGACTGGACTGTCACAGAGCACTGACAGTGTTGTCGTGGTGTGACTGGAATATCAGAAAACACTGACAGCATTCTTGGGGTGTGACCAAGTTATCACAGACCACTAACAGTATGACCAGAATGTCACAGAACACTGACAGTGCTGTTGGGGCATTACTGGAGTGTCAGAGAGCACTGACAGTGTTGTCTGGTGTGACTGGAGTGTCAGAGAGCACAGACAGTGTTGTTAGGGTGTGAATGGAGTGTTACAGAGCACTAACAGTGTTGTCAGGGCGTAACTGGGTTGTTAGAGTGCCCTGCCCATGTTGTTGGGTGTGACTGGAGTGTTGGAGTGGGCTGACAGCATTATCAGGGTGTTGTCAGGGCATGAAGGGAGTGTCAGAGCACCAACAGTGTTGCCAGGTGTGACTGGAGTGTGGGCAGCACTGACAATGTTGCTGGGTGTGACTGGAGTGTCTGAGAGCACTGACAGTGTGGTTGGGTGTGACTGGAGTGGGAGCACACTGACAGTGTTGTTGGGTGTGAGCAGCATTGACAGTGGGGTGTGGATGTGAAGTTGTCAAGGAATGAAGGAGACTTTTCCTTCCCTCAAGATTTCCCTGCTGTTAGGGGTTCAGCTGCGGGCAAGTCCTGATGCCGCCTGTACTGTCACTCCACACAGCTTTCATTGGTGTTTTTATTTACTTGGCACCAGTCACCCTAGATCTGGGCAGGACCAGGGCCCTGATTCAGCAAAGCATTGTACTAGGTGCTTAGCTGTAACCAGACATGTTATGTTCTTTAGGGATGGACTGAAGCACGTGTTCATGAATTTGGGTCTACGTGAACAGTGCCTAGCTCCAGGAGAGAAGCTGCTGCCTGCCCCAGAGGCTTAGCTAAGGCTACCCCTGCAGCAAGGCTCAGACGGAGCTGGAGGCTCAGCAGAACCTGCACTAGAGAGAGCCAGCCAGCCTGCAAGGCCTCCAGCTGTTCCCAGAACTGACAGGTGGCAACGGGACAGAGAAGAATCTGCACAGCAGGACTCTGATCTCTGCACTGATAGCAAGTGTCTCAGCCTTGCCATGGGAACAGGACCAGCTGCAGATGAATCCCTGGACACACTGAAATCCAACTGAACAAGTGAAGCTCCATGGATATGAGCTGGTTGTTTCTGAGCTGAGTGTGTCTGCACTGATGGTCGTACCAGCTTCAAGACAGCAATTTAAACCTTCATTTGAGTTAAAATGGTGCAGCCTTTGGATGTAGAAAATGTCTTCTGGACACAGACGTGTCTTTCAGCACCAAAGGTTAATATGTGTCTATTTGAGAGCAACTTAAACCAAGCAACTAAGCCATCTAAATGTGCCCGCGTCCTAGCCGGCGGTGGAGCATCCGCCAAAATGACACCGAATTTCTGCGGCATTTCGACGGCAATGCCTATCGATGACGTCAGTTGTCAGTGGCAAGTGATGTTGTCACTTGTCAGTGGCAAGTGATGTCATCGAGAGGTATCGCCGCCGAAATACTGTCGAAATTCGGCAGCGACGGCTCTTGATGACACCACTTGCCGCTGACAAGTGACGTTGTCGAGAGGTGTTGCCGCCAAAATGCCGCAGAAATTCAGCTGCATTTTGGTAGGTGCTCCACCGCCGCCACGGTCCTTCATCTGGCACCCACCAGATGAAAACGTTGAGAACCACTGAAGTAAGCTCTCTCCTTTTATAGTAGATCCTGGCTTTTTAGTCCTGTTATGACAGTTATGAACAAGGAGGGCAGAGACCAAATCTAAAATTGCTCTGAAATGAGAAAACATGAGGCAAGTCCCTCAGGCTGTCCAGGAGTCTTTGCTCAGTGAAGGCAGAACTGCTCTTGATGACGCCACTTGCTGCCGACAAGTGATGTCATCGAGAGGTGTCACCGCCAAAACGCAGCAGAAATTTGGCTGCGACGCCTCTCGATGATGCCACTTGCTGCCGACAAGCGACGTCATCGAGAGGTGTCGCTGCCGAAATGCCGCAGAAATTCGGCAGCATCTTGGTGGGTGCTCCACTGCCGCCACAGTCCTTCATCTGGCTCCCACCAGATGAAAAGGTTGAGGACCACTGAACTAAGCTCCCTCCTTTTATAGTAGATCCTGGCTTTTTAGTCCTGTTATGACAGGTATGAACAGGGAGGCAGAGATCAAATCTAAAATTGCTCTGAAATGAGAAAACATGAGGCAAGTCCCTCAGGCTGTCCTGGAGTCTTTGCTCAGTGAAGGCAGAACTGCTCACTGACTGCAGAGCTTTTATGCAAAAAGGAACACACACGAAACCAGAGGAAATCAATTTTGCAAGCTACCCCCTGCCTGAGGATTCTACATCTGCTCAACAACAAGGTGCAGCCGGCTGCAGGATCAAACCAGCAACAGAAACCACACTAGAAGAAGCCGAAGGATAATACCTTCCAGCTGGCTGACTAGAGGGGCGGGGTTGTCACAGACCTGTTTGCTCAGTTCCATGAGGGATTTGCTCTGAATATTGTCAGCCCCTTTTGGATTGCTTTCTGTGAACATTCTGTTTGCACAGATATTTGGCAAGGAGCTTTCATTTCTGAATGATAAGATGTGTGTGCAAATGAGAGCGTTGATGTGTGAACTGGTGTACTTGTGCTGGGAGTGATTCCTGGCCACCCTTACTCTCCCTCTCCCACCACCACTCACTTTCTTGGGGGGAATGGGATAAGAGGAAAGAGAATGTAAAATCTATTCGAAAGCAAATACATACTTGTTCTCTGTCCACCAGCAAGGAAGGAACCCAGCTATTTTAAAATCTGGGGTCCTCATATAGAGCGAAATATAAAGCTATTTTTTGTGCAAAAGAGATCAGGAAAAGATCCAAACTGTCCTAACATTTTCTAAATATATTTCTAAAGCTTGTCTACTATGACAAAAATGGATCAGCAAACATTTTTGTGACTGAGACTACCAAGTTTGTTCATTATCATAGACTATTAGGGTTGGAAGGGACCTCAGGAGGTCATCTAGTCCAACCCCCTACTCCAAGCAGGACCAATCCCCAGATTTTTACCCCAGTTCCCTTAATGGCCCCCTCAAGGATTGAACTCACAACCCTGGGTTTAGTAGGCCAATGCTCAAACCCCTGAGCTATCCCTCCCCCCGAATGAGTTTACAGTTTCCAAAGTGCAGAAACACCACCGTGTGACTTAGGTAATCAGTCCCACACCCAGAGTAACAAATGAGAAAGAGTCAAAGAGAACAGTTCAAGACCCTCTGAAAATGGTGCAGTTCAGCTCTTCGGCAGAGGATTGCGAGGAGTGACCATCCCCTCAGAAATCGGGGTCAGCTCATGAACAGTTTGAGAACAAAACAGGGAGGATATGTTTGCGATGAATAATTCTGAGCTTGATTGCGTCTAAGGACAGAAGTGACCATTAGATCACCTAGCCCCTGCATAACACAGAGCAGAGAACCTCACCCCGGAATCCCTGCACTGACCCCCTCACTTCTGGGTGAGCTAGAGAATATTTTTTAGAAAGAGATGTACAATCTTGATTGAAAGACTCCAAGTGATGCGGAATCCACAGTGTCACAGGGTGAGCTCTTCCAATGGGGTTCCCCTCACTGTTAAAAATGTGCACCATTTTCCCATTTGCTAGGAATTGCAAAAAGACAGTGGTTAATGGGTCAGCGGCAATGGCTGGGTGCAGGCAAACTGCACTCACTGCAGGACCTGAGAAAGGCATGGGGAGGGGGAGCAGTTCTAAGCCACTTTTCCACTCTCTCTCAACCCAGACTGATTTGGTTAAGATGGCAAAGCTGCTCTGAGTAAGCCACTAAGGGCCTCTCCACTGGCCAGGGATGACTGGAGCAAGTGAATGCTCAGAACATGAGAACTGATTAATTTTTGTAAGTTACAGATTACCATAAATGGAAGGCAGGAGCTCTTCAAGTTGATTTGCCATTATTGGCAAAAAAGAAGCGGTTCAGTGGTATTGATTATTGGCTTTGTTTATTGTGCCAAGAGTTGTGATGAGACAAATGGTTAAAACATCAGCATCCAGCCAGAAATTTCTGGAGTCCATCCACGAACAGCATGCATATGGTTAATACATATTAATTCATTTTGTAATGCAAAGTCCCAAAGTAATTTACTGCAAAATCCTTATTTTTACTTTGCGCTTGATCATTTTCAGGCATCAATAGGGAGACAAAGAGTACTGACAAGTAGCTGAACCTTTGGAGAAAACCATCTCAGAGGACCTAGTTAAACACAACCCTTGGTGGCACCTTAGATGCAATAAGAAATGCACCTATAAACTGAATTTGGCAAAGTTGGAGAGGAAGAGCATTGAGCGTCAGGAAAAAGTTGAAGATACCGGGACAAGTGCCAGTTGTGGGTGAGACTCGCCTCATACTAGGTCCCGTGGCATGAATTTTGAGAACACCTGTTTCCTCCACAAAAGCCTGAAGGCATCTATAATGAAACTGCTGCCATATACTGTTCAGTGGAGTTTCTCCGTAGTTCCCATGAGGAGGCAGACACTAAAATTATTTGCATGCTATCAGTGCACACAGAGAGGAGCTACTAACCTCCGGATTTTTGCACAAGACACAGGTTTTTCTAGAGTTCTCTGTGAGATGCTATCCAAGACTTCTGCACGATTCTGCTTTTGTGCCTATTGCTGGGGAACAGAATTGCTGTATATCCCTCCGAGATGTGTTCCTATCGCTGAGGACATTAAAAGCCACTGCACTGCCAGGTCCCCATGTTCTTTCAGGATGTCACACCACTGGAAGGCTGGCTGGAAAGACCAAATTATCTTACTGAAAGGCATTTGATTCAACCTCCAAAGTCTCTCTCCTTGCTCTGAAGGTGCATGGAAAGGACAGGCACGGATGAGATCATAAATGCACTGCAGGTGTTCTTATGGCAAGTTTACCATTTGAAGATCAACAGTATGACACTTGCAAAGCTACACTGGTGGATGTTTTCCAAGAAACAAACAAATGGACAAGAATTGCCACAGACAAAGGGTGCATTTATACCTGCTCTCAAGAGGGCAAATTATCAAGCAGTGGAATGGCTCTGGGATGACTGAGTGCAACCAAACTACCCTTCCCTACTGGACATGGATGGTGCTTGGAGGATGGACTGATCACATCAGTTATGTGTGAAATATGGTGGTTTCCAGATCAATCCTTCAGCTAATCAAATGCTCATGCGCAAAGACCAGATGCTCATGACCCTACAAATGTTTGACCTGCAGCCTGCCTTGCATGGAAATATACAAGTTCGGCTCAGATGAGGACCAGTATGAGTGTCTAGCAGTGGTGTCCTAGACAGAGACAACACAACACTGATGATGACTTTGATGAACACACATTTTCAGTCCTACACGTCAAGGCTAATTACTCAAGGATTACCAAAGAACAGTGTCTTTTTTTGAGAAGCAACACATCCCTGTGTTAAAGCATGATTAAATAAATGTTGATTTTAAACATTTTCTCAAATGCAATCTACATAATTGTTCTAGGATGTCATGTTTGGTACCACTGTGTTCGTGGGAGAAAGGGCTTTCAAATATTACCCAGCTGGACCCATTTCCAATGACATTGTATTGTCAACATTTCCACCAACTGGAGGACCTGGCACTGGGAGCCAGAAGGTCTGGGGGGAAGGAGCGAGTTTCCCCTGCCACACTGCAGAGGGTGACACCACTGAAATGATGATTGTGTAGATTTTTACTGTTCTAAGGACACCTCCCTGAGCTTCCTCTCACTAACTTGCCCATGGGATGCGGTTTTACTACATTGTGTTCCCAGGCTGCCCCGGAAAAACCTTCTTGAAATGAACCTTGGCTTCAGCCACTGAGCCTGAGCCCATGTGGAGAACAGCTCTGCTTTCCCAGCTCCCTGCAGCAGGCTGTGGTCCGAATGCAGCGGGAGGCAAATCCGGTTCAGATCAATGCTCTGCATTTATCAAACGCATTTAAACAAAGTCACCCGGACCTGGCTCCTGGCAGTGAGAGCCAGCTCTGTGCCAGCACTGGGGGGCGGGCTGGCACACTGCAGGAGCCACTCTCAGGCTGCCTGCTGGTGATCCTGATGAAGATACTGCATAACCTGTGGGGCACTCACCCCTTCCTTCCTGCTTAGAGCTGGCTTCCTAGTCAGCTGCACTAGCAGTGATGGCAGCCTTCTGCTGCTGCTGGATAACCCAGACAGGAGCGCCTGGAGGGCAGGGCTTCGACATGTGGGTACATTCTGCCCTCAGCCCCTCACAGCACAAATCAGTGCTGAGACCCTGCTTCCCCTGTGCTCATGGATCTCCACTGTGAGCACTGGAAGTCGGGCAGAGTTCTGTCTTAAAAGCATTTGAATGGGGCTGGATTCTGATTTCACCTGTCCCACTGAGCCCAAGGACTGTGCAGGAAGGTGAAGGAGAACACAGAGCCTTGCTCCTAATAATAGAATATTCTGTACGTGTAACAAGCATTAGCCAGGCCTGCACGGTGTCACATAGTGCGGTGCTGGCCAGTGAGTGCAGTGGCTGCTGTGGGAGGTCTTAGCACCATTTGATCTTCTTTATGTATTCATTTGTCTGGACTGATCTCAGCTATGCCCAGGCAAAGGTCCAGGCACAGATACAAAACCTACTAAGAACTATCCAGAAACGAGGCAACTAGGCCAAGGCCCACACGAAAGCCCCTCTGCAAGGCTACTCCTCTGTGCTCAGGCTCTCGTGCATGCCCACCCCCACTCAACAGGGGTGAGCTGTGCAGAGATCCCTGGGGTGGGGGGGACTGCACAGTGCCACAGGGAAGCAACCGTCACCACTGAGAACACTTCGCTGAAGAGGCCAGCTATAGGCTTAGACCTGGGATCCACCAGCCAACTGCCAGTGCCATGGCATGATGAGGGGACGGGACACCCGGCCGCTGGGCCCCTGGAGACAATCGGGCACCTAGGGCAGGTTCCAGAGTCCTGAGGCAATGGGTTGCCTGCAAGAATCCAGCCCGATCAGCGGGGGCACAGACGTAAGTGGCAGACCATGACCAAGGGCTCAGTTCTGCACATATGTGTAGCATTCACCCCACTGATGCCTGTGGGGCTCCTCCATTGGCACCCCCGGAGAGGGCCAGTGGGCGCACACTGGCTGTCTGGCAGTGGGCGCACCACGCTAATCTGTGCAGCACCCAGCACACTTTGAATACGGTACCACTGAAATGCATTCCACCCGTCACTCCTGTGTCTCAGGATATGAGTGTGACCATCCCTTGCTCTTTTAGCAACCAGCTCCTGGGGGGAATCAGGAAGGATTCATATGTAACTAAGGCCAGAGAGCTATGTTTAAAGATGATCGCAATTATTGATTGAAAACATTCAGTGCCACCAAGGAAGTAACAGCCAGGCAGTTCCCTCCCTGGGGTTTCCAGACGTGGGGCACCAATGCTAAAATCACAGCTCATTACAAAGATTCCAGCAGCAACTCCCCATTCACTGGGGCTAACTGTATGGTGCCCATGCTCATACTCAAAGTACTTCATTAGGCTCCCATCGATCACCTCTAAATCTTGGTGTATTAATCTGTTCGTGCAGAGCAGGGCAATCTGTTAATGATGCTTCCCTGTGTGGCTGGCCCTCCCCAGCCAGAGAGGACAGACTGATTTCCTTATCAACCATACAAGGCGGTGCAGTCCCTGCATCCCCCCAAGCAACCACCCTCTGACTACGGTTGGCTGACATTTCCAACAAACATGGCTCATCCCCCTCATTAGCACTCCCAAAGAGAAGCAGCTATGTACAATTGGGAAATCACCCCTTCCGTTTCAAAGCGAGTTTGGGTGCATCCACTCGCATGCACTGCTGTATGCTTTCTCTCCATGCACATCCCACTAGATTTTGCTCTCTAGTGCAAATCTGGAATAACTCCACTGAAGTTGCAGATTTAAGGCCAGCAGCAAGCCTTATGGTCATGTTGTATGGGCTCCTGCATAGCACAGGCCAGAGAATGTCACCCAGTGATTCCTGCATCCAGCCTCTATCTTGTGGTTGAGTTAGAGCATTTCTTTCAGGAGGAGAACCCAGTAGAACTATTCTGGGTTTACCCCTGTGAAACTGAAAGCAAAATCCCAGCCACCCACTTCTGACTTCAGTGGGGCTCCCCAGAGCATTAGTCAGGACAGAAATGGGCTCTGGTTCACTGAGTCAGTGAACTCTCCAGTACCTGTCATTGCTGGGCTAAACCTGGGAGAAATTCAGGTGCTGATTTGACTCTGAGAAAGAACTGTTGGGACCTGCCTTGTTTATTATTATAGCTAGTCCCAATGATCAGTTATAAACCATGGGCCAAGTCCTCAGCTGCTGAAATGTCCACAGCCCATTGATTTCAATGGAGCGATGGTGTTTTCCAACTTCTGAGGATCAGCCTCTGTGTTTGCAGTGAGTAGAGTTGGTCTGAGGGTCCAGGTGGGTTTTCCCGTCACTTCTGGCAGAACCACTGGGCAGGCTCCCAGGGACCGATTTTTACAGGTGTTTCGGTGCCTGTCTTCATCTTCAGGTGCCCAAATGACCTTTGGGAATTTGGCCCCCAAGGTACATCTACATTGCAATTAACAACCCGTGGCTGGCCTGTGCCAGTTGACTCGGGCTAAGGGGCTGTTCAATTGCAGTGTAGATGTTTGGGCTCAGACTAGAATCCAGGCTCTAGGACCCTGCCAGGTGGGAGGGTCCTGGAGTTCAGGCTGCAGCCCTAGCTGGAACATCTACACCACAATTAAACAGCCCCTTTGCCCAAGTCAGCTGGCCCAATCTATTAGCCAGCTATGTACCATAATGGCAGGGCTGGATTTACACCTTATGTACCCCTAGGCACAGCATCTTCAGCTCCCCCCTGCCTACAGCTGACTTTTGTGTCTTCCATAAAAAATGAAAGGAAAAGAAATATAAACACAGCCAACCTGGGAAGGCACGAGACCCTCCACCATGCACAGCACTCCCAGCCCGAGTTGGAGCACAGCTCACTCAGCCCAGGTGAGGTGCAAGGGGCGGAGACTGTACCTCTCCCCATAATGAGTGGTCCTCGGGTGTCTTCTGTCCCTCCTGCAGCCTGGCACAGCAGCTGTGTCCCAACTCTGCCCATGCAAGTGAATGGTGTTCCGGCCACATCCCTTCCCGGCACAGGGCGGAGGCAGTGGGACGGTCGAGATTGGGAAGGTGCTGTAATGCTCCCTACACCTTCAGCAGCCACCCCACCCGGCCGTGGCTCACAGCACGCCCAGGTGGGCTGGCTCAGACACTTACCTTGTTCCAGCCCCAAATGCTGGGCGGACATAGAGTTTCCAGGTGTCCAGTTTTCAACTGGAATGCCTAGTCGAAAAGGGACCCTGGAGGCAGGCTCCGGGCCATTAAAAGTCTGGTCAGCAGCACAGCAGGGACCAAGGCTAAGGCGGGCTTCCTACCTGCCCTGGCTCTGCACTGCTTCTGGCAGTGGCCTCCAGATCCCTGTGGCCACTATGTGCCTGGGCATCTAGGGAGGCTTTGACCGCTGCCCCCACCCCTAGTGCTGGCTCCACAGCTCCCACTGGTGGGGGCAAGGGTAGCGAGCACCATGGAGAGCCGCCTGGCAGCGCATCTGCCTAGGAGCTGCAAGGACCTGGCTGCCGCTTCCTGGGAGCCGCAGTAAGCACTGCTGGGACCTTGCACCTCGCACCCTGTCCCATACCCCAACACCCTGACCCAGCCTGGAGTCCCCTTCCACACCTAAACTCCCTCCCAGAGCCTTCATCCCCCCAACATCCCAACACTCTGCCTCAGCCCTGAGCCCCCTCCTGCACTCCAAACCCCTCATCCCCAGTCCCACCCCAGAGCCCACACCCCAAGCAGGAGCCCTCACCCCCCAACACACCCAAACCCCTTGTCCCAGCCCAGAGCCCCGTCCTGCACCCCAAACCCCACATCCCTGGTCTCACCCCAGAGCTGCACTCCCAGCCGGTGTCCTCACCCCTCTTGCCTCCCAACTCCCTGCCCCAGCCCGGTGAAAGTGAGTGAGGATGGGGCAGAGTGACAGAGGGAGGGGGGAATGGAATGAGCAGGGGTGGGGCCTTGGAGAAGGGGCGGGGCAGGGGAAGGGCCTCAGGGAAGGGGTGAGGGTGGGGCGGGGGTGTTTGGTTTTGTGCAATTAGAAAGTTGGCCCATGCCAGGAGGCCACCTGCCCGCAAGGGAACTGTATGTAGTCACTTTTTAACTTTTAACCCACTTTTAACTTTTAGGCGCCCCTTAGAATGCTGGCACCCCAAGGCATGGGCCTACTGTACCTAATTGGAAATCCTGCCCTGCATATTCATTTATATATGAGCAACTGAGGGCAGTCAGTGATCTAGCCAAAGCCAGAGTGAGCGACAGAGGCAGGATTGGGAACCCTGGCTGTAGCGTGTAAGCTGTGTGGTCTTATATAGACTACTTGCTTCCCGTCATATCTCTCGTCCGCTCAGCTAGCACAACCGGATTCTCGGGGGGCAGGTGCTCAGCAGCAGCAAAGTCCATGGGTCAGGGCAGCAGAGTTTTCACCCAGGCAAGGGGACGTGAGTGGCGAGCAAAGGTGACAGTGGCCAGGCAGGGGTACAGTTACAGATAAAATGCCACACCACTGCTGGTTTTTGCCAGTTAAGGCTCACTTGCAACATTAGTAAGGCAGCAGTGCGGGGAGCTGATTGCAACAGGCTGGGAACCCCCCGGAAGGGAGAGCAGAGGAGGACATGCCCTGGGAAACTGGCATTCTCTAGGGCACTGCCATGCTTTCCAGCCAATTCAAAGCTGCCCTGGCTGATATCCTTGGCTATTCTACAAGCCCTTCTCCCTGGGGAAAGCCACAGGTGGGTTTCAAAGGAGTTACACCTGGGATGAAATTGATCCAATAGTAATTTTCCTTAGAAAGGAGCCCAGCGTGATCAGTTGCTTTGGCATCAGGCAAGTCTGCTCCCTAACTGTCCCAGCAGGAAAGGCCTGGCCTATGGGCATCCTTTCCATCACGACAGGCATCAGTCACTGTGCATAGAACATGCTTGTGAATAATGCTGGCTGTGGTGGCTTCCAGGTGACAGGGGGCCTGGCGTGTTCAGGTATCTGATTGGCCAGCCAGCGCGGGCCGCTCAGAGGTGAGCAGTGATGCACCGTTATCCAACATACCCTGGATCATGGAGCCTCCGGCCAGGCCAAAGGATTTTCCAAAATCTCATGAATACATTAAAAGTTTGTATCCATCTGTATGTGACATCTGTCCTCTGGAAGACATACAGGCAGCGCTCTCTAAAACACATGGGAAACACTAGCCTACTTCCAATGCTGAGCCAGTGAGAATGGGCACAGAACACGACTGCTGGGGGATCCCGAGAGCAGCGGTTATAATGCTAGAGTTCCATGCACCTGCGATAATGTTGGCTGCACAATGCTTGCTTGTTTTTTCCCAGTTGATGCGACCAAAGCACTTGTCCAAACCTAATACGATGGCTGTGAAGGAACAGAACAGAGATAGAGTTCCTGGCAACCTTGCTTTGGGCTGGCAGCCTGGGCTCGACACCTCTCATACTGACTCCTTTGTGAGTGACTGGGTGGAAACAAGCTAGATCTGCTGCTTCAGCAGAACGTCCTACATCAGCTGTGTGAGTAAGGCCCAGCCCCACGCCCATGACGCAAACGAGGCTTGGATTATTTCTGAGACCCACCACACTAGTGAAAGGAGGGGCAGGGAAGCAGAGCACCTAAAAATAGGAATCACGGTTTGCTGATAACGACATGAAGTGATGAAAATGCTCTCTAGCCTTAGCCGTTCTGGTGGGGGGACAGAGCACCAGTGGTTGTTATTGCAGAGGGGAAGAGGTAGAAGTCGAGCGAAGTGAATGCCTTTTCCTGCGCAAACACACAAAGCCCATGTCGGCATGCTGCATTTCATCAGCTAGGCGTACAGAGCCTGAGTGAGCCACACACACCAGCGCATGCCGCAGTCCTGCATCCCAGAACCATTAAATGGGGGAGGGGTTGAACCTTTGGCTAAGAAGGGGCAAATAGCATCAATTTCATTGTCTGTAGCAAAGTGGCTGCTGCTCAGAGATGCAGTCTGCCATGGATAGCAGAAATACCAGCCAGACAGTGTCTCAGTGTGGACTGCCACTGAGAAAGAAAATCCAGGTTCATTTGATCAATTTCCAGCATCCCCAGCTCTTTGTGTCTCTGAGCTCTGCAAGGGCGGAGGCTGAGAGCACAGTGTGTAGGACACCCATGCACAGAGAAGTTTGACAGAGCATGTTTATAATCCCATGGAGTGGCACTTGAAAACACCAGCCAGTACAGTAGAAAGAAAGAGCAAATATTCTGCTGTGGGCTATTTCCAAACCTGCTTATGTTCCCGTGTGTTGTTGCAAAAGCAGCTTGCTTTTGGAGAAAGGCAATTCCCTTCAATCCTTGCGAGGCAATGGTGCTGCAGTTCCTCCAAACTTCACCTACCGAACCCTTGGATGTGTCATCATCATTTCCCAGCCCTGAGCCTATGCTGCCCGGGCTGCTGCCTGGATCTACACTGCCTCCCTCCCAGCCCTGAAACCCAGCCATACACCACTCCTGTCTCCTCCGGCTAGATGCAAAGGCAAAGGACAGAGAAAGCCGCCGGGGTACCATGCCAGTCCCCATCTATGTAATTAACATGCAACCGACACAGCGCCCCGGCTCTGCAGGGACCATTCCTGCCAGCCCCGCCGGCCTGCTAGGAAGGAGTCAGAAATCACTTACGTGGTGGAAACCGCTGCTGTTCTCCCTGCAAGGATTCTGCCTGTAAATGCTCTGCTGGGGTGAAGGCAGGCTGGCTGGTTAAGACTGGTTACCTAGGTGATGTATTCCAGGGCTGTGGGAAGAATTCGAAAGCTTCAAGGAGCAGCCTGGCGCTTTAAGAGCACAGCTGCTCACAGCCCCTGCTGGCTCCCTGCCAGCTGAGGACCTGAAGCATGAGGCCCTTGAGAGCCCCAAACAGCTGTCGCTCCCAGGTGTGACTGGGCTCCTGCATCATTCAGGGGCAGGTACAGGGACCCCAGGGCTGGATGCTACCTTCCTGCCCTTCCCTGCAGGGTTCTGGTAGCTCTGACTGATGACCGGACAGCTCCCACCGGGTACAAAGCGCCACCCTCGTCCTTGTGCACCCCTGGCACAGGCAAGTGCAGCCTGCTCTCTCCTGGACAGGGCTGGGCAGGAGCTGGGCTGTGGCACTGCAGGGCCTGAATGACAGTTCTGTGCACCCGCTCAGCCTGGGTCCAGGGAGGTTGCGGGTGGCAACATGCTTCCAGAAGGTGGCAACATGAGCCCTCACTGCCTGGCAGCACCAACCTGGGGCCTTCACTGTGCCCTCTGGCCCTTTGTGATTATGCTGCTCCATGGTCCCCTTCTCTTCCCCCGACCTCGCAAAGGGCTTCAGCACAGGAGCAGCCTCGCTCACTGGTTGCTGGTAGCTGAGTGCACAATCCACTGCCTTGCTGAACTGGGGTCCTGCTGCAGCGCAGCTCCCCAGGGAGCTGACTGTGCACCTGGGGCCCACAGAGATGGGCCTCATTGGTCCTGGGATGGAGGGATTGACCCTGCTGTGTGACTGGGGCCAGGGCATACAGCTCTGTCTCTTCCCAGCGCACTGTGTGTCACCCCTTTATTCCTGGGGCTCAGAAGAAAATTGAACCTGTGCCAGAAATGAGGCAAATGAAGCCCCCTGGGGCTCTCAATCAGGGGCTGAACTGGGGGCTGCAGAGCAGCCAGACCTCCCTGGAAGCAGTGGTTGGGGCAGGACTTGGCAACCTTAACAATGTTTTTAACATAGTTCTTTGGGGGGAATTTCCTAGATTTGTAAAATAAAACTAAACTGAAATCCCCAAGAAATTCCATAGCCCCCTAGCCCCATCCCCCTCTCACTGCCCCTCCCTGTGCCATCCAAGGGGCTCACACCCAGCTCTTCATCACCCCAGCACACACTGCTACCTCTTCAGCCAAAGCAGTAACCCTGCTCACTGCTCAGGGTGGAAGCAAGGAAGAGAGCAGGGCTGGGAGGGCTTCCAACCCTCAGCAGAGCTCACTGAATGGATGCTGCTAACCTTAGCGTCATCTAGCTAGCAATATGTCTGACAGCGCTTAGATGGGGTGGCTCACTAAAATGCCTGCTTTAGCTCAGCCATTAGTGCTTGGATGGGATGCAGGTGTCCATGGGTGGGGCCTTCTGGCCTGTCCTAGTGAGGAGGTGAGATTAAGGATAGGTCTTCACTGCAACTAGACACCCATGGCTAGCCCTTCCAGCTGACTCTGGCTCACGGGGCTTGGGCTGTTTAACTGTGGTGTAGCTATTTGGGCTTGGGCTGCAGCCTGAGCTCTGGGACCTTCCCACCTCACAGGGTCCTAGAGCCTGGGCTCCACCTCGAGCCAGAACATCTGCATCACAGCTACACAGCCCCTTAGCCTGAGCCCTGCAAGCCCGAGTAAGCTATCACGGGCCAGCCATGGGTGTGTAATTGCAGTGTAGACGTACCCTGAGTGATCAGAATGGATCCTTCGGGCCTTAGCGTCTATGAATCTCTACTTTGCCCATCATGCATTAGACCATTTTCTCTCCACCTTAGTACTTTCTCTCCACCTTCATCTCCCCACCTCTGACCTGTCACTCCCACACACTAACACCCCCCAAAACATGCACTGTGAGTGTCCAGTTATAAATGTTTTTAATTCAGATTCCTTAGCCCTATCTGATTTGATCTGACCCAAGTGCTGCCCATCCCTGAAACAGAATGAAACCAGCTCAACCATGAACCCTAAAATGACCCTCTCTGAGGGAGTCATTCTGGATGGCTGGTGCAAGACACAGCAAGGCACCTCTAGGCATAGCGTGCTAGGAGACTGTTCTGTACAGTGGACAGTGTGTCATAATGCCACACAGCATGAGCTCAGAAATGCTGAGCATGAGCCACAGCACACACCTGAGCAGTGAGAAGTACAAGAACATGGCACTATGCACCATGGCTACCGCACTTCCATGATGCACTCCGGTGACAAACCATGAGCAGAGATCACTGTGCCATATGGGAGATGTAGTCTGGCTGGGGAGCCTAGCCCACAGAGGAGAAAGCAGGAATTACAACTCCCATGAGCCACTGCAGTGGTATTTGCAAATAAAAACATAGGTATTCATTTTTTTGCTGAAAAGCTAACGTTTCCCATGTTGTTTGCAGGGTTGATGTAGCTATGTTGGTCCCACCATATGAGAGAGAAATATTTTCCATGAGCAATTTTGACAAACAGGTTTTTTTTTTCATTTTTGTCAAAATGTTCTACTGAACAACATCCATTTTCCAACCAGCAGTACTGGACCTAGCCAGGGGATGATCTATGTGGTTGGTCCCTATTGGGGGTTCTTAACAAGGAGACTGTGAAAAAACATCTTTTCTCACCTTCCCAGTGCATCCCAGCTCATCTTCTCCCACTTCATCTTCCTTGACTCCGGACAGAAGGAGCAATAGGCTAGAGGACTTTCTTCCAGACAGGAATGCCAACAGGTCTTGCTCTTCTTCAAGGAACTTGTTTTTTCACCTGTAAGCTGTAAGAGTCATCATATGATCATGGCATCCAATTCGCACCCACTGGGGGACCCTAAGTGCCAGCACTGCAGAGACACTGAGAGCCTGTTCTGCCTCCCTTCCCTTGGGTTACTTTCTGCCCCCCAACTTCCTTCCTCCCAGCCTCTCTCTCACTCTCTCGCCTTTTCAGCATCTCCTGAAATCAACTGCACTGCATCAGCACAGCCAGCTTAGAGGACCACAGTCCTGCCCTGTCTTAAAAAAACCCAGAAAACCAAGAACAGAAAACCCAGAAAACCAGGGTCCAAGCAGTAGGTGTCGTAGTTGACCCACCAGCCAGAGTGTCCATGTGTAACAGCCCAGCACTCCAACAACATCCCCGGAAGCCCTGCTGCCCCCACTTCTCTATCCTGTATCTCTTCCACCTTGTGTCAATCTGGGTGTTAGAAACAAGAGACATCAGGACTGGCAGGAAAATTAACTCTTTCCTGTTCATCACAAAAAGTTGTTAATAACATAAAAACCTTTAATATTTTGCCTCCAAAAATAAAACAAAGCTATTATGCAAAACAAATTTCATTAAAACCTATTAATGATTTTTTATTCTATTTCAGTATAAAAACCTCTTTTAATTTCTTATGTTTAATCAATAAACTTTCAGCTTTAAAATAAATGCTATTTTTTTAAAACCAAGACCTCTTGTAGTGAGGCAGAGTGGCCTCCATCTGAGCCTGACAGGGAGGGACCATGCCACTTCCCCTGATGAGTGGAACCAAACCAGCCCTGCCCCCTATGCGAAAGCAGAGGGGCATGGCAAGAAGTATAAAAGGCAGGCCCTGCAGCTCAGTCGAGTTGGAGCATGGGAAGAAAGTAGACATCTCTAGCCTGCTGCAGAACTCTGGAGACAAAATTGCGCTGTGCAACACTCTGCCCCCGGAGGAGACTGTCCATGGAGAGGAGTTGCCAGGACTGCCACCAGCAGTGTACCCTAAGGAGATGGCAGACCCTTGGACTAAGGAGCCCTGCTCCCAGATGGAAGTAGCCCAGGGAAACCAGGCTTCAGTCTGGTTGTGCTGCCAGAAAAAGAGTCAGTGTGTTTTGGTGGGATCCCCGCTGACTCAGTGGTGGAACCATCTGCCACTGTTAGGGCCCTGGGTTGTGACCTGGTGGAGTAGATATACACCTACACACACACACACGAGCACACACACATATATGCAAATACCTGCTTATATACACAGGCACATATGCCTGTGCCCACTCTCACACACACAACATTGGGGCTGTTCAGGGCTGTGTGTCTGGCTCAGACCTGTCCCTGTATGTGACCCTGAGAAGCCCTCAATGCTTGCTGGCAAAGGGATTACAGAAATGCCCTGATCTCTGTCTGTACATGCTGGCTCACCACAGAATGTGGTTGAGGTCTCAAATGAAAGCTGGGTTCATGCTGGCCATTAATGTTGTGACAGGTATGTATAGATACTATGTAACAAGTTATCTCCTGATACAGAACAAACAGGTGTATATTCACCTGTCTTTTGATCAGCCATGTAAACTAAGCATTGTAAATTGGCACCATGGAGGTCCCTTTGCATACAGCATCAATGGCGGCTGTTTCTAAGACATTGATAACTCTGATACATATACATTCAAGATAATTTTCTTCTATGGCCGACCCAGCAGCTCCACTTGCTCCCATCACCCACCCCACACGGAGGGGCAGCCAGACCAAATCTGAGTGAGTGGCATTGTGACCTGGCATATGGGGTCACAGCACCACTCAGGATTGGCCATCACACCACCTCCCACCCAAATCTGGTGGTCGCAGGCCCCCTGAAACATGGGCCTCGTGCAAGTGCACTGAGTGTGGATTGGTTAATCCAGGCCAGAATGCAGGAAATGTTCTACTTCAGCTGGGACAGAGGAGCTGTGGGGGTCTAAGCAGGATGGTCCTGCGACATCTGGAACTGTTGGGAGGTCAGGGGGCAGGTAGGTATCCAACTCCTACTGAATTTTTTTGGACACCCCAGCTTTCCTCTACCACAGAATGGCCCCCAAAAGCTCTAGACAGGGACGGTGAACCCCACAATCACAGCATAACACATGGACAAACCACAGGCAAAGGAAGCACAGAAATGGAGCTGATCCCAATACATGTTTCAAAAAATAACCCGCCTGACAGGAGTCCCTTTCTTGGGCTCCAAATGATTCAGGAGACGGCCCTGGTTTCTGCAACCAGCTTCATCATTTGTGAGGATTCCCCAGGAAGTTTCATCCAGTCACTTTCACCAGACAGTAACTGTTTATAAACGGGTCACACTGAGTATCCCTCGTTTAGATTGCTGTCATACAATCGGTTACCCAGCTCATGTGATATTGCTTCTGCTTCCTCTATTCTGTTTGAAACAGGAGAAGAGCAACAACAACAAAAAATGAACTTTTGGTACAAATTTGGGGAACTTTCCGGATCTGAACTAAATTCAGTATGTTTATTCGCAAAACTACATGCTCCGTTTATCACAGGCTAGTCTAGTCTCCATTCTCCTCAGCGCTGTAATATTGGAGCACCTTCCAATCATGCCATAAGCAACAGGACTAGAAACCAGAATGGAAAGTAACATCCTGGGAGATATGATGAGAAAGCAACAAAAGGACAAATACCCACATCTGGATCAGCACCATGTGTAAGCTGGGGCTTCATATCTAGGCAACAGGCTGGACTAGGGGGGCCAGGTTTGGATGCGATGGTGCACTGGGAGCTGACTGGTGAGACCACAGCCCAGCAGGACACCAACTTCCCATTAGTCACACGGGGCAGTGGATGTTGTGATGCAAGAGGTCAGGCACTGGGAGAGTTTGTTGCATGGAAGCTTGATGTTATTTCAGACATTTCATTTGAAAATTGATCATTTCTAAAATGAAATAATTAATGCTGGAGTTGAAAAGCAGCCTGGTATTCATTGTGTCATTATGAATTTCAGACTGGAAAGTTCCATGTCATTGTGATGTAGGCCTCCCACATGCTCAAAGGTTAATGTTCTAATTGGAAGGACACTGGGTAAAGTTAATGATAAAGACAAACAAATGCACACTCTAAACTAAAGATGTGCCATGAGTAAACTGCCTGACAGGCCTTGGTTAGCTAAGGACAGGGGTTGCTAGCCAGCCTCCGATATTGAAATGTCAGCATTCCATTCTGTTCCATCCATTTTTTTGTCCTTATCCAAACAGAGTCAGATCCAGATGCTCCCAGTCTGCAGGAACAATAAGCGTGTACAATGCATACAGTGGCTGAGACACAGAGAGGGAAAATTTGTTAAATAGGAGGAAAAAATAGGTGTGGGCTTAGAGGCACTAAGGAATTGTGAAAGGAACACTGGAAATGTTACTGGCCAAGGCGAGACAGTGGAGCGTGTGCTGAAACACATAGCTGTCTGCTGTGACTTTGGGCCAGATAAAGCTGGTGGTTGCTGTGGCTGGTTTGCAGCTGGCCCCTGGCTCTACACATGGGGAGGGAGGAGTGATCTGCAAAATCATAAAGGCCAGATTTTTTTCACATTTTCGTTGCTCCACATTTTACACGTTATGCCACTGGGCATATGAATGTTTAACCCATGATGTCTGGTTCCATTAGCACTGTGAAATCATCATTACATTGATCACAATGCTGTGAAAGTGTAGCTGACGTTAAAGCGATTGCAGAGAGGGCTGTTGTCCTGTGCCAGTGAGTTCAGTAGCTCCTAGATGAGTTTGGAACTTTGGGTACTTTGGTTTGTCACAGGGCTTCTCCTTCCCACATCCCCCTGCAGCATACAAGCGAGTGAAAGGGAGAGCATGTAAATTAACTAGAGAAGAACTGCGAGGTTTGGCTGAGTGACTTCTGATGTCACAAGCAATGACACTGCTTAAGAATGACCTGAACTATTGACCTGGCCCTGATTATAATCACAACAACCACATACAAGAATCATTAACAGATTGGCTTGGTTACAACAGACTATTGGGAACTGCTTACCTGCAAATGGCTTTTTAAAAAAAATAATTTTTCATTATATTTTTATTGACATTTTTGTACAAAAACATTCTCTACATGGTTATTGACATGTCTTATTTATTGAAAGCCACATTTTTCCAGCAAACAACGTTTTTTCAATAATCAGAGGGGTAGCCATGTTAGTCTGTATCCACAAAAACAACGAGGAGTCCAGTGACACCTTAAAGATTAACAGATTTATTTGGGCATAAGCTCTTGTGGGTAAAAAACCCACTTTTTAGATTCATGGAGTGAAAATTACAGATAAGGCATAAATATCATATTATCATAAATTATCATAAAATATCATAATTATCAAATATTTATGCCTGTATCTGTAATTTTCACTCCATGCATCTGAAGAAGTGGGTTTTTTCCCCACGACAGCTTATGCTCAAATAAATCTTTTAGTCTTTAAGCTGCCACGAGACTCCTTGTTGTTTTTGTTATTTCAATAAATAATTTTATATTAAAAAATTCACTAAATTTTTTCAGACAACAAAGTCCAGCTCTGTTTCATAGAATATCAGGGTTGGAAGGGACCTCAGGAGGTCATCTAGTCCAACCCCCTGCTCAAAGCAGGACCAATTCCTAACTAAATCATCCCAGCCAGGGCTTTGTCAAGCATGACCTTAAAAACCTCTAAGGAAGGAGATTCCACCACCTTCCTAGGTAACACGTTCCAGTGCTTCACCACTCTCTGAGTGAAAAAGTTTTTCCTAATAACCAACCTAAACCTCCCGCACTGCAACTTGAGACCATTACTCCTTGTTCTGTCATCATATACTACTGAGAACAGTCTAGGTCCATCCTCTTTGGAAAACCCTTTCAGGTAGTTGAAAGCAGCTACCAAATCCCCCATCATTCTTCTCTTCTGCAGACTAAATAACCCCAGTTCCCTCAGCCTCTCCTCATAAGTCATGTGCTCCAGCCCCCTAATCATTTTTGTTGCCCTCCGCTGGACTCCTTCCAATTTTTCCACGTCCTTCCTGTAGTGTGAGGCCCAAAACTGAACACAGTACTCTAGATGAGGTCTCATCAATGTTGAATAGAGGGGAATGATCACATCCCTCGATCTGCTGGCAATGCCCCTACTTATACAGCCCAAAATGCTGTTAGCCTTCTTGGCAACAAGGGCACACTGTTGAATCATATCCAGCTTCTCGTCCACTGTAACCCCTAGGTCCTTTTCTGCAGAACTGCTTCCTAGCCATTCTATCCCTAGTCTGTAACAGTGAATGGGATTCTTCTGTTCTAAGTGCAGGACTCTGCACTTGTCCTTGTTGAACCTCATCAGGTTTCTTTTGGCCCAGTTCTCTAATTTGTCTAGGTCCCTCTGTACCCTATCCCTACCCTCCAGCATATCTACCACTCCTCCCAGTTTAGTGTCATCTGCAAACTTGCTGAGAGTGCAGTCCACGCCATCCTCCAAATCATTAATGAAGATATTGAACAAAACCAGCCCCAGGACCGACCCTTGGGACACTCCACTTGAAACCAACTGCCAACTAGACATGGAGCCGTTGATCACTACCCGTTGAGCCGACGATCTAGCCAGCTTTCTAGCCACCTTATAGTCCAATCATCCAGCCCATACTTCTTTAACTTGCTGGCAAAAATACTGTGGGAGACTGTATCAAAAGCTTTGCTAAAGTCAATGAATAGCACATCCACTGCTTTCCCCTCATCCACAGATCCAGTTATCTCCTCATAGAAGGCAATTAGGTTAGTCAGGCATGACTTGCCCTTGGTGAATCCACGCTGACTATTCCTGATCACTTTCCTCTCCTCTAAGTGCTTCCTACCTAGTGGAATGGAAATAAATGTGAAATTTCAACATTTTTCATTACAAATGTTGTTTTCCAACCAGTTTTAATCACAGCCTATTTTCTTCAAAGGAAACTTATGGCTTGTGCCAGCAATGACTGTGTATCTGCTTCTGCAAAGACTTATGCATGTGCTTAACTTTACACACCACAAACCACTGGAATTTTGTCAGCGACTTCAGTGGGGCAGGACTTCACCCCATGAGCTGTCCTATTGAAATCAATGGGACTATCACAGAGTGTAAAATTAACTGCTTTCATAGATCTTTGTAGAATCCTGGCCTGGCTGTTCCTGATAGATGGTGAATTTTTGCCTCTTTAGGGACTGTTAAAAAAGAACCCAAAAATAAGTCTTAAAGGGCCATTTTTATTTAATTTTTACTCAGAAACTAATTAACAGATTCACTTGAGTAGCCTTAGAAAATGTAGTCTTTACTCTCCGATTATGTGCTGTGAATTTGGGGGAAATACACTGTATTTGTTGCACAAAATAAAGACAGTTATCTCCTGCTTCAAGTGCAAATCTCAATTCAACCTTAACTATGGACCCACTTAGGATGCCTCTAGAATAGATAAAAATACCAATAGCATTTCATAACTGCAACTCTATTACAGTCATTCATCTCTCCAGAATGCAAAGTATTTTTAAATCCTCAAACATTACGGCTGTTAGTAGCTAAATATAAATATTGAAATGTGCAGTAAACAGGAACTGGGATTTCTGTGCACATATTTATGTGCAGCTACCCTGGGGTTAGGCCGTGTTTGAAGTACGGTCACAGGCATATGATATTCTTTGATCAAGTTCTCGAGCTTTCAAGTTAATGCCTTTATCCCCTTTGGTTAGCGCAGCTCATAAAGTATGCATAGGGGCATCTTGTAACTAGAAAGATGGAATCCTGGCTGGGGAATGTTATTGACAATCAGTGTTGCTCTCTATGTAGGAAGCCAGTGCAGAGCAATCAAACGGCGAGCTCATTGAACGCCCAACTCGACATGTGCGACATGCAGCAAGGCAGGCCACAAAAGCGGAGACGTTGTTCATCTCAGCCTCAGATCCCAAGCTAGGGCTCATTCCTAGTGCTGAGCAGTCCCTGCTCAGCATGGCTAACAACCAGCTAAAACTGCCTGTGTTGGTTCTGCCTGTGCCCCTCGAGAGGAGCTGGCAAATGAGCAAACTACCTGAAGGATTCTGTCTGGCCTGGGGGTCCCAGATCATGTGCTAGCCAGGCCTATTTGCTGGCAGTCCATTCATTCAGCTCAGTTGGATGACTATCAGGCTAACAGTCACTCAGGAATAGCTGGCTAGTCGCTTGCTGTGATTGTCCATCATTCCCTCTCTTGATGTCTAATTGGTTGCCTTGTCTCTGCTCCTGGGCTGGAAAACCAGGGCTTTTCAGCAAGAAAGCAATCCATAACAAAGAGCTGGCTGGGCCAAACCTCCAACACTGTCGATCCGCAGTTTTCTGTTGTTGGAATAATCAAGAATCTGTGCACCTCATCACACCCTCTCACACCCTATTGCGCTCTATCCCACCCTCTGATACCATACACGATATCAGGCCGCTGCACTCCATCGCACTAGTTACACACCACTATGCTCTGTCACACCCCACCGCACCGTACTGCGCTTGACCAAAACACCTGCCTTCTTCGAAAATTCCTCCTCCATGGAAAATTTCATATTGCCAATGTTTTGTTGCTAAATGTGGAAGTGTGAAATTTTCCACTGGATGGAAATTCCAGCCCCCGCACAGGGCTAGCTGGGCACTGGGGGCTCTGCTTTCAGTTCCCATCTCCGACCCTGATTCACCACATGACCTTGAGCTTATCACCTGACCTCTCCACGCCTGGGGCTCCCCAGCGGCACATGAACCTGAACATGGTAACTCACCCCAGAGTCCACCTCTTTGCTAATGCTGCCTGCAGCTAATGGCTCAGGTGAAGTTAGCAGCAACATTTGGAATGGATCTAACAGTATCTCCATAAGGGGGAGAACCACCATTCTGGATCCAAACCCTCTAGTCCCTGACCCAGCTCTGGCTGAAAATCTCAAAAGCAGCTTGTTATGAGAGAAGGCTTGGGTGAGGTCATCTGCGTATAAGGAAACGTGCTGCTTCCTCAAATGCCAGCTATCCCCACCCTGCAGGAGCTCCCTTGCAAGGGGCACTTGTGCCCAAGAATTAACCCTGAGGTGTTGGAATGACAAGGCGAGATGGGAGGGCAAGGGGGAGAGGGCTCTGTAGCCATATTAGGGTTAAATGTGATGATTTGACTTGCTGTCAGCACAAGAGTTGGTGCCAGGGTTCAGTGGTGCCGGATGTCATGAGCTTTTGCACAGGATTTGTCCCAGCAGGCAGAAATATCACAGGACAGCTGCCTTGCAGCGCTCACAGCAGGGAGCACGTCAGTGTGAGAGCCGGGACACCAGGATTCCCTGCCCTAGTCTTCAGTCCTGCTGACTCACCGTGTGATCTTGGACAACAAGTCACTGAAGCCAAAGTTCTCAGTAGCATCCACTTTGTGCCTGGGCCGAGATACTGGGCTACAGGCCCAGAGACAGGGAACACCCCCCTAGTGGCCACTGCTGAAAATCTCCCCGCCTTGGAGAGCTGTAGCTGAGCAGCATCATGTATGGGCCAAACGTGATGTATTCCCGCCCATGCAGAGTCAGGGAGCTCTCTGGCCTGTGCTAGGCAGGAGCTCAGATTGGATGGGCAGAACTGTCCCCTCTGGCCTTACCATCTCCAACTCTGTAGCTTGTTGGATTCTAATGTCCATTTGAATGCGCGGTCCCATGGTGACGAGAGGACCTCCCCAAGAATGTTAGATCATCCCCCCAAGACTGCCCATGTCAATCAGCAAAGCCATGCTCACATGGCGAGGGCGAGGGGAGAAATGAGTAGAGGAAACAAAGAGCGGCCTTGACCGGTCATCGAATCCCGCCTCTGCAGTCCCAGTCCATGCTATCACCTGGAGCAGCCATGCCCCATGCTCAGCGCTGCAACCTTAACTCTGCCCCCTTGTGCAGATGCATTATGAGAACAGCCTGTAATTATATGATCACATGCTATTCTTTCCCTTTTGCCCCAGTTCCCTTCTGTTCCTATCTCCCCAGCACCTGCCCCATCCTCACTCCTGCTGCTATCCCCTCCCCCAGGCTCCTGCCCCTCCCCTTCTCCTCTGCTTCTGCCCCCTTTCCTCTCCCACACATCTTCTATCCTCCCCATCCCGATCCCCAGATCCTGACCCTGGGTCAGATTATTCCATGACAATGTGACCGTTGCCCCTTCAAACCAGTGCTCCATCTTGCCCTGCAGTGTGTGGAATGCTAACTGTCTACACTTCACTTCTTGTAAGATGAGAAATTGCTCTTCAAGAACAGATGCAAATTAATTGTGGAATAATTAATGGAAGCAAAACTGCATCTCTCTCCCATCTTCACGTACATAGCCAGGTGCCCAGGCCCAGCTCTGCTCTTAGAGTCAGGCAGCAGATCCCCAGGCCAGTGTCCTGTTCTGAGTGGGAGCTGTGCATGGGCGGGAGCTCCCTGTGCCCAGGCTGGTCTGACAGTCAGAGTGGGCCCTTCCGGCCCTTCCATTTCAGCTGGAGCTCTCTGAAGAGACAGCTGCCTCCTTGGGAGCCAGCCACTACCCTCCCCAGCTGGGAGATTTGCCTTGGACTGCTTTGTGCTGCATTGCTGACTCTGCAAAGGAGTGGCTGTGAGCGAAGGGGCGAACAGCTGCTCAGGGTGTCAGGAAGGCAGGGCAGGGAGAATATCCATGGGGATCAGATTGGGCCCCTATGCAGAGCCCAGCCTAAGGGGCAAAGGTAGCAGGCCAGATCCTGCAAGGTGCTAGGTGCCTGCGAAGAGGCTTCTGCACCTCCAGCCCCCATACCCTTCCTGGGAGAAAAGGGAGCTCAGCACACGCAGATCAGGGCCTGTAATCAGCTCCTGGACTCTGGACAGTCTGCACAGGCCTCAGCACCATAAAAGGCAGGAAGTGGCCACCGCACATCAGCCCCAGCCACCGGAGTTCTCTGCCCATGCTGCTGTAGGGAAAACAGACATGTCCTGGTAAGACCCTTCCCTTCCTTACTGGGTGGCATCGGGGTCTGGGGGGTCTTGACCCCATGAGCCATAATTTCCCCATGGCCATAGCAGCCTCCCCACCACCCAAGAACTCAGAAATCACAAGCCAGACTCCAAAATCAGGAGATTTATTTATTAATGATGAAATCAGGAAGGTTGGAGTCTCCTGCTTGTTGACCCCCTGCCCTCCACCCCAGTGTGAGTGATGGTCACAACATCGCCAGTTCCCCCCGTGCAGCGGAGGATGCGATCTCAGCCCCTCACCTGAGATTGACTGACACTCAGTGGGGTACAGCCCTGTGGATGGTGTCAAGGTGTCCCTGAGTCCAGCTGTGCCCACGCCTGCCCAGCCACCAGCCCAGGCACTCCCAGCCCCACCTTAATTCAGTGCCTTCCCCCCCCGCTCCACTAGAGTTAATCCAGGGCCTCCCAGCTCCACACCTGCCTTGCTTGTAGCCCTGCTTAGAGCTGGGTTCCACAACAGGGTGGTACCGTGCCTGGGTGACAGCAGTCCTCCCACGAGCCCACCCCATGACGCCTGCAGCTAGCCCTATCTTGCAGGAGCTCACACAGGGTGATCAGAATGGGCCCTTCTGGTCCTAACCTCTCTGGGTCTGTGACGCCGGACCCATGTTGGGACAGGGAAGTTGCTCCCTCAGGGGGCTTGGCTCTCCTGTGGGGGGAGAGGGCTCAGCCCAGGGAGCCAAGACCACTCACACCAGACTCCATGCCCCCATGCTGCCATGCCCCAGACCTGCCCCCCTGGGGAGGTGTCTCAATCTGTGGAGGGAAGATGGGATGAGCTGATACTGACAGCTGAGCAGCACTTCGTTACCTGCCGATTTCCAGAGCTGCTGGTGCCTGGTGTCCTGGAGACTCAGAGCCTCTATTGCTGTGTCACCATCCCTCCCCCCGGGCTCAGTCCCATGCAGCATTTGGGGCCAGGCTCAGTGGGAATGTGCTTCTCTGCCCACCCCCAACCCCTCCCACCCAGCCCCAGCAGGGGACAGCATGGTCGGTCTGCCTGCCCTGATGGCACATGGACAGGTGGTTGCCCTGGTGGTAATTGGAGAGGGGCCCTGAACTGCGGGTACTTTGCTGCTCAGGCCCATCTCCCTAACAGTGGTGAGGGTCATTAGCACCTGGCCAGATGAGTGTCGCTGAATCTGCAAGGCAACCAGTGGCAAGGTCCTGGCAAGCGCTATTTGCCATCCAATGTTCCTGTCTGGCAGCCGGGCTATGCAGCCATTGGCAGGCCCTGCAGCCATTCCTACAGCAGAGACAGAAGCTGCATACCTGAGCCGTGGGCGTGCCTCCACCCTTACCCAGCCAGCTGCTTTAGCACTTTGATCTGGTGACTGGCATCCCATTGCGTCTGCAGTTACAAAGGGCAGGTGTGAGCACACACACAGCCACGCCCATGGCAAAGGCTTCCTCTCCCCTCTTTCAGACAGAAAGCTCTCATTAGAAACTGCCACCTTCCATGGCATGGAGCTCATGGCCAGAGTCTCCCTCAGCCTCCGGACTCCCTCTGTCAAGCTGTTGGGTGGCCCAGAGCCTTTAACAGCAGCAGCAGCAATGTGATCTCTTGCCAGCCATGTGGTTAGTGGTATTGCATAGGGCAGCCAGCCTCCACCCTGCCCCTCTAACCCCACCTCCCTTGGTGCAGCAGCAACAATTTTACACTGTTGTACCTTCAGTTGCCACTGCTAAGCTCCTGCCTCTGTCCCCTGGGTTGTCCCCAATGGTACTCTCCACAAACTGCTCCCCTGAGTGTTCACGCTAAACTTCACTCAGGATGGTGGCCCTGTGTCTGAGCAGTTCACACATTATGGGTAGGAGGGGGCATGTCTATGCTTTTTTAGCTAGCGTGACACAAAAGTGGGCTGACGCACCAGGACAGTTTTCCCAAAGGGTTCATTTCAGAGGAATAACAACTCTTCACTTACTAGAGTTACGGCAAAGTTATTTAGAGTCCATCTTCCCTCCCAGACTATACACACAAAGAGGGTCAGCCCCGGTTTAAAATGGAAACTCAACACAACCTTCACTTTGGAGTTGCGCATATAGCGAACCTCTCTTAGTGACAGGCAGTCTCCCCAGACACACGTGGACAGTTATATATTACTGGTGCCAGCCATCCTGGGGAGCTCTGCTTGAAATAGCAATAGCCCTAGAACTTCTGAACCTGTTTAGTGGAAGCCAATGGAGCACACAGACAGACACAGCCATACGGCAGGTGCAGCACCAATGGATTTGTTTTTCAAAATTAACCTTCTCCTTCCAGGCTCCTCATTGGCATTGGCTTGGCTGTTCTTCTGCGAGTCGACAGCACATCTCAGGTAGGTCTGCACCAAACTCCTCTCAGTTCTGTCTGTTGCGCTCCATGATCACGGCCCTTCCATGTGCTTGCAATAGGCATGGGCACCGCTTTGCAGGAACTTCCCTTCAAACCCACACAATAGCTCAGGAGGATCTGCAATTCATTCTCCATCTAGCTGGCTCAAGGTGATGTAGTGGCTATAATAACATCCTCTGTGCCAAACCCTAATAGGATCCTACACTGATACATCCCCTGGTTCATGTGGGAAGGCAACATTGGTCACCCCTTTCCAGCTCTGATGGCCCCACAGCCAATGCTGACATCCATGATGCATTTGTAGTTCAGCTCAAATATTTCTGCTGAAGCATGTTGTGCAAGCAGTGCACCACTGAATGCTTGATGCGCTCCTTAACACCTCTGTCACTCTGAATTACCAAGAGTGTGTGAGAGTGCTGAGAGTCACAGGGCCCCTGCCTGCACTGCCTTGCGAGCAGGGCTTAAGGCAGCCATGAGAAGCAGAACGACCTTAGTTCTTGCTCTCATAGACTGTCAGGCCAGAAGAGACTATCATGATAATCTTGTCTGACCTCCTGCATATCACAGGCCACAGAACCTTGCCCACCCACTCCTCTAGTAGGCTTCTAACTTCTGGCTGAGTTAATGAAGTCTTGATTTAAAGATTTCAAGTTACAGAGAATCCACTATTTACTCTAGTGCAAACCTGCAAGTGACCCATGCTGCAGAGAAAGGTGAAAACCCCGCAGGGTCTCTATCAGTCAGACCTGGGGGAAATTCCTTCCTAGTGCCAAATATGGTGATTGGCTAGACCCTGAGCATGTGGGCAAGACCCCCCTTGCTGAATTCACTTGTAATATTACCATCTATGCTCCAGCCCGTCAGAGCAGCTATGAGCCTCACTCCCCTCCCTGCCCCCCGGGGCTTGCTGCCCAGAGCAGGTGGAGGATCCACAGCTCCCCATAGCAGCCCAGGCTCCCTGCGTGGCTCTTACTATTGCTTGGCTGTGACTTCTGGCATGGCCGGGGCGGGGCCTTCCTTGGTGGGAAGAGAAGGAGCATGGGGTGGGGCCTCATGTGAGGGGGGCTAGGGCCCGCCTCAGTCCCCCACCAGGAAGAGGCTGGCACCACCTTGGGCAGATGCAGAGCAGCACCTCAGGGAATCCAGGACAAATGCTGCCCTGGAGTCATTCAGCCTGGGACTGGGACTGAAATGTACATTTTGGGACTGTCCTGCCCAATTAGAGATGGCTGGTCACCCTAGATGAAGGCAAGCTGCAAAGTTTGAACCCAGAATGAAATGTCCCCAGGGTTCAGGTCCAAGTGCTTGGTTCCACCCACTGGAGTGGTAGGAGCCACATGTGAAGTTGTGATCTGGGTTCAGCTTTCAATCCACTCTAGCATTTTTAGCAACAGCGCTTTGGTTTGGGCCTAGCATTCTTTGCCAGCCAGTTGGCACTTGCTGTCCTGTGAGACAAAGCCCCTCTGACACTATATGGCAAACAAGGGCAGCTTCTGTGCTGTTAGAATTTCCTAACCAAAGGCCCACAGCAGATGAAGAGGAGTGAGAAACCAGAGGCAGTTTTGCAGAGGGTCCTGCAGAGAGTGGGGAGCCAGGGGCACTGCATGCAGAAAGCACAAATGTAGTCCCAGGTCCACATCTGTGTGTGTGAAGGGGCAGCAGCATCCTGCCCATGCCAGAGTCTGGGAAGCTGAAATTGGAGGGGAGTTCTCCAAACCAGGAAAGTGGGCGGGATGGCTGCTGGATAACAGCCCACTAGTAGCTGCTTTTCCTGGCCCTTGCCCCTTGCTCACCCACTGAATGCACGAGAAACACACCTTCCCTACTCCCCCCACTAACATCCAGTGGGGGAGATTCTCATTTACATTGAAGCCTCTTCACTGGGCCTTACAGTGCATGTAAAGGTAACATACACCTACTGAAAGGCCCCATTACACAGCCAGAGCAGTAAGGGGCCATGGTGCAAATGAGAATCATGCCCCATGTGTTATTTGAACCATCAATGTACTTGGCCCAGAGAGACACCAGCCTGGGAACCTGTGTAACGGCAAGTGCCCCTTCTGGTTGGGTGTGTCTGCAGTCTTTAAACAGTCCCACTCCCTGCCCTGGTATCAGGCCTTACCCCTAGGGCTTCCTCGATGGAGGCAATGGTTTTGTCCTCTCTGAGCCCTTCTGGCCCCATCTCTTCAGCTGGTCCACTGATTAGTTCAGATCCCCTTCTAGGGGTTTATTGCTGTCCAATTATAGGACACTTCCCCAGTGGCCTATGGGGGTCCCAGCCCAAGGGCCCTAAGAATAGCAACTATGTGCCACCATGTCCTTTTAACAAACTTATTTCAGTTCCCTGAGCCACTTCCCCACAGCCTGAGCCTTCTTCAATGTTTCTCCCTTACCTCAGGGCTCTTATGTGTCAAGCCCAGCAGCCAGCCAGGAGGTCTTCTTTCCCATACCCCACTCCCTGCCAGAACTGAGCTGTCCTTGGTAATGCAGTTCCCTTTGGTCAGCCAGGAGCATCACCTGCACTCCACTAGCTCCAGCAAGGAACTACCTATGCACTGCACTGCGGCTCCTTTTTATATGGTCCTCTTGGGCTCTGATTGGCTGCTTCCCCTACAGCCACTCTAGGCTGCCTGGAAGACTCCTCTACTGCTCCTTTCCTGGGATGGGTATGGCAGGACCCTGAGGCCTCCAGCAGGGGGCCTCTGGGCCTAGTCCACCTCATCATACCCTGATTTAGGGCTGGTCTACACTACCGAGATCAGCAGGCAGCGATTGATCCAGTGGAGGGTCGATTTATTGCATCGAATATAGACACGATAAAATGACCACTGAGCACTCTCCCATCGACTCTGGTACTCCCCAGAACGAGAAGTGCAAGCGGAGTCAACGGGAGAGCGTCAGCTGTCAACTTATCACAGTGAAGACACCACGGTAAGTAAATCTAAGTACATCAACTTCAGCTACGCTATTCACGTAGCTGAAGTTGCGCATCTTAGATCAACCCCACATGGTAGTATAGACAAGCCCTTACAAATTAAACAAAATATTCCTCCTCATTCTTATACCAGTATCAAAGTTGGTTAGAAACTGGTTTCCAGTGTGACATTACAGTACCTGTGTCACAAATGGCATTGTCTGCTAGCCAGACGGCTGAGTCCACCAGTATGAGGTGCAGAGGTAGCTGTGGTAGCTGAAAATGTGGTTCTGAAACACAACACAGCGCGACTGTGCTCAGCAACAGGCTGCACTGATCCTGCCCCACCAAATGGCTGTAGCCCCTGCAAACAGCAGACACCTACCAGTGTAACCGTGCGGTGCAGAGTAAAATCATGACAGTCCCACAGACATGGAGCCCAGTAATAGTGGGTCATGTTGCTTGACATTGGGAGATAGTGAAATCATGTAGCCCTTGCACATGAACCTGTCTCCACAACACTGGAATATTCAGGGCAAACATCTCCTCGCCACTCACAGAGGCAATAGCAGCTCAGCAAAGCAGTGAGGTTTGTTGATTGAGGAAAACAAAACCAACAGCATCAGTTAAGCACTAGAATTAACACTGCCATTTCTAAGCCTATTAGGTGCCTGTTCTTAAGGTTTTAGGAGTGCACAGAATCAAGTCCATCCATTATCTGGGACATGGTACCACTTAGGTTTTATGCACTCCTCACACAGTCTGCACTACAGAAAACTCCAGGCTTTGCAGCCAGGGGTTCAGTGGATAGATAGGAGACCACAAAGAGACACCAAAAGAAACAGAAATTTTCTCTGTGTAGGGCGAACCTGAGTTCCCTAGCAAGTCATGAATGCAAGGTACCTTCCTAGTGGAATCATCAAAATGTAGGGTTGGAAGGGACTCAAGAGGTCACCTAGTCCTCTCCTCTATCCTGAGGCAGGATTAAGTGTACCTAGACCGTTCTAGACAGTAAGAGAGAGCGCTTCCCATCTCCCTTAAGAGCTTTCCATCTCCCACCAAACCCCTGATGGGTATTTTCACAGCACAGTGGTGTTTATGAGTGAGACTTTGAGCCACGACGGGCTCTAAAGGCAAGAGGAAACTCATTCAGCAGACAGATTTTTGGAGCGGTGTCCTCTGCGGTCAGTTGTTACTCACCACGAGATCCCATGTGGGTTGGCGAGTTCTTGCAGTCCCTGCCCAGAAATGTCCCTCTTGGGACCTTCTGAACTCTGGCCCCAGGTGGATGTGCTGAGCGAAGACATCAACACAATTGGAGTTCATCATGTTAGAACAACAGTGGAGTCATTCCTTTGCTGGATCAGGGCCTTGATCTTTACTTGTGCATCATTTCTTTTTCCCACAAAAGCCCAGCTGCCAATGAGCTCAGAGATCAGAAAGTCATCTCATTGCCCAGTGGAAATAATGACACCCCAAATAATGCAAATCTCTGGAAGGGACACAGATCCCTGACGCCAAGCATGAGAGGATCCTCTGCTGAGGAGATCAAGAGGAACATTTTCAAAAGCACCTAACTGACAGGAACATCAAGCCCTGTTTTTCAAAAGGCACTTTGGAACCAGAGTGTCACAGCAAGTCATACGTGTGCACTTAGGCATGTTTGGAAATTGTACCCCAGCTACTTTACTTCCTTACTGAAAGGAGGAGAAAGAAAACTCTTCCCAATGACGTCTGCTCCGGAAGAGACTGCCCATCGGGTTGAGTTTGTAATCAGACTTGCAAATGGCCAGGTATTTTGGCTCTCAGTAGCAAGTGCTTCAAAAGCAGGTTCCTCCCCTCCAAAATGAGTGCCCATCCCAGGAGAATGGGAGGCAGGATGAGGGCTAACTACTGTACAGCTGGAGGTTTGGCTCAGATATTTGTCCAAAGGTCTGTGATGCCCAGTGGCAGCTGAACCTCCCTGCTCTGGGCCCTTTAGTAATCACCTCCACCCCGTTCCCTGTGCCGCAGACTTACTGCTGGTCCCAGTTTCCCACAGCAAGCATTCTGCAGGCCCTGCTAGGGGACGACTTCTGGGGCTGCGGCTCAGTATGTGCTTGGAGCAGGAGCAGTCAGGGGCCTGCAAAGCTGCCATGCCCCACGAAAGGAGGTGTGTGGCTGCCCATTGGAGAGCGCAGAGAGAAGGGAGCAAGGGAGTTCTAAGGAGTCATGGGGTTCAGAGAGCTCATTGGGATAGTGAGTCATGGGGACAGGGGACAGGAGTCTGGGGGAGGGGCACAGAGAGAAGGTGGATGCAGCCAATGCATTGGGACCCTCTCACTTCATGTGCTGCAGTCCAGGGAGGATGCAGGGGGCACGCTAGCTCCTCACCTCAACTTAGCAGCAAGTGGTGGGAGCAGGGCCATTCACCACCACTCTGGAGTGACTGTAGGCTCTGTGCCAGGCCGAGATCATGGGAATGTGCCAGTCGCCTACCGTCCCTCTACTTAATACCAAACCAGCACTTGTCACAGTGAGGCCTGGCTCTGCCCCAGCACGTGCTCATCTGAACACTGGCAGCACTCCTGCCTTATAACAGCTCATCATTCTCCTCAGCATGGACAGACGTGGCTGGTGCCTGGCCTCCTCGCTCATACAGCACGGCTGGTGCCCTTGAGGCAAAGTACCTGGGGTCTATGCCCATAGACAAGCATAGGAAGCTGGCTTGGTTCATCAGATTTGCTTTGCTACCGAGATGAATCTCCTGATGCGTTGGGCCAGCACCAAGGCCAGCTGAAGAGTCCCCCCTTCTGCCCTGTGGCAGGAGTGTGTGACAGCGGTTACAGGGACTGGCCTGAGCCTTGCTAGCGACTGTGGTGTTGGCAGGTAGCTGGCCAAGGCCTTGCTCTGACCCGATGAAAGTCCTGCACAAGTGTGAAATGACTGTCACTGCAGGCTGCATTGCCCTGGCCTGCATGCAGCAATGGCAGCTCCTTCCAGATTGGAGCTGAAGGAGTCCTGGCTCCCCACTTCAAGAGGCAGAGCGGGTACTAGCTGAGCTGCGAGAAGACAGCGTTTCTCTGCTGAGAGACCTGGGGCCACTGGCATGTGGGGAGCACACTGCTGGCCTGTGACAGGGCATCACTTGCTGCCCACTGGCAGAGATGGGGTTGGAAGCCATGCCAGTTACCTCTGCTGTGCTGGTGCACTGGGACATCTCCACCCCCATCTGGTGCTTATTCCACTGCCCTGACTCCATAACATAAAATAACCCAACATACCCAATGTCACAGTTATTCCATGGTCTCCTGGTCCCCCACCTTGCTGGCCCACAACGAGATCTGGCAGTTCCCCTCTGCCACACAAGGACCCTCTGGATAGCTTCCCACTGGGAATATGGCTGTCTCTACCACCTGAACTACGTCTGTCAGAGAGCCCTGGTGCTGCACTGCTGTAATGCCAGGGCAGGTCTGGGTGCACGGGCTGAATGCCAGGCTGGGAGGTGAGGAAAAGTGCATTTTGTTTGTTCGGGATGTCGCGGGCTGAATGTGCAACCCTGAACGGGTGCCACAGCTGCATCAGTCACCCCCGCAGTGCAATGGGGGCTGTGAGGGTATAGCTGCTGACCAGCCTAGGACTGGATTATTTCACAGCAAAGCTCAAAGCTGCTGGCCAGGGCAGGGGAGGCGGGAGGGGTTCACTTGACTTGTCTCTGTGCCCACCGGAGGCCATTAGCTGTCCAGTGAAAAGGGAAGGTCCCTTTCTGCTCACTTGCTCTTTGGTTTCAGGTTCTGAAAGAAGGCAAAGAAATGGAGGGTTCCTTGGAACAGGACATTAAGAAGCAAATGTAAGATAATTATTGCTAATATTATCATCGTCACTGTGACCTGTATGGCAATTTCTTGCAATAGCCTTGAAAAATCTTACATAATTAAGTTTAAGTGTCTTTGGGGTCCATTGTATTAAATGCAAAGGTTACATTTTACTGTGGGTTGGGATTTAATGTAACCCCTCTTTGTAGGGGGTGATGGGATGTGACCACTGGGAAATGTTATGAACTGCAGAGGCCCTACTTGTAGTGGAAGGAATTCTCTGGTAATCCCAGATTTTCCTTAGTCAGGCAAAAATGAGTGAGGCCAGGCTTGCCATGGGGGTTAATGATTGCTTTCTGTTTGACCGTATCCTGCCTGTTCATTAACTGTCTCATGGAGGATCTGGAGTTAGTTAGGGTTAGTTAGAGCGTGAAAAAGCTTTTTCATTGAAAAGTAATGTTGCCAAAAAATGGCTTTTGTCAAAAATGAAAATGTCATGGCAAAAATTTCACTTTAAATCACATTTCCCATTTTTGGCTGAAAATTCAAATATTTTTCAGTAACATTTTTTACTAACATATTTTTCAGTAAAAATTTTTCCAAGAAAAGTCACAAGAAAATCTGCAGGAAATTTTAAAGGAATTATATTGATTTTGAGGGGTTGTTTGAGGCTTGTTTTCCAAAATTTGGCATACTTTTTAATAGTGATCACTGTAAGAGCAGACAACCCTGGGTTGTGATTGGCTGAAAACAGTCACATGATATCAATAAATCTCAACTATTTACCCCTTCAGAGGAGGACAGCAGTGTATTGAGTCCTGGGACAATATTAACTAATTAGATCATATATGTATATTTGCATATGTCTCCTAATTGGCTTCTGTGCCAAAATAAATATGTATCTGTAGAAGCAGCAAAGAGTCCTGTGACACCTTATAGACTAACAGATGTATTGGAGCATTGCATCCGACGAAGTGGGTATTCACCCACGAAAGCTCATGCTCCAATACATCTGTTAGTCTATAAGGTGCCACACCACTCTTTGTTGCTCTTACAGATCCAGACTAACACAGCTACCCCTCTGAAACTTGTATCTGTAGGTTTCACTCCCTCTCTGTATTTGCCAAGCAGATAGGAAAAGGTCTAAATCCTGTTACTTGCATGTGCAATCTGATGCAAGCACAAAATCAGAGGTGGAGTAGAGGCCTCTTTAAAGGGATGTCCTTCAGAAGTCAGAATGTATGTAACAATAGAGCTATTGGGCCAAATTCACCAAAGGCCTAAACAGACACAGTCCCTTTGTCCACTGAGTCATTGGTTCCATATCAGTCTGTTAAGATTTATGATAGTCTAATGAATTTCATCTCATTATTTGCCTCCAGATTAAACAGTCAAGATGTTTGCATCCTCACAGGTGGCTAGCAATTGTTATTTTATTATGTGGAAAAAAGAGTTTATTAGTTTTTTCTGTGGCATTTTTGTTCTTCACAAGCATCACAGGAACAATCAGCTTGAATGAACAAGCTGGTGTATCTGGTACTGGCCCCAAATTAATCCTCTGGTCATCATTTTGCCTTTTGAATTCTCTGCTTGTTATAATTAAGCTGGATGAGTCATGAAAATCCTAGTTCATGAATTTATGAATCCAAATCCCAAGTCTCTGCTACTCACAAACATTATTCATGTTTATTTGTTCTGTAGTTGCAAGAATTCAGATGACCACTGGGTTTCCATGGAAATGTTTCTGAATCCTGAAATACTCACCAATTTTAGCACTAACAGTTATTTGGCCTAACACTCCTTATTGGCTACTCTTTATTCTCCTGTTTAATAGGTTTCAGTAGCCAGTCAAGGAGCAGGAACAATGCCATGTGACTTAGGCAGCCTGTCACATATGATGAATAAAAATATAGCATTGAATGAATTGCTTGAAAATTACCAACCAAACGATGCAGCGAATAGCATATTAGGCCAAATAATTATTAGTGCTACAATCTGTGACTATGCAATCAAAACAGAATGAATTCTGGTGCATCTAATATTGTTCACAATGAATAATGCACCCAGCTTTACTCCTGTCCAGTCACAGAGTGAGGGAATGTCACATGGGCACCAGGAGCTGGGACATGTTCTTAACGGGGCAGCGCTGTTCTGGACATGTATGTGGGGACTCATCAGTGTGTAGAAGTTTTGGGAAGGAACTAGGCCTCTTCTAAGGGGATCTTTGGTGAAATGTTCCTGCAAGAAGATGTTTGAAATGCTAATGAGGCTAATTACTCCATGTATGTGGTTTGGGATTTCCTGGCTGAAACTGGGGAGGAGAAGAGGGGGGGTTACAAAACTCTCAGAGTCAGGAGACTTGGCTTCTATTGTGAGCTCTGCCACTGCCCCATTGGGTGACCTTGGGCAAGTCACTTCCTTTCTCTGTGCCTCAGTTTCCCCAGCTGTACAATGAGGCTAACCTCCTTTGTAAAGCACAGCTGGAAAGGGCTACATAAGAGCTAACTATTATTATTAATATTTCTTTTTCTACAGTATTCTGGGCATAATAGCTATTGAGCCACCCCAGAATGAAGAACAAACAGCGGATATTGATCCTGGAATGAGGTTGTTGTCTCGTGATGGCGCACAAGGCAGAAGAGGTAAGCAAGCTGAGGGAACTTTCTCCTGCTGGCATCCTCAGCATGCCCAAAAAGCTAATGCTTCCCCTGTCTCCTCCATTTGCAGCGCCCAGGAGTGCTGGAGACCTGCCAGCCCCGCTGGGTGCCAAGTCTGCAGTGGTGCCGGAGGAAGACCGAAACCACATCTATCACCCGCCAGATGCTGCTCTGAAAAAGGAAGGCCCTTTGCAGATAGCAGAACTGTATGCTGAAGCTGTCAGTGGCCCAGAAGAAGACAGAGACCATCTCTATCATGGCTAGGGGAGGAGAGTTGATCCTGTCTACTCACCTGTAATAAAGGAAGAGTGATTGTGCTGAGTGTCCCCTCTACCCTCTCTCCTTGGCTGTATGTTCCCTTGGCCCTTTCCTTCCCAGGATGGGGAGTGTACCAGCCTCTCTCCTCCTGCCTGTCCTATCAGACCCTGAGTCTTGGCTAATAAGAAGGCTCTGGCTTCAGGCTATGTCAGGCTCTATTCTGAGCTATCACTCAGATGGCAGTTGCTGGGACCGGCAAGTGTGCGGGAAGATGGTCGGCTGGCTGAGGTCTCTTGGCAAGAAAGCATCATTATGAAATCTGCCCTTCCCTGAGTGTCATGGCTGTGAAGTGTCAGGCATCCCCAGTGACCCAGCTGTGACCCCAGCGTGGGGTTAGGAGAGGCATTTGCTGTAGCAATGCCCTAGGCAGGGAGCTGCTTCTGGAGAGCAGCTTGCTGCTGTTATTCATTCATGCTGAACGGTATCTACATGCTGATTCGAGGCAGCTGAAAGCTTGGAATTGCAGCAGTCCTGGAATCAGTTTGCACCCACAGGGAGCTGGCAGCCCCTGTGTACAGAATGCCCTTCCCCCCCAACTTGGGGATTCTGGGACATGTCTACACTGCAGCTAGATACCCGTGGCTGGCCCATACCAGCTGACTCAGGCTCATGGGCTGCTGGGACACTGTGAGATGGAAGGATCCCAGAATCCGGGCTGCAGACTGAGCCCAAACGGCTACACTGCAATGAAACAGCCCCCAGCCTGAATCAGCTGGCACACACCAGCCATGCAGGTCTAATTGCAGCATAGACATCCCCTTAGTGACACTAGCCTCAGCTGGAAGGCTTAATAAATATCCATCCCTCGCTGGAGGAGGCTGCAGAGGGGGCTACTGTCTCTCCAGCATGGGACCTCATCACCCTCAGATGCACCCACTCACAGGGCAGGCAGTGGTGGGAAAAGGAAGGGTATTCGTGAGAATGCAGGGACAGCTGCTAGAGCCAGGCCTGCTCCCAGCTTCACACGCTTCAGCCAGAGGGGAATCCAGGAAGGCACAGGGCACCGTGGCCATGTCTACACTGCAGGGGGAGTTAGCCCAGTTACAGAGGCTTGTGTTAGCTCGGCTCAAGCTAGCAGCTAAAAATAGCAGCTTGGACTTTGTGGCCAAGCAGCTCAGGCAGCTGCTTGGGCTCTGAAGCCCCCCTTGTGCCCTGGGTCTGAGCTCAGGTAGCTAGCCCAGGTCTGCACCAGAGCCAAGGGCCACATGGCTATTTTTGGTGCACCGGTTCAGGCCCAGCCAGCAAAAGTCTGTCTGCCCAGGCCAGGAGAATCCCCCTGCTGCAGTGTGGACACACCCTATGTGTCCCAGAAAGAATCATTGCCCTGCAAACCCCAGGGACCTTCCCCCACACATTACACCCCACCCCCACCCCCGTGCTTCCCACCCACCCCTACCCCCCGCACTGTGCACCCCACACAGAGCCCCGCTCCATCCCACACCCACTCCTCCTCCCCACTGTGCACCCCCCACACACTCCTTCCCTCCACTCTGTGTGCCCTACACCCACCCCCTTCTCCCACACCGTGTGCCCCTACACACGGTACACTCCTCACATTCACCCTCCCCCTTGCTGTGGGTTACCTGGGGAGGTGGTAGAATCTCCATCCTTACAGGTTTTTAAGTCTCAACTTGACAAAGCCCTGGCTGAGTTCATTTAGTTGGGGTTGGTCCTGCTTTGAGCAGGGGTTGGACTAGATGACCTTCTGAGGTCCCTTACAACCCTGATATTCTATTATTCTAACTCTCCCACACCCTCTAGTCCTCTCCTCAGGGCACCAAGGCCTCTAGTCAAGTCACATGACACCCCATGAGCTAAAGGGCCATCAAGAACCAATGGGGCACTTTTCAGTGCTGGCTCTTACTGGCCCAATAGCCCTGTCCTGCTGGGTTATGGCCTATGGGTCCTGCTGCCACCAAAGGGCTTGGCAGGGTGGGGGTGTGATGAGCAGATACCCTTCACCCCAGGGCTCCTCAGGGCTGAGGCCGAGCAGAATGGGCCCGGTTCAACTGACGCTTTGGGGGAAAGTCTCTTCCTTTGCTGGGCCTGCTCTCCTGCTCACTCACCCCCGAGTGAGGAGGCCAGGCCCTATAATGGGCTGCTGCTGGGCTGATAGCAGGTTGGGGCCCCTGAGATTTTCTACAAGCCTTTGTGCAGGGGCATGAGGGCTGGGTTAGCGCCTCTGGGTCTCTTCTAGGCCGTGGCCTTTGACTCCCTGGGACCTTGTGCTTCTTAACTCACTGCAGGTGTTAATGGAGAGAAAGAACGAACACACACACACACACACACACACACACACACACACACACGGGGTTCGGTCGGTTCGGTTTACAATTGCTCTGCCTAGCTCCATCTGAACAAATACCCTACAAGAGCCTCTGACATCATGGCTGAGCAACAGATCCAGGGTTGGGTCAGTATTGGCGACAGACAATCCTTAACTAATCAGGGCTGGACAGGGCCATTTCTCACCCGAACGCCCCATGCAATGCAGAGGGGAGTTGGGACAGGGCTTTGCATTAACCTATTCACAGCTGTTCTGACTGCCATGGCTATACAAAGGACCAGGGTCCCAAAGTCAGCTGCCCGAACCAGTTACTTGCTTCACAAGAAATTCTGGCAATGATTTATTACAGTAAAGGTAGGGAGAGGTGTGTGTGTGTGTGAGAGAGATTTAGTGAGACACGGTGCACTCCCCAAGCTAACACAGGTTTGACCATCCCACCTCCCTAAATCTCTCTTGCTCTCTCTGTGCTGTTTTCATGGGGAAGCCTTTGCACAGAGGTTTCTCCAAGTGCACCCTTGGAGTTGGCTGCCCCAATTCTCCCATTCTACTGGCCTAAAACCTGACCCTGTTTCTGTGGAAGATAAGCGTGCTCATGGGGCAGGGGAGAAGACAACGGGCCCCCATCCCATTTTTAGTCTTTGCTGGCCCTTGGCTATGCTCCCTGGGCCTGGAATCGCTCAGCTGGGTTGCTCTCCATGGGTTGCTCTGGCCAGTCTGTGGGGCACGTAGAAGCTGCATCCATCTTGCCAGGCTGCTCACAGAAGGGTGCTGGGTGCTTAGGGCTGTCCAGGCCAAAGGAAAGTAAGACAGGGATGAGAGTAGTGGGGTAGGGGACAGGTGGCAACTGATCCAAGGCCAGGATAGAACTAACAGGCTGGATGTTTCAATGTGTCTATTAAACCAGCCACTAGGGGGAGGAGGCAGATATTTAAACAAGGAAATATGGGGCTGTTTCAGGGCTGTGTTGTGCACTGTTGGATCTGTGAAAGTGTGGAGCTATTGCCAAGATACATGCATGTTGCCTGAATAAAAAGAATGTTAGTGCTCCAAGACGGAGTACAGCTGTTTTACACGACAGCATAGGGCAACAAAGTGGAATCAACCACACAAGAGCAGAAAAAGGAAAGGCCTGGGAAGTTATCTGTAAGGAGGGCCTACATGCCCTTACAAACACAGTCCCAGAAGTTGTGGCTGGTTTCCCTATTTCACCATTTAATTCACAACACCGGACTTGGACGAAAACTGCAACAAATTATTTTGTTTTTTGACTGTTAATGATATTACAGGTAAGACAAGAGCTATTATATCTGGCAGTGTAAATGTGTTTACAGTTTAATGAGAAATCTGTTAGCCTCTGAAAAACCTGAAGCTACAACTTTTGATGAGCTCATAAATCTATTTCAGCCCAACCTCCGGCAATTTAGTAGAACAATTTTAGTTTAAAGATCGGTGAAGGAAATCCAGGGAGGCAGTAGGAGAATTTGTGGCAGAACCAAGGAAGCACTCAAGGTTGTAATTATGGTGCGACTGACACAAATGACAAGAGACAAATTAATTTGCAGCATTAATGATGAAATGCAAAGGAGATTGCAGTCTGAACCATAATTAGCATTTGAAACAGCTCTGAAATTGGCCCAGTCTATGGAGACTGCAAATAATGTACAGGATTTACAAACCCAAGCTACAAGAGCTGGGGTAGATGGAAATAGCAGGAAACACATGGTACTACGTACAGAATTGCAAGGCAGCTTGGGAAACAGATCCCAACAGCTATCAGACCCGAAGTTTTCCAGGGCCCCCGGAGCGAGTGAAGGACCCTGCTCCAGAGGCCCTAAAAAACTCTCGTGGGGGCCTGAGGCAAATTGCCCCACTTGCCTTCGCTCTGGGTGGCCCTGTTGCCATGAAACAAAAAGTTGAAGTTAAGTTAAAAAGATTACAGGCAACTGGTATTATTGAACTTGTGCAGTTCTTTGAACGGGCTGTGCCAATAGTATCAGTGTTGAAGCCAGATGTCTCCATATGCCTATGTAGTGACTTTAAGTTAACTGTACGTAGTCTCACAGTTGGAACAATAACCAATTCCAAAAACTGAGGATCTGTTTGCAGTTTGAGCAGGAGGGCGATTGTTCATAAAATTATATGAGCCATGCCCACCAACAGATCATCCTGGAAGAACAGTCCAAGCAGTACATCTGTGCAAATCCTCACAAAGGACTGTTGAAATATAATTGGTTGCCTTTTGATGTGTCCTCGGCCCCTGCTTTTTTCCAAAGAACCATGGATAGATTGACCAGGGAGTTCCACGTGTGGCAGGATATCTGGACGATACACTAATTACAGTTACCACAGACACAGAACACTTACAATGTTTAGCAGATTTGCTCAACAGGCTAAAGGATGCAGGTGTGCACCAAAAAGGGGGTGCAGTGTTCCCTCAAGGCACATGAAGTGATATTCGTGGGTTATAAAGTGGATGCCCAGGGGCTACACTCATCAGAGTGAAAGTCAAAGCAATTTGGAATGCCCCAGCACCTATGAATATTTCAGATCTGAAGGCTTATTGAACTACAGGAAGCTTTTGCCAAACTTATCAAAACTTCTAATGCTTTCTGTAACAGCCTGGCACCCACCTCTCACAGGCAAGCCTTCTGGTCATATGTGTCTGCAGTCTTTAAACCAGTTCCAGCCCTGATATCAAGCCATACCCCAAGGGATTCCTCCTGGGAGGCAATGGTTTCACCCTCTCTGGTCTTTTCTGGCCCCAGCTCAGCCACTAAGTAGTTCTGAACCCCTTCTGGAGGCTTATCACTGTTCAATTGTAGGTCACTTCCCCAGCAGTTATGGGAGGAGACCCAGGCCCACCCACTACTCCAGATCCCAGCCCAGTGACCCTAAGAAAAACAGTCTCATGCCACTGTATCTCTTTAACTAAACTGCTTTCAGTTCTCTGGGCCATCTCCCCGCAGCCCCAGTCTTTGCCAAGGCTTCACTCTGACCTCAGGGCTCTTCTATGTTCAGGCTCAGTAGTCTGCCAGGAGCTCTTCCTTATTCCCCAAGTCCCTGCCCGCACTGAGCTGTCCATGGTGTTGCAGTTCCTTTTGGTCAGCCAGGAGCACCAGCTGCACTCCTCTGGCTCCAGAAAAGAACTGACTGTCTCTGGCTCTGCAGCTCCTTTTTATATGGCCCTCCTGGGACCTGATTGGCTGCTCCCTGGAGCTACTCTAGGCTGCTTGGAGGACTCTTCCACTGCTCCTTTCCTGGGACAGGTGTGGCGGGACCCTGAGGCCTCCAGCAGGGGGCCTCTGGGCCTAGTCCATCCCATCACACCTCTGTATATCTTACTTAAAAATGGGGTTAAATGGTATTGGAAATCAGCTCAGGAACAAATGTTTCAGGATTCTAACTATTGCTGCAGTTCTCATAAGTCCTGATCCACTATCAATCTGACAAAGAACTAATTTTGACTTGTGATGCATCTCCTGGAGTGATTTTAGCTCACGGGATGGAAGATTTGCCAGAGAAACCAGGTGGCTTTGTATCCCAGACTTGGTCTTTTGCTGAACATACTTATTCACAGTTAGAGAGAGAAGGATCAGCTGTTATTTTGGAGTGCAGAAATTTCACAAATATATGTATGAGCATAGGTTAACAATTTGCATTGAACTCAAACCCCTGATCTCACTGATTCCTGAGATGAAGGCTGTGCCACAAATGACATCACCCAGAATCCAAAGATGGGCAGTGACATTAAGAGCCTATGAATATGCCATTGCCTACCAAGCTGGAAAGAGGCTGGGAAATGCAGCTGCTTTATGCCATTTGTCTTTAGCAGAGACATACGAAAAAGACAAAAGTGAAGAGACAGCGTTACTAATGGACTGTCTCAATACACCTTCAGTGACAGTGTTACAGGTAAAATCATGGACTGGTGTAGATCCAGTATTCACAAAAGTGGTGCTAAGGGGATGGTCCCAGACCAAAGTGCTTCAGGAGCTCACATCTGATTATAAGTGACACAGTGAACTTAGTGTGCAAGACGAGTGTGTATTATGAGGAGCACAGGTCATCGTTTCAAAGCAAGGACGTGTCGAAATAAAGGATGAACTACATCAGATACACCCAGGTATCGCTAAAATGAAAGCATTAGCCCAGAGTTACATGTGCTGACCAAAGAGGGATACTGATATTGAGAGTGAGGTACATACTGTTCTGTCTGTCAAGAGAGTCACAAGGCTTCTACTGTGGCTCCATATCATCTTTGTCAGTGGCCAGAGAAGCCATGGAGGAGAGTACATAGGGATTATGCTGGACCATTCCTAGGAAAAATATTTTTCGTACTAGTGGATGCACATTCCAAATGGGTAGACATCTAACCCATAAATAATGCACTAGTGAAGCCACCACAGAAAAACTAAGGCCCACTTTTGGTATCTGTAGTTTACACAAAAAGCTTGTATCAGATAATGGAAGTTCATTTACTAGTATGGAAATTCCAAAAATGTATGAAGCAAAACAGCATTCAACACATTACAATGGCACCTTATCATTCATCATCAAATAGGTTAGCTGAATAAGCAATTCAGTCACTTAAAGAAGGTATTTAAAGAATAGCTAGAGGTACTATAGATATGAAAGTGTCTCATTACCTGTTTAATTGTAAGAAAAGACTGCAGTCAACCACAGTCTGTCCCCAGCAGAGATGTTAATGGAAGGAAATGAAGGTCAAAGTTAGCTCTTATCCATCCATACTTACTGGGCAAATACAGCAAAAATAACAGAAGCCAAAAGCAGCAACACGACAAATATGCTAAAGCACATAGTTTTATTGTTGGAGAAGCTGTTTATACTAAAAACTTCGGCCTGGGTAGCAATGGGTGCCAGCTATCATTCAAGATAGCACAGGACCCGTGTCCTGCACAGTCATGCTGGGGGACAGCAGGGCTGAGTGCCGACACTGAGTAAAAGGGTGTGGTAAACTATGGACATGCTAGTATTGCTGCAATGGAACTGCTGTCTGAGGGTGCCCAGTGGGGTTCAGCACTGGTTTCTGGAGGTCTAGAACGGTGTCCATTGGACACAATATCAGCTGTTACAGATAGACCTCCTGGATTGACTGGTCACGTGACCTCCTTGCAGACAGACGTTGTTCCTGAAAATGCAGCATTGAGGGTGGGAATTCTCTTTCGCCAAGGTTGACCTGAGGCATTCTGCACTGGAGAAACATTTATTTACCTGTTTAAGAGGTGATACAGCATAACAGTGATGGAATGCCTGTTTATTTAGAATTATTATTACACCTCTACCCCGATATAATGCTGTCCTTGGGAGCCAAAAAATCTTACCGCGTTATAGGTGAAACCGGGTTATATTGAACTTGATTTGATCGGCTGGAGTGCACAGCCCCACCCCCCCGGAGCGCTGCTTTACCGCATTATATCCGAATTCATGTTATATAGGGTGGCATTATATCGGGGTAGAGGTGTATTTCAATTTGAAGTGCATTACTTATTATTATGGTTGGTTTTGTAAGTTGTGTAGTAAATCATTAAAACTGACCCTCTTTTATCACGTATTTAATGCCCCAGGCACTAGGAGGAGTAGGCAGCTAGTTAAACAAGGAAATGAGTGGCTGGTCCAGGGATGTGGTGTGCATTGTTGGAGCTGTGAACCCCAGACGTGTGGGTCTGTGGAGCTATTGCCAAGATACGTGTGTGTTGCTGGAATGTAAAGACAATAAAGAAGTTGCTGCATGCCTGGTTGATGCAACCTCCCCAGCTCCCTCCAGAGGAACTGGCCAGGACACAACCAGGGGACAGCGATGCCCAGCAGTTGCTCAGTGGATCCCCCTGGGGCAGTGCCACAGTGGCACTGCTGATGGCTGGCATGGGGAGTGCTGCTCAGAACAGCAGTGTCCCAGAGTGGGCTGGGGTCTACTTGGTGTCTCCAAGCCACCCAGTCAGAACCAATCCCAATAGTCCATTAGGGTCTGCCTCTCATGTGGCTTGTTGCCATGTTATGCTATACAAAGCACACGAGATCTTTTATAGAGGAGAAGGCAAAAACGCCGCATTTATTGAGAATACAGCAGTTAGCATATGCTTTTCAGTCACAGACAGACACATACACACACACAGAGTCCTGCCAGTTGATGTTTATAGTTACCATTCCACAGTCTGGATCAATCTAGTGGCCAGTCAGATTGGTCGCAGAGGGGAGCCGGGCTCTGTCGGTTGTGATCCGATACTCCTGGAGTGTGGCAAAACGAACCCAAAGTCTCATGGCAAAGCACCCTGTTCTTATAGTCTTTTTTCTCTGTTGAAGTCTATGGATTTTGCTGTGTCAGTCTCTGTTATCTTCTGATGTAAACATTCCAATACACCTCCGAGAGGGTCATCCTGTCCTGGTTTTGATTCAATTAATTTGTTTTGTCCTTAGGGGTGCCAGCCTTACCTCAGGGTCTGCCCTTCCTTCTTTATGGATGCACACTGATGGTTCTCTGGTGTCCTTAAGTCTCTTCACTCCTTCTTTCTTGATCATCTGGTTATAACAATGGCCTTCACACCTTATCTTTTCCTGATGCATGCATTTCTCACTCACATGAACAGTCTTTTACAGAGATCTTCAAAGGTTTACAGCAGTTTTTATGTTGAGCAAGAAAAGGCACTGTAAATTAAGCCTTTCTAAATCTTATAATCAAAACAATTCTCATTGGGGCCCAGGCCTTCAACATTCCTCTAATCTCCTTAATGTAGACACAATACAAGATCCTGTCTCTTACTTTCTAAATCTTAAAATGAAGAAATGTATATTTAACTAGAGTGCCTAATTTGTAATACATATAGGAAACCCTAGTAGACATTATAACTTATCCTAAAACAAAAGGGTGACCATAATCAGTCATAAAGATTGTTCTGGTCTGTCATTCCTTTCTGCTATTCAAAAAGGGTAGCTGGCAGGATGAAATCAAATCATACATTAATTCTCATAGTACAATTATAAAATCCTGCTCCCACAGCCATGGTGACTCCATAACCCACCAGACCCCTTAGCCCCCCTTCTCCCCCAAACCAGCCCTTCTTTGAACCCAAACAAGCTCCTCCACTCTGTCCTTGCACTCGGCACCAGGCTGATTCTATACCAATTTACATCCCCCCTTCCCTGGGTGAAATGAGCTGCCAGGAGTCACTGGCAGGAGCGGAGGAAGTGCCCTAAATGTGGGGGGAGCCAGAGGAACCCAAATTGTGGCCCCACCCCTTATGCCATGCTGCCCCCCCAAGGCTCCACCTCCATGCTGCCTCTTCCCCAAAGACCCCTTCCCACATCGCCTCTTGCCCCAAGACCTTGCCCCCCATTCACTCCTCTCTGCCTCCTCTCCTGTCACTCACCCTTATGGCCAGTAAAAGATGCGGGGGCCATGGCCCGCTGACTCCCCCTGTTCTGGCACCTCTGATGTTTGACCTGGTGAGGGCTGGGCCCAAAGGCTTCGGAGAGGTGGCTTGTGGGTAACTGAGGTCAGAAAAGGGATCTCAATTCCAGCTGCATCCAGGCTCCCCCCATCTGCCAGCTGCAGGTCCCAGCACTTGCACTGAATATTCCTACAGCTCTAGCCCAGGCAGCATTCACTGCCAGCACTTCCCTCAGAGAGCCGACTCTCCAGCTGCTCCCCTCTCACCCTGGTCTCCAGGCATGGGACATGGTGGGCCGTCAGAGTGAGGCCCTGATGAGCTGGGCACATGACACGCCTTTCCAACGCACATGGCCTGAACCACAGCCAACACGCAGTACGGGCAGTCTTTGGTAATTGTATTGCCTACAAAGGCTGTGGAAAGACAGAGATTGACAAAACCTTTCCCATCACCCAGTCCTCCAGCAGCCCCAGGCCATTCCCGAGTAACTCATTCCCACGGACACAGACCTCTGGTTTCTGTCAAAATGTGCACAATAAATCCATTCTGAAATGCCAGTCCATTAAAGTCATCTTAATCTCCAGTGCAAAGAGATAAGCTGAATATGAAATAAATGCTGCTGCTTCCCATTGGCTGGCTGGGAGCAGAGATACTCTGGCTAGTTCAGAGTGATTCAAACCATGTTTTGGCACATTTTCCCAGAGATGACTCCCGGCCTTTGATGCCGACTCCTCTTTAATTGACAAGTCTTCAGTCTGGCTTTGCGGTTTGTGGCCCCCTTGCAGCGGGGCTCTGCGCCGCCACATAGAGTTTGGTTACTAATAGGCTGCTCAAACGCATCTTTATAAAACATGATGTGTCACGACCAAGCCATCACGTTGCAGGGGGAGGGCCAGATGCTTTGGGGAGAGCAGGATATGAGCATTTTGCCTTTCTCTCTGTACTGCCCAGCTGACCTGCAAGACCAGGTAGTGGAGGTTACCCTGAGCTGAGAGGGGCAGGAGGCGGAGCATGCAGTCCCGGCCCGCTAGTTGAATCCCTTATGCAGACAAGGCTTGGCTTTTGCCAGCCACAGCTGATCCATTAATTTGGGGAGATTAAGGAGGAAGGATGATTCAGGTGCTGGCCTGGGACTGGGGAGCCTAGGTTCATAGGCCCCCCTGGGGCAAGTCCCTTAGCCCTGGATCCTCAAAGGTATTTAGGATTGCTGTGGAGTTAGGTGCCTGCAAACTTTTCAGGCCCTGGGCCTTAGTTTCTCATTGCCACATCCCCCATCCCTGGCTCCTAGTGGGCAAACACCTCACAGAGCGGGAGTGTTCAGCTATCACGGGGATGGGGGCACAGTTTGACCAGGCAATACTTGGCGGATGGAGCCAGCTTTTTCTCCTGCTAATTATGCTGCTGTTGCCAGGCCGCCTCTCCCAGGTTCAACATGAGTCCTTTCATGGCAGGTGCTTATTTCAGCCTCTTCATCCTCTCCCGATTTCTGTCTTCAAACTCAGAGGTTTGCTGTCCAGGCCAGAATGGCTGCCATCACCCACCACCGTCAATGGGACTGGAACCACAGGTTGCCCTCTGCCAACATGGAGGCCCTTACCCAACAGCCTTTGCAGGGGAAGGTGAGGCTGCCCCCAGTAAAGATGGTCACCAGCTCTTGTTGTTTCCCAGTGGTCCTGAAGCCAGGCTGACCTCAGGAAAGATGGTGGCTCCTTCATGGAGGCTGGGTTGTGGGGACAGAGGCACACAGGATAACCAAACTGATTTTTTTTTCATTTTCAGGCATTTGGGGTTTTGATGAAAAACAAAATTTTGCCTAAAAAGCGAGCACCTGTCAGGAATCAGGTCACTGAGCTGAAACCACCCCATTTTTCATCGAAAAATGGTTTAGACAGAAGATGTTTGTCCAGTGTGACACTGGCAGACCATGTGCCAGTTCATGCCAAGGCCCCTAGTTCTCACTGACTGCTGACAAATGCTGGAACCAGTCTGACACCCAGTGTGTTAGTAGTGTTAAAATAGGTATTAGATTCACAGAGCTATGTTTAGTGTTTGGACTTTATGAAATGCTAATGGGTCGTTGAAACTCACATTATAAGGTAATATAAATGTGTTTGCTCTAAAACTGTACACAGCCAGGAGAGAAGCAGTCTAAGCACAAGCAAGAGATCCCCAGCTGTTCAGCTTGGGTTAGCCCTAAAGGAGACATAGAGTTTGCACATTACAGCAGCTTCCATTACTTTTTGAAACCTGAGACTGTTACTCATTTGTGTGCGTATGTTTACCTGCTTTCACCTTGCACGTAACTCAAATTTCTTTTTCCTAGTTAATAAACCTTTAGCTAGTTTTATTATAAGATTGGCTACAAGTGTTGTCTTTGGTGAAAGATGTAGGGTGCACTTGACCTGGGGTAAATGCGTGGCCCATTGGGACTAGGAGTAATCTGAATATTGCCAAGTATCAGAGGGGTAGCCGTGTTAGTCTGGATCTGTAAAAGCAGCAAAGAATCCTGTCGTTGACAAAGAGGGTATTCACCCACGAAAGCTCATGCTCCAATATGTCTGTTAGTCTATAAGGTGCCACAGGACTCTGCTGCTTTTGTAACCCTTCTGCCCCTCTGAGTTGGCAGCAACAAGGGCCGGGTTCAGTATCCAGGGGTTCCGTTTCAATAACCCAATGCCAAACCAGCTCGAGCCCCCACCCAGTGACCTGGGAAAATCTTACACACACCCCTAGGTGCCTCAAAGAGGCAATGCTTCCCCTCTCGCAAGCACAGAGTCTCGGTGTAGCAGAAAAGGTTTAATACATGAGATAAACAACAAACACTAAATTGGGGAAAACACCTCAACTAGAGTTCATAGACCAAACCGTGAGCAAAGACCCACCCCAGGAAATTGGGCTGTGTCCTCTTTCCTGGGCTCTTGAGTCCAGCAACCCCCAAATCACCCACAGTCCCAAAAGTCCCACAATCCCAAAAGTCTCTGTCCTGGGTCAGTGCAGCCCCAAAGTTCGAGGGTCTATCTGCAGAGGTCCCCCCCCCAGCCTGGGTAGAAAGGGGCACCTTACGTGGTCCGGGGCCAACTGCCCTGCCTCTCCGTGGGTTCTGCTCCCACCTTCTTCACGAACTGCTCCGCTTTACCAGCCGCTCCACTCTGCTCCTCCAGCCATCCTTACAAACTGCTCCGCTCCACCAGCTGCTCTGCTCTGCTCGCTCTGTGGGCCGCTCCACCCGTCTCACAGCTACTCCGCTCTGCCAGCCGCTCTGCTCCACCAGCTGTCCCGTGATCCACTCCAGCCGTGCCCACAAACTGCTCCACTCCGCCAGCGGCTCTGTTCCACAGTATAGCTTTGGGCTCCCCACTAGTTAGCACAGTACTCAGTGCTCTCAGCTCAGTAATTTCAGCTCTTTAGTGATTTTCAGCTCTTAGTGGTTCCAGCTCATAGTAGGGGAGCCCCAGTGCTAGTGCACCATTAGCCCAAAGTGAGTTCAGCTAGTCTGGGTGTGTGTCCTGCTTCCTAACAGTCTGCCCTGAGGCTGGCACTCATGACATTCCAGACAGCTTGACACCGAGCCCTAGCACTGAGCACACACCCTCGGCTCCCCATGGCACAGATGGGGAGCAGGAGCCTCACTTTTCTGCACTATCAAAAGTGGCTGCTAATTGGGGGCGCTTCCATGAGTGTGTGCTCAGTTTGAGACACACTCGAGGTCCCGGGGGAGAACACCAAAGATGAAGTCCTCCAAAATAAACTGCAGAACATCAGAGCAGGGCCTTGGTGGGCGACTTGCCTGCTGGCAGTCCTGCAGCCAGGGGATACTGCCCTGCTATGGGGAAGAAGTACAGGCCCAACCCAGTTCATGAGACTGGAGTTAGGTGATCCAGTGCTGTTCCTTGCCAGTGCCCTGTATGACAGATCCTCATTCCAGGGGGCCAGACGTAAACACCCTTTCTCCTCACAAGGGAGCAAACAATGCCTCCTGCCGCTGACATGCTTCCTGCTGCTGCTGAGTAGTGGTGCCCAGTGCGGTCCTCAGCACCTTCACTTTGCTCTGTGTCTGCATGGTTAGAGTGCAAGCGCCTCTCAGCCCTCCTGCCCCTCTGTCCGTGTCCATTTCCGACCTCCCTCCATGTTTCCCATTCCCAGGGGCCCAGTATGCCCTGGGCACATCAGGGAACTCCCCAGAGACGCTGGTGCACTGGCAGTAACAGGGTGTGTCAGCAGGAAAAGCTAGGCCAGGCCCCGCTGTATGGGGAAACCACTGCAGTCAAACCAAGCAGCTTCTGTGTGAGTTCAGGGCCTCAGCCTGGCGCCATGGACTGGAGACAGTCCTGCCGCATGTGGGGATTACAGGGAATGATGCCTTAGTAACAAGGCTAATTACCGGGGGCTGTGGTAAGGACAGGAATGAGCAGCATGGAATCAGCATATGGGGCGTTACTGAAGAGATTTGCAGATGAATCGTATCCTATGAAACAGCCAGCCAGCGTCAGCTGTGCAGGGACAGCAAGGAACCTGCCTGGGAGCCCAGTTCGGGGGCCTTTGAGCCAGCTGTAGTTTGTAACCTGATGTAATAAATAGATCTGTCTCTCCGCACATAGACAACACACCACACACTCACAGCACACACCCACACTACACACAAGCACATTCAAAAACTCCGCACACAGATGCAAACTAATGAACACACACATAGACAAACACACCGCACGCTTGCAGCACACACCTAGACCAACACACCCAGACACACACGCACGTTCAAAAACTCTGCATGCAGCTAAACACACACACTTATACAGGCACATGCACACATAGACACTCGCTTCCCACACCCTTAGACAGACACAACCACGCATAGACAAACACAGACATAGACAGAAGATAAACACACTAACACAGAACATTTGAAAGCTCGTCTCTCACCAACAGAAGTTGGGCCAACAAAAAATATTGCCTCCCCCACCATGTCATCCTAACACAGACACACTCCCATGTAAACACACGCACCCACATACAAAAACACCCCCTCGCCACACACACACACAAAAACATTGCACACATACACTCTTCCAAGCCACCAGACATACTTGTTTCTCTCCCATCCACCTGCCTGTTGACGTTCCCCCCTCTTGCAGTCACAATATTCTCCTCCATGGGCCCACCCTGAGACACCATTGTATCACAATTCCTTCAGCCACATTGTCCTGATGCTCCTGCCACCTTCTTGTCTGAGCTCCCAAAGAGGAACAAGCGAGCTTGGAATCAGCTGGCCCTTGTGGAATCTCTACAGCCTGAAACTGACCCACCCAGAAATGTGCAAGGAGAAATCTGAAACCAGCCTTTGCTCAACGGAAAAGATGCCACGGTCTCTGGTCACCTGGGAAACAGATAATGTAGCTTGGGTCTCGAATCTCAGAGCCAGGAAGGGCAGGGCCCCAAGGGGGATGACTTTGGGGACTGGCCTACACAGCTGGGTTCCAGGACAAAAGCCCAAATTTCCATAAGGCTTGTCTGAGGTAGAAGCAAGGAGAAGGGATCCCGACTTGGCTGTTCCCTGAATCAGAGGAGGCAGCTGCGGGAGCTGAGGATGGATGAGGGCAAGAGGTGGGAATGGTCCAGTGGGCAGGAGACACTCAACCTTCTCCAGCAGTGAGTAGATGCCCCAGCTGCAACAAGTGCCAGATCTAAGCCCATTAACACGGCTCCACCCAGTCTGCTGGGAGGAAATCACTCCCCGTGTGGGGAGGGCTCCAGGTCAGTTTGGATGGGATTAAAGCAGGTGTGCAGGGTTTGCATGGGGAAAAGCTCTGCCATGGAGTCCTGCATAGGGCTCCATGCAGCACCCATCTGGATGGCACTGCAGAGACGCTCAGGAGGAGGGTGCAGGGATCCCACTCTGCTCCACACCTGCTGCAAGGAAAGCCCTTCAGGGACCCTCCCCATGGCTAACAGTAGGGAGAGCAGAGTCCAGTGCCTCATCCCAGAGTGGAGAGGGCTCCCCTGACAGCCAAGGAGGAGGCTTGACCCAGGTCCTTCTCTGGGGAGCGGGTTTCATGCACCACCCCAGGGATGAGGGGTTTGGAGTGCAGGAAGGGGCTCTGGGCTGGGGCCGAGGGTTTCAGAGTATGGAAGGGGGTGCGGACTCCGGATGCGGGGGATGGACTTTGGGGTGGGGCTGGAGATGAGGGGTTTCGGATGAAGGAGGGGTCTCAGGACTGGGGCAGAAGGTTGGGTTATGGAGGTGTGGGCTCTCGGGTTGGGCCAGGGCTGAGGGGTTTGGGGTGGACAGAGGAGGAGATAGACCTGGGTGTGGGGGTCGATCATAGGATGACTATAAGGATATGTGAAAAAGGCAAATGCAATCCCAGGATGTATCAGGGAAGGCACTTCTAGCAGAGAGATGGAAGTATTAATGCCACTGTACAAGGCACTGGCGAGCTCTCATCTGGAATCCTGTGTACAGCCATGTTCGAAACAGGTGAATCCACACTGGAACAGGTGCAGAGAAGAGCTACTAGGATGATCAAGGGAACAAAGGGCCTGTCTTATGAGAGGAGGTTGCAAGAACTTGGCTTGTTGAGCCTAGCAAAATGCAGGTTGAGAAGGGCTCTGACTGCTCTCTACAAATCCATCCAGGGTAAACACCAGGGAGGGGAATGAGCTATTGAAGCTAAAGGACAGTGTGGGCACAAGAACCAATAGGGATAATCTGGCCATGAACAAATTGCGGCTGGAAATGAGAAGAAGGTTTCTAACTGTCAGAGGGACAGTTCTGGAACGGCCTGTCAACAGGAGCAGTGGGGCAAGAAACCAAACTTGTCTGAAGATGGAGCCAGGATGAGATGAGGAGCTGACTGAGACAGCAGAGGACTGGACTTCCAGCCCTGTGTGCTGGGTTTGTCAGGGCAGTGATCAGAGGCCACCATGGGAGATGGATGGATGCAGAAAGCAAGTGGTTATTTCTGAAGGGTAAAGGCATATGTTTTATTTCCCCTGGTCACTTTTTGCATTATTTTTGCAAAACTTGGTAGAAAAATTCACCCTTGAGCAACAACCTGGAGTACCACTTTCAAAAGGGCCTAGGGATCATCTTTAGATGTGAATTAGGCACTTAAAAGTCTCAGTTCAATTGACCTTCAATGAGACTTGGGATCCCGTGTTCCAGAGTTTTAAATGTAGGTGCCTAACGATGCTTATAGGTGCCTGGTGGGGTTCTCAAATGCGTCTAGGTGTCTAACTCCCATTTGAAAATCCCACCAGCCGCCTTGCTGCATTTTTAGGGGCCTTTGAAAATCTGGCCCTTTCGCACATCTGACAATTTTACATCAGGTTGGGAGAATTCCCCATCTACAAATTCTGGAGCTAGGGAAGGGGCCTGTAGAATGGCAATTGTAAATGAGCAGCTGCCCCAACATGCCCCAGCCAATTCTATAATAATAATTAATAGAGTCTAATAAATATTGTCAGCTCTTTGGGGCAGGGATTGCCATTTTGTTCAGAGTCTGGTCTATGCCAGAACCCCAAAGGGATGTGGACTCCAGCGTGCCAGGTGCTGTCCCTGCAAGTAGTTGGAGCCAGTCCCTACCCCAGGGAGCTCCCAGATGAACTAGACAGGGAGGAGGAGAAAGGGGCTATTCTCACCTCACACAGGTGGGGATTGGAGGCAGTGGGAGTGGAAGTGATGTATCCAAAGGTCTCACACACAGTGGATCCCAGATCTCCTGGCTGCTGAAGGCCCTGCTGTCTGTGATGGGGGTAGTTTTCTGCCCAGAAATCAGTTGCAACTTCCCTCTCTAAAATTCTCCCCTTGCCTGGGTGCTCCCCTGGCACCTCCTGGTGTGCTAAGGACATCCCGAAGGGGCCCAGCAATGCCACAGGCTCAGGGGGGTGGTGGGGCACTAGGAGGTGCCAGGAGGGGTTTCCAGAGGGAAACATGGTATTGAAAAGTGCCTTTGTGGTGCTATGTGGCCTCTGCAACCTGAGTTGGGGGCAACGGGGATGGGGGGGGGGGATGCTGCAGGGCTCTTGAGTTGACATAGGAACTTTCCACCTCCCATTCACGTGCTGCCTCATCTCACACTATGAACATTGTTTCAGCTGAACCTTAGATCCTAGGCTCCATGGTGACCCAGGACATGCTCTGCCAGTTACGGAGACTCTGACCTGGAACGGGCCTTTCAAAGGGGCAGTCGCTGCCTGATGTTCAGAGCCATCGCCCGAGCTGGCCTTGAGCATTGTCTCCTACAGCACCCCACTCCAAGCAGGCTCCTCTCTCCTCACTGTACTTCACGGACCTCACCCTAGACATGGCCCCTGCCTTGAACCACCTGGGCAGCTCCTCACCTGCCGAACAGCCACAGCTCCTGGGAGCCAGCTGCACCTCCGACCCCGAAGGCTTTGCGGCGATAGCTGGCCAGGCACACAGACTCACATGCAGAGACACCAGCGTCGAGCACACAGCCCCCAGATGTGCAAGCCCAGCCCATGTGTGTAGGCCTCTGCCCAGAACAGGAGCTGGGAAAGGAAGCCAGCCTGGGAGGAAAGGCTGGAGCCTTTGGCTAGACAAGGGCTGAGGTGGCTCCAGGAGAGCCCAGACAAACCTGAGCAGATTAGACTGCAGATGAGGAGATCACACTCCCAGCAGGGAGAAGCAGGTGCCAGCTTCCCTCCCTCCAGTGCTGCCAAGTGCCTTTCCCCCTGCTGCCTCTCTGTCTCCACAGACTGGGTGCCCGATGCTGGCCCACTCTCTGGCCCTATGGCTCCACCAGCGCAGCACTAGGAAAAAAGCCTCAGCTGGGACAGCTCTAAGGTCTGTCCCCCTGCCCCTGAGCAAGGGGCAGGTCACAGGCATGCCTAGCAGATGGGGCATGCATACTGGGGCCAAAGTGGCGGGCATAAGTTAGAGCAACCTTGAGCTTGTCCACATTGCCCCGGGGAAGTGTACAGGTGGCACAGAGCCACCCCTCAGGGCTGCCCCAGGAGATCTGAGGATCAGAGCCCTGCCACCTCCTGTGGCCAGCGAAGCTCAGATTGCAGCCCCCTGGGGCTCAGCACGTTAGGGCTGACAGAGTTGAGTTTTCACTACAGCATGAATTTACTTTGACACATGGCGGCAGTGGAAAAAACTTTAGCTGGAGAGATAGATAGACAGGCAAGCAGACATCCTTCCAGCATAGAAATATCGGTTCCTCTTTTGTACACATCTTGGAACAACAAATTAGTTCCACCTTTTTTAGTTGAGTGACTTTCTGTCCCAGATGAGGATAGTCAAGGCTGCTTTCACCTGGGCTTCTTTACATTCAAGGGCATCTGGCCTGGCCAGTCTAGAAACAAGTTCAAGCCAGGCTAAAGGAAACAAGAGCAAAGGACATTTCCCCGCCCTCACCCAAATGAAACCAATCGATCTGTGACATCCCAGTGTGGCCCACTGCTGCAGCCAGTGTGCAGAAGAACTTGAATTGTTCTCTTGCAGCTTCACAGCCTAGGAGGACAGAGCATCTGGAGGGGGAAAGCAAGCAAGAATTATTCCAGGACTCAGGGTATGGCTACACTTGAAACTTCAAAGCGCTGCCGCAGCAGCGCTTTGAAGTGCGAGTGTGGTTGTGGCGCCAGCGCTAGGCACGTACTCCACATCCTCGTGGGGTTTAGCTTGCAGCGCTGGGAGCCGCACTCCCAGCGCTGTGGCACTGTTTACACTGGAGCTTTACAGTGCTGTATCATGCAGCGCTCAGGGGGGTGTTTTTTTCACACCCCTGAACGAGAAAGTTGCAGCGCTGTAAAGCGCCAGTGTAGCCAAGACCTCAGACTCAGATGCGGGGCTGAGGAAAGTCCTCTGCTGCTCAGGCGGTGGGTTGTCTAAATCTCTCCTGCATAGATAACCTGCTGTCAGGCAGGCCAGACTAGATCAAGGGAAGTGGCCTTGTGAGGGCTTGCTCAGGGCTGGGGTTGAAACAAGCACCGGGCTGTTCTCTCTGAAGTTCTCAAAAGACAACAGTGCCCCCTTGCTTCCTCACCAGGGAGCGCTGCTGCTGCTTCACAGCCTGTCCAGCCTGCAGGATGCTTGCCACAGATCCAGGAGCGCCTGATCCTAGCCTTGTGTCTGCCCTGATGTCACTGCTACTGTCCTCTCAGTCTACACTCCAAATGCACCATTGCAGCTGCAGATTTGCTTTGCTTTGCTCATCCCCCTTTTCCCCAAAGCCAGTCCTTGCGGGCCCTGCCAGGCCGCTGTGCTGTGCTCTGCTGGGAGGCTAGCTGCAGTCTTGGCCTGGCTTGGGAGTTTCTAGCTAAAGTCCCTCTCTTTCCTTTCACTTAGGCTTGGTCTGCACTAGAAACTTACGGCGGTAGGGCTACACCACTCAGGGGTATAGACAATCCACACACACACACCCCACGCAGTTATACCGACCTAGCCCCCAAGGCAGACAGTGCTTCTCCTGTTGACATAGCCACCGCCTCTCATGGAGGGGGTGTATCTAGGCCAGCGGGAGAAGCTCTCCCATCAGCATAGACCCTGCTGCAGCGCTGTTAGTGTAGACAAGCCCTGAAACTCAGCATTCATCCCCACAGTGAAGCAATAATCTCAGCCCTGCTCTTCAGGACCTCCTGCCTCTCCTACCGTGGGACAATCAGCCTGCACAAGGGGGATGGGTTAGGGTGAGATCCTGCCAGCCCTGTCCTCTGGCTCTGGGACCAAACTCTGAGTCCCACTGGGGATCCCAGTAGCATGTGAGCAAGTGCCTGGCCTGCAGCTGCCGGGGCCCGAGCTCAGGCCAGTTCTCCAAGGGGACATGCCCCTCATATCTCCGCTGGGAACAGCTCGGCAATTATTTGTCTCATTTGTTGTGTGAAAGGCCCCTGTGCTGCACCACGGGGGATGGGCCAGATCTACACGCCCATGTTTGGCCATTAATCAGGGGGGAAGGGTTAGCACTGTCCTTGCTCCAGCCGCCCAAACTGCCCCACCAAGCCACCGCAAGAGGGGCCTTTCCCATAGCACAACCCCACGGAACCCTGATCTGGGGTGGAGAAGGGATCTGTGCCCTGGGGCAGCAATAGTGTCTACAAATAGGGGTGGGGCTGGGGGCACTATGTACCAGGGGGGTGGGGCTGTGAGGCTGTGTATTTGAATGGGGATGGGGCAGGGGGGAAGAGTCTATGAATAGGGGTGGGTTAGGGCAGTGTGTAAAGGTGATGAGGGGCTGGGGGCCAGGCTGGGAGCAGTATGTAACAGTGGGGCTAGGGAGGCAGTGGGGTGAAGCTGGAGCAGTGGGGTTGGGTTGGGGGCAGTGTGTAACAGTGAGGGACAGTGTGTAAAGGTGGTGAGGGGTTGTGGGTCAGGCAGGGGGCAGTGTGTAATAGTAAGGTGAGGCTGGGAGGCTGTGCATGTGAATGTGGGTGGGGCAGGGGGGCAGTGTCTGTGAATAGGAGTGGGGTGGGGCAGTGTGTAAAGGTGGCGAGGGGCTGGGGGGCCAGGCTGGGAGCAGTGTGTAACAGTGGGGCTGGGGAGCAGTGGGACTAAGGGCAATGAGGTAGCATCACGTGCTATAACTAACTGAGTCACAGCAGCAGCAGCCTTGTGACTGCAGTAAAGTCCTGGCTCTGTGGAGCCAAGGGGAGGTGGCCTCTGACTGCAGTGGGGCAGGATGGTCACCTGGATGCCAAACTCAGGAACCCTAGTCCAGGGGGAGGAGGGTGTACAGGGCACACTGGGAGGGGAGGGGGGCACTGGCAATGCTGGGAAAGCAGCAGGTTTCCTGGGGGCACTGAGAGGGGAGCAGGTGTGCTAGTCCAATGTGAGACCAAAGGCTCTCATGCCAACGTGCCACCCAGCCAGCCAGGCCCAGCATGCAGCTGTTGCCCATGCAGCAGGCACCTCGGCTGGCAGCCCCAGGGCTGGAAGGGAAGGGCTCCCGCTTGCGTTCTCTGCCTGGGAAGCAGCTGCTGGGCTGGGAGAGGCCAGGGAGCGGAGGGGCTGTCTGCACTGCCTGCTCAAAGGCCTTTTCTTGGCGCAGGCCCCATGCTGCTTGCCCTTTGCCAGAGGCGTTTATTACTCTCCGAGGGGCCGCCCGGCCCCGCTGCAATGCTCCCCCTCCTTTGTGCGCCCCGAGCGCTGCCAAGGGCCCTACATTTATTAGTTTGACCTTTAGCTGGGGAGGGGAGCCATCAAAGCGGAGCCGCCAGGGCTCTGGCTCTCTTGTGAGGGGCTTTGTGCCGGGAGTGCCCCGCCCCCCTTCGTGGGCCTTTTGTCCCAGGCGCTGAGAAGAGAGCTCCCTCAGGGGCAGCCCTGAATGCCAATACAAATCGATTCGTCTCCGGGCCAGCAGAGGCGGGGAGCGGGGTGAGAACAGGGCTGCGCGCTAATCAGATCCTCCATGGTGCCGGAGCTGTGCAGAAGGGGGTGGGCGGGCCTGGCATGGGCAGAGCTGGCAATTGACACAGCTTGCCTGGCCCGCCAGGTGGCAGCAGGGCACCGGGTGCCCTTTTCCCCCGTGTTTTTTGGGAAGACCAAGCCAGGTGCTGCCCTGACAATCCTGCCATGCCTGCCACTTGCTGTGAGGCAGACAGGGCAGCTCAGCCAAGACTCACTGGGGGGAGGAGTGTGGTCCCCGGGCTCTGACGTCAATGGGGCTGGGGTGACTGTCACCCCCAGTGGGGGGATCGCATAGATGGGGGAGGGGCAGTAAGACAGGGAACGAGGAGGCGTTGGCCCTGCCAGCTGGCCCAGCCTACCAAATGCACAGGGCACCTGCTAGTCCAAGACCTATCCCAGCTGGGTTCCCTGCAGTGCCCAGGGCTTGGGCCCCAGGCTCTGGTTGCTGTGGGTCCCGCTACCCCAGCTGTGATCCTGGGCTGCAAGCCAGTCTGGCACATGGGCTCGAGGCTGCCCCCTCACTCCTTTGTTACCTCTACCTGAGTTCCTGCTAATGGAGCTTGGACTGGGCTGCTTTGAGAGCCTCACATCCATGGCAATGGTTTCACCCAGCTGGCCTGAGCTGCGAGGTGAACCCAGACACCTGCCACCACTTCACTGCAGGCAGGGAGGACAACCCAGGCTGAGCCCCGACCCACAGAGCATCCAGGAGCAGGACATGGGGGGTAGAGGATATTAGTGATTAAGAACACACAAAAGGGTTAATACCCAGGAATCAGTAGTGGCTGATAATTATTAGTAATGAACCATAATCAGTAACAATTGTAACCCCACTGCCTCCCTCACTGGCATGGCCTCTGGTGGGTCCTCACAGGGAGCCATCAGATGGACTTCATTCCTCTGCCTCTAACAAGTCATGGCCAGGGTAAGAGGGTGAGCCAGGGCTTGGCAGTTTCTTACTGCCAAAACCTGTCCTGGTCTCTCCCCTGCCAGCTTCCTTCTGTGCCCACGTTCCTTGCCATGGCTCCTGATTTTCTCTCTAGCTGAATTTCAGATACTGGCAGGTGATTTCCCTGCACCAGCTGTTGCCATCTCTGATCACAGGCACTAAATATTGCAACCAAGTGCTTTTACGAAAAGAAAGAGCATGTGCTGGGGGCTGGGCTGTTCCCTCAGGGCTGAGGAGGGTCCTGGAGGCAGGTTTGGGGTGGCCAGGGATAACTGGGTCTGCATTGTCCAGAAGGCTGCCTCCAGTCCTGGATATTTTTGTCTTGGATTTTGCAAGGACAATGCATCCCCTTTCCCTGCCACTTCCCAGCCAGTTAATATTCAGCACAAGTGCCAGACACCAAAGCCCCTCCGCTCTCTTGTCAGCATTCTATTTTAGGAAGCCCCCTCCCCACTTTCCCTTCCCCCTCACACAAGGGCACACAGCAGTCCTTGCCTGAGAAGCCCCTTTCTCTTTTTTTGGCCGATGTGCCTTTGAAAACATCTCCCCTTCCCTTTGCTGAACAAGCCGGAGGCTCTCCACTCTGCAGCCGGTGCTGGGCGGATGTTGGAAACACATGGCACAGGCAGACTTCAAAGGGCAGCCCCCAAGCAAGTTTCCCTATACCCGGGCTCTCAGGGCAGGAGAACTGTGATCCTGATGGGCACAACATGTGGGGGAAGGTGGCAGAACTAAAGTCAGGCTCGTGTGTTTGCAGGATTGAGGCCCTCGTGCCTGACACACAGCAGCATGGTTTGCACCCTCACTGTCATCCCCGGCTTTTCATTCAGGCCTCTCCCAGCAAGTCAGCAGCATCAACCCCATTCTACAGATGGGGAAACTAAGGCACAGAGGGGCAGTGACATGCCCAAGGTAGAGGCCGGAACAGAACCCTGGGCTCCTGCGTGCCAGTCCAGGTCACTGTCCGCCAGGCCCTGCTCATGTAACGGCTGTCAGCCTTCTCTCGCAATGGATTTTCATCTGCTGCTTCTGGAAAGGCACAAAAATGTGTGATTCTGCCCCATGGACTGCTGGGAACCAGCCTGTTCCCAGCCCTTTGCCCACTTCACTACAAGGTAACTGGCATCGCCACTGTGCAAAAAGCAAAACCCAGCCACCCACCGCACTCTCTAGGCTGAGACAATCCCTGGCCTACCGGCTGCGTTTGTATGGCGTAACTAGGGGGGCTGGGAGGGTACTGCTAGAATTCCACCAGCACCCCCTAGCATGGGCATAGTGACCCCAATAGAAAGGTGCCTTATACAACAGAGCTTATTCCCCTTTCCATATGGGAGTAGAGAGCCCCAGTATAATCATGCCCACACCAGGGACTGTACCAGTATGATTACACTGGTGTCATTAAATTGGGCCAATTTTTGTTCAAGCTTCCTCCCCCCACCCCCCTTCTCTGTGGCTGGAAAAGCTGGCCGGTTTCTCTCTGAGCCAGTGGGTGTTAATCGGGAAAGTCAGAACAGGCAGGTCATTTTCAAATCCCTGTCTCTGCCTTTAATCATTTGGAGCCTGACCCTGCAGACAAAGCTGTCCCTGCCCAGAGAGGGCTAGAGGCTCCAGTTCCGTTAGGTGTGGAGATGGCACCTGGCCTGTTGCGGTGCCCCATCTCCACACACTGGGCACGGCACCTGGTTTCTGGCGTGGAAGCAGCTGCCACACTGCAGACAAGGGAAGCTGCAAGGCTTGGCTCCACCAATTGCATGTGGGGTTAGCACTTGGGCAGCTCCCCATGCCACCAGCTCCCAGGGGCTGCCATAGGGGATAATTCCCAAGGGTGGCCATGCCCGCAGCTGCAAAGCAGGCGTAGAGTGGAGTACTCTGCTCTGGGCACATCTAGCTCTCATTGGAGTAAGAGATGCCCATGCTGCTGGGCACAGGCAGCCAGGCCGCCCCTCTGGGCCTCTCCCTTACTTCCCTCTAAACCAGGACCCTTAACCCAGTTTTGGCCCCTGGCTGTGGTGGCAGGGAGCAGGCTGGGATGCCATGGTACAAACCTGACTTGGGAGCAGTCGGGGGCAGCAGAGAGAAATGCCAGCCCCGGCCCAGGGTGGGAGGGATGTAACCACAGGCTCCGGCTGGATGGAGGTTGGTCCAGCTAGCCCAGGCAGCCGGCCCCATCTGACACGTATTTCAATAGCTGCACCAGGACGTGAATTCAGCCTCACATGATCTATTAGGCTGTGAATACAGAGAGGACAAAGGCAATTACAAGAGCACTGCCTCACAGCCTGGGGGGGTTAATGGGCACCACATGGGGCCAACTGTGCCGGGGTGGCGGGGGGTTCAAAGGAAGAGCTGTTGCAGGCTCTTCCGCAGGAGAGGCAGAAAGGAGCAGGGCTGCACTCCCCCCCGTCAGCTCTTGCTTGATGGGCATACTGGCTTCCCATGCCCAGGGCTACAGGAACAGGCAAAAGTCCCAGCCCCATGCCAGCACTGAGCACCCTCTGCTCCCACGGCACCCAGCACAGGGTCATGGGGGCAGCAGAGGGCCCAGACTGACCCCTTGGGAGAGTTTACCCATAGGACAGGCCAGTCTGCTACCAAGCATGCCCAACACCAGTGGATGCCTCAGCCGTGCCCTACCCATCCTCCCCTGCCCCCAGACTCTGCCCTGTTCTCCAGCAAGGCAGCCCGGACAGAGGGGGGTTCTGCTGAGCTGTGGGCAGCTTCCCCCAGGGACCAGACTGAGGCCCGCAAAACTCACTGCACAGCAGCTAGTGGCACCCCCTGGCAGCCATTCCATCCCTGCACCACAGGGGAAGTGCCAGGCCCATGCCAGCCAATGCCGCCTAATGGCTCTGCCATGGGGGATAATGGTGAGCTGGAGCTGAGCCCTCTGCACATATATTTATGCCCAGCTCTTAGTGGCGCTGAATGGATTAGAAATGTTTTAATAGGAACACTGGGCTCTGGCTAGGCACCCCCTGCAGAGGAGCTGGGAGCAGAGTTCCCTTCCCCCTCACTAGGGGACCCCTACCCCAGCCCATGTGTCACTTTTACAGTGGTGAGATTTGCAGTCAGCAATGCAGGGGCTGGAGCTAGGGAACACTGGGCAAGCATGGCCCCAATTGGCTCCATTTCCTTGCATTTATCTGCACAAGTGCCTCTGAGGCTGCGTTCCTGCCATCCTCCGGGAGGGAGCCTGTGACCTGGGGTACCCCTGGCAGGGGAGAGGAACTGGGAAGACAGACCCTGGTTCACAGTGTAGGCAGTGCTTTGGGGGGTGCCTTGGTTAGGGACCTGGGACTACATCTTTCCTGCTATAGCAACATACCCACTGCCTACAGCATTTGCCCAGTGATCGCCATGCAGATCAGGGCTCAGGGCGGCAACCTGGACTCTGCCACAAAGCTGAGACGTGTGCCAAGGGGTGTTTGCACAGAGGCTAACCTACGGTCCCATGGACTGCACATGCTCAGGGTAGCTATATCCTCAGCCTGTGCTGAGGAGGGAAGGGAAACTGCAAGGGGGAAGCACAGAGAATGCCCAAGCAGTGCCAGATGCATGTGTCCATTGGGGAGGGCGAAGAGCCCCAGAGCTTCCCAGCACACAGGGGGATCACTGCTCTGCCACTCCCCTCCTATCCCTTGCCCAGCTGGGGGACCCTGGGCAAGTCCCTTCCCTGCCTGTGCCAGGGAACAACGGCCCAGCCTTCCTGGCTGAAGCGTGGGAAGAGCTGGGGTGGAAATGGCTGGAGTGGAGCTGGGCATTTGTTATTGCTGTTATAGCCCCGCTGCCCCCTCCCAGCTACAGTCTGGGCACATTCCATGCACCCAACCTCAGGCTCCAGCCTTACGTCACCTTCTGGGCAGGCAAGAAAAGGCCCCAAGGCCTGGTCAAAGCTGGGAAGCACAGTCCTTCCCAATCTATCTCCTGAGCCCACTATTCCCAATGTTTAACCCCTGGGGGCTCCAAATAAATCCCTCTGTCCCACCCCCATTTTCAGCCCCATTGCTTTCCAGATGCAGATAGTGGGACGGGAGCAGCCATAGGACCACAGACAACCTTGATGGGGCCAGTGCCATCTCCCCCCAAGGCCATCCTAATCCATTCTGTGAACCCAGGGGTATCTGAAGGGCGCCACCCTGTGGAAGGCCCAGCATAGCACACAAGGGAGACCGGTGGAGGGGGCTGGACTTATTTGGTCGTCTGTTGCTCTGAGGGAGAGTCTCGCCCGCTAGAGTGCCCTTTGCAGGACACTGAGCCAGAAACTGTGATCGAATGCACCCTGTGTTCACAGCTGGCACCCCTGTAATCCCCTTGCTACAAAATATGCCTTGTGAGGTATCATTTGAAAACTAACAACTTGCTGGTCAATGACCTCATGGGGAAAGGTGTGTAGCAACCTTACATGTAAAGTTACAAACACAACCTAAAATAGCAACTTTAGTGTGTTTACCAGACAAGTCTGGGGAGGGGATAAACCGGTTTCTCAAAGACAAAGGACAGGATGATGTTTCTAGCCAGGTGCCATAAAAGTTGATGGGGCGTCACCTAATTAAGGAAGGAAGGAAGGAAGGAAGGCAGGAACAAACCGCATCTCAGCAAACAGCTTGGACACCCTTCCCTCTGAACCAACTCTAGTTGGTGAAGTGTTAGTCCTAGGAAGCGTTTTATCTTTGTTTCTCTTGTAACCATTTCTTACTTTAATACCTTACGTTTGTACTCACTTAAAACCTGTCTCCTTGTAGTTCAATAAAGAAGCAAACAAGCTTAATCAAAATTAATCCGCTGTCATGAACTGTGTGGGTAACTCAGTTTAGGGTAGCAAACGGTTGTATATTGATCCCTTCAGAGGGGCAACAGACCCAATATATCTGGCCGGCCCAGAAGAGGCTGGACCATGCACAACACACATTTTGGGGAAGTCCAGGGCCGGGCGTGTGCTGGGGTCACCCTGCAAGTGGTAACCGAGGCTGGTGGAAGACAGAGTGTGGCTGAGGCTGCAGTTACACAGACACTCAGGGTGTGATCTACATGCTGTCTGTGAGCAGCTTAGGTGGGAGCTACAGCAGAAAAGGATTGTGAGGCAGCTGAGTTTGCAAGAGAGGGGTGACACAGCTCCCCACTGGTCTGGATTGCACCCCAGAATATCATAGAAACCTATGCAGAGAGTGTAACATTGTAGCTGGGAAACAGGCTAGGCACTGGAGAAGCAGCTAGGAGGAAAATGGCCAGAGCCAGGGAGTCATGGAATACACCCACTGCTAGGGTGCCTCCTCCTAGCTATTAGCTACATCCAGGTCTAACACCCTTCCTGCAACTCAGTGCTCACCCTTCATGGCTTGTCTCTCCAGCCAAGACACCATGTGTTTTCCCCTGACAAGGGTTATCAAAGTCCCTTTAGCCACAATGACAGTCTTCTCCCTCACTGCCCTGGTGGTGCCACTTCCCCAGCAGCTGGCAGGGGAACCCAGGGCCACCATCTACTCCAGGTTCCAGCTCAGGGACCCTTCAATCAGCAGCCACGGTCTGCAATGTCCCCCTGAGCCTTTTCCTACTCTGTCTCTCAGACTTTAGCTCCACCACCTGCCTGGATAAACCCTGCGTGCAGGGCTGAGGCCCACACAGCCAACCAGGTGGTGTGGTGTGGTCCAGTCCTGTTCTCTCCTCTCCAGCATCCTGAGCATGAGCACAGGTCCCTTACTTCAAAGTTCCTGGCTTTGTATTAGCCCAGCCTGCTCCTTCTCAGGTGGGCTCTATCATCACCTAATTCCCCTCAGCTGTTGCCTAACTGGTTAATTGGTCCTGTCTCAGCCTCCTTAACTCCTTCTATACTACCATTGGGTGAGCAACCCATCACACAGGGACTGGTCACGGGCAGGCCACTGGTTGCTGGGGACAGGGCAGGGGCTGGTCACTGAGGCTGGTAGCTGTGGGTAGAGGGCTGGTCACAGGGGTCAGGGCAGGTAGTTGGGGGCCCTGGGGGCCACGGCTGGGAGCAAAGGGCTGGTAATGGGGGCAGAGAGGACTGTGAGCAGAGGGCAGGTTGCTGGGGCTGGTGACTGGGGCAGTGGGCACTGGGCCTGCATGGGGCATCTCACTGGGGCTAGTGACTGGAGCAGGGGGCACAAGCCCAGCATGGGGCAGCAGCCTGTAATGACTCAGGCTGCCCAGCCCAAACAGCCACACAACACCACGTCTGAGCCTTGGGCGCCACCTAGTGACAGCCCTGTGCACATGCAGAGGGAGCAGGACCCAGCTTGGAGAGATGCAAGTTGGGGGATGGGAGAGAACCCTACAGTCTGGGGCTTGGGGGCTGGACATGGGGATCCCCAGGGGTGCACCCCCTGCAGTGGCTTCAAGGCCTAGGGGCCCTGGTGCAGGAGAGCACTGCTGGAAGGGGGACTAGCACACAGGGCAGCAGCAACAAAATGAACCATCTTCCCTGGGTCAGCCGGGGAAGGCAAATCCCGTTTCCTGGGGCTGGGCCACTTCCTGTGGCTTTCAGGGGCTGCTCTGCCCCCACAAACAGGAGGAGGGTAGCTCTGGGGTTAAGGTGCTGAGCTGGGACTCCAGTTAAGATGGAGTCAATTCCAGGCCTTGGCCTTGGCCTTGCTGCCCCATTTGTAAAATGCAGACAATGATCCTTCTCTCTGTTGGGCCCTCCTGGGCCCATTCAGTGCCTGGCATGAAGGGGTGCTCAGGAATCACCAAGGGCTCTTTACCTGCAGACCCCACATAGGTCTCTTGGTCATCGGGCAATTCAGGCTCAGGTCTTGCTGGCTCTCTGAGCCACCTCCAGCACTCCCGACCTCGCATGCTAGCCCAGACATGATGCCCTGTGTACAGTAGCCCAACACTGGCCACTCTATAGCCACAAATGTTCTGCTCGGAGGCAGCTGGCCTGTGCCGTGTCCCCCAGTGGGAATGACTCTCTCCTGTCATGCTGCAGCTGGGTCATTGCATGCTCCTGCCAGAACCAGGCAGCACATGAGCTATGTGCCTGGCTTCTGCTCTTCCTGCAGCTTGTGTCACTTGGTGGCACCCTCCCTTGGCAGCGGTTCCTTACAGAGTCCATGTTTAATGAGTCGTGGGGCAATCTCAGCTCCACTGAGCGCTTGGGGCTACCCAACTGGGCTGTCTGCCTCGCCCAATCCCTGTCCAGAAATGAACTGGGGCCACCCCACAAGCTGTTGCCAGTGATTCATTGCCCCCCCGAGTTGGTTTGGGGGCAGAGGGCCGGTTTGGGTGCTCATGCTGAGGAAGGCTAGGCCCCCATTTGAGTGGGCTCAGCCCAGGGGGAATGGTCCCAATGAATCCTGCACTGGGCTGGAGCTGCCTCCAAACCAACCTTCCCAGTGCCAAGACAGCTGTAGTGGCACAGGAGCCAGCAAACCGAGCTATAAATGGGAGTTTGAATGAGAGTTTACAGGGAGAGTTTGGGGGGGAGACTAAGAGAGGCAGGCAGAGGAACAAACAGCCTATTAAAGGGAGTGAGTGTGCAGTGTTCTAGCAGTGTCTTAGTGCTTGTTGGGTGTTTGTTTTGCTGTGGGTGGTGGTGTTTTGGGTTGGTTTCTGTTTCCCAGATTTACAGGATTTAGGTGGGAAGCCTATGACAGATACAGAGGCAGCAGTTGTAGTGACCCAAGTAGTGGAAGACACAATGAGGATGACTGGATGTGGAAGCTGCGGCACGTACATGATCCTGGAGGGGGTACCTGAAAAGAGTTTTGTCTGCATGAACTGCCACCTGATAGAGCTGATGGAAGAAAAGATCTGAGGACTGGAGATGCAGGTGGAAACTCTGTCTGAGTTTAGATGGGGGTTCGAGCGGATGATGGAGCAAAGACATGATGAGGCTGAAGGGATAAGCTTAGACTTGCAGATGGAAGCAGGACCAAAGAACTCTGAGGGGAGACTGCTGGGTGAGGAAAGTGGACGGTGGAAGCATGTGACTAAGTGAACCAGGCAGAGGAAAAGACGGGCTAGTGAAGGAGCAATAGAGCTCAGGAACAGGTTTGCGGAGTTGGAAAATGAAGTGGCACAGCAGGTGGTCGCTGAAAGTGAGAGGGCAAGGAAGAAGAGAAGAGCAGCTAGTCCTATAAAGAGAAGGGAAGAGTCAATGGAGATGACACCAAACCTAAGCCCCAGGAGGATACGGGATGGGTTGCAGAGGATTGCAGGGTGAATAGGAATCGAGAAGACTTGCAGCCACAGGGAACAGGGGATAGACCGGAGAATCGCACCATCACCAGGAAAAGGAAGGTCTACATGATTGGGGACTCCTTACTGAGAAGAATAGACAGGCCTGTAACCAGAGCTGATCCAGAGAACAGAAGGGTGTGCTGTCTGCCGGGTGCTAAGATACAGGATGTGGACCTGAGGCTGAAGAGGATCCTAACGGGAGCGGGAAAGAATCCGCTGATTGTCCCTCATGTGGGAACGAATGATAAAGCTAGATTCTCACTGGAATGTATCAAGGGAGACTATGCCAGGCTGGGGAAGACACTTCAGGAAATCGAGGCTCAGGTGATCTTCAGTGGGATTCTGCCTGTTCCTAGAGAAGGGCAATAAAGATGTGACAAGATTATGGCGATCAACAGATGGCTCAGGAAGTGGTGCTATAAGGAGGGCTTTGGGATGTATGGCCACTGGGAGGCATTCATGGACAGAGGACTGTTCTCTTGGGATGGACTTCACCTGAGTAGGGAGGGAAATAGGTTTCTAGGATGGAGGCTGGCACAACTGATTAAAAGAGCTTTAAACTAGGAATTGGGGGGAGATGGTGGGGAGATGTCCAGATAATCTCCACACCGGATTTTAACATTGAGAGGGAAGAAAATGAAGCAAGAAAGGATACTGCCGTGGGTAGGAGAATGGACATATGGAGGAAGGGTACTGCAGATACAATTCTAATAGGTAATACTGGCGGTAGAATGTCTGGGCCTAATCGGGTAAAGAATGTGAGTGAAGCCAAGCAGCAGGAATAAAGATGTTTGTACACCAATCCGAGGAGCCTAGGTAACAAAATGGAGGAACTAGAGTTACTGGTGCAGGAAGTGAAACCGGATATTATAGGGATAACAGAAACATGGTGGAATAGTAGTCATGACTGGGGTACAGGTATTGAAGGGTATGTGCTGTTTAGGAAAGACAGAAATAAAGGCAAAGGTGGTGGAGTAGCCTTGTATATCAATGGTGAGGTAGACTGTAAAGAAATAAGAAGTGATGAAATGGATAAGACACAGTCTATCTGGACAAAAATCACATTGGGGAAGAAAGCTACTGGGATAGTGCTTAGGGTGTGCTATAGACCACCTGGATCTGATTTGGATATGGATAGAGACCTCTTTAATGTTTTTAATGAAGTAAATACTAATGGGAATTGTGTGATTATGAGAGACTTTAACTTCCCAGATATAGACTGGAGGACAAATGCTAGTAATAATAATAGGGCTCAGATTTTCCTGGATGCGATAGCTGATGGATTCCTTCACCAAGTAGTTGCTGAACCAACAAGAGGGGATGCCATTTTAGATTTCATTTTGGTGAGTAGTGAGGACCTCATAGGAGAAATGGTTGTAGGGGACAACCTTGGTTTGAGAGATCATGAGCTAATTCAGTTTAAACTAAATGGAAGATAAACAAAAATAGATCTGTGCCTAGGGTTTTTTATTTCAAAAGGGCTAACTTTAAAAAATTAAGTGGATTGGACTAAAGAACTTGGGGATCTAAAGGTGGAGGAAGCCTGGAATTACTTCAGGTCAAAGTTGCAGAAACTATCAGAAGCCTGCATCCCAAGAAAGGGGAAAAAATTCATAGACAGGAGTTGTAGACCAAGCTGGATGAGCAAGCATCTCAGAGAGGTGATTAAGAAAAAGCAGAAATCCTACAAAGAATGGAAGATGGGAGGGATCAGCTAGGAAAGCTACCTTATTAAGGTCAGAATATGTAGGGATAAAGTTAGAAAGGCCAAAAGCCATGTAGAGTTGGACCTTACAAAGGAAATTAAAACCAATAGTAAAAGGTTCTATAGCCATATAAAGAAGAAGAAAACAAAGAAAGAAGAAGTGGGACCGCTAAACACTGAGGATGGAGTGGAGGTTAAGGATAATCTAGGCATGGCCCAACATCTAAACAAATACTTTGCCTCAGTCTTTAATGAGGCTAATGAGGAGCTTAGGGATAATGGTAGGATGACAAATAGGAATGAGGATATGGAGGCAGATATTACCACATCCGAGGTAGAAGCCAAACTTGAACAGCTTAATGAGAAGAAATCAGGGGGCCCAGATAATCTTCATCCAAGAGTATTAAAGGAAATGGCACATGAAATTGCAAGCCCATTAGCAAGAATTTGTAATGAATCTGTAAACTCAGGGGTTGTACCGTATGACTGGAGAATTGCTAACACGGTTCCTATGTTAAGAAAGGAAAAAAAATGTGATTCGGGCAACCACAGGCCTGTCAGTTTGACATCTGTAGTATGCAAGGTCTTGGAAAAAATTTTGAATGAAAAAATAGTCATGGACATTGAGGTCAATGGTAATTGGGACAAAATAAAACATGGTTTTACAAAAGGTAGATCATGCCAAACCAACCTGATCTCCTTCTTTGGGAAGGTAACAGATTTTTTAGACAAAGGAAATGCAGTGGATCTAATTTACCTTGATTTCAGTAAGGCATTTGATATGGTTCCACATGGGGAATTATTAGCTAAATTGGAAAAGATGGGTCTCTATGAAAATTGAAAGGTGGATAAGGAACTGATTAAAGGAGAGACTACAACTGGTCATACTGAAAGGTGAACTGTCAGGCTGGAGGGAGGTTACTAGTGTAGTTCCTCAGTGATCGGTTTTGGGCCCAATCTTATTTAATCTTTTTATTACTGACCTTGGCACAAAAAGTGGGAATGGGCTAATAAAGTTTGCAGATGACACAAAGCTGTGAGGTATTGCCAATTCAGAGAAGGACCGGGATATCATACAGGAAGATCTGGATGACCTTGTAAACTGGAGTAATAGTAATAGGATGAAATTTAATAGTGAAAAGTGCAAGGTCATGTGTTTAGGGATTAATAACAAGAACTATTGTTATAAGCTGGGGAGGCATCAGTTGGAAGTAACAGAGGAGAAGGACCTCAGATTATTGGTTGATCACAGGATGACTATGAGCCGCCAATGTGATATGGCTGTTAAAAAAGCTAACGTGGACTTGGGATGCATCAGACGAGGTATTTCCACTAGAGATAAGGAGGTGTTAGTACCCGTTATACAAGGCCGTGGTGAGACCTCATCTGAAATACTGTGTGCAGTTCTGGTCTCCCATGTTTAAGAAGGATGAATTCAAATTGGAACAAGTACAGAGAAGGGCTACTAGGATGATCCGAGGAATGGAAAACCTGTCATATGAAAGGAGACTCAAAGAGCTTGACTTGTTTAGCCTAACCAAAAGAAGACTGGGGGGAGATATGATTGTTCTCTATAAATATATCAGAGGGATAAATACCAGGGAGGGAGAGGAATTATTTAAGCTCAATACCAATGTGGACACAAGAACAAATGGATATAAACTGGCTATCAGGAAGTTTAGACTTGAAATTAGAAGAAGGTTTCTAACCATCAGAGGAGTGAAGTTCTGGAACAGCCTTCCAAGGGGAGCAGTAGGGGCAAAAGATATATCTGGCTTCAAGACTAAGCTTGATAAGTTTATGGAGGGGATGGTATGATGGGATAGCCTAATTTTGGCAATTAATTCATCTTTGACTACTAGCGGTAAATATGCGCAATGGCTTGTGATGGGATGTTAGATGGGATGGGATCTGAGTTACTATAGAGAATTCTTTCCTGGGTGTCTGGCTGGTGAGTTTTGCCCACATGCTCAGGGTTTAGCTGACTGCTATATTTCGGGTTGGGAAAGAATTTTCCTCCATTGCAGATTGACAGAAGCCCTGGGGGGGTTTCGCTTTCCTCTGCAGCGTGGGATACGGGTCACTTGCTGGAAGATTCTCTGCACCTTGAAGTCTTTAAACCATGATTTGAGGACTTCAATGGCTCAGATGCAGGTTTGATACAGGCGTGGGTGGGTGAGATTCTGTGGCCTGCATTGTGCAGGAGGTCAGCCCAGATGATCATAATGGTCCCTTCTGACCTTAAAGTCTATTAAGCCAGACCAACTGCACATGTGTGACCCCAGATGTGGCATGTGCAGGGGAGATTGGGTCACTCAGCGCCTGTTCAGAAGCACAGGAGGGCACCAGGAGCCTTTCCAAGCTTTGTTAGCCCAAGGGCCCAGTCTGGGGCCAGGTTGTAGGTGGTCGATACATCCCAGGCAGCGGCTCCAGCATTGGGAGCAGCTGGCCCCAGTTAGAAAGTACCAGACCCACTGAGCTGACCTCCGGCCCCTGCTGTGTCCCACCAACGCCCAGCTCCACGCACAGGTGCAGGGCATTCTGGAGGCAGGAGGGGAATAGTTTAGGGGGCAGCACAGGCCTGAGGTCCAGAAGAGCTAGGTTCTGTTCCTGGCTGCATCACCAGTCTCCTTAGCCTCTGCCCTGTGCCTTAGTTTCCCCATCATTAAAAGGCAGCAATGGGGCTGGCCTTTGGGCTTTATAACATTCTGCAGGCACCACTCGGGCAACAGGGGCTGGCCTTTGGGCTTTATAACATTCTGCAGGCACCACTCGGGCAGGGCAAAGCTTTTCAGTAAATGCCCCAGAGGTACCTGGCTCCAGAATCCTGCTGCCCCTGCACATCTAGCCCTCCTGGTGCCAGTGGGATCCCCAAGTCCAGGCGGGCATCCCAGAGGGGGCTCCAGTCCAGGCTCTGGGGCTGGGCTTGCCAAGAGCGCAGCCAGGCAGAGGCCCTCTCCCTGAGCAGCTGGCTCCTGCTCCACAGAAACAACCAGGGTAAAAGCCCTGGGGCAGCAGCTGAGAGGCCAGGGGCTGGCTGTACAAACAAAGGGGCAGGGACCTTCCACATGAGCCCATAGTGGCCTGGGCAAAAGAACAGGGCGGGACTCAAACCATAGGCTTGGTTTGACTGTGAGATTTGGGGGGCAGCGTCAGCCAGGCCAACAGGGCCAGAGTTGGGGGGAGACACTCCCTCTCTCTCTCCTCACCTGGAGTGGCATGCGCTGGGGGGCTGTGCTCTAGCTGGGCGGGCTTAGAGGGGAAGCCTCAGTGGCTGTCCACTGTGCCTGAGTGCAGGAGCTGCAGGTGTTCCAGCATTGGCTGCCGCAGCAGGACTTCATGCCATCAGTGCTGCTGTGGCCTTCCTGCCGCAGCGGGGACACCACATGCTGGGCTCCCACTGCACCGCACAGAGACACTGCATGGCAGCGCAGGCTCCACCAGGACCACCAAACAGCCGGCATCCCCACCTGCTGGGGCTCAGGAGGGCTGCTGGCAAGGGCCTGGCCCAGTGCATTGTTAAATACACCTCACTCCCTTCCTGCTGCCCCCCAAACCATGCCCAGGACTCAAACCAGGGAACCTGGCTACCTAGCAGTGCACCGGCGAGAAACAGACTGAGCCCACTGGGGCATGGGGCAGCCCCATAGTGGGGAGTGAGCTCCCAGGGCCAGAGGCAGCACGACTGGCCCAGTGCCACATTTGCTTTCCCAACTCTATTAACCAGACCCAAAGCATTGCAAAGGGCAGCAGTTCAGCCAGGCCTCAGCTGGCACCCCAAGCAGGCAGTGCAAGTCCCACTTCCAGCTAGCACTGGTGAATGCTCAGGGCCCAGCTGGGAGTGGACTCAGGGCCTTAGACAGGCATCCATCCGCGCTTTGCCTAGTGCAGCCTGCACAGGGCCTAGGAGTCCTGCAGGGACTGCCTCCTTGGCTGGAGATTGGGCAGCACCTAACCCCGTGGAGCCTGGTCCCTGGCTCCAAACCTCCCCCCAGTATGTTACACTAATTGCTGCTGGCAGGCTGTGCTCAGCCAGACCCGCATGGCAAACACCAGCTGCATTGCCTGCAGCACTGCAGGGCTCCTGCGGGCGAGTGAAAGCCTGGTGAAACTCAGTGGGCTTGGAAGGCCTGTCAGGGCCCAGCTGGCAAGGAGAGGCTGCCCACCTTGGGGAGGGATGGGAACCAGCTTCCCTTCCCCACAGCCATGACAGAGAACATTAGGATGAAACCATTCCCTGAGGCTCAGGCCCAGCACTGTGGAGGAGGGAAGGGCTGTTCTCCCTGCTTTACACCCAGGGGAAACTGAGGCACAAAGTAGAACTGTGACTTGCCCACAGTCACCCAGCTGGCCAGAGACAGGAGCAGAACCCAGGAGTCCCTAGTCCCAGCCCTAGGCTCCCTGCACCCGCCCCAGCATTTCCACACCCAGCTCTGAGGTATTGCTGCAGCTACCCCTTTCACAGGTCTCAGGGCAGGACGGCTAGAAAAGCTGCTCCCTGGGGCCATTTCATCCTGTGCCAGGGCTGCCTGCCACCCTCGTGCCTCCTGCACCTGGGCTGGCCAGGGCTGTTTCAAGCCCTGGCAGGGGTCAGAGCAGCCTCAGGGTTGCCCACACCAGCACCTGGCTACCTCTTCCCCCACGGGGCCACTGCAGTCACTGGGACAACTGCCTCCCGGCCACCAATTCTGCTGAAATGAGGTCCATGCCCATAAGGGGGAACTGCCCAGGGATGGATCACCCAGGGTGCACTGGAGACCTCAGGCCCCTCTAGTCACAGCGCTGGGCTCCACGCTCTATGGAGGCTAAGCAGCACCGCTGTCCCCAAAGGCCGCTGCCTCCCCTCGCTGATCCTGTGTGCCCCCCCTCCCACAGCCTGAAAGGAAATCCTGCTCTGCCTGAGCACAGCGCCTGCCAGCACTCCCGGGCAGCAATTTCAGCTAATGAAAAGCAACGGAGAAGCAGGCTCGCCTCCTGTCGGCCATTGATGGGGAACAATGGGCCCCCCTGGGTTAGCATGTCAAACCCCTTGGCAGAGGGTAACACGAGCTGCAGATTGCAGCCGCTGAAAGGCACTCACCCAGCAGCGAAACCCAACACGCCCCGCATCCGTCAGCAGGGAAGGCAGGATAGGTGGCTGGGACAGGAGTGGTGTTAATGCCCAAGTGGTTTTAGCTAATTAGACTTAATGCTAATTAGAAAGAGGGAAGCGGGGAAGTCTGTCCCCCCAGCCAGCTTGCTTCCTACACTGAAACCAGCATCAAATGCTGGTGTTCAAAATTCATCAGCCAGGCCTCAGAAACTCATGAGGCTGGCTCGAAAAGCAGGAGGTTCTGTAAAAATACAATATTCGGCTGCCGGCTTGGGGACCTGCAGCTCGCACACTCAAATCAGTTTCAAGCTTTTCTCTGCCACTAGCAGCACTGTGTTTTCAACACCCACTAAGAGTCCCAGCTCATCGCAAGCATCTGGGAGCTTGAGAAAACACACCAATGAGCATGAGACTCGCCGTGAAATCACAAGAGCTGGAAATGCTGTGGAGAACGTCACGTAGACCCAAGTGGCCCAATTCCTCTCCCGCAAAACCCCACTGAGTCAGTGGAGTTGAGTTTGGCCCTTCCTAGATCCAATTCACACTCCAGTAACTGCAGGAGGTGACTTGCAAGGCAGCAGAGGCAATCCGTGCTGCTGGAAGGGGGCACGGGTTCTCCGATAGGAGAGCTGTGCACAAAGGGGAAAGCACCAACAGCCACAGGCCAGAGAGGAGCAGGCTGAGAGTAGCCCCAGCAAGCACCCCCTGGACACAGGAGATGCCAGCTCCTGCCTGAGGGTACCTTTGAGGACAGCAGCAGGGCAGGATTTCACTCGTGTTCCACTGGAGCAGCCTGAGCTGCCAGGAATCTCTGGCCTGTGGAATAGACAGAACCAGCGGCAGTGCACTGGAAGATGGCTTTGGAGCACTCTGATGGCTCCAGTGCACGTGTCAGATGCTGAAGCATGGGGTGGAAGCCAGCACACATAGGAGAGGGTGGGTTGGGAAGCAGAGTGGTGACCCGGCACATGAGAGAGCTGAGCTGAGCTCTAGGCACCCGCTCTGCCACCACCTCTCCAGGCAACCTTGGCCAAGTCCCTGCCTCTCCCTGGGCCTCAGTTCCCAGCTGTGCATGGGGGACAGCAGCAGTCCCTGCATCTGCCTTGCCTAGGAGTCTGCAAGCTCTTTCGGATCAGGACGCTGTTTCATGGCTGCCTGAACAGTGCCTCACACAGGGGACCCCGGTCCCAGCTGGTGCTCCTGGGATACCAAAAGTGCAGAGGTGTGGGGAGACTATGGCTCAGACCCCAGCCTGCAAGCAGACAAAGCATTTTCCCCTCACACTGTGCTCAGCTGGTTCCCAGCTGCCTGCGGAGGTCTGTTCCCCCAAACGTTTGTTTTTGTACTGCTCATCGGCCAGCTCTGCCGGGGTCTGGAGAGCTAGTGTTCTCCCCGCTGCTGTCTGTCCCAGTGATATGTGAAGTGCTAAGCAGGGGCCAGGGATTTTTCTCTGATTTCAACTTTTTGTTAGCTCTGCACTTTGAGACGGGACTGTCGGAAGGTGGTTGTGACCATGTCTGCGAACTGACCCTGGATCTCAAATGCCTCAAACCCTGTGGGGATCAGCGGCAGATGCAGGGATTTTCTGAGCCCAAAATTACTTCAAGGGGGAAGATTCATTGTTTGCATTAAGGTGACCTAATCAACCCGCGTTAGGCCATGGCACTCTGAGGCAACAAACCGTTCCCAAGGAGTTCTGAGGGCCAGGCCGCCATCCCCACAACCCAAAGGGAAAGCAACAGCCACCACTTTCTGGCTGCTGGCCTCCGGCCATCGCTTGCTTCTGGCTACACGGGTCTCCAGCCTGATAAAGAGGCCTTGCTCCCCGCACCCTGCCATCTTGCCACTGGAGTCCTACAACATGCAGTTACAACCCCCTTTCTGCCAAAGTCTTTGGGGTTTGTTCTCTTTTCCCCCGTTTTAGTAGTGGAGGGAGACAGCCCATTACATGGCGCTCATGAAGGATGGGTGGTTTATTGTATACGGTTTCACCCATTTGATAATTAGATTAGACGGATTACTTGAGACTCACCTGCTTTGTTATTCTGATTTGTTTGCACATCTTCAATTTGATGATTTTGCTCATTTACTTTAGTTAGCACAAAGCTAGAAGCCTCAGTTGTTTCTTGCCCAGTTATAAGGGGCCAGGACCAATGGAATCCCAATAGAGAGCTCTGTGCCCCACCTAGTGGCATTCCACAGAACTGCCCGGATAGTCCTCAGCATGTTTTTTTTGACCCACCTTCAGTAAAGAGTCCTTAAAATCTCATGTAATTTTCCCCATAAGGAGAAAATCCCAGATAACAAATGCCAGTAGTCATGTTGCTTAATGCAATTCTGGAAGGCACTATGGTATCGAGGGTGGTAGCACACCTGGAATAGCATATTAACTCCCACTAAAATATTGCACAGGTGTCTCTGATGTCAGAAACCTACCAGGTCTGCAATTATCCACAGAGTCTTCTATGGTCACCAAGACATGAATGTCTACAGCAAAACACAGCCAGAAAATCCCTTTACATGCCCTCCCAGGCCTCCTTCAGACAGGGGATAAAGTAGCATGAAATCACAGAAGATGGGAAGGCAACAAGTCCTCTCAGATCCCAGGTTGGTCCTCCTGGGCTGGCAGTCAGAAAACCCTTGTCAAATAATCACAGCTGATCTGGCACCACCGATTGTGTCTACACTAGCACACTTCTAGCTGTGATCCCCACCACTGTAGCACTGCTGCCAAAGGCTGCAGTGTGCACAGGGCTCCACTATTCTTCCCACGAGGGCATCTGACCCTGGTGTTAGAGCAGTGGTGCACAAACTTTTCCAGTGGCATCCATGGAATGTGTCATGACCCCCACCATTATTTGTAATCTGAAGTAACCCCTTACTTCTGTGCTGCTGCTGCTGGCGGCGGCACTGCCTTCAGAGCTGGGCGGCTGGAGAATGACAGCTGCTGGCCAGGGCATTCATGGTGGTTGTGGTGTGGGAGGACTATTTTTTTAATCCTGCTCTGCAATGCCCACTCTATTTTTATCCTGCTTCTGCTATTATGGCAGTGGGTCCTGCAAGATCCCAGTTTCTTTTCACCCTCCCCACCCCAATGTCCCCAGGAGGGCACACCCTCCAATTTGCGCACCATCATGTTAGCGCGCACAGTGGTAAAACACTCACGCCTGTCCAAACCAGCCTGTGCAGCGCTACCCGCTGGCAACAAGGGCAGGAGACCTGCTATGGCAGCCATGATCGGATAGCCACAGCAGGAGTCTGATGGGGCTTAGAAGGCATTGCACTTGTTGGGTCAGGATATGGATGGCATCTCATCACCCCACAATCCCCAGGGATGTGGTGGAGTCCCTAGTAGAGCTTGCTGGGGTGACAGACTCCTAACAGACCACTGTCAAAGGGGTGGGCTGAACACCCATAAGGCAGCTGATGGGGCAGTTAGAGTGAGCTGGAGACAGAGGTACACCAATAAGCTGTGAGGTACCCACCTGGGAGAGGATCAATACTTCCCTGCAGCAACGGTACCACAATTTGTCCTCCACTGTATAACAAAACAAACGAAATGCCCACCGGGAAAAAACTTGGTTAAACTGTTCAGGCAGAGAGAGTAACTGAAAGGGCTAGGTGATAACACAGCACTGGAGCTTTAGAAACTCAAAGAGCCAAGGAATTCTACATTACACTCACTCAAATATCCTTAACTCTGCCCCTCCTCGTCACCCCTTAGCTCACAACTAGTTCAATCATCCCCCAGTAATGAGTTTAGGTCACTGGCAGATAAATGGAGATACTCAATGGCCAGGTGGTTTCCCCTCTCCATTTACCCTCCATTGGCTGAACTCATGATCTGAGCAGGGGTGGAGCCTCCCACACTGTCAATAAGGTTATGCCTGCACACAGAGGGGAGGCATCGATGCCAGCACAGGCAGGCAGATGTGCTAGCTCTCCTCCAGCTAGCGCACTACAAACAGCAGTGTGGCCATGGCGGCACAGGCAGTGGGTGGCGTGAATGGCTCACACACCCCAGCTGCTGTGTAGACATATTGTTAGCACATTCGGTGCAACCATCCTGGTGATTAGGCCTGTGCTCCGGGACACAAGCCAACCAGTAACAGATGGGTCAGGAAGCCACACCCTTAGGGTTATTCCCACTAGCCGGTCTCTTTGCTTGACACCTTCTCCTGTTGGTGACAGGCCCTGGGATGAGATGGTCCCCTGCTCTGATCCAACCTGCCCACTCCTACGTCCTGTGTAAGAACGCCTTAGTGTGTGTCTGTGAGCCAGGCCACCGGCTCTTCCATCCCATCTGTGAGCCAGGGGAAAGCAGCTGGAAGCCAGGCATCAGCTCGTGGTCACTCAGCACTAGGAATCAGACCCACTTCAGCACAGGGGCCACTGCCCCCCAGCCCATAGGAGAGCACTGCAACAAGAAGCTCACAGGCAGAGGGGCTGATCTGGCTCCAGAGCCCCCTGCCAGAGACCCGCAGCCCAGCCAGGGGATAGGAGGGAGCCAGTTTCCTGCTCAGTTGGGCCAAGTCAGAGCAGGAAGGAGGCTGAGGATGGAGAATGTCTCTTGAGTTGGAGGTTTCCTATTACACTCATCCTGTTACACTCATTTTACCAAGAGCACTTCCGAGGCTGGAGCCCCGAGTCCCCGCCCTGGGGAGAGGACAGCAGCATAGCCAGGGCAGTGGGGTTTTGCTTAGTGACCAACCCAAACCCCAGAGCCCTCCTTTGTCTCCAGCTCTTGGAGCCAGCACACCAAAGCGTTTGTCACATGCAGTCCGAACCAGCCCTCCTGTGGCAAGGTCAGTGCCACCAACACAGCCAGGGGAGCCCTTTAATAAAGATCACACGACAATCTCCATTTCCAATTTTCTTATCGTGAACAAAAGCGTCAGGTCATCTGAGATTCAGATCAGACGTGTTCCCTAAGCCTCATCACCTGATTACGTGGAAGGGCCCAAACTGTTAGACTAGCCTATGGCAGGTCCTTCCCCAATACCGCGTGTAATGTAGCGTTTGTGAATCAAAGGGCCTTTCCTCCCAGGGCAGTGGCACAGGATTCGGCACCCATATTGGTTACTGCCAGGCGCAACCTGCAGCGATGGTTATTTGTCAGTCCCATCAAGGCAGAGGCTCCGTCTCAGCAGCTCCGAGAGGACAAGGCACGCTGGCATTCAATGGTCTGTGAAGTTTGCCTTTCTCTTCTCCACAAAGGCTGCCATCCCCTCTTTCCGGTCATCCTGAGAGAGAGAGAGAGAGAGAGAGACTCAAGGGCACAGTCTGTACAACAGTAACTCTCCAGACAAGCAGCCCATGAGGCAGCATCTATACTCACCGTAGCAAAGGTGGCATAGAAGAGCCTCTTCTCCATTTTATTTCCCTCAGTAAGCGTCATCTCAAAGGCTGAAAAAGAGGAGCCAGTGGCAGACGCGGGTGAAAGTGGAGGGGATGGCTGGGTGTTTAACAATCACATCTAGCCTGCTCCCTGAGAGGAGAGTCCCCCAAGGACACCTAAAAGGTTTGTTCTGCCCCACTGCAGCATCACTGGGGGAAGGCCAGAATCATGCACATTCCAGACCTCTGATCCCCTCCATCCATGTTTCTTTACCAGCTCCTGGGTGGCAGGGCAGGGGGTCTCCCCAGTCTGCACCCGAAGCCAACTGACATTAAACCGGGGAGCTTTCAAAGAACCCCTCGCTCACGTGAAGCCACAGCACATTTGATTCCCCACCATCTCCATCTGTTTGTATGAACCCAGGACTGCGCTGTCTGAGATCTCCGGTGGCAGGATGGGGTTTTGGCAGGTGTGCAGGCCAGCTGGGATGGCAGGATGAGCATGTCAGCTGGATGTTTGCATGAAAAGCATTGGCAGTGAAGGGGTAAACGTCGGCCTGCCCATAGTTCCCATTAACCCCAGACCGTCACCCCATCTGGGCTAGCATGCCAGGCTGCCCACACGCACGTCACTGCAGCAGCTACACTCGTGCCACATTTGCAAGGTTTTAGGCACAACTGGCAGATCTGATGAACCCAGACTTATCTTCACAGACCATTACATTGCGATTGGCCAGACATGAGCCTGCAGAGCAGGGGTCACAGAGCTGAAGGTTAGAAGGGCCCCCCAGATCACCTAATCTGGCCTCCTGTCTATCACAGGCCACCAACCCCAACCAGCCCCCGCACACTAACCCAGCAACCAAAACGAGACCAAAGTATTACAGCCCATAGGAGGCTAGACTGCCATGTGCCACAGGGAAGGAACAGGAAAGACGAGGGACAGGTGACAGCTAGACACCTCGGACTTGAGGGGCATTCCTGGAGTGGGCCATGGAGGTGCCCTTAAAACCATGATACAGTAACTCCTCACTCAATGTCATCCTGGTTAACGTTGTTACATTGCTGATCAATTAGGGAACATGCTCATTTAAAGTTGTGCAATGCTCCCTTATAACGTTGTTTGGCAGCTGCCTGCTTTGTCCACTGCTTGCAGAAAGAGCAGCCCATTGGAGCTAGCTGGTGGGGGCTTGGAACCAGAGTGGACCAGCAGCCTCCTTATCAGCTCCCCACACCCCTAAGTTCCCTGTGAGGCAGCTGCCCAGCAGGCTATCAGCTGTCCCCCTCCCCCACTGCCGTGTGCTGCTCCTGCCCTCTGCCTTGGAGCTGCTCCTGGGAGCCTCCTGCTTGCTGTGAGGTGGGGGAAGAGAGGGGCTAATGTCAGGGTGTCCCCCTCCCCCCGCCCCTCGGTTACCCCATCTCCACAGAGCAGTGGGGGACACGATAGGGTTCAAGAGGGAGGGAGCTTGCTGGCAGCAGCTGCTGTCTCAACTTGCTGATCTATTTAAAAAGACAATGTACTTAGAGTGGGGGTCACCGTACTTAAAGTGGCAATGCGCATCTCTCTCTGTCTCACACACCCTGTGTGTCTCTATCTCTTTCTGCAAAGCTGTTTCCCCTCCCTCCATTCGTGCTGTGTTAACCTTTGAGGGCTCAGCTGAGTGCTGGTTCATCATTCAGCACTAAGGCATTCCCTGGGAAATATCCCACCCTCTGACTTCACCACCTCAACCAAGCTTCACAATCATCATTGCTGTGTACAGTATTAAACTGTTTGTTTAAAACTTATACTGTGTGTGTGTGGGGGGGGGGGGGGCGTGAAAAAAATTCCCTGGAACCTAACTTCCCTCATTTACATTAATTTTTATGGGATTCACTTAACATCATTTCGCTTAAAGTAGCATTTTTCAGGAACATACCTACAGCATTGAGGAGTTATTGTACTATTTTTTTCATGCAAGTGCCTATTGCGGGAAACCATTCCTCAGCAAGGCTGCCCTCTATGGCTATGGACCCAGAGCACCTCAGCCTTCCACTGAGGCCTGGTGGAGCCATGTCAGCCCAGTGCACCCACCCCCATGTTCAGCCATCACTCAGAACTGCCTGTACCTGCATTGACAGCTTCCTTGGCCATTGCTGTTACGAGTTTAGAATTCCCTGCAATCTTCTCCCCACAGCTGATGGCTTCTTCCAGCAGCTTTTCTGTGGGGTAGATTTTGCTGACCAGGCCTAAAGAGGAGGCAAGTTACTGGACCATCAGCACTTGGCACTCAACATTCCTGTGTCCTCCCCAGACACCACCATTTGAGAACACGTTCACAACTCCCAGCCTCTGACCAGCCACAGAGCAGAACAATGGTGCTTGTCGGACAGTCTTGCCCAGGGTCCAATGTCTGACACCAGTAACGCAGACCAGCTGTCAGCCAGCAGATCCAGCCCATGAACCTCGGGTCAGTTAGCAGGCTCTGAACACAGTGGAAAGCCTCACTGGAGTAAAGCATGGGCATGGCCTAAGAGGCAACTGGGCATGAGTATCCCCTTCCATCCCCGCACACCCATGTGTATTCAGAGCCACGGCTGCCACCACTTGAGCTGGACAGTTCCTAGTGCCCAGCACCACAGTGTGGAGGGGCTGGAAGCAGAGCAGGGAGCAGCATTCAAATCCAGCAGCTTCGGCCTGGCCACGCAGCCCTCTCGCCCTCAGGTGTGTGGGATTTGCAAGGCTGTGCAAAAGGCAGCTGGAGTCTTGGCCCCAAGTCAGCTCCAGCTGTGGGATCTTTATTGCTGATGGGGCCTGAGCCAGAAAGGGTCCAGCTGGACTCTGAACCCAGGCTGTGTTTCCCATTAGCAAACCCCTCATCCTTCTAAACCGAGCACAGCTGAGGGAGACACTGGCATGGAGCCATGGGATGCCATTGCAGCGCCCACAGAAAGCTCCCACTGTCACCCCACTTTGTAGCTTCCCCCTGCAGCAGAGAAATGCCCGAGTGAAGGGTGCGGAGGACATGGGAGACCACCATCCAAAGGCCAGCCCATGCCGAGCTCCCGCTGTGCTTCAGACTGAGCAGCAGCAGGCACCTCGCTCCCTATCACCCCTTGACTCACTGCCAGGAGGTACAATTGAAATCGCCGGATCCGGAGCTGTCAATATGCGTGTGTCCAGCTACAGGGACAAAGGCCAAACTCCACCCGGGAGATGGAACGGGGGAGGCTTGTTACCCTTTCTATTCTATTCTAGCTACGGGGCAGAGGGCGGCTGTCTACGCAGTGCCATGTTCCAGTCGAGAGCAATGCGGTCCCCTCTGCCCAACATCATCAGCTGCTGAGTGCATCCCTTCCCGATGGGGATCTGGCCACCCTGCATAGGGCCAAGGTGTGCAAAGAGCTGGCTTCCTGCTGGACCCCTCGCCTGCTGGGTTGGGCTGAAGAGCTCTTGAACTGATTTATCACTATCAGCTTCCCCACAGGAACTAGGGAGTAACAGTGAAGGGAGAATGCCTGGGGGAGGAAATCCTTCCCAGTAATGTCCCCTTCTCTCTGAATGGTTTATCCCAGGACACGGCAAAGAGACACAACGCCAGGCAGTGGACTCTCTGCACTAGGAGCGCCAGGGAGAGCGGCTGGGCAAATGTCCAACAGAGATGGGATCAGCGTGGAAGAATCAGTCATAAGAGAGAAGAGCCATGTGCCCCTAGCAGCCTCCAGCCAGGTATGTTCCTAGAGGACACCTTTGCGTGCTGGCCAGTCTGCAGCCTGGGGAAGCCACCCCCTGCTCCACGCTACAGGGATGGCTAGGCCACACATGGAGCAGGGAATAGCTGGCTTTAAGGAACAGTGATGGATTTGCACTCCGCAGGGCTGTGAGGCCCCATTGTGCGTGGCAGCAGAGGATGCACTCTCTCCCCTGACTCGTTTAGTTAATTGACACATGCTCAAGGCACCGAGCCAGGAGGGTCTCAGTCGTCCATGGATCCTCAGATGGGGAGCCCTCCCCAGGAGCCATGCGTTCCGGAGAAGGGCATGAAGTGACAGCTTTAGTCAGCTGGCAAGTGCCAAGACCCACCCTCATCCAGACCAGAAACGATGCCTGAGCAGCACTCACAGATTGTCCTCTCACCCAGAGCACGGGTACAGGAAATCTCCCCTCCCTTCCCATCCAGTGCCGCAGGAGGGGCCTGGCGGGAAGGCGTACACGCCTGTGCCCATACCTGCTTCTTTGGCTTCCTGAGCAGAGATCCTGTCTCCGGTTAGGACCATTTCCATTGCCAGGGACTTGCCCACTGTTCTCGTGAGTCTCTGAGTCCCACCAGCTCCTGTGGTTAATTAGGAAGGCCGCAATTAGCTTGCAAGGCTCAGTCAGGAGGAATTTCCTAAATAAACACACCTTGATCACACACGTGCAACGGGTCAGGTCTGTGCACACGGGGCGGCAGCACAGCACGGAGAAGAGGAAGGGGTGGGCAGGGAGACAAGCTGTTGGATCCTTATGTAACACACAGTAAGAGATGAGCACATTTCTACCTGCTGCTGTTATTTTATCACAGGGCTCTAGCTTTGTCCTGGGGCTTAAAGGTGTCACCATACCCTGTACCCCTGCCCCGTGGAATTATGGGGCACACTTGCCTGCCATTCTCTCTGCATGTAACCACTTGAACTATTCTCTGCACAGATGTAGGCAAAGGGACCCTGCTACAAGTACATTTCTTGAGCATCTGGGATCTGAGATTGGGGAAAGCTCAGGAATCCTTTTCCTTTTATGGGTCTTTAAAGTGAGCACGTGATTGACAGCTGCCCTGTGCTCAGACACAGGCATGCAGGTCTATCAATAGCTACCAGTCAAAAACCAGAAGGTAAATCAGGCTAATTACTGAACGCAAGGCTCCAGATGACCCAACAATAGCACCACCTGATCTTGGAGGAGATGAGGAAGTGTCTAATGGGCAAGAAAGTAACCTGACAACATATCTAGCAGGTGCAAGACCTACAGATTCCTGGTGTTAGATTGGGGTTGGCAACCTTTCAGAAGTGCTGTGCCGACTCTTCATTTATTCACTTTAATTTAAGGTTTCACGTGCCGGTAATACAGTTTAATGTTTTTTAGAAGGTCTCTCTACAAGTCTATACATTATATAACTAAACTAGTGTTGTATTGTAAAATAAATAAGGTTTTCAAAATGTTTAAGAAGCTTCATTTAAAATTAAATTAAAATGTTGATCTTACATTGCTGTCGGTTGTTCACCTAGGCCGGCAGTGGGCTGAGTGGAGCCTGCGGCCGGGACCCCGGCTGGTAAAGGGCCAGGGGCCAGAACCCCAGACCAGCAGCGAGTTGTGCAGGGCTGGCGAGCGGGACACCAGACTGGCAGTGGAATGAGCATCTCAGCCCACTGCAGCTCAGGGGTTCCATCTGCCAGAGCTGCTCAACCCGCTACCGATCTGGGGTCCCGGCCCTGCTCACATACAGTGGGTACCTATCTTCTCCCTGGTTCTGACTCATTCTCTCTCTCTGCACTGAGCTGAGGGTGGGAGTGCACTGAGCACAGGGCTGGGGGTTAAAGAGCTGGCTGGGGGTTGGGGTGTAGAGTCTGGCCAGGATCTAGAATGAGGGAAGGGGTTGGGGGCAAGAGATTTGAGTGTGGAGCGTTTACCTGGGCAACTCCCATTTGGTGCGAGGGGTGCAGGTGAGAATGTGCGTGGTGGGGTGCAGGAGCTCCCATTTGGTGCTCAGGGTGGAGGTGGGGATGTGGGGGGTGCATGGGGTGTGGGTGGGCTGGGTATGTGTGGGGGGTGCAAGAGTCAGGGCAGAGGGCTGGGGGCATGTGAGGGAGGTGCAGGTGTCAGGGTATGGGGGGCCTGAGTATGTGTGGGGGTGCCAGAGTCAGGGCTGGGGTCTGGGGGAGGGGTGAAGGAGTTGAGCAGAGGGCTGGGTGTGTGAAAGGGGGATACAGGGCTCAGGGCAGGGTCCTGGGGGAGTGGGGCTACAGGGCTCAGGGCAGCGGCCTGGGGGGTATGCGGGGCTGCAGGGCTCAGGGCTGGGTGTGTGTGTGTGGTGGGGGTCAGGGCAGAGGGCTGGGGGTGCTCAGAGCAGGGGGCTGGAGGGGATATGCCCCAATTCCACCACCACCACCCCTTCCCCAAGGCCTGTCCTTTTTCTTCTCTGCCTCCGCTGGGAGCAGCGAGCACGCTGACTCCGCTCCACTCCGACCCCCTCCCTCACAAGGGCCATCAGCTGATCAGCCAGTAGGGAGGGAGGGACAGAGAAGAGGAGGAGGAGGGGCAGGAATCCAGCACACTGCAGGAAGAGGCAGGGGAGCCAGCAGGACCAAGCTTCTGACGCCTGCCCCCGCTTGCCATCTTTGGCACGCGTGCCATAGGTTGTCGACCCCTGTGTTAGCTACATACATGAAAAAACCGATACCAGCCAAGCCCAGAGCATTAAAAGGCAGCAGGAACAGTGAAGGAGGAATGGGACCAGAGATTGGTGTGGTCATTTTAAAAAAGGGAGGAAGACGCATGTCAGAGATCAGAGCGGGCTTTCACTGTGAAGTAGGAAGTTGTCAGACAGTGATATTTGTCTCTGCACACCACAAGAGGGCTGTCAGCATTCAAAAGCCTGCTAGTTAGGGATTCTGAACTAACCAAGCCCATAAGAGATGCCTTGGTCTGAACTGATCACTCTCACGTCTTTATCTGAGTTACCAGAATGGGACAGTTTCCATGCTCCATCTACCACGTGTCACTGGGACTCTCACAGTAACTTTCAACGTGTCTGTTTAAAAGCGTTCATTTCCCTAATGCCACTAGCCAGTGCAAAGGCTGGGAAGGGGCTTGGCCACCCTAGATGCTCACAGGCAGGAGTGTACTCAACATGGGTTACCTGGAATGGTTCCCAGCAAGATTTCGGGTTGCCCAAACTGCGCCTTCTCACCAGCATAGATGATATCGCACATCATGGCCAGCTCACAGCCACCGCCAAGCTTCGGGGGAGAAAGGAGCATGGGTTAGAACTGGTACAGTGACACCCAGCACATGAGGGTTTCTTGCAGTCAAGCTAGGCCCCATGGGATCAGAGGCCTCGCAGTCTGTGCTGTACTCATCCACAGCAGGGGAGGGGGAACTAAAGTCACTTGCCCACAGTCACCCAAGGAGCATATGGCTGATCCAGGGCCTGAACCCCCTTATTCCAAGTTCCCATCTGATGCCCTAACCAGCACAGAGCTATAGAACTCACTCAAGGAGCCCAAAGAGAAACAGCTTAGTACGAAGCATTCCAAGGCCCACTCCTCTCTTCCAGGAGAGACTAGGGGCAAGGGATAGGACATTCTCCCAGGGGGCAAGGGAGGAAGGCAGAGCTGCTTCCTGGGCAAAGCAGGAGCAAAAAACTCCACAGCCAGAGCTGCAGGGAAGGAGCGGGTGTTTGGATGCTGTTTATCCTGCTGCTTTGACTCAAACATTTTCCATTAGCCCTCTGCATAAAAAGTATATTAAGGCTACCACAATTCCCAGTTAAGACTGGCATTTGGGTCTGCCTGGAGCTGGCTGAGACAATGACATAGAAGTTAACCATGGTACAATATTTACCAAGAAACATTCTAGGCTGCGAGGGTAGATTAAGGAACGGAAAACCCAAACTCACAGCATATCCATTCACAGCTGCTATGACAGGCTTCCGGATCAGAGAGACTCTGTTCCAGTGTGCAAGGAAACTGCCCCCGTAACATTCCTGGAAGGTTCTGTTCTGCATCTCCTTTATATCTGCTCCAGCTGAAAGAGAGAATATTGTGTAGACAAGATGAACTGGGAAACGACCATCCTTGGGCCATGTGTTGTTGTAGCCCTGTTGGTCCCAGTAGAACAGAGAAAGAGCTCTGTGTAAGCTCGAAAGCGTCTCTCTCCCACCAACAGAGGCTGGTCTAATACACAATATTACCTCCTCTCTCACTTTGTCTCGCTAACATCCCTTGATCAGTAAGTGGTCAGCACTAGATTGGTTTGTTTAAAGCTTTCGGGGCCTCTTGAACTAGTTTCAGGTCCAACTCCTGCCTCCAAGTTGCCCTGATAAGATTTGTGATTTGGAGAAAAAAAAACAAGTCACAGAAATCATCCTATTTTGTAAAAGTTTTCTTTCCTCCTGTTACTATGTGAAAAACTGATAGATGGGGGAAAGGACTCTTAGCTCTGGTCTACACTACGGGGTTAGGTCGAATTTAGTCATGTTAGGTCAATTTTAAAATGAATGCATCCACACAACCAACCTTGTTCCGTCGACTTAAAGGGCTCTTAAAATCGATTTCTGTACTCCTCCCCGGTGAGCGAGGTAGCACTAAAATCGACCTTGCTGGGTCGAATTTGGGGCAGTGTGTATACAAACCAATGGTATTGGCCTCCAGGAGCTATCCCAGAGTCCTCCATTGTGACTGCTCTAGACAGCACTTTGAACTTCGATGCACTAGCCAGGTACACAAGAAAACCCCTGGGAACGTTTGAATTTCATTCCCTGTTTGGTCAGCGTGGCAAACTCAGCAGCACAGGTGACCATGCAGTCCCCCCAGAATTGTAGAGCGTAGAATGTTACCACGCTCCCCCTATCATCTCCATCTCTGAGGTTATCGCAGAATAGAAGGTGAAAAAAAAAACGCACTCGCGATGACATGTTTTCCGAGCTCATGCAGTCCTCCCACATTGATAGGGCATAGCCAGGGCCGGTGCAACCATTTAGGCAACCGCCATTTGGGAGGCGCCATTTTCTTCGGCAGCAACCATGGCAGCTGGATCTTCAGCCACCCTGGTCGCTGCCGGGAGCTGGGGCAGGGGAGCACAGGGAGGGCTGCTTGCAGCAAGTGGCAGGGGGCAACATGCAGGGGAACTCCCCGCCCCAGCTCACCCCTGCCTGCCTCCTTCCCGAGCACGCTGTGGCTGCTTCAGTTCTCCTGCCTCCCAGGCTTGCGGCGCCAATAAGCGTAGACATCGCAAGCCTGGGAGGTGGCAGAAGTGAAGCAGCGACGGCGTGCTCGTGCGTGGAGCAGGAGGGAGCTGCGGCAGGGGGGTGCCTCAGGGCAGAGGGTGGGGAGCTGCCACAAGGATGGGGGGTGCCTCAGGGTGGGGATGGGAGGGCGCAAGGTGGAAGTTTCGCCTAGGGTGCAAAACATCCTTGCATCGACCCTGGGCACAGCTTAACGCATGGAGGCATTCAGTGGCACAGGCCAGGAAAGAATTAAGTGAGCGCGAAGAGTGGAGGTAGGATGCGATGCTGAGGCTAATGGGGGAGCAAACTGACATGATGAAGCATCTGTTGGAGCTGTAGGAAAGCCAACAAGAGCACAGACCCCCACTGCACTCATCGTATAACTGCCTCCTCTCTTCCCCATGTTTCATAGCCTCCTCACCCGGATGCCCAAGAACGCGCGGGGGGAGGCTCCGGGCACCCAGCCACTCCACTCCAGAGGATGGCTCAAGCAACAGAAGGCTGTCATTCAAACAGTTTGATTTTTAGTGTGGCTACAAAAGCAATGTGGCCTTGTCCTTCCCTCCTCCTCCACCCCACCTGGGCTACCTTGTCCGTTATCTCATTTTTTTTAATTAAGAAAGAATGAATGGTTTCAAAACAATAGTTACTTTATTTCAATGGGAGAAGGGTGGCTGGCTTACAGGGAATTAAAATCAACAAAGGGGGCAGGTTTGCATCAAGCAGAAACACACACAACTGTCACACTGAAGCCTGGCCAGTCATGAAACTGGTTTTCAAAGCCTCTTTGATGCATGTGCCTTGCTGTGATCTTCTAATTGCCCTGGTGTCTGGTTGCTTAAAATCGGACACTAGGCGATTTGCCTCAACCTTCCATCTCACCATAAACGTCTCCCCTCTCACAGATATTATGGAGCACACAGCAAGCAGCAATAACAATGGGAATGTTGGTTACTCTGAGGTCTGACCTAGTCAGCAAACAGCACCAGCGAGCTTTTAAATGTCCAAAGGCAAGTTCTACCTCCATTCTGCACTTGCTCAGCCTATAGCTGAACTGCTCCTTACTACTGTGCAGGCTTCATGAGCCATGGGAGCAAGGGATAGGCTGGGGTAGGTGCGACCCTGCGGTGCTGCCGGGTGGGAGAGCAGCCTGAGGCAGAAGCCTCCAGCTCGCATGATATTCCAGGCAGGACTGAATCTCCATGAGACAAAATTTAAAGAAGAGAATGACCTGGAGTCTCTGGCTCCCATTCGATGCTCTAAGAGGAGGATAGCCATGTCTGTCCAAGCGTCCCTGATTGACCTCACCAAGGTCTGCCAGGAGCACCAAGAAGATGTATGATGGCTATCAGTCCTACTGCACCATCTGCCGCAAAGGCAAGGAGCTGCTGCTGTGTAGCAATGCAGTACTGCGTCTGCCAGTAGCACCCAGGAGACGAACGGTGACAGTGAGCTGAGTGGGCTCCAAGCTTGCCGTGGTATGGCGTCTGCATAGGCAATCCAGGAAAAAAGGCGTGAAACGATTGTCTGTCGTTGCTTTTACAGAGGGAGGCCTGACGACATGTACCCAAAACCACCCAAAACAATGTTTTTGCCCCATCAGGCATTGGGAGCTTAACCCAGAAGTCCAACAGGCAGCGGAGACTGCGGGAACTGTGGGATAGCTACCCACAGTGCACTGCTCTGTAAGTCAATGCTAGCCACGGTAGTGAGGACGCACTCTGCTGACTTAATGTGCTTAGGGTGGACATATGCAGCCGACTGTATAAAATCGGTTTCTAAAAATGGACCTCTATAAAATCGACCTAATTTCGTAGTATAGACATACCCTTAGACTGTACTGGGGAACCCAGAAAACTGACTCTACACTCCGAGCTCCCTCATTGAAAAAGAGAAAAATATTTTCTCTATTTTTTCTCCCATACAGTGATCTTAAGGGTTACTTGTAGGAAGAGCAGTAGATAACATATGCTCAGACAAAGGTGTGATGCTTAAGTTGAGCTTTTCTTTAACAAGAGCACCTGTCACATTGCATGCTTGAAAGTCATGGTTATAGTATTTGGCCTTAAAAATAATCCCCTATCCTTGGGGCTTCACACTGGGTTCTCAGTGGCAAAGCCAGACCCTAGCCATGATTCAGGTGTGAATTGTTTTTTTGCCCAGGGGAAGGACTGGAAGCTCTAGTGTTTGGACATTTAAAATCCAACTGGACAAACACTGAGGGTACGTCTACACTAGAAACGCTGTGACTGTGCCGCCGCAACGCTCAGGTGTAGACACTTCCTGCAGTGACAGAAGGGGTACTTTCATCGCTGTAGTAAATCCACCTCTGCGAAGCAGCAGCTGGGTTGACTAAAGAATTCTCCCATTGACCTGGCAGCGTCTACACTGGGATGAAGGTCAGCTTCATTACATCGCATAGGGGATGACGTTTTTCACAGCCCTGAGCAACGCAGTTAAGCCCATCTAGCTCTGTATTGCAGGCCAGCCCTGGGAAGCATCCTTCACTAGCCCTTGGTACAAGAGGGGCCTTTCCCATCTCTAATGCTCACAAGTCTCTGAATGTTCTGGGGGGAGCAGTCAACCACTTGGGATCCCCAGAACTATCAGTGGCTTCATGCCCTGCATCTCTCACACACAGCTGGGTTCTCCCCTTTCCAAGAGGAGCGGGAATGAGGCTCCTCCATCTGAAACCAGACCTATGACAGAAGTCACCAATTCCCCTTCCCAAACTCCAGCCTCATTTTCCTCTGCAAGTGCTCCCACTAGGAACAGAAGAGCTCCCTAGCACTGCCATCCACAAGGGAGGGCATCCAGAGGGCAGCTCCCAGTTGGGCTCAGAGTTTTCCCATAGTTCTCACATCCTCTTCACCGGGAGACAAAGCATTTAAAAGCAGCAGCAGTCACCCCGAGGCCTTTGCAGATCGTGAGCCCCCACCTACCAATGGCAAGTGGGTGGCTAAGGCAAAGCAGCTTCCAGCCCACCCATGTTGCTATGGGACGTGCTGACCAAGCTTCCCCAGAGAGCCCTTGGGTGCCCTCTCTGCCTACCTGCGAAGGCTTTCTCGCTGCCGGTGATGATGATGGCTCCCACGTCTGGGTCCTTCTCGAAGAAGTCCAGGGCCTGGTTCATCTCATTCATCAGGCCATCGCAGAGGGCATTCAAGGCCTTGGGGCGGTTCAGCTGGATCACTCCTACATTCTGCTTCGCCCCTTTCTTCTCCACCACAAGATACTGGAACTGAGTGCCTGCCGGGGGAAGGGACACCGGCACATCATTACAGCAGTGGGCAGGACTGCATGGGATGGACCTGCTTTCTGGCAGGCTGGGATCTCCCTCCTATCCTGCAAAGGCAAGCACCCGCCCCTCCTCTGCCCAAGCCACTCCACAATGGACTTCTTCCAGGGCCCACCATGACCACGCCCCTGCACCAGTGTGGAGCAGTTCTGTTGCTTGCTGACTCTGGGCTTCACAAGTTTGCTCTGCTGGCTAATGTCCTGCACTGAGAGCAACTCAGGACAGGGCTGGTTTCCTATGGTTACGAGCACAAAGTCAACACACGCCTGCTGCTTTCCCTGGCATTTTTACAATGCACAGGGGTTGCCCCTGCTAGCTGGGGACTGCACAGCCTGACCAGTGGCTGTTGGAGCTGGGCAGGTTGTAGGGGCATCCTCTCCAGGGCAATGCCTGGTATGCAGCTCAACTATCCCATATCCAGACTGCTGGATCTCCTACCTTGTGTAGTAAGAGGAGGCCCTGAATATAAACCTTGGTATCAAGGCCCGGTATGAGGCCTAAGGCCTGACTAAAGTAATGGTCAGGACTTTGCTAACATAAAGCAAAGTTAAGCTGCGAGCCAGAGGCAGGCCCTGCTCACAGAAGCTGGCAAGGAAGAGGCTGATGCTGCAAAAAGAGACATACCTAAAAAGGTACTGGACACCAGATATCAGAATATTTGCATACTTGTACACTACATTCAGATAACAAGGCACAGGCTGACCCATCCCAATGACAGGGCCAAAAGGGTAATATGATGGATAGAGTTGTTTTGTTTGAACTAATATGTACAAGGTGAGAGGCGGCACCTTACTACGTAGAGGGGTTGTACCTTGCTACATAGAGGAGTTGCACCTCAATACATCAGGAGTGATGTGTAACTTGTTTGTACCTGTGTATAAGAATGCATCCCTGGGGTGGTGTCTTTGTCCAGCCTAGGGGGCAATGGAAAGTCCCGCCACTGACTGAGCTGAGTCCATTGCCAGGGAGCACATAAGTACTGGCTAGTTGCACCTTAGCAGCACCTTGGACTTCGTTTTCCAGGGAGCTGGAGACTGTGTTTCTCTTTGACAATAAAACTGGCCGACGTGCCTTCGTACCTTACTAGAGTCTGTGGTCACTGGGGGTTCTCTTCGGGTCTGCTGTGTCAGCTGTCTTTGAAGAGTCGGGACAGCACACAGAGGGAACACACGCACGCAGCCAAGTGATATCAACGTTGAACAGAGCAGAGCACCACACCGGTAGCATGTGACAACACCTTGTACCTTAGGTGGCTCCACATTTCATTTCAGCCTCTGGCTGACAGCTCTTTAAAGCCCTCCCTACCTGCTAGAACGGAGAAGCATTCTGTGTCTTTCCACTCGACTGCTGCAGGACTCTCTCCCTTACTGTACCCTCTCCTAGAGCCTCTTAGCCCTGTGTTGTAGGGAGGGTTGGGAGAGATGATCTCTATTATTCTGTCCCTTCTCCCAGCCTTCAGCGTTGGCCCCCTCCCCACGGATTATCTAGTGCCAGTCTCGGTTTAGAACTTCCCCAGGGAGCAGTGACATGGACACAGTCTTGTCTATTTCACAGCTGGGGCTGGTTCAAACCAACCAGAGCCTAGATAATTTCACTATATTGCTGCTCCGGAAAGTTCTGGGCAGCAGCAGCAGAGGCACTGGGGAGTCTGCAGTCTCAGGCAGATAGGGCTGAATCTGGTATCCCATTTGGAAAGTTTTGTTCAAAATCACTGAGGCCAGCAAACTACTTTAAAATCATTCACACTTAGCTCTTATTTAGCAATTGTCAGCAGAGGACAGAGGCACTTTGCAAAGGCGGGTTGTACCATTATCCCATTTTACAGATGGGCCTTGCTGGGTAAAGACTAGCCTAAGATCACACCAAAAATCAATAGCAGAACATGGCACTGAACCCAGGAGTCCTGGATCCTAGTCCAGCAAAAAGTGACAAATGAAATTGTAAATTCTGCAGAAGCTGATGGTGTAAACCCAATCCCCTTCCCATGCCATTGGTAGGGGGCATAACCAAGCCCTCCACCAAGTACCTGCAGCCTGCAGAAAAGCAGCAATAATCCAAGATACTTCTGGGTTAAAAGGTGCAGCCTCCACAACCAGGAACCTCCAATAAAATGCATTGCACTTGAATAGAAATCCCTTCAATTGTTCTGTTTTTTAACTCATGAAAGTCGTCTCCTCAGGCTTGAGCGAACCTGGACAATGATGGGGTTCAAGCTCTGTCCTCACTGTAGCTGGCCTTGACAGGACCTATTTTTCTATCCCGATCCTGCTTTACATCACAACAGCAGCTGTGACCCCTTTGGCAGCACCACCAATGACAGACCCATCAGTGAGCCTGGCTGCAGGCACTGATTAAAGGGGCACTGTCGATTGGAATGTCAAAAAAAAAAACAACACCACACCAAAAAAACCATTTTCTGATGCTCTGTGCAGGGGCACCATAAATTCAGACTTTATTCTTAAATTCCAATTTAAAAGTGTCTAAGAGTTTTCCAGCTCCTCTGCTGAGTTTTATAAGGATCTTTTTCCAATTAGCTGTCTTCCCCTCTCTGACTAGCCAGGAGACCAGTGAAACTGACTCTGCAAGATGCTGTCAAATGCATAATGCACAACTGAAAGGAGAGGAAAATATGTTTTCCCGATCAATCCTTCAGTTGTGGGAATGTTGTGCTGCACAAGGGGCTCTGTTCAGGAGTCCTGCATCATATTGGAGGACAGGAGCCTTATGTACAACTTCAACAACAGATGGCACAACAGTAAGGTTGATTTTCAAGTTGACCTTGACGTTGGTGACCTTTGAAGTCAAATTCCTGAATTAACTGGATGGAAGTGGACTGATCGAATAAACTGATCTATATATGCACCATTAGTATGAAAGTCTCATAAAAGACCAGCAGATCTCATCCTGTGTAAACAGAATCAAAGCATTCTACATACACGTCTCTCAATATTTCTGTATTGCACCTAACCAGTGCTAAGTGTAATTCATACACAGCTTTTATAGTTCTCAAAGCAATTTTCAAAGGAAGGTCAGGATCATCACGCCTCTTTACAGATGACAAACAGGAGGGGAAATGATTGCAAGTGTGCTTTTCTGCGCAGGGGCTGCAATTGTTCTGGTCGCTTACTCCACAACTGACATCATAACCCTCCACTGGTGAGATCAGTAGGACCTTAAGTGAGGACATTTGCAGGCACATGCTTAAAGGAACAAACATCCAGTTTACACATCAGGCCCCGCAGAAGGTTTAGTTAGGCTAAATAAGTTTTATTGCCCAAAAGCATTATGATGGCTAGCATCTACCTTGAGTAACCGAAAAAGGGGAAAAGAATACATGGAGAAATCAAGTTTAAAGGAAAGCATAACCAGATCCAGCTTCCAACCCAGCTCAGACTACAGTTTCCCTCAAATACGCCAGGAGCATCAACTAAAATATGCTGCTCAGCACCAACCTTCCATTGAGAGAGCACAATGCCTGAATCCTGCTTCATTGGTCAGATTTGAAAGAATGCTGCCCTAAAAAAAAAATCACGTTAATCATTTCCTGTCCAAAAGATATGGGAGCCAATCATACATGCACCCACAATTCAGACACCCATCCATAAAATCATAGAACTGGAAGGGACCTTGGGAGGTCTTCAAGTCCAGTCCCCTGCACTCATGGTAGGGCTAAGTATTATCTAGCCCATCCCTGACAGTGCTTGTCTAACCTGCTCTTAAAAATCCTCAATGATGGAGATTCCACAACCTCCCTTGGCAATTTATTCCCGTGCTTAACCACCTTGACAATTAGGAAGTTTTTCCTAATGTATAGCCTAAACCGCCATTGCTTCTTGTCCTATCCTCAGAGGTTAAGAGCAACAATTCTTCTCCCTCCTCCTTGTAACAACCAATCCACAGGACTTTCCACACACGTGTGAGGAAAAGCAAACCAAGCATATTACAGAGGCTGTGAGAATAGATTATCCAGCAGCTACAATATCTAGAACTGCCAGATACATATACACAAACTAAATATAGCAAGCCTCTTTGCTCTAACCCACTCACTAACACTCCCCAGCAGACCAACAATCAAATGAATTTGGCTCTAATTTCTTTTCTAAACATTAAAAAGAAAAAAGTTAATTGAGAAGATGTGAGAAATATTTTTATACAAGGTCCTGCAGATTAGCTCCTATTGCATCATCCCTCTCCCCTAGTCAGTAATGCCAACTTGGATGCACTGTCTTTTCCTCCATTACTATTTTAGTTCCATTTCTCATCCCCTCCCCTTATTTCAATCTGCCAAGCCACTACCTGCGCTTTGTGTAAATCTCTCCTGAAGCCTCACTTCTCCTCCTGAAAAGTGAGTAATTTCACATGAAACAAAGGCGTTGTCTCCACTGGCATGTGAAAGACAAAACTTTTGTTGGTCAGAGGTGTTAAAACAAAACACACACCCTCGAAAGACAAAAGTTTTGTTGACGACAAGTGTGGGTGTGAACAGCGCTTAGTGGCAGCAGCGCTCTCCTGCCGACAAGCCACTCATTGGGGGTGGAACTTTTTTGTCAGCAGGGGAGCGCTCTCCTGCCAACAAACCACGGCTACACTGTGTGCCTTTTAGTGGCACGACATGGCCATGTCGCTAAAAGCTGTATAGTGCAGACACAGCCTAAGTTATGTTCAGCCTAGTCTGTGTCTGTCTTGTTTACGCTGTATTTTATTTGGGGCTGTTGTCACGTGTGCCTTGTACTATGACGGGTACGTTGTCTGCGCTTCACAGAGCAACACAAACTATTCTCCAGAGCATTCAACAAATGCCCAGAGAACCAACAGTACAAGCAGGAGGAATCTGCAAAAGGCTCTGAACACACTGAGCTAGTTAGTGCTGCAAAACTGAAATTAACATTCCCGCGACTACGCCAGAGCAGCGTGGCAGAACCCAGCCTGTGAGAGGTCAGTCTTTTGGTCTGCAATTAAAATAGACCCTTATTTTTCCATCATCCTCACCATAGCAATCGTGGGTGAGGAGATTTGGGCCTAGGCCGCTGGTAAATTTTATGAGGCTGGTGTCAGAAAAGAATCCGGTACAAAACGATGACCAGTAGGAACCTACCTGGGTGTAGCTCCCAACAGCCATCACAATGTCCCCTTACCAGCATGCCTGGAGACTGACCTTGCCTCTCAGTAGGCCTGAGGCACACTGTGGGGCAGGACAGGGAAGGCTTGCCCTTCTGCCCATTCTAAACCTGACCTTAGATACAGGTTTTCCTTCTCCAGGGCAGCACATTCGGTCCCTTCCGCGAGCCCTGCATTAGCTGAGAAAGAAGTGAATGTGGAGGCCTCGCATACAGGCTCCCGTCACCTTGCGCCCTGCTGGCATGGCCTTTAACATATCCACATCACCTGCAGGAGCTGTCTGCACAGGGTGAGGGAAGAAGGTATGACCAGGTGGCCCCATGCCAGTCCTCAGGCACGCCCCTGGAACCAGACTGAGGCACTGACAGCTGTGAGGTGTTGTCATGGGTGCACAGGGCCCCATGCCCACAAAGCACAGTGGGGGCAAAGAGTGCCTCAGAAGTCAACAGGACTGACAGCTCCCCCATCACCTCAGAGGGGAGATAGGGCAGCAGGCACAGCTCTGGCATTACTTCTGTCCACAGTGCAACGCAGCCCTGAGCTCCTGGGTGGCACCTCCAGGGGTGGGCAGCAAGCAGCAAGGGAGTGAGACAGGAGCTTCTGGGGGAATACATAGATTGGACAGAGCAGAGTTCAACTCAGGAGAACTTTGCCCTCTGCTTTTGGGCAGTAACTCCAGAGCTGGCCAAACTGGCTGGGCCTGAGGCATGAACTTCCAGACAACAATCTCAAAGCATGGCACTGCCCCCACCCCCCCACCCGCAAGAATCCCCAGGCTGCAGGCTCAGGCTGACAGAGCGGGATGGGTCAGTGCAGGGAGCCAGTTCTGTGGGGCAGGCCCCTCTCCCGGGGAGGTGGGGGAGCACACACAGACAGCACACCAGGGTCCAGAGGGGCTCCCCACACCACCACGCACACAACTGGCAAATCTAGCCAGAGAGCAGAGCCATCGCCCGATGAGCCAGACGGGGAGGGGCAGCAGGCTCCAGAGCGTAGAGCTAGTGTGCCGAGCACGCTGCAGGGGATTAAATCACCCCACTGTCCCCCAGCCCCCCACTATTCCCCGGGACCCCAAGGGTCCCCACCCCGGTCCCACAACCGCCCCCGCACTGTCCCCAGCACCTGCACACCCACCCCCCGCCCCGGGCCAGCAGCCGCCGCTCACCCGCCGAGCTGAGCCGAGCCGGGGCTCGCAGCAGCAGGCGGGCTGGAGCTGGGGCCCGGGCCGGACGGAGCAGCGCACGGAGCACGACAGCCATGGCAGAGCTGAGCCACGAGACCCGTAACCCCGCCCCCAGCACCCGATCGGCATAGGCCCGCCCCTTCCCCGCCCCCAGCACTTGATCGGCATAGCCCCGCCCCTGCCCCGGGCCCGATCGGCATAGCCCCGCCCCTGCCCCGCCCCCAGCACCTGATCGGCATAGCCACGCCCCTGCCCCGGGCCCGATCGGCATAGCCCCGCCCCTTCCCCGCCCCCAGCACCTGATCGGCATAGGCCCGCCCCTGCCCCGGGCCCGATCGGCATAGCCCCGCCCCTGCCCCGCCCCCAGCACCCGATCAGGGATGATGGGCTGTGGGTGGGTTCAGTGGAGGGGGAGAGTCAGGGGACTGTGGGTGGGTTCAGGGGAGAATGGTGGGTGTTGGTAGGCTGAGGAGAGGGGTAGAATCAGGGGGCCATGGGTGGGCTTGGGGGAGAATTGGGAGGGTTGGGGAGGATCGGGGGTCCGTGGGGAGATTCAGGGGAGAATTGGGCGGGTTCAGCGGAGTGGGATGGCTCGAGGGGCCGTGGATTGGCTATGAGGAATATTGGGGAGCAGTGGGTGGGTTCACGGGAGGGGAAGATCGGAGAGCCATGGTCAATGTGGCCAATTTCGTGCTGTTGCTGAGATGCCGGTAGATGCTGCAGACTTCCCGCTAGCCTGGCCGGGTGCGAGCCCTCACACCTGTACTAGCAAAGCCCTGGCTGAGCCGGAACACTAGTTACTGATGCGACGCTGGACCCTTCCCGGATCTGTTGTGCCCTTGGGCAGCATTTCTCAGCCCGTGCCGGGAGCAGGGCGTCCTAGTTGCATCCTGGGACAGGGCACTGAAATTCAGCTCAGCCGTCTGGGCCCAGAACTGCCCAGCCAATAAACAGCTGTTCCCCCGCTCCCCAGAATCCTCTGGGTGGAGGCAGCCAGGCTATGAGACCTTGGCCCCTCTGGGGAAGCACCAGGCAGCTCCTCTCCCAGCACAGCGCCACCCAGCACTCCCTTTGAGAGGAGGAGGCCGGCCTTCCTATCTCACCTGATGGGTCCTGATTGGGTACTGTCCCCTCCCGGCCCTTCTAACTGCTGGAGGACCATGTGATGTTAGGCAGTGCTGGGAGGTCTAGGCTCCCTCCCCTTCTATCCCAGCAGGCACTGGTCTTCCTTCGGGTTGGTGTGTCAGCTCTCTGCAACGACTCCAGCAGGGGCCAGAGAAGTCTTGATGCACCCATCAACAACACTTACTTGTATCTTAGGTCGCCAGGAACGTAGCATCTTAAAAGGTTCTCATGTTTCCAGGAAGGGAAGGATCAGATGCACGACTCTTAACCCAATTGTAGCACTGGTGGTCCCTCCCTATTCAGCCAAGTATCTGGTACCACTTTTAGATTCTGCAGCTTATTTGTGGGTTGGGTCACCTAGGAGCTCCCACCTCGTGACTTCAGTTTTTATACCCCCTTCCTCTTATTTCTATTGGACTCTTGCCATCAGAGCTCTTAGATTTCAGCTCAGTTTCTCTGCTGCTTCCATCAGTACCCATTAGATGGCAATGTTGGATAGGATTTCTCTCACCTTTTCTTAGCAAGGTTTTTTGTTTTCTTCATTTAAGGATAATCTATTAACCCCTACTATTAAATGGAATCCCTCTTTACTTACCCATTTATTTTAATATTCCAGGGTTACACACTGATTAAGTGCTTATCTCTTTCAATGTGCTTTGTCCTTCTGGTGTGATAGCAATTCGTATCACTTCTATAATACAACAGACATTTGAAAAGTAGACCTCCTTCATATTGCCTCTAAGTTAAATGGACATAGCCTGTACATTCTTTGATTATATAGTACCATTAATTGCCCATCTTTCAGTGCTTGCAGCAGAACAAGAGACATTCTGCTGAAGGAACAAGACAGGTTAATCACATATGGGGGGGGGGTCTACCTGATCCCTACAGTGGACTAATGTACAGATATAGATTTGGAGTTAAAGCTATTTGGTTTGGATTTGCTGAGGTATTAGAAAGTGTGACCTCTGGAAGGTTTCTGGGTGTCACAGCAAGCTATTCCTTAAACATTACCTCCCATTTCTTAACCAGTTCATTTGACTTAGAGTTCCCCACAATTGGTCAATTGTCCACTCTACAGCAGAAAGCAAGATGCTACTCTTTGTTTGTCAACCTCTGGGGTTCCCTGGAGCCAATCAGAAACGTGGGAAGCTCTTCCACATGCAGATCTTGTCTGTGGAACAAGCACCTGAAGAATTTGATGAACATCCCATATCTTATTCCTAGTGTTTTGCCATTTCTTAGATCTACACTAAAAAGATTAAGGTGCCACCAGACTCATTAAGACTAACAGATTGATTTGGGCATAAGCTTTCATGGGTAATATACCCCCCTTCTTCAGATGCATCTGCAGAAGTGGACTTTTTACCCACGAAAGTTTATGTCCACAAAAATCTGTTAGTCTTTAAGGTACCACCAGATTCCTCATTGTTTTTGTGGATACAGACTAACATGGCTACCCCTTCTGATACTACAAAGATAGGTTGACCCAGCTACACTCCCTGAGAGGTGTAATTAAGTCTACCTAACCCCAGGTGCGGACAGTGTTAGGTCCATGGAAGAATTCTTCTGTCAACCTAGCTGCAGGTTCTTGGTAAGGAGGATTAATTATAGACATTGAAGAACCCCTCCCATTGGCAAAGGTGGAGTCTACACTGAAGCACTACAGCAGCACAGCTCCAGAGCTGAACTCAATATCACTGTTATCCAGAGTTGCATGGGGCCGTGAGTACTGGGGCTTGTTACTTTGTGTTGCAATAAGGAGGGAGGCTGTAGCTAGTTAAACATAAAGGTTGTTGCTGTGTGTGGGTTTGCAGAGAGCAGCAGAAGAGGGCACTAGAGGGGTTTGCTGGGAAAATTTTACTGGCACCAAAGACAACCAGGAGAACTCAAGACTCTGCCAAACTGGAACTCTACCCAGGATTCCTGGATTCTGAGTGTAGATGCACTGCTCAGTGACTGCCGCTCCATATTGTGGTACCACTGGACCAGAGGGTCCTCATAGACTCATAGACTCATAGACTCTAGGACTGGAAGGGACCTCGAGAGGTCATCGAGTCCAGTCCCCTGCCCTAATGGCAGGACCAAATACTGTCTAGACCATCCCTGATAGACATTTATCTAACCTACTCTTAAATATCTCCAGAGATGGAGATTCCACAACTTCCCTAGGCAATCTATTCCAGTGTTTAACTACCCTGACAGTTAGGAACTTTTTCCTAATGTCCAACCTAAATCTCCCTTGCTGCAGTTTAAGCCCGTTGCTTCTTGTTCTATCATTGGAGGCTAAGGTGAACAAGTTTTCTCCCTCCTCCTGATGACACCCTTTTAGATACCTGAAAACTGCTATCATGTCCCCTCTCAGTCTTCTCTTTTCCAAACTAAACAAACCCAATTCCTTCAGCCTTCCTTCATAGGTCATGTTCTCAAGACCTTTAATCATTCTCGTTGCTCTTCTCTGGACCCTCTCCAATTTCTCCACATCTTTCTTGAAATGCGGTGCCCAGAACTGGACACAATACTCCAGTTGAGGCCTAACCAGCGCAGAGTAAAGCGGAAGAATGACTTCTCGTGTCTTGTTTACAACACACCTGTTAATGCATCCCAGAATCACGTTTGCTTTTTTTGCAACAGTATCACACTGTTGACTCATATTAAGCTTGTGGTCCACTATGACCCCTAGATCTCTTTCTGCCATACTCCTTCCTAGACAGTCTCCTCCCATTCTGTATGTGTGAAACTGATTGTTCCTTCCTAAGTGGAGCACTTTGCACTTATCTTTATTGAACTTCATCCTGTTTACCTCAGACCATTTCTCCAACTTGTCCAGATCATTTTGAATTTTGACCCTGTCCTCCAAAGCAGTTGCAATCCCTCCCAGTTTGGTATCATCTGCAAACTTAATAAGCGTACTTTCTATGCCAACATCTAAATCGTTGATGAAGATATTGAACGGAACCGGTCCCAAAACAGAACCCTGCGGAACCCCACTTGTTATACCTTTCCAGCAGGATTGGGAGCCATTAACAACTACTCTCTGAGTACGGTTATCCAGCCAGTTATGCACCCACCTTATAGTAGCCCCATCTAAATTGTACTTTCCTAGCTTATCTATAAGAATATCATGCGAGACTGTATCAAATGCCTTACTGAAGTCTAGATATATCACATCCACCGCTTCTCCCTTATCCACAAGGCTCGTTATCCTATCAAAGAATGTTATCAGATTAGTTTGACATGATTTGTTCTTTACAAATCCATGCTGGCTATTCCCTATCACCTTACCACCTTCCAAATGTTTGCAGATGATTTCTTTGATTACCTGCTCCATTATCTTCCCTGGCACAGAAGTTAAACTAACTGGTCTGTAGTTTCCTGGGTTGTTTTTATTTCCCTTTTTATAGATGGGCACTATATTTGCCCCCTTCCAGTCTTCTGGAATCTCCCCCGTCTCCCATGATTTCCCAAAGATAATAGCTAGAGGCTCAGATACCTCTTCTATTAACTCCTTCAGTATTCTAGGATGCATTTCATCAGGCCCTGGTGACTTGCAGGCATCCAACTTTTCTAAGTGATTTTTTACTTGCTCTTTGCTTATTTTCTCTTCTAAATCTACCCTCTTCCCGTAAGCATTCACTATACTAGACATTCCTTCAGACTTCTCAGTGAAGACCGAAACAAAGAAGTCATTAAGCATCTCTGCCATTTCCAAGTCTCCCGTTACTGTTACCCCCTCCTCATTGAGCAGTGGGCCTACCCTGTCCTTAGTCTTCCTCTTGCTTCGAATGTATTGATAAAAAGTCTTCTTGTTTCCCTTTATTCCCATAGCTAGTTTGAGTTCATTTTGTGCCTTTGCTTTTCTAATCTTGCCTCTGCATTCCTGTGTTATTTGCCTATATTCATCCTTCGTGATCTGCCCTAGTTTCCATTTTTTATATGATGCCTTTTTATTTTGTAGGTCACGCAAGATCTCAAGGGTAAGCCAAGGTGGTCTTTTGCCACATTTTCTATCTTTCCTAACCATTGGAATAACTTGCTTTTGGGCCCTTAATAGCGTCCCTTTGAAAAACTGCCAACTTTCCTCAGTTGTTTTTCCCCTCAGTCTTAATTCCCATGGGACCTTGCCTATCAGCTCTCTGAGCTTACCAAAATCCGCCTTCCTGAAATCCATTGTCTCTATTCTGCTGTACTCCCTTCTACCCTTACTTAGAATTGCAAATTCTATGATTTCATGATCACTTTCACCCAAGCTTCCTTCTACTTTCAAATTCTCAACAAGTTCCTCCCTATTTGTTAAAATCAAGTCTAGAACAGCTTCCCCCCTAGTAGCTTTTTCAACTTTCTGAAATAAAAAGTTGTCTGCAATGCAGTCCAGGAACTTATTGGATAGTCTGTGCCCCGCGGTGTTATTGTCCCAACATATATCTGGATAGTTGAAGTCCCCCATCACCACCAAATCTTGGGCTTTGGATGATTTTGTTAGTTGTTTGAAAAAAGCCTCATCCACCTCTTCCGCCTGATTAGGTGGCCTGTAGTAGACTCCCAGCACGACATCACCTGTGTTTTTTACCCCTTTTAGCCTAACCCAGAGACTCTCCACCCTTCCGTCTCCTATGTCCATCTCCACCTCAGTCCAAGTGTGTACATTTTTAATATATAAGGCAACACCTCCTCCCTTTTTCCCCTGTCTATCCTTCCTGAGCAAACTATACCCATCCACACCAACATTCCAGTCGTGTGTATTATCCCACCAAGTTTCAGTAATGCCAATAATGTCATAGTTGTATTTGTTTATTAGCACTTCCAGTTCTTCCTGCTTATTACCCATACTTCTTGCATTTGTATAAAGGCATCTAAGATACTGGTTTGATTTTGCCTCCCAGCTTTGCCCTGACCCTCCTTCCTCTCTGCCATTATACATCATGTTGGATGTAACCCTGTTTTACCGCTCCCCCCATCTTTCTCCCCATATTTATCCATTCATTCTTCTGGGACCCCTAACCCTAGCTGCAGGGGCTCTGCCCATGGGACCCCCAACCCGAGCTGCAGGGGCCCTACCCATGGGAACGCTAAGGCTAGCTCCAGATGCCCTACACATGGGAATCCTAATGCTCGCTCCAACGGCCTCTAACCCTAGCTCCAGGGGCCCTACCCATGGGACCCCTAACCCTAGCTGCAGGGGCCCTGCCCATGGGACTCCCTAACCCCAGCTGCAGGGGCCCTGCCCACGGGACCCCCTAACCCCAGCTGCAGGGGCCCTGCCCGTGGGACCGTGTAACGGTCCGGTGTTGGGGCTCGGCCCTCGCAGGCGCAGCCGGGAGCCAGGGCGTCTCACTACACGCGGCATATAGTTCCGGATTCCGGCCCTTCAGCAGGAGCTAAGCCAGCAATAGTCAACCAGCCCAAGCCCTGAGTCAGGGCGGGGCAATAAACAGTTCAGAGCTCAGGCCCTTCAGCAGGGGTTGAGCAAACAAATAATCTCTATAAGCCCAGGCGAAAGGCCTCCCCAGGCCAGCGAGAGGGGCAGTCTGCCACCCTTGGAAGGGTGGCAGGGGGAACACAGGCCCTCCTACTCCACTGCGTTCCAGCCTGGGGCCCTAGCAGCGCCAAGACTCGCTGCTGTCAGTGGAGATCCTGGCCGCAACACACTGACATTGGTTCAGGCTCTTCGGGAGCCAAACCAGGATCGTCTACCCCTGGGCCACTTCCGACCTCCCCCTCTCCGGGTACCTGCGTCTCACTGGCGTCTTCCGGTGGGTCCCAGACCATGGGTTCCTCAGGATACCAGGCACAGGGAAGCTCAGGCAGCTCCTCAGGATACCGGGCACGGGGAAGCCCAGGCTGGGCAGGAGCTCGGCCACCTGCGTCTGTTCTCTTCGGCGACTGGCCTCTAAGTGAGCACTGGGGCTGGGCTTTTATACTTCCTGTCCCGCTCCTAGACTTCTGGGGGGCGGGAACTGGCGGTAGTGGCTCGGCCCTCTCAGGCACAGCCGGGAGCCAGGGCGTCTCACTACATGTCCCCCCCTCAAGGCTGGCTCCGGTGCAACGGGGCCAGACCCTTCCATACCCCCCAGGCAGGAAAGGAAGTCCGCGTTTGCGTGATCCTTCCCGGCCCTATGGCAAACGGTGAAGGCATAGGGCTGCAGCGCCAGGTACCATCGCTGCAGCTGCATGTTATGGTCCTTCATGCAGGCCAACCACTGGAGGGCAGCGTGGTCGGTGACCAAGGTGAACAGGGCCCAAAGGAGGTAGTACCGTAGGGCGTCACAAGCCCACTTCACCACGAGGGCTTCCTTCTCAACCACCGCGTAATTTTCCTCTCGGGGGAACAGCTTCTGGCTGATGTAGAGGACCAGATGCTCTTCCCCGTCCACCTCTTGGGAGAGGACAGCCCCGAGCCCCACCTCCGAGGCGTCTGTCTGCAGGTTGAACGGCTGGTTAAAACCGGGGCTATACAGAACTGGCTCACGGCAGAGACTTGCTTTGAGCGTTTGAAAGGCCTCGTCACACCCAAGGGTCCATTTCACTTGTCGCGGGCTGTCTTTGGTTAGGAGCCCCGTCAAGGGAGCGGCGATCACTGCGAACTGGGGAATGAACCGTCAATAAAACCCGGCCAGCCCCAAGAACTGACGTACCTGCTGTTTCGTGGCTAGCGGGGGACAGGCTGCAGTGGCCTGAACCTTGTCCATGAGGGGTTTTACCTGCCCATTTCCGACGGTGTACCCCAGGTAGGTGGTTTCTTGCCAGCCGATGCGGCATTTCTTCGGGTTGGCCGTTAACCCGGCCGCCCGCAGGGACCTCAGGATGGCTGTGACCCGTTCTAAGTGGTCCTCCCAGTAGCGGCTGCAAGTGACCACGTCGTCCAGATAGGCCGCAGCGTAGTCCTGATGCGGTCAGAGGAGGCTGTCCATCAAGCGCTGGAAGGTGGCTGGGGCCCCATCGAGGCCGAAGGGCATCTGGGTAAATTGGTATAGGCCCATAGGGGTGGCGAAGGCAGTCTTCTCCCTGGAAACTGGATCGAGGGGGATTTGCCAGTACCCTTTACTTAAATCCAGGGTAGTAATATAATGGGCCTCTCCTAACCGGGCCAACAGCTCGTCTATCCGGGGCATGGGGTATGCATCGAATTTGGAGAGGGCATTAACACGCCTGAAGTTGATGCAGAATCTTTGAGAGAGCCTCATACGGTCCTTGCCAGCTAGCACTCTGGGCAGGAGTTGCAGTAATGTTTTACTTCCTGATATATACCTGGCCAAAAGAAGCGGCTCAGTATCCGGGCCAGTGTCTTTTCGTGACCCAAGTGTCCGGCTGCTGGGACATCGTGGGCCAACTTCAGGACCACCCGCCGATGACATCGGGGTACAAGGAGTTGGGTCTGGGGCTCCCCGGTGTGTGGGTCCTTCTCGACTCGATACAGGCGATCTCGTTGTAGCTCAAAGTGCGGCCACTGCGCCGCCCAGCGGGGTCAAGGATGGTCCCATCCACGGCAGCCAGTTGTTCGTATGCCTGCTTGAGGGTAGGGTCGGCCCTTTGGTCTCGGCAAAAATCCGTGGGGGCCGAGGGATCCTCCACTGCTCCCGGGCAGATGTCCTCTAATCCTTCCGGCCAGCGGGGTCGGGGGCCTCTGGCTCGTCTTCCTCAGCTTCAGGGGGGTCTCCCCTTCCAAGGCCGGCATGGGCTCCAGGCCATCCCCTGTGTGGCAGTGCAGGACTGCGAGAAACTCGGGCCAGTCCCGGCCCAGGATCACCGGATATGTGAATCGCCGTGCGAGGCCCACTGCCATCAGCTGGGTGACCCCATCAATCGTCAGTTGGGCTGGGTGCTGGGGTAGGGTCGGATGTCCCCGTGGATGCACTGTAGCTGGATTTTTTCCAGGTGGGCATCAGCCGGGGGACCCAAGTGTTGCCGGACCAACGTCTGCCCACACCCCGAGTCGAGGAGGGCTGTTGTTGGGTACCCCTCAACCATCAAGGGCACGGTGATCTTGGCTGCCTGGGACCGGCGGGTGCGGGCTTCCCCTGAACAGACCTGGCCAAAGGTGCACTCGAGTCCGGGGCAGTCCTGCTGTAGATGGCCGTACTTCCCGCAGGAGAAACAGGGCCCCCAGTCTGCTCGTCCGGCCCGAGGTCTGGTCCCGGGAGTGTCCGCCAGAGGGTTCTGGGGGCCCCCCTGCACTGTTGGAGTCGGGGTCCGAGCGGATCGCTGGGGGGACGCTGTGGTGTGGGTCCGGGCCTCAGCCCCCTGACATGAAGCTCATCCGCCAGCCCGGACGAGTGCCATCTTTTTCTCGGAGCTAGGGCGCTCTGCCCCCAATGGGGCTGCTCGAACCGCCAGGCCCACCGGTACTACAGCCGCGAGGAAGTCCTCCATCCGTGAGATGGCGGCGGCCAGGGTCGCAGGCCGATGGCGGAGGACCCAGGCCCTTCCCCGTGGGGGAAGGATGTGGGTGAACTGTTTGAGCACCACTTGGTCCATTAGCTCCTCCGTTGTCTGGTGTTGTGGCTGCAACCATCGCTTATAGGTCTCGCAGAGTTCCTGGGCCACCATACGGGGCCAGGCCCAATGGGGTAGGCCAGGCTTCTAAATCGCTGTCGGAACGTCTCCGGACTCACATCTAGGGCGTCTAGGACCGCGGCCTTCACCTGGTCATAATCCTGGGCTGCCTCTGCAGACAGGCCGCAATAGACCGCCTGAGTGGTCCCTGTCAGGTAGGGGGCCAGGGTGGCAGCCCACTGGTCATGGGAACCACCCTGCGACGACCACCATCTGCTCGAACGTGACGAGGAAAGCTTCGGGGTCATCACTGGGGCCCATCTTCGTCAGCCAGATCTGGGGATTGGGCCACGGGGCCCCATCTGTGCCCCCCGGCTGGGATCCCTCTGGGGTGGACCGAGTCGCCACGAGCTGCTGGAGGCATTGGCGTTGGAACTCCTGGTGTTGAGTGACCAGCTCTTGGAGCAGCTCGTACTGCTGGGATCCCAGCTGCTCAACAGGTTGCTGTTGCTGTTGGAGGTGGGTGGCCTGCTGCTCCTGCTGCAGCCGCGACTGGGTTGCCTGCTGTTGCTCTTGATTCTCAGTCACGAGGGCAAGGAGTTGCGACAGATCCATCTCCCAGGAGGGGAGTCTCTCTCCCCCAGCCTCCTTCTCACTGGTGTCGAGAGCTCGTGCCCACATCCTGGGCGGAACTCCTCAGAGAGGGCAGCACATGTAATGGTCCGGTGTTGGGGGTCGGTCCTCTCAGGCGCAGCCAGGAGCCAGGGCGTCTCACTACACGCGGCAAATAGTTCCGGATTCCAGCCCTTCAGCGGGAGCTAAGCCCGCAATAGTCAACCAGCCCAAGCCCTTGGTCAGGGCAGGGCAATAAACAGTTCGGAGCTCAGGCCCTTCAGCGGGGGCTGAGCACACAAACAGCCAATAGGCCCAGGCCCTGGGTCAGGGCAGGGTAGTAAGCAGTTCAGCGCTCAGGCCCTTCAGCAAGGATTGAGCAAACAAATAATCTCTATAAGCCCAGGCGAAAGGCCTCCCTAGGCCAGCGAGAGGGGGAGTCTGCCATCCTTGGAAGGGTGGCAGGGGGAACGCAGGCCCTCCCACTCCACTGCATTCCAGCCCAGGGCCCTAGCAGCGGCCAAGACTCACTGTTGTCAGTGGGGAGCCTGGCCGCAACACACTGACATTTGTACTGGCTCTTCGGGAGCCAAACCAGGATCGTCTACCCTCGGGCGAACTTCCAACCTCCCCCTCTCGGGGTACCTGCGTCTCGCTGGCGTCTTCTGGTAGGTCCCAGACCATGGGTTCCTCAGGATACCGAGCATGGGGGAACGCAGGCAGCTCCTCAGGATATCAGACACGGGGAAGCCCAGGCAGCTCCTCAGGGTACTAGGCACGGGGAAGCTCAGGCAGCTCCTTAGAGTACCGGGCACAGGGAAGCTCAGGCTGGGCGGGAGCTCAGCCACCCGTGTCTGTTCTCTTTGGGGACTGGCCTCTAAATGAGGGCCGGGGCTGGGCTTTTATACTTTCTGTCCCTCCCCTAGACTTCCGGGGGGCGGGAACTGGTGGTGGCTCCGCCCACTTTGGCGGTGGTAGTGGCTCGGCCCTCTCAGGCGCAGCCGGGAGTCAGGGCATCTCACAACAGACCCCTAACCCTAGCTCCAGGGGCCCTGCCCATAGGACCCCTAAACCTAGTCCAGGGGCCCTCCCCTTAGGACCCCTAACCCTAGCTCCAGGGGCCCTGCCCATAGGACTCCTAACTCTAGCTCCACGGGCCCTGCCCATGGGAACCCTAACCTTAGCTCCATGGGCCCTGCCCATGGGAATCGTAACCCTAGCTCCAGGGGCCCTGCCCGTGGGACCCTTAACACTAGATCCATTGGCCCTGCCCATGGGACCCCTACACCTAGCTGCAGGAGGCTTAACCATGGAAACCCTAACCCTAGCTCAATGGGTCCTGCCCATGGGACCCCTAACCCTAGATCCAGGGACTCTGCCCTTGGGACCCCTAACCCTAGCTTCACGGGCCCTGCCTGTGGGAATCGTAACCCTAGCCCCAGGGGCCCTGCCTCTGGCACCCCTAACCCTAGATCCAGTGGCCCTGCCTGTGGGAACCCAAAGCCTAGCTCCAGGCACCCTGCCCGTGGGAACCCTAACCCTAGCTTCATGGGCCCTGCCCATGGGACCCCTAACCCTAGCTCCAGGGGCTCTGCCTGTGGGACTCCTAACCCTAGCTCCAGGGGCCCTACCCATGGGAACCCTAACCCTAGCTTCACGGGCCCTACCCATGGGACCCCACACCCTAGCTCCACAGGCCCTACCCTTGGGACCCCTAACCCTAGCTCCAGGGGCCCTGCCCGTGGGACACCTAACCCTAGCAGCAGGGGCCCTGGCTGTGGGACCCTTAACAATAGCTCCAGGGGCCCTGCCCGTGGGACCCCTAACCCTAGCTCCAGGGGCCCTGCCTTTGGGAACCCTAACCATAGCTCCAGGGGCCCTGCCCGTTGGACCCCTAACCCTAGCTTCACGGGCCCTGCCCGTGGGAATCCTAACCCTAGCTCCAGAGGCGCTGCCTGTCGGACCCCTAACCCTAGCTCCAGTGTCCCTGCCCGTGGGACCCCTAACCCTAGCTTCACGGTCCCTGCCCGTGGGAATTCTAACCCTAGGTCCAGAGGCCCTACCCGTGCGACCACTAACCCTAGCTCCAGGGTCCCTGTCCGTGGGACCCCTAACCCTAGCTCCAGGGGCCCTGCCCGTGGGAATCCTAACCCTAGCTCCAGGGGCCCTGCCCATTAGAAACCTAACCCAAGCTTCAATGGCCCTGCCCATGAGACCTTTAACGCTAGTTCCAGGGGCCCTGCCCACGGGACCCCTAACCCTAGCTGCAGGGGCCCTGCCCCTGGGACCTCTAACCCTACCTCCAAGAGCCCTGCCCATGGGACCACTAACCCTAGCTGCAGGGGTCTGCCCCTGGGACCCCTAACCCTACCTCCAAGGGCCCTATCCATGTGAACTCTAACCCTAGCTCCAAGGGCCTTACCCATTGGAACCTTAACCCTAGCTTCATGGGCCCTACACATGGGAACCCTAACCCTAGCTCCAGATGCCCTGCCCATGGGACCCCTAACCCTAGCTGCAGGGGCCCTGCCCATAGGACCGTTAACCCTAACTCCAGGGGCCCTGCCCATAGGACCGCTAACCCCAGCTCCAAGGGCCCTACCCATGGGAACCCTAGCCCTAGCTCTAGGGACCCTGCCCACGGGACCCCTAACCCTTGCTGCAGGGGTCCTATCCTCGGGACCCTTATGTCGTGGAGAGATGGTTAGGGGTTGGTGTCTCTTTCACCTGTAAAGAGTTAACAGACAGTGAACCTGGAACACCTGACCAGAGGACCAATCAGGAGACAAAATACTTTCGGATCTCGGTGGAGGGAAGCCTTTGTTTGTTTTTTTGGGGGGTTTGCGTTGTTCTCTTTGGGTTCTGAGAGTGACCAAACGTGCAACCAGGTTTCTTTCCAATCTCTCTAATACAGTCTCTTATATGTTCAAAATAGTAAGTACTAGGTAGATAAGGCGGTTTTAGTCTTTTGATTATTTTCTTTGTTTGCAAATGTGTACTTTGCAAGAAGAATTTTAATTTGTATTTGGGCTGGGGGGAGGCTTCTCTCTAGTGTCTATAAGCTGAAAGACCCTGTAACATTTTCCAACTTGATTTTACAGAGACAATTTTTATTTTTTCTTTCTTTTATTAAAAGCTTTTCTTTTTTAAAAGACCTGATTGATTTTTCCCCTTGTTAGACTCAAGGGAATTGAGTCTGTATTCACCAGGGAATTGGTGGGAGAAAGGAGGGAAGGGAGGGGGAAAGGTGGAATTCCTCTGTGTTTTAGATTCACAGAGCGTGAATCTATATTACCTCTTGGTGAGGGGAAAAGAGGAGGGGGGAAGGTGACATTTCTCTCTGTTGTAAGATTCAAGGAGTTTGAATCACAGTGATCTCCTAGTGTACCCAGGGAGGGGAGGATCTGGGAGGCAAAAAGGAAGGGAAGGGGAATGGTTTATTTCCCTTTGTTGTGAAACCCAAGGAGTTTGGGGTCTTGGGGTCCCCAGAGAAGGTTTTGGGGGGACCAAAGTGTACCAGGCACTGCAAGTCCTGATTGGTGGCAGCACTACAAAATCTAAGCTGGTAATTAAGCTTAGAGGAATTCATGCTGGTACCCCATCTTTTGGACGCTAAGGTTCAGAGCGGGGATTATACCATGACACTCTAACTCTAGCTCCAGGGGCTCTGACCATGGGACCCCTAAAATTAGCTCCAGGGGCCCTGTCCATGGGAATCCTAACCCTAGCTCCAAAGACCCTGCCCGTGGGACCTCTAACCCTAGTTCCAGGGGGCTGCCTGTGGGACTTCTAACCCTAGCTTCACTGGCCCTGTCCGTGGAAATCCTAATCCTAGCTCCAGATGCCCTACCCATGGGACCCCTAACCATAGCTCCAGGGGCCCTGCCCATGGGACCCCTAATCCTAGCTCCATGGGCCCTATCTTTGGGAACCCTAACCCTAGCTCCAGGGACCCTGCCCATGGGACCCATAACCCTAGCTGCAGGGGCCCTATCCATCTGATCCCTAACCCTAGCTACAGGGGCCCTGCCCATGGGACCCCTAACCCTAGCTTCACTGGCCCTGCCCGTGGGAATCCTAATGCTAGCTCCAGATGCCCTACCCATGGGATCCCTAACCCTAGCTCCAGAGGCCCAATCCTTGGGAACCCTAACGCTAGATCCAAGGGCCCTATCCTTGGGAATCTTAACCCTAGCTCCATGGATGCTGCCCATGGGACCCCTAACCCTAGCTGCAGGGGCCCTATTCATCTGACCCCTAACTCTAGCTGCAGGGGCCCTATTCATCTGACCCCTAACCCTAGCTACAGGGGCCCTGCTCATGGGACCCCTAACCCTAGCTCCTGGGACCCTGCCTGTGGGACCCCTAACCCTAGCTCCAGGGGTCCTGCTCATGGAAACCCTATCCCTAGCTCCAGGGGCCCTACCCGTGGGATACCTCCCTTGGGACTCATAACCCAGCTCTGGGGGCCCTGCCCGTGGGACCTCTAACCCGAGTTTCACGGGACCTGCTCGTGGAACCCCTAACCCTAGCTCCAGTGGCTCTGCCCGTGGGACCGCTAACCCTAGCTCCAGATGCCGTGTCCTTAGGACCCCTAACCCTCGCTTCACTGGCCCTGCTTGTGGGAATCCTAATCCTAGGTCCAGATGCCCTATCCCTGGGACCCCTAACGCTAGCTCCAGGGGCCCTACCTGTGAGAATCCTAATCCTAGCTCCAGGGGCCGTGCCCGTAGGACCCCAAACCATAGCTCCAGGAGCCATGCCAGTGGAACCCATAACCCTAGCTTCAGGGACCCTGCCCGTGGGACCCTTAACCCTAGCATCACGGGCCCTCCTTTGGGACCCGAAACCCTTGCTTCAGGGGCCTGCCCATAGGACCCCTAACCCTAGCTCCACGGGTCCTGCCCGTGAGAATCCTATCGCTAGCTCCAGGGGCCCTTCCCATGGGACCCCTAACCCTAGCTTCACAGGCCCTACCCATGGGACGCCTAACCATAGCTCCAGGGGCCATGCCCGTAGCACTCCTAACCATAGCTCCAGGGGCCCTGCCCGTGGGACCTCTAACCCTTGCTCTGTGGGCCTGGCCCGTAGGATCCATAACCCTTGCTTCAAGGACCCTGACCGTGGGACCCCTAAACCTAGCTCCAGCGGTCCTGCCCGTGTGATCCCTATCCCTGGCTCCAGGGGCCCGGCCCGTGGGACCCCTACCGGACCTTCACTGGCCCTGCTCGTGGGAATCCTAATCCAAGCTCAAGGGGCCCTCTCTATAGGAACCCTAACCCTAGCTCCAAGGCCCCTACCGATTGGAACCTTAACACTAGCTTCACGTGCCCTACATATGGGAACACTAACTCTAGCCCCAGATGCCCTCCCCATGGGACCCCTAAACCTAGCTCCAGGGACCCTGCCCATGGCAATTCAAACCGTAGCTCCAGGGTCCCTGCCCATAGGACCCCTAACGCTAGGTCCAGGGTCTTTGCGCATGGAACCATTAACCCTAGCTCCAGGGGCCCTTCCCATAGGACACCTAACCCTAGCTCCAGGGGCCGTGCCCATAGGACCCCTAACCCTAGCTCCAAGTGCCCTGCCATTGGAATCCTAACCCTAGCTCCACGGGCCCTACACATGGGAACCCTAACCCTAGATCCAGGTTCCCTACCCATGGAACCCTAACCCTAGCTCCAGGGGCCCTACCCATAGGATCTCTAACCCTAGCTCCTGGGGCCCTGCCTATAGGACCCTCATCCTTGCTCGAGGGGCCCTGCCCATAGGACTTGAAACCCTAGCTTCATGGGCCCTACCCATGGAATCTCTAACCCTATCTTCACGGGCCCTAACCATGGGAATCCTAACCCTAGCTCCAGATGCCCTACCCACAGAACCCCTAACCTTAGCTTCACGGGCCCTACTCATGGGAATCCTAACCCTAGCTTCACTGGCCCTACCCGTGGAAATCCTAAACCTAGCTCCAAGGGCCTTGCCCATGGGACCGCTAAGCATAGCTCCAGATGCCCTGCCCATAGGACCCCTAACCCTAGCTCCAGGGGCCCTGCCCGTGGCGTCCCTAACCTTAGCTCCGGGGACCCTGCCTAAAGGACCCTTAACGCTAGGTCCAGGGTCCCTGCGCATGGGACCACTAACCCTGGCTCCAGGGGCCCTTCCCATAGGATACCTAACCCTAGCTCTAGGGGCCCTGCCCATAGGACCCCTATCCCTAGCTCCAAGTGCCCTGCCCATAGGTTGTCTAACCTTAGCTCCAGGGGTACTATCCATAGGTCCCCTAACCCTAGCTCCAGGGGTCCTGCCCACAGGACCTCTAACCCTAGCTCCAGGGGCCCTGCCCATTGGATTCCTATCCCTAGCTCCAGGGGCCGTGCCCATAGTACCCCTATCCCTAGCTCTGGGGGCCCTGCCCATAGACCCCTAACCCTAGCTCAAGAGGCCCTACACATAGTACCCCTAACCCTAGCTCCAGGGGCCCTGCCCATAGGACCCCTAATCCTAGCTCCAGTGGCACTGCCCATAGGACCCCTAAACGTAGCTCCAGGGGCCCTGCCCATACGACCGCTAAAACTAGCTCCAGGGTCCCTGCCCATAGGACCCCTAACCCTAGCTCCAGGGTCCCTGCCCATTGGATCTCTATCTATAGTTCCAGGGGCCCTAACCACATTAACCCTAATCCTAGTTCCAAGGGCCTACCCATAGGAAACCTTAACCCTAGCTTCAGGGCCCTTCCCATAGGACTCCTAACCCTAGCTGCAGGGTCCCTGTCCATAGGACCCCTAACCATAGCTCCAGGGGTTCTGCCCGAAAGGACCCCAAACTCTAGCTCCAGGGGCCCTTCCCATAGGACAGCAAACTCTAGTTCTGGGTCCCTACCCGTAGGACCACTAACCCTAGCTCCAGAGCCTCTACCCATAGGACCCCTAACCCTGGCTCCAGGGTCCATGCCAAAAGGTACCCTAATCGTGGATCCAAGGGCCCTACCAATAGAGCCCGTAACCCTAGGTCCAATGGCCCTGCCCATAGGACCTTTAACCCTAGCTCGAGGGGCACAGTCCATCTCCTAACCCTAGCTTCAGGGGCCCTATCCACAGGACCCCTTACCCTAGCTCTAGAGCCTCTACCCATAGGACCCCTATCCCTAGCTCCAGGGGTCCTGCCCATAGGACCCCTAACCCTAGATCCAGGGGCCCTGCCCACAGGACTGCGAAGACTAGCTCCAGGAGCCCTGCCCACAGGAAACTTATCTCTAGTTCCAGGGGTCCTGCCCATAGGACCCCTATCCCTAGCTCCAGGGGCCCTGCCTGTAGGATCCCTAAACCTAGCTCTAGCGGCCCTCCTCATAGGACCCCTAACTCTATCCCCATGGGCCCTGCCCATAGGAACCCTAAGCCTAGTTCCAAAGGCCTTGCAAATAGGAACCCTCAACCTAACTCCAGGGGCCCTGCCCATAGCACAAAAAACTCTAGCTCCAGGGACCCTGCCCATAGGACCCCTAACCCTAGCTCCAGAAGCCCTACCCATACGACCCCTATCCCTAGCTCCAAGAGCCCTGCCCATAGGATCCCTAACCATAGCTCCCGGGTTTCTGCCCATAGGACTCCTAATCCTACGTGTAGGGTCCCTGCCCGTAGGACCCCAAACCCTAGTTCCAGGGGCCCTACCCATAGGACACCAAACCCTAGTTCTGGGGCCCTTCCCGTAGGACACCTTGTCCTAGCTGCAAGGGCGCTACCCATTGGACCCCTAACCCTGGCTCCAGGGTCCCTGCCCATAGGACCTCTAATCGCAGGTCCAAGGGCCCTGCCCATAGGACCCCTAACTCTAGGTCTAAGGACTTTTCCCATAGGACCCATAACTCTAGCTCCAGGGGCCCTGCCCATCCGCTAACCCTACCTCCAGGGGCCCTGCACATAGGACACCTATCCCTAGCTCCAGGGTCCTTTCCCATAGTACCCCTAGCTCTATCTCCAGGAGCCCTGCCCATAGGACCCTTGACCCTAGCTTCAGGGGCCCTGCCCATGGGACCCCTGACCCTAGCTCCAGGGGACCTACCCATGGGAACACTAACCCTAGCTCCAAGGGCCCTACCCATGGGAACCCTATCCCTAGCTCGAAGGCCCTACCCATAGTACCCTTAACCCTAGCTCCAGGGGCTCTACCCATAGGACCCCTATACCTGGCTCCAGGGACACTACCCATAGGACCCCTATCCCTGGCTCCAGGGCCCCTACCCATAGAACCTCTAACCCTAGCTCTAGGGTCCCAACACATAGGAGCCCTATCCCTAGCTACAGGGGTCCTACCCATAGGAACCCTAACCCTAGCTCCACCGGAACTACCCATGGGACCCCTAACCCTAGCTCCAGGGGCCCTGCCCGTGGCATCCCTAACCTTAGCTCCGGGGACCCTACCTAAAGGACCCTTAACGCAAGGTCCAGGGTCCCTGCGCATGGGACCACTAACCCTGGCTCCAGGGACCCTTCCCATAGGATACCTAACCCTAGCTCTAGGGGCCCTGCCCATAGGACCCCTATCCCTAGCTCCAAGTGCCCTGCCCATAGGTTGTCTAACCTTAGCTCCAGGGGTACTATCCATAGGTCCCCTAACCCTGGCTCCAGGGGCCCTTCCCATAGGATACCTAACCCTAGCTCTAGGGGCCCTGCCCGTAGGACCCCTATCCCTAGCTCCAGGGGCCCTGCCCATAGGACCCCTAAATCTAGCTCCAAGGACCCTGCCGATAGGACCCCAAACCCAAGTTCCAGGGGCCCTATCCATAGTGCCCCAAATCCTAGCTCCAGCATCCTTACCCATAGGACCCCTAAGCCTTATTCCAATGGCCCTACGCATAGGACCCCTAACCCTAAGTCCAGGGGCACTTCCCATAGGACCCCTTACCCTAGCTGCAGGGGCCCTACCCGTAGGACTCCAAACCCTAGTTCTGGGGCTCTACCCGTAGGACCCCTAACACTGGCTCCAGGATCCCTGCCCATAGGACCCCTAAGCCTAGCTCCAGAGGCCCTGCCCATATGACCCGTAACCCTAGCTCCAAGGGCCCTGTGCATAGGACCCCCAACCCTAGCGCCAGGGGCCCTGTGCATAGGACCCCCAACCCTAGCTTCAAAGGCCCTGCCCACAGCACACCTTACCCTAGCTCCAGGGGCCCTGCAATAGGACCCCTATCCCTAGCTCCAGGAGTCCTGCCCATAGGACCCCTAACCCTAGCTCCAGGGGCCCTGCCTATAGGACCTCTAACCATAGCCACATGGGCCCTTCCCATAGAACCCCTAACCCTAGCTCCAAGGTCCCTGCCCATAGGAACCCTCACTCTAGCTCCAGGGGCCCTGATCATAGGACCCTTAACCCTAGCTCCAGGGGCCCTGCCCATAGGACCCCTAACCCTCTCTCCACAGGCTCTACCCATGAGAACCCTAACCCTAGCTCCACGGACCCTACCCATGGGGACCCTAACCCTAGATTCACGGGCCCTACCCATGGGAACCCTAGCCTTAGCTCCAGGTGCCCTATCCATGGGAACCCTAACTGTAGCTCCAAGGGCCCTTTCCTATATTCATTGTACTATTCCAGGGTGTGTATTTACTCCAGGGGGCTTGGAACTGGTGACCTGAGTGAGGTGGAAAGGAGTTTCCCTGCTTCATTCCCAAAGGCACCTTTTCTTGGCCGGAACTGCTGGAAGAGCAGACTCTATTTTGGCCATGAGTGTGCTAGTGTCACATGTGTGAAATACCATGCACTCCTCAATCAATCCTTCAACTAATCAAATGCTCATGAGCAAAAATCAGATACTCACAAGCCTGCAAAATGTTAGGTCAGCAGCCTGCCTTGTACAGAGATGTGTGTTGGAAACTAGGATGGAGATGGTCAGGCCTAGTGGTCAGAGCCAGAATAAGGCGTCCAGAGTGGCCAAAGCAAGGCTGTGGGAGTGGGAGCAAGGCAGGGGCAGGCTAAGGCCTGGGGAGTTTTGCCACCATCAGGCAGGAAAGAGTTCCAGGCCCTGAAGTCACACTGAGCAGACTAAGCTGCTGTTGCTCCTGTAGGGCTTATATACCTGCTCCGGGAATCACATGGCCAGTTCCTGGCTTGTGGATTGGCTGGAATCAAGCACAGGCGTGATCATGGGATTAGCTACAAGCGTTGTCTTTGGTATGAGATCTAAGGTGCAATTGACCTGGGGTAAGTGGCTGGTCCTTTGGTTCTGGAAGGAACCTGAATATTGCTCTGATTATTGCTCTGATTCTTGGTGTAAGGGACCATCTATCAAAGGCAGACTCACCTGGTTGGCAAGACAAATCAGAGCAGTGAGGGGACTGCCTGTGACTCCATGGTTAGGCTGTTATAGTGCCTGAGGAGTTTATGTTTGATAGCTGGTTGGTGAAATCGAAGGATAGAACTCACAGCCAGTGTGGGAGTGTGCCCTGCTTCCTAACAGTCTGCCATGAGATTGGTACTCATGCTCATGAGCCACTGCCAGCAGCGTTACAAGCAGCAGAGTCTTTACAGGTGTAACTGTGCGGTACCTAGAAAACAAAGGCAAGGCAGTAACGTAACCAAGCCCTCCACAAACAGCCGGAGATGATTCCTAGGAGTGAGCTGATGAGAGACAACAGGAGTGGTGGAAGCCCATTGCTCGGAAGTGGACAAAGCACTGGAGAATGCCTCTGTCACTGGAACAATCTGTGCTAACTCCTGCAGCTGGGTAGAGGAATGTTTCATCTCTTTTGTGATTCTGTAAATAACATCTCCACCCCCTCTGTGCAGACACATGTACAGCCCAGCACACATGTCCCCAAACACAGGCATGCCTATATATGCATGCATGCACCTCCCCACACACCTACATACATGTACCCTCCCACTCCTGCACACACACGTGTACCACCCCCATCTGCACACACACACAGGTGTACCCACCCACCCCTGCATGCAAGCACCCACACACATTTGTGCACACACATAGATTCATAGATTCATAGACTCTAGGACTGGAAGGGACCTCGAGAGGTCATCGAGTCCAGTCCCCTGCCCTCATGGCAGGACCAAATACTGTCTAGACCAGCCCTGATAGACATTTATCTAACCTACTCTTAAATATCTCGAGATGGAGATTCCACAACTTCCCTAGGCAATTTATTCCAGTGTTTAACTACCCTGACAGTTAGGAACTTTTTCCTGATGTCCAACCTAAATCTCCCTTGCAGCAGTTTAAGCCCATTGCTTCTTGTTCTATCATTAGAGGCTAAGGTGAACAAGTTTTCTCCCTCCTCCTGATGACACCCTTTTAGATACCTGAAAACTGCTATCATGTCCCCTCTCAGTCTTCTCTTTTCCAAACTAAATAAACTCAATTCTTTCAGCCTTCCTTCATAGGTCATGTTCTCAAGACCTTTAATCATTCTTGTTGCTCTTCTCTGGACCCTCTCCAATTTCTCCACATCTTTCTTGAAATGCGGTGCCCAGAACTGGACACAATACTCCAGTTGAGGCCTAACCAGCGCAGAGTAGAGCAGAAGGATGACTTCTCGTGTCTTCTTCACAACACATCTGTTAATGTATCCCAGAATCACGTTTGCTTTTTTTGCGACAGTATCACACTGTTGACACATATTTAGCTTGTGGTCCACCATGACCCCTAGATCTCTTTCTGCCATACTCCTTCCTAGACAGTCTCTTCCCATTCTGTATGTGTGAAACTGATTGTTCCTTCCTAAGTGGAGCACTTTGCATTTGTCTTTATTGAACTTCATCCGATTTACCTCAGACCATTTCTCCAATTTGTCCAGATCATTTTGAATTTTGACCCTGTCCTCCAAAGCAGTTGCAATCCCTCCCAGTTTGGTATCGTCTGCAAACTTAATAAGCGTACTTTCTATGCCAACATCTAAGTCGTTGATGAAGATATTGAACAGAGCCGGTCCCAAAACAGACCCCTGCGGAACCCCACTTGTTATACCTTTCCAGCACGATTGGGAGCCATTAATAACTGCTCTCTGAGTACGGTTGTCCAGCCAGTTATGCACCCACCTTATAGTAGCCCCATCTAAATTGTATTTGCCTAGTTTATCGATAAGGATATCATGCGAGACCGTTATCAAATGCCTTACTAAAGTCTAGGTATACCACATCCACCACTTCTCCCTTATCCACAAGACTCGTTATCCTATCAAAGAAAGCTATCAGATTGGTTTGACAGGATTTGTTCTTTACAAATCCATGCTGGCTATTTCCTATCACCTTACCACCTTCCACGTGTTTGCAGATGATTTCTTTAACTACTTGCTCCATTATCTTCCCTGGCACAGAAGTTAAACTAGCTGGTCTGTAGTTTCCTGGGTTGTTTTTATTTCCCTTTTTATAGATGCCCTTTTCCAGTCTTCCGGAATCTCTCCCGTCTCCCATGACTTTCCAAAGATAATAGCTAGAGGCTCAGATACCTCCTCTATTAACTCCTCGAGTATTCTAGGATGCATTTCATCAGGCCCTGGTGACTTGCAGGCATCTAACTTTTCTAAGTGATTTTTAACTTGCTCTTTTTTTATTTTATCTTCTAAACCTACCCCCTTCCCATAAGCATTCACTATGTTAGACATTCCTTCAGACTTCTCAGTGAAGACCGAAACAAAGAAGTCATTAAGCATCTCTGCCATTTCCAAGTTTCCTGTTACTGTTTCTCCCTCCTCACTGAGCAGTGGGCCTACCCTGTCCTTGGTCTTCCTCTTGCTTCTAATATATTGATAAGCACCCATGCACACAAGAATAAACAGCAAATTCCTCCCCATAGTCCCAAGTGATCATGCTCTGGGTTTCTCTGTGCCCAGTATGGTGTTCTGGCTGTCCCTTTAAGATAGCTGTGCTGCTACAAGCCCCAGTCTTAGAGCACGCACAAGAGCTCAGCCTGGGCACACACAGGACATGCCAGGCCCCAACTGCAACCCCCTTTGCACCATTCCTGAGCCCCCCTCCAGCCCTCCATCACCATAGTGGGAGGTGGGACTCCCAGCAGTAGCAGGAGGAAGACAAGGAAGCATGCCCTGTCTCCCCCCTAATCCCCTGCCAATCTGCCTGCATGTCCCCTCCCTGGCCCTATCCCGACTCACCCCCACACCTCTCCCCATCCACTCCTTCCCCCAGAGGGCTCCGCAGCTCACTGCCCCCTCTAATCCCAACTGCTTCACATACATTCTCCTGAAAATACAGTGAGTCCCGCCATCGCATAGTGCGGTATAATCCAGCCGTGCCCCAGATATAGATGTCAATCTTCATCATCGTTTGCAGCACTGAGACCGGGAGGGGAGGGATGTGGGGACTTGGCAAAACGATTCTGTGGGAATGATGAGGGTGTCACTAAAATAAGAGCCCACCGCACCAACACACACACACAGCACCCATGCCACACCACATCTCCCCAACACAGAGCACCCAGGCCACACCACACACCTCCACATAGAACACCTGTGCCACACCACAACTTCCGCCAAAGAGCAACCGCCCCATACAAAACACCTATGCCACACTGCAACCCCACGACACACAGAGCACCTATGCTGCACCGCAGCTCCACACGCAGAGCATGTGCCACACCACAATCCCCTCTGCACAGAGCACCTGTGTCACATCGCAACCCCCCCCACATAGAGCACTTGTGCCACACTGCAACCTTCTCCCCCAGAGCACCCATGCCACACTGCAACTCCCAACACACAACTCGTGCCACACTGCATCTCCTCAATACAGAGCATTCGTGCCACACCACAACTCTCACACAGAGCACCCATTCCACACCACATTCCCCCCACACAGAGCACCCGTACCACACCACAACCCACCCCATAGAGCATGTGTGCCACACCCCAGCCCTCCAAACACAGAGCACCAGTGCCACACCACAAGCCCCACACAGAGCACCATACCACATCACAACCCCCCCACACAGAGCACTCATGTCACACTGCAACTCCCCCTAACACATACCTGCACCACACCACAACCCCTCCCACATAGAGCACTCATACCACACAGCATCCCCATACACAGAGCACCTGTGCCATGCTGCAACTCCTGACAGATAGAGCACCCACTTCACAACTCCCTAAACAGAGCACCTGTGCCACACTGCAACCCCACAGAGCACCCAGGCCACACCACAACCACCCCATGCCACACTGCAACCCAACACGCAGAGCACCCATGCCACACAGCAGCCTCTCACACAGAGCACACATGCCACACTGCAGCCTCCCACACAGAGCACCCACACCAAAACCACCACGTACACACTAAGCACCCGTGCCACACCACAGCCCCGACACAGAGCACCTGTGCCACACCACGACTCCACACACGGAGCACCCGTGCCACACCGCAACCCCCCCTTTCCTCCCCCGCACACAGACCACACGTGCCACACCACAACCCCCACGCAGAGAACCCGGGTCACACCACACACACACACACACACACACACACACACACACACACACACACACAGCACCGTTGAACACCACAGCCCCCGCCCCTAGCCAACCACCCGGCTCTCCCTCCCCCCAGCTCCGCTCGTAGTGCTGGGCGGGGAGGAGTCCTGGGCGGAGCAGGAGAGGCCGGGGCTGCCAGCGCCGCCGCCTCTGCACCGGGGACCCAGGAGCTGAGCCCGGGACTGGGGGTCTCCATCGGCAGCGCGGAGCCGAGGTGGAGCTGGAGCCTCGTCCGCGGGGCTGGCCCCTCCCTGCCCGGTAGGCAGCGTGGGACAATAGCTGTGTCTGTCTTTGTGTGTGCGCGCTCGCGCGCAAAGAGGATGGCAGGTGTGTGTGTGTGTGTGTGTGTGTGTTTGTATGTTTGTGCGCAGAGGATGGTGTGTGTGTGTGTGAAGAGGATGGCAGGTGTGTGTGTGTGTGTGTGTGTGTTTGTATGTTTGTGCGCAGAGGATGGTGTGTGTGTGTGAAGAGGATGGCAGGGTGTGTGTGCGCGCGCAGAGGAAGGTGGAGGTGTGCAGAGGATAGCGGGGTGTGTGGTGGGGGTGTGCAGAGGATGGCGGATTCTGTGTGTGTGTGAAGAGGATGGCGGGGAGCGTGTGTGTGCAGATGGTGATTGTGTGTGTGTGTGTGCAGATGGTGTGTGTGTGTGAGAGAGAGGATAGCAGGGTGGTGTGTGTGTGTCCATGTGCAGAAGACGGTGATTGTGTGTGTGTGCGCGCAGAAGATGGTGGGGTGCATTTGCAGAGGATGGTGAGGTGTGTGTGCAGAAGATGGAGGAGTATGTGGAGTGTGTGTGTGTGGTGTTTAGAGAGGATGGTGGTGTGTGTGTGCAGAAGATGGAGGGGTGTGTGTGCAGAGGATGGCAGGGTGTGGAGGGGTGTTTGTGCAGAGGATGGTGGTGTGTGTGTGTGTGTGTGCACGCAGGATGGCGGAGTGTGTGTGCAGAGGATGGCGGGGTCCTTGTCACTCTTGGGCATGTGGTGGGGGAGTGGGGCTGGCCCTGCCGGGATGCTGGTGGCTGCAGGTGCGGCGGGGCCATGCCTAGTGCTGCCTGTGTCGGGGGAGTGGGCAGCGAGGCAGCCTGACTCCGCTTGGGTAGCTCCAGGGTGACCCAACCCACTGCGGGCAGCAGGGTGTCTTGGCCCATCCGCCCCACTCCACAAGTTCCCGCCCCTGTCTCCCAGCCCCTCCCTGCATCCATCCCCTCCTGCCTCACAACCCTGCCCCTGTCCCCTCCCTTCTCCCAGCCTCCTGCCCCACAACCCAGCTCCTCTCACTGTCCCTCAGCCCCCTCCCCACAAATCTGCCCTTGCTCCTAGCTCCTCATTCAACCACCTGCCCCCTCCCCACCCCTATTCCCAGCTCCCTGCCTGTGGTGGGGGCTATAAAGAGTGGCAGCTTGGCACGTTTGGAGGCAACTGGGTGAACTGTGGGGTCACCAGCAAGACACTGGCCTGTCCTGGGGAGAGGGGGTCAACCCGAGACATTACTGCACTCGCTGCTGATGGGATCCCCTTGGTGTAGGGGGCTCATGCATACCCGGTGGGGACAAGCATGGGCACACCAGCCCTGCATGGTTCGGGCTAGGATGCTGCTGTAACCATTTACTGGGTCTGACTTCTCATCAGGCCAAAACCAAACTAAGAGGAACAACCTGCCCCAGCCAGGTGCTGCTGGGTCCAGCATGGGGCATGCTGCAGGTGGACGTAGCAACAGTCCTGGGCACTGCAAGTACAGTCCCGCCGCAGCAGAGGACTCTGCCCCAGCCACAGAGCATACAGGGACACCCACAGCTTCCTGACCTGGGGGGACCAGCAGGGAAGGTGGCACCATAGTGCCAAGGCTAGCCTGGCACGTGCGGCAGGAACGGGACTGTCTGGCAGAGTCCTGGCCCCACGCGAGCAGTGCAGGCTGGCCTCTTGGAACCAGCAGGGACAAGGCAGGAGTCAAGGTGCTCAGGGCTAGAGAGCAGATTTCCCCCTCGGAGCAGCTGCACTGAGGCACCGGAGTCTCTGGCTGATGGGCTGGGAGTTTTGCAGCCCTTGGGGAGCCTGGGTGGGCATCCTGGCCTCTCACCTGCCTGGCCCAGGGGGGCCAGTGCCAAGGGAAGCCGAGGCCTTGGCTATGGGGAAGGGGTTTGCTGCTCTGCTGGAACTGAATCTACTTCTCGTCGCTTAGAAACGAGCGTGCTAATGCCTGTGCCGTGTGCAGCCTGGCTCTCAGTGGAGGGCACGGCTGGGATCAGCGTGGGCACAGCTCTGCTGCGTGGCACGGATACAGGGGCGGGGGGAGCAGCAGCTGCGGGGCATTGCTGACTCCCAGCCTGGTGGCGGGGGATGCTGCTAGGGTGACCAGATGTCCCGATTTTATAGGGACAGTCCTGATTTTTGGGTCTTTTTCTTATATAGGCTCCTATTACCCCCCACTCCGTGTCCTGATTTTTTACATTTGCTGTCTGGTCACCCTAGATGCTGCTATTCCATCCCTCACCCCCCAGAGGCAGGCACGAGCCTTCCCTTCTGCGCCCGACACCCCCTTCCCGTCAGGCAGCACTTACCCCTCGTCCTCAAGGGGCTTCCTCTTGGCACCCTGCTCCCCACTTTATTGCCAGTGATCTGCAGCCAGCTCCATGCTGCCTTTGCTAGGGGGCTCTGTGAAGGGCCCAGGTGAAGCTTGGCTCATGTGTCCGGGGCTACAGGCCTGGGCATCCATTCCCTGTCCTGCAGCGCCCAGCCCAGCTGTACCCAGGGGCTGCCATGGCGTCCAAGCCCTGCTGCCTCATATTCCTCAGCAGTGTGGCTCCCAGGGGCTTGGGGTGCCCAGAGCTGATGGTGTCCTCCTTTCATTCCTGGCCTTGTACAACCGCTGATTTGTGCCTGGAGTCCTGGGGGCCAACCTGCTGGCAGGGACAGCAGCTCTGAGTGCCCATGTGAAGGTCCAGGTGGGAGCATGGGTGGCCAGGACACAGAGTAGGGCCCTATACACTTGCTACCAGGAGTGTACCCATTAGTTTCTACAGAGGGAGCCTGGCAGAACTGGGCCGTAGGCCCTCGGGGCAGAAGGTGGCACCCACCTCTCTGGATCGACTCCTTTGGCCATGGAAGGTCTGACAAATCACTGCCGTCAGGGTTCCCTGCTGCCAGCCTGTGGATCGGGCACCATGTGCCCACTTCTGGCTTCCCAGCCAGGACCTGGCCCCTTCCGCACTGGATCCCAGTCAGGGCCTCGCCATGTCCGGCAATGCCAGCAGGGCGCGTAGCCCAGCCGCACATGGCAAACCTAAGCTCCCGCAAAACAAAAGGCCAGGGCAGGGCCCTGCTGCTACACCCCCAGCCCAACCCCTGTGGGTGCTGTGTTTGGAGGGGAACGTGTGAAATGGGCTCTATGGCACAGGGAGATGGACTGGCCGGGCAGAGTGAAACAGTGGGTGATGACTACTGTTATCTCTTGTCCTCCAAACCCCTGAAGCCCTCACCCCTGCATGTTCCCTGAGCCCCCCAACTCCATTCCAGCCCCACATCCCCCCCCATTCCCTGGCCCTCCAACCCCTCCATGTTCCCAGAGCCTCCCAACCCTAAACCCCCAAAAACCCACATTCCCCAGAGCCCTCAACCCCATTCCAGCCCTCTGAACCCCCACATTCCCTGAGCTCCCCAACTACACTCCCTCCCTCACCCACAAATTCCGACTCTCCAACCCCTCCACATTCCCCAGAGCCCCCCAACCCCACTCCAACCCCCTGAACCTCCACATTCCCTGACCCCCCAACCCCACTCCAGCCCCCTGCACCACACATTCCCTAAGCTCCTCAACTGCCTTCCAGCACCTGCACCCCCACATTCCCCAAAGCCCCCCAATCTCACTCCAGCCCCTGTACTCCCCACAACCTCCTGAGCCTGCCCACACACCCCTGGACCCCCTTGGTGGTGGAGGCAGTAGATCATAGCCAGAAGGCACAGCGGAGGAAGGGGTGAGATTTCTGAATCAGAGTTCAGTTCGGGGCTGACCCAGCTGGCTTTCAGGGACAGCCGTTCCTGTGCTTGCCCGGGATTCAGTCCCTGTGGACCCCACATGTCAGCCAGCCCCAGGCAGAGCCCAGTAGCCGATCCCTGCTGGGAGGGTAATGCTCAGGGCAGCAGGCCGGGCACAGCCAAACTGTTGCTAAGGCAGGGCCCTGGGTTACCCGCCCGGCCACTCCAAATTTGAGTGGCATTGAGACCTGGCGCACAGGGGCGCAGCTCCGCTCAGATTTGGCCTGGCCATGCCAGCGGAGGCGGGGCTCTGCCATTAGCACCCAGCAGGGCCAATGAGGGGCAGGGGGAAGCCGGTAAAAATTACCGGGGCCCGGCGGTCCGGAAGGGGGCCTGAAGCCCGGTTTCCCCGGCTTCCTTGGCCCTGTTTAGCCGGTCCGCCCTTGCTGGGGGGGCCCAAATTTTTTTTTCACGAGGGCCTGAACCCGCTCTCGGCGGCCCTGGCATCCAGCTCTGGTCAGGGGCCGAGGCAGGGGTGTGGGTCCTCTGCAGCCCAGCCTGAACGCCAGCACCGCGCCTGGCCCTCCCAGCCCTGGGGCACAGCACAGCTCGTGCAGGAGAAGCTCGTGCAGGCAGAATTCGGGGGCGGCATTTTGTGCACTCCCCACGGGGTGCACGGGAGTTTCCGGTTCCGCTCCCATTGTGCCGCCAAAGAAGGACCCTCCGCCAAAATGCCGCAGGCGACAGTGGCAGTCATTGAGCTGCTCAATTGCCTGCCACTGTTTTCCGTGGCACGTCGGCAGAAGGTCCTTCAACGGCGCGACGGGAGTGGAACCGGAAGCTCCCACGCACCCGTGGGGAGCGCACAAAATGCCGCCCCCCGAATCCTGGTGCCCTAGGCGACCGTCTAGGGTCGCCTAATGGAAGCACCGGCCCTGCGCTCTCGCCGACACCCCTTTCTGGAGCCTGGCGCTGACATGCCTCTTGGTCTCTCTTGTTCCAGGTGCGGGGGGTAGCGCTGGGATGAAGAGACGCACCGCCACCTGCTGGACACTCCTCTTGCTGGCTGCCTTCTTCTGCGACAGCATCACCTGCAAGGGTGGCCGGGGAGGAGCGAGGGGGGCGGCCCGTGGCCGGGGCATGGCCCGCAGCCGGGCCAAGGCTGCCCCTCGCTACGGCTCCTCAGGAGTGGGGCTGCGGGTGGCGGCAGCAGCAGCGGCGGGTGCGGCGGCAGGCGTGGCAGCGGGAGCAGCCCACAGGAGGATGAGGATCTCTGGGGAGCTTCATCCAGTTGACAGCTCTGAGTTCCAGGAAGGCAACAGGACGGGCAGCAGCGTGTACAGCTACCGCTCGTGGACCTCGGCTGCCCAGGCCCAGGACACGGCGCACCTTGCTATCTCCTTCTGCTTGGTGACTGGCTTCTTTCAGCTCCTTCCCCTGTAGGGGCCAGCGGCACCCAGCCCACCGTCCCTGCGTTGGAACCTGCAGAGCGGTACCTGCTAGGCCCGGGCAGCACCAGCCCCATCCAGCTGTGTCTGCCCCAGCCCCCTGCAGGACGAGCGGCTCTCCTGCCTGCTGCGGGGCAGGAGCAGCCTGCACTGCCCAGCGGGCTGGAGCTGGAGCAGCTGCCAACGAGGCATCTGGGGCAGTGCCCCTGAGCCTGATCCCACTGGGGCTTTGCCAACGCTGTGGTGAGGGCAGGTGGTCCAGCCCCTGAGGCCCCCAGCAGGGGGACCTGGAGCAGCTGCTATGGGTGGCGTGAGGTTGCCGGGCACTGCCATCACTGCAGCTTGTGACATCCCCACTCAAGCTGATTGACATGGACAATTCCCAAACCACCGGCCCTGCCAGCCTGTTCCACGAAGGGCAGAGCCTGGGCCCACAGAGTGGGGTGGGGTCAGGGCCTGCAGTCTGGGTATGACCTTGTGTGCCAGGCCCCTGCCTTGGGGCCCCACTCTCCTGCCGAGCTGGGGTAACATGGAAGAGAGGCCGGAGCGGCTCTGTGTGTCCCATGGGGGCTCTCGTGACGGCCGGCTGGGCTGAAGCTGCGTGGTGAGGGAAGCAGCTCCACCCCGATGTCAGTGCCAATGCGGAGCAGGATCTCCTGGGGGAGGGGGAAGAAGGGGTGTGGGGATCTGGGACTGTGAGCCAGCCTGTCCAAGCATGTTGAGGGCCAGAGCTGGGTGTGAAGCAGGAGTCAACCTCCTCCTGGCTTGAACCCCAGCCTCAGGCACTGACTCAGGCTGGTGAGGATGGTGCTGATTGATTCCACAGATGGAGGCAATGATTAGAGCCAGCCGCTCCCAAACCAGAGACGAGTCCCCTGGCTCCTTCACGCCCAAGGGCCTTCCTTGCCCAGTCACCACCTCCTCAGCACTCCCAGGACACCCCCCCGCCACCCCTTCCAGACTGCCAGACACTGGCTGAGGGGGTCTGAGCCCCGTCTGAGCCCCACTGATCTCAGCAACGCCCACCAGGATGGACTGGCTTCTGCGAACTCACTGCCCAAATGAGGCCCGTCGAGCCAGGCTGCTTGGGGAGAAGGCCTGAACAGCACTACCAGCCATGGCCCTGCCTTGGGAGCCGCTCAGCTGCAGGTTGCCCTGACTTACGCCCTGACTGAGCTGCGCAGCCATGCAGAGCTGTACTGTGTTCCTGGCCCAGCTGAGCCACGTCCCAGCAAATATTCCGGCTGCTTTGGCTTGGGCTGTGCAGCAGGTGCCCATTACGGTGCAGTGCCCCCATGGGGAAGGGTGGGCTCAGGTTTGCACATACAGCAGAAAGTTAATCTCTTGGTGTTGCATGAAGACCACGGTGCCTCAGCCCCAAATCCTCCGCACCTAATCACAGCACAGCACTGGCACGTCAGAGGCATTCCAGGAAAATGGATCCGTTGGCGTTCCAGCTGCTGATTGATCAGAAATTGGCCCCAGAACAAGTTCCCACTCTGAATGCCCTGATTTTGTGGGCCCCTCTAGCTTGAGAACAACACAGTGTAGGAAGTCCAGAAGGCGGGTGGCAGAGTGATAAGGCAGGGGGAGGGCGGCGGTCTTTGCGCTCAGCCTTTGTTAATTTACAAAAGGGGATTAGAGGGTTGGGTCACAATGGTTGATTTGTCTTGTCCAGGTTAGCCAGAGGGGCTGTGGTGTAGCATCCTGATTCGTGGGGGAGGCCATGGTGCAGGAGAGCTGGGAGGAGTGGGGACAAAGCTGGTGCACCACCTCATCCCCTGCAGAGGAGGCTGCCCATGGGGCTCTGGAGAAGTGAAGACCCTGTATCCTCTGGAGCAGGGCAGGAGGTTCAGGGGAATGCCCCCTGTTCAGGCTGGGGCAGTGCTGGACCCAGCCCTAGCTGAAGAAAATGCAAAGATTTAAAGCCAAACGTGGGCAATGCACAGGGATGCTGGCCTTCACCTGGCCCTCTGGGACACAGGGCAGACACCTGCTTCCTTTGCAGCCCCACACTCAGCAGGCCTCACGGTGTGCTACCAGGCTGCCAGGGCCCCCCACCCTGTAGCCTTGGGAAAGGTGCACTGAGCTGAGAGGCAGGAGCCCATGAGCTCAGTGGTCCTTTCTCCTGCCTGCGGTCATATTGCCATGCACTCCCCAGATCCTATCCCCCACCCCACCCCCACCTTGCACTCCAACCCCAGGAGGAAGTCAAGTATTAACCCTACCTCCTCTCACTATGGTAACTGATTGCACAGGGTCACTTCAGGCAAACTGGGACTAACACCCCAGCCTCTGGCATGACCGACCCAAACTCAGCCACACTGTCTGGCAGAGTGAATGTGCCAAATATAGGTGCTTTGGCTACCCTGTCCCTCACCATGAGACGACCCTCCCCTCCAAGGGCAAGGACAGGATCCAGGAATCCTGTGTCCCATATTCCCATGCTGTCTAGCAAATGGTCAAGCGTACATCCCTTCCCCCTCGAGTGGCCAGTCCCCATTGGAAAGCCAGTGGCACTGGGCCAGCAGAGTGTGTGCTAGGTCTCCAACAGGCCAGAGCTCAACCCTGCTGGCTGCTGCAGCAACAATGGTTCCCAGCCTGTTCTGTTCTGTAAATGGCAGAGCCCCATGCAACATGCTGCAGGCACCGCCAATGCAGTCATGTGTCCCATGGTGTCAGGTCAGAGGTGACGCTTGTGGGCCTCAGCCAGTGGCTGTGCTGCCTGCTGTGCCACTAGTAGGTTTGGGAAGCCGTTGCAGCTGGAAATTCCTCTGGTACCAGCCAGTGTGTTTGCCAGGGAGCTCTGGCCGCTGGCTGAGGGAGAAGAAACTGGGCTCACGTGACTGAGGAGCTGATGGGGAAACTGCCCCCAGTTCCACTGGGGGGCAAAGAGGGCAGGAAACAGATAGATCCACGTGGGGATCCAGACTGGTTGGAGGCCAGCTCGAATTACAGGCTTTGCTCTGGTTCCAGTTCCAGCTCGCAGCCTGGGAGCCTTTCCCAGCACAGCCAGGAGAGTTAATACAGTCTCACTGCTTCTAGCTTTTCCATAGGGGGTGGGGGGAAGAGTGCTCTCCCCACCATCTGGAAGGCTCCAGCCTGGAGGGGGGCAGATTCCCTGGCTCTGCACAGACCAGGGGAGAGGGCTCCATGTTTCCCACCCACCAGGCTCACCCTCAGCCATCCATCAAAGAGCTTGGCCTCCCCACACACCATGGGGTGTGCTGCCTGGCATTGGCACAGATGCACAAGCTCTGGCCCCTGAAGGGCACAGAGAGGGGCTGTTCATGGAATCACTGCACTTAGGGCACAGGGGTTCTGGGCTTTTTTTTTTTAAAAAATGCCCTCTACATTTTGGACCGAACTCCGCCTCACCCCCACTTAACCCTCCTGCAGCCAGAGGCAGGGTGCAGGAGGTAGATTGGCACTGAGCTGCTCCTCAGTGCCCAAGGACTGGTGGGGATCCCCCCATGCCCTGCATGGCAGGCTAGGCTTCAGGCACTGTGTCTAGACAGCCCCTGTGAGCGGCCAGCTTGCTGTATGTACATGTGAACAGTGTAGTTACACCTTCTCCCCATGCACAGCCCTGCCCCAGCCCCTTTGCCAGCCCTGATGCCAGCCCGCCCAGCAAGCAGGGGGCTGCACGTTCCTGCACTCACTTGTTTTTAACGTTCTTTGTTTATAATGGTTTTATACGTGTGTTCACGGTGACGTGGAAATAAAGTCTAGGAGGAGAGTCTGACTTACTGAGAGCTGGGGAGGGACATGCCAGAGTGGCACCTGCTCCTGGCATCAGAGGGAGGGCAGGGGCAGCTTGCAGACACCTTCTCTTCCAGCCCTGGGGCATAAGGGCTGCCCCCCCTGCACTTGGCATGGGACCTTTCCCTGAAGTGCTGCAGACTTCTCATCCCATCACCCTCCACCACTGCCATGGCTTTGCAGGGATGAGGCTTGGGGAGGCTGCTGGGCTTGTGCCTACACTCTGGGTGCAATCGCTGCATGCCCAGGGGCGGGATGGGGAGGCTGCTCAGCCAGACTGCGTTGCTGAAGCAGAGTGGGAGCTGTGAGGGCAGGGGGAAGCAGTCGATATTCCATGGAGCACACACTATCCCCCACCCCCAGGCATGGCTGCCTCAGCCAGTACCAAGGGAAGCTTGGATGGCTGCCTCCAGCCTATTGCTCTGTGTCCATGGGCAGGCCCCAGGTTCTCCCATTCCTGCTCACTGGTCATGTATGGCCTGCAGCACCCTCCCCCACGGCTCCCCCAGAGCTCTGAGAACAGGCAGCAGTTCAGCCCTGCATTCTCACTGGGAGGTCAGATCACAGAGGTTAAGGCCAGATAGGATCATTCAATCCGATCTCCTGCTGAGCACAGGCAGAGAGCCCACCCTGTGATTGCTGCCACCGGCCCCTATCCCATCTTGAGTTAAGACTCCATGTGACAGAGAATCCCCCAAGTGCCTGGTCAGCTATTCCGTGTGTTAAGCGGCCTCACTGTTAAAAGTGTGTACTTTACTTCCAGCCAGTTTGCCTAGTCGCTGCCTCTAGCCCCTGGAACTAGTGTAGCTGTTGGCTGGTGGATTTAGGAGCTCTCTCCTACTAGAGATCCCCACCTCTGGGAGTTTGACAGATGCTGTGATCAAGCAGGGTCTGGTCTGTGAGGAGGACTCCTGTGTGGTACTCTGCCCCAGCAGACTCAGCCCCATATGGAGGAGGCTCAGCTGGGCCCAGCTACTTCACTCCCTAAGGGGCCTAGTGGCAACTGCGCAGGAAAAGCAGCCAGCTCCTGTGGGGCAGCAGGAGTGGTGCTGCACTCACCTCTGTCCTTGCTCTACCCACCCAAGTGCAGGGGCAAATGTCACTACACTCAGATCACTGCCCACTACAGCAGGGCCCTCAGGGGCTCAGCAGGGAACTTGCTCTCTGCCAGAGCTAACAGCTGTCCTATGTCTGCAGGGAGGCATGAACCCTGCCCCTGTGGGATCCAGCCCTTACCTCAGAATCATGTTCAGTCTCCGCTTCCATCACTCCCACTGGGGCCTGCAAAGAGGACCATGAAAGTGTGACCTGAATGTGAGACAAAGTGACGCTGCCTGAGCCCATTGCTTGGGGGGGGGGAATACCGTGAGTGACTGACATGGTGATGCTGCATGCGTGTGCAGAGCCTGAGCGCCTCACTCTGAGGGGGAGCTGCCCTGAGTGTGATCGACATGGCGACGCTGCCTGCGTGTGCAGAGCCTGAGCGCCTTGCTCTGAGGGGGAGCTGCCCTGAGTGTGATCGACATGGCGACGCTGCCTGCGTGTGCAGAGCCTGAGCGCCTCGCTGTGAGAGAGGAGAGTTGCTGCTGCCCCTTGGGTTGAATCTGAAGCCTAAAGACATCACAACACTTAGCTCCCTCCACAGAACACTGCAGCACAAACATCCAGCTCACATGCTTGCCCCCAGTGCCAGCCCCCGAGAACACCAGCGACACAGTGCTGTGTTAATAAATACCAAGGTGGTGACAGGGTGGAACTGAATTTAATGACCATTAAATCCTAGCAGCACAGGGCTTGGATTTCACTACACATGCCCCTGTTTTTATTTTAAACAAAGCTGCCACCACACGCTGTATCTGCCCTCAGGATCCAGGCCCAGCACTGGGGCTTGCTGGCCACTACAGACCAGAGGGCTGACAGCTGTGGCAGTGACAGAGCGGACGAGGGTTTGCCCGCACACAGCTGCAGCCCTTTGGTCCATGCTGTGGGACAGCGGAAGCACGTCTTGTTGAAGGGGTCCCTTGCAGGGCTGCTCTGCTCTTCCAGGATAGACGGAGGCTGGCTCTGCCCACCGGGGCAATAGCCCAAAGGAGCATGAACCTACGCAGGGGAAAGGCAGGGCCCTGAACTGTCCCAAGCTCCCCCCGCCCCCGAGGATGGGGGAGTCCCTGGGCTAGGGTCTGACCACAGCATGTCACCCTTGGGGATGATGGGCAGACAGAGCCCACCGAAGTGATGACAGGGGCCCTGGCTGGGAAGCCAAACACAGACCCACATGAGGGCTGTTCTCCTGGTCACAACCATACTGACCCCAGAGCTGCATGTGCATGGGGCAGGAGGAGGGAAACAGCCTGGGTTCACCATATCCTGCTTTGCCCATGAGCCACCTCCATGCCATGATCAGCCTGGGCAAGAGGGTGGTAGCTGAGCTCTAGCCAGGCGTGGGGGCTGGGCAGGGCTCAGTCCAGCAGCACCTGGCCCAGCTCCCCCTTGCGGAAGGTGCGCAGGAGCTCATAGGCGGCTGCAGGGTAGTCGGGCGCAATCACGTTCACGTCCCCTGCAAGAGAAGGCAAAGGCTGTAGGTGAGGGGGGAGCTCATGGCCCAGCCCAGCACCTCTGGATGGACTCAGAGTCCATGGCTGCACAGACACAGCCCCAAATGCAGGCTGGGAGAGGGGGGAAGATGAGCTAGCCCTGGCTGGTCCCTGGGCGCTGCATGGCCCTGGTTCCATGCAAACCGACACAAGAGGCTCCCCCACAACACACCAGGGCTCAGAGATCCTCCCACTCACAGTCAACAGCCTCCATTGCCCCAGTGGGCAACACCAGCCAGCCCCCACTGCCCTTCCTGGTGCCAGCCCCATGCCCTGGCCATGCCTCTTCAGGTAATCACACTGAACAGAGGGTCTGCAGTCGGCAGTAGCTGGGGCACACCTACCCTGCATGCCTTTAGGCCAGGGTGCTCCCCCAGAACCTCCAGCAAGCAGTGGGTGGGGCATTCCCCTTCTCTCCCCCACCCAGCTCCCTCGTCCTCCCCTCCAGCCTTGGAATCTCCAGGTGGCACGGGCACAGCACTTACCCACCTCCCACAGGCTCTCCACCTGGCACGGGGGGGCACTCAACTGTTGAACCCCCACCCCAACTAGCTCTCACCCTTCCCCCCCATGGGGTCCCAGGCCCGCAGGGGCACTCACCTGTCCCTGTGAGCACCTTCACTTTGTGCGTCTTGCCCAGTTTCATTGCCACCCGCTTGAGCACGCTCTCGATGTCGTCGCTGGGCTCGCCCAGCCCGTAGCGCTCCACGTAGCTGTGCCAGGGCAGTGAAAGTGGGTTAGCACCACAGGGCAGGGGAAGAAGCACCAGCCAGGCCAGGGCACAGCACTTCAGTGCTCAGGGTGCTCTGGAGCATGCAGAGGGATGGCGTGGCTGCACAGCATGCAGTGCCTGCTCTGGGGTAGGGCCAGCACCCTCCATGCCCCTGCTGACCAGCCAGCCACACAGAAGACAGGTCCCAGGAACTTCGGGGCTCCTTTTGGCCCCACCAGTCACCCAAGCAGCTCTACTGCCACCTCCTGGGGACGGCAGGGATTTCTGCACATCCCTACCTGTGTGGTGTCCCCAGCTGTCACTCTACAAGGACTGCTGGCTACAGGGGCCTCAGGCAGCGAACACCTCGCTGCTCTGGCATGGGGCAGCAGGGCTGATACCTGCCCTTTCCAGGTGGGAGCCCTTTACTAGCAAAGAGACAGGTTTCAGAGGGCTAGCCGTGTTAGTCACTAGTTCTTTGTGCTGATACAGACTAACAAATTTATTTGGGCACAAACTTTCACACACAAACATCACAATACAAAGACTGTGTTAATTGTCCCTTCACATGAAGAGGCTACGAAGGAAACAAAAATAGCTAACATCTTGTTTGACTCTCCCAGGGCTGGAGCTACAAAACAGAAGCAGAGACCCCCAGCGTTATCCCTAACAGACATTCCATGCTGACAGATTGCTACAGCTCCATCCCCTTTAAAGACCATAGACACACATCATGTGCCTATACGCTTGCCTGCTTTAACCTTAAGAGCGCTCTCATTTCTTTTCCTAGTTAATACATCATTAGCTAGTTTACCATAGGCTTGGCTTCAAGTGTTGTCTTTGGTGTGAGATCTGAGGTACAAACAGGACTGGCAGCAACCCAAATCTTTTGTGATCTTTGGTGCAGAGCAACCAGCCCTCACTAAGTCCAGCTTGCCTGGGTGGCAAGACAGACCGGAGAGCCCAAGGGGACTGTCTGTGACTCCATGGTGAGACTGATCTAGTTATTCAGGGGCCCACTGTTACTGCAATCTAATTATAGACCATGCAACCAGTGTGGGGTGTCGCCCTGCTTTTCACAGTCTGCCCTCAGGTTGACCCTCAAAGTTATGCAGCGCGATACTCTGCATACGACATGCACTGGGCACCATTCCACCTCCAACAGTACCTTGTGGCAGCTCAGTGCTGGGGCACCGCCAGCTAGGCTCACATCAGGAGTGGACAGACCCTCTGCTCTGGCAGAGCGTTCCCGCTGCAGGAGCTTCCCTGCCAACGGTGTGCACAAGAGCAGACTCCAAGCAAGAGCTGAGGGGTGGCACTGAGGAGATATGGGCAGGAGCCAGCCCCCAAGACCAGGGAAGCCCCTGGGGTCTCAATGCATGAGCCCAGCCAGCCCCACCCCCCGACCTCACAGCAGCCAGATCCTCAGGAAGTGCTCACCTGAACTGTTGCTGTTTGTTCAGGGTGTACAGCAGGTAGTCGGCCATGACGCCCTCGCCCACCAGGTGGTCCCGGATGGCCCCTGTGAGACACAGAGCATAGCCTGAGTGCCAGCCATGCAGGGCAGAGGGCTCTGGGGCTGGCTTGGCCAGCCTGAGAATGTGTGCACAGGGCACCTCCAGGCACTGCTCCCCGGGGGCCACCCTGGGCACAGCCAGGCTCCAACCCAGTGCCAGGCACAATATGGAGGTGGCCACTGGCCTAGTACGGAGCAACCCGGGGGGGGAGGGGGGGGAGGGAAGATGGGCTGTTCCTACTGAGCTCTAGAGCCCGCAGTGCCACTCGCACCCTAGGGCAAGATCTCCAGCAGTTGATGTCCTGGATGGTCACCAGCTGCAGCTCACAGCCAGTGTGGCCAGGCACGGGAGAGGGGCAGGGCAGACAGCTGGGCTGGAGCACATGCGCTGAGTGACGATCCCACCCCAGATAGCTGGGAGCAGCAGCCTGGCCCGAGCTGAGCTCCTAAGAGTAGGGGGCCAGGCAGTGGCTCTGCCCCAAGCACCCAATAACAACATGTCTCAAGGTACAGCCCACACTGCCTCCACAAAGCCCTGCTGCCTGGGTGGAGTGTGCCCCCCAACCCCACACTGCACCCATGATCATGAGCTCCGGGGCTTCCGATCTCAGCCCCTGCAGAGCCAAGTGAGGACAGCCCCTGGCCAGAAGCAGCTGCAGCTCCAAAGCCCTTCTCACCACACACGGCCAGCTTCATGCCCGCTTCCACGCTCTCTATTCTTGGAGCCAGCACTCCAGGCGTGTCCAGCAGATACATAAGAGGCCTCTCGGAGACCTAGACTGGCAGAGGTAAGCTTGTTACGAGGCTGTGAGGGTCAGAGAGCAGAGCCCAAAGCAGCACCCTGAGCAGCGCTGGCACGAACTGGGGGGACGCAGGCACTTCAAAGCTGTTCCCCCCACCAGCCGACTTGGGAATGGCGGGTGACAACTCTGTGATCCACCAGCCCAGGGCAGAGACAAATGTGGAGCACGAACACCGACACTGGAAACGGCCCAGTACAACCAGGCACCCCAGCTCCATCCCAGAGGGTCCCTCGAGCAACCTGCCAGCAGCCCAAGGGCCATGGCAAAGCTCAAAGTGGGGCAGAGCCCAGCCCCTCCTACATGAGTCACCCACAAAGAACCACACTGGGCTGGTGCCATCCAGGGTCACTTCCTTTACAGGTGACCTTTACCAGCGGTAGTTTGCAGAGACTACAGATCCTGGCATGCACCTCACTGCAGTCCTGGGGACCTGGCGAAGCAGTCCCCTCAAGCCAGGCCTAGGGGCCCAGCTCACAGCCCCATATTCTATCCCTATAGAGCCATGGGGAGGCTTTGCCTGGAGCACACAACCAGGCAGCACCCTAGTGTTACTTTGGAAGCTACCAATGCTGTGTTGTCCCAGGGGTCTCTTAACCCGGCCAACTTCCCACCATTTCAACTGAACGGCTACTGGCCTCAAGCAGCCCCTCATGCTGTGCACACATTAGCTACACAATGAAAGCACACACACACGCTATGTCCATGGCCAGCACAGCATTCTGGCTGGCCGTGCTCAGGGGCACAGCTCCCGAGGACAGTACCTGGATTCTGGTAAGCACGGCCTTGGTGATCCCCGGCTCGCCACCCACACGGGATGCTTTCCCTTCAGGAAAAGGAGAGGCCCAGTCAGCTGGAGAAGGAAGGCTCACTCTGGCCTGGCCTGCTCCCAGGGCACTGACAGAGCTTTGCCACTGGCCTCACGGCGCAGGGGTGGGCCGTGCATATCCAAGAGATCTCCCAGTCATCCCTCTGATCGGTGTGCCTCATGGGACTGATGTCTCAGAGCTGAGACCCCGTTCAGCCAGTGCCTGTTCCCCAGAGAACCCCCCCGTTTCTCTCTCACTGCTCCTAAGCGAGTTCTGCCAACCCCTCTGCATCCCTTACCGAACATCACAGCAACAGCAAGCAGCTGCAGAGAGGGGAACAAGGGCCCAACTCCCCTGCTACCTCCGAGTCCTCCTAGCTAAACACTGGCTGAGCCCAGCCCTGCTCAGCTTGGGTCACCGAACAGCCAGGGAAAAGATGCATCCTGCAGCACCAATTCAGCAGCTGGGGGAGCCAGTTCCCTGCAGGAGAGAGTTGAACCACTAGGAGGTCTGATGAACCTGCCCCAAGGCCACCTCAAAGCCCCCAGCCCTCCAGGGATTTGTGACCCACAGGCAAGGGGTGCTCTCCCCCCGGGGCACAATGGGAAGGCACACCAGGAAGTACCCTTTTTGAGATGCAGCCTCCGCATGGAGTTGATAAGGGAGGATTTCCCCACGTTGGGCACTCCGATCACCATGATGCAGTACTCCACGTTCTGGAACAATAGGAAGGGAGATGGATGAGCCGCTTCCTCCCTCGGCAGCAATGCCAGGTAGCACCGCATCAGGCTCCCCATCCCACCCAGCCAGCCCCCAGATCCACCAGGAGGCACCCAGCCAGGCTCCTCGTCCCAGTCAGCTGCCCCCCCCCACACACACACACCAGGCAAGGCAGAGCTAATAAGAGTGTGGATGTGTCACGGTAGATTAATTTGGATCTGCATGGAAACAAGGAAGTCATAAGCCAGACTTGCTGGGGAATGGAGCCTGGCACAGTTCATTAAATTTCTGGCTTCAGCACTGTCAGAGAGAGACCAGCTGGAAGTCCAGGCCACCAGTGGAATGTTTCCATCTGAACAGAGAAGCTAGACTCTTCTCCCACTCAAACCATGGAAAACCAGATTCACTCCACTGGAGCCAGCTGCTCTGCACTGATGCTAGTGTAACCAGGAGCAAGACCCAGCCCCAGGAGCTGAGAGCATGCTGGGGGCCTTGCAGCCACCAGAGTGCTGTATCTCCCGCTGGTTCCAGTGGGGACGGAGGGCTCTCAGCACTCTGAGAACCAGGACCTCTTTGGGCACCATATACACACCGATCAGTGCATCCAGCTGGACAAGCCCTTTGCTCATGTGGGGAACCAGGCAGCAGTGTGGGAGTCTCACTCACACACTTGCCCCATTCTCACTCTGGCCCATTAGCTGACCTCAGCTCTCTGGTAGCGCTGGCTGCTGCTGACCAGATCCGTGATGAGAGGGATGACCTGCAGGGCAATACAAAGACAGATGCTAAGCAAAGCACTGGTGGCTTTGTCCCAAGTGGGTAGTACCCTGCCGTTAAGACTCCTTGGCCAGCACAGTGCTGCTACGAGCAGCCAGGCAGACCTCACTGGCGGGACAGGCACGGCTCCTGCTGCAACACACCAGCTAGTGGGAAAGCCAGGGACTTCTCTGCCACTAGCCTGTGCTTGAACAGTTTGCCAACTGCTTCCAAATGAAGGTGCTAACAGAGCCACGGTGGGGTGAGTCCTTCCCAGCCAGCTTTCACTTCCAGCTGTGTTCAGAGTACAACTAATGCACAGCTTTAATGCAGGCAAAGCAGGGGAGACTGGGAATGTTCACACTGGTAGTTTTGGTCCACATGAAAAGCAAGACTCTCCTCTGCAGGGTGGATGTCAGCTGATATCGATCTCATTCTGCATGCACAGATCTCCCACTGCAAGGCAGAATCTGGGAGCTGAGGACTCCCCTGAAGGTCTGAGAGAAGCGCTTGGCCACATTTGTGGCTGCATGAGCATTAGGGTTACTTTAACAATGTTTAAAATAATCAAACCTTGACTCCAATGTCCCTGGCACGAGTGCTCAGATCCTACTTCTGAGTGTACCACAACAGCCATGCCTGCCACTAGGGCACTGCTCACAAAGGCACTGTACAGATGCCAGCAGGCAGTGCTCCCATGTGGTCTCTCAGCAAACCTGGGAGAAAGTGCGCTCAATATACGAGTAAAGATATGCTCTTTCTAACTGCCAGCGCCACAAACTCCCCGGGGCTTAGAGGTTCAAGCTGGGCTCTTAGATCTGAAGTCAACAATCCCGAGGCGACATTAGCTAAAGTGGAATCCTGTAGTAAAAATGTACTGCAGTCACTAATGGGACCTGATCTCACCGAGGAGCCCAGGGCACTGAACAGCTGAGTGCAGCACGGCTTGCCCTCAGCTCCAAGCAGTCACATTGCGAAGCAGACACAAGCTGTAAGGAATTGCTGTTAGAAGAGACAGGGACTGTTACCTTCTTTACATTTTCATCTTTTACGCAGTTTGTGAAGAGGACGTTTCTGAGCCCTTCCTGCTCCAAGCGCTCCAGAATTTTCTAGCAAGAAATGAGAGATTTCCATGTCAGAGAATGCAGCAGCCCCTGGTGCCCCCTTGTCCAAACCATGGCAAGGTTGCTCAGGCTGGAGTTAACTGGGGTGAAGTGTGCTGTAGCCATCAGCTGAGTTACCCTTCACAGAGAAGGAACAATGCTAAAACACAAATATCTGTTCCACTCCTCACTACCTGTCTGGAAAGCCTGACTGCCAACCAGCTCAGAAAGGCAGAAAGGCTCCTGTGGGAGGCCCAGAGTCTAGCCCCCCCTGCCTGTGCCTTCCTTTCCCTATCTGTAGAACGAGGATGACAACACTCAGCCAACCTGCAAGAGCTCACAGGGATGTGGTGAGGATCAGGGAGTGTTACATAGCAATGCTACCTACAATGGAGACGGCAGGCTGAATCTAGGCTCGTTCAGCCAAGTAGTATATGACAACAATGACAACAGCAGCAGCAGCTCTGCTGCCTCCGCCACACAAGGACCGCAGCCCTGTGGTGCCTCCATCCTGACCCAGAGGACAGCTCTCTGGACTGAGCCTGACTGCTGGACTGTCAACAAGAAGACAGTGTGTGAAGGGATGGTTCAAACACAGAGCTAGTGGCAGATCGAGCCACCAGCAAGGGTGCCCTGCACAGGTCACCAAACAGCCAGGTATCACCAGTGGGGATTACTGCCACCTGGGTGAAGGAGCTGTCCAGGGGGAGCCTTTTGCTGGGGGTCCCTAGCTGGACGGTCTCAAAAAGAGCTGCAGCTGGCTTGGACTCTGTAAAGACATAGCCTATTTGACAGTCAGGGGTGCTGGATCTCCTTAGTGCCATCTTGATGGACTGCTGGCGGCATCCTGCATCTGCAGCCTAGTGCTGGAGATAGAGGACTAAAGGAAGAGGGAACAAGGGATGTTGATGAATTGAAGGCCTCACTTAAATACCTCCCCGTTTCAAACATTTCAACTATTTTTCTTTTCTTCTGGATCTTTAACAAAAGACTGTTTCATGGTGTGTTTGCCATATCACTAAGCAGGCTAAGGCCTTTGTATACCAAACTCTAAACCATGTTAAACAAGGTTCAATGTTGGGACAGTGACTAGGTTCTGTTAACACATTTGGCCCACAGATTCCATCTGCATTAATACAACGGATCCACTAGAGGATCTGTGGACTCGAGGGCTGATGCCAGGGCCTCCCCCACCAGGGGCCAGACCTGACCACACTCTCAATGGAAACTCCAATTCTCTGGCGATAACAGGAAATACGACTGCACAAGGCTCCTTGTAACTGATAGGCATTGCCTATGGTCACTCCAGAAAACTTGCTGCCCTGCTTGGAGGTACCATGTGGTTAGTACCATCAGGGCAGATCTATACTTAAAACACTTCAGCGAAGACGCTACTACGCAAACAGGAGAGCTTCTCCCATCAGTGTTAACTAATCCACCGCTGTGAGGCACACTGGCTATAAAAACGGGAAAAGCCTTCCTGCTGCCACAGCGCTGCGTACACAGGGGATTAGGTTGGTATGACTGTGTTGCTCAGGGGTGTGGATTTTTCATGTCCCATAGTCACACAGTTATACCACTGTAAGTTTATAATGTAGACCTGGCCTCAGGCCCAACATTTACTCTAGATTACATGGAGAAGCTGCATCAGCAAATTAAACAGGAAAATGGTTGGGAAGACTGGGAAGAGAAATACTTTAAACTGGGTTCTTACTGCTTTGTGAGTCAGATCAGCCAGGTCCATTTTGTTCAGTACAAGCAGGTGAGGTCTGATTCCCAGGGCCTCCTGGAAGGCCGGGTTCCGGCCTGAGAATGGAATGTGCTACCGTTAAGGAAGCCAAAGAACTGAGATACCCGCAGTGACAGGGAAGGGTCCAGCCTGCAGAACTCTGCTCCATCGGAGACAAACTCTCACCTCCCACAAGGCAGGTTCCCACAGCCCTGTCAGCACACTGCACCACAGCCAGACCCCAGCCAAGGAGGGAAGCAGTAGGGCCCAGAGGGCCATGCACAGCCCTGTGGGCTCCACGTACTAGCTTTGGAAGGACGCAGGAGCCCAGGGGCTACACATGGTGCTGTGCAAGGGGGCAGGGCTCCGCTGGGCTGCTCTGGCCGTGGTGCCACCGGCTCCGGCCACCGAAGGATATTCGGGCATCGTGCACCTCGATGAGGCAGTCCACCTTCCGCAGCGACTCCTTCATCTGCCGCAGGCCTGCCAAAGTGGAGCCAGGTCAGCTGTGCCCACCAAGCCTGGCGGCCAGGGGAAAGGACTGGCTCAGCCCCGCCCGCAGCTCGGACCAGGCCCTGGGCAGTGATGCCCCCAGGCCAGGCCCGAGCCTGCCTGGCCATAAGGAGCCTGCAGGAGCCGGGACGTCCAGCGGGCCCCAAATATTGCGGGAGTCGGGACTGACAGGGCAGCAAACCCAGCCCCGGGGAACATCCCCCAGTGCCCGGAGAGCGCCGCACACAGGCCGCTCGCAGCGGGTCTCTCCCGCGCTGGGGCTGGGACGGGCTCCCGCGTACTCTGCGGAGGGGGACGCGGCCGGCCCCGGGCACTGGGAGAACACGCGAATCCCCGGCCCCGTGGCACAACCCGGCCGATTAAATTATCCCCCTGGCAAATCTCTGAGCCGGCCCGGAGTCACCCTCGGGCAAAGCGCCGGGGCCCAGGCTCCACCTTTGGCCATGTGCCCGGGGAACCAGGCGGCCACCTCCCGGCCGCCGAAATCGAAGCGCTGCCGCCAGGCCCGCAGCGCGCCCGCCGCCAGCCGCATCGCGCCGCCGGAACCAACCACCCGCCAAGGAAGCGAGCCGGAGCGCGCACTCCGCAACACCCCCCGCCCGGCCAGCTTCCGGTTCCGGCCGCTCACAGGCCCCGCCCCCAGACCACTCGGCTGGGCCGCGACTAACGGGAGGAGTCAAAACGTCACAACCAGAGCAGCGTCCCAACCACCATTCTACCGGGGGGGAGGGGGGTCCCTCATCGCCTGGCAACAAGGCGTCGTAGTCACATCTTGAGCCGCGGCGGCCCGCGACGAGGTGTGACTCCATTGGGGGCGGGGCTTTGTGACGTGTAAAGCTGGGCGGGGTTTTGTTGGGGGCGGGGTGGCAGTGGCTGCGCCTGTGTCACCAGAGGCGGCCTAAGGTGTGACGGCGGTGCGAGAGCTGCAGTTCCGTGACGGGGGCTGAGGGCTCGGCGGGCTGGTTGGTACCTGGGGCGGAGTGAGGGGCCGGGGTACCTGCGGGCGAGCCGGGGCAGGGCAGGGCACTGACTCCTGCGCCCATGATTCACACCGTCTCTCTCTCTCCCCCCAGGCAGCCATGGCAGATCCGCGCTGTGAGGGGCAGCCGGGCTGTGGCACGGGGAGCACAGACTCATCCCCTGGCCTGTCGGGCACGTCCCCCCCTGCTGGGGCAGCTCCCCCCGCCAGGGCAGCGCCCCCTGGGCCAGGCACCAGCCCCCCTCCCAGGGCAGCTCCCCCCGTGACGCCCCCTGTCCTGGCATCAGCACCTGTACAAGGCAAAAGCTCCCCTGCCAGGGTAGCTCCCCCCACTCCATCGGAAACAATGCCCCCCATGCCAGCTGAGGAAACGCCCATGCTACCGCTGGATGATGTGCGATACCAGATCGCTTGCACCAACTGGTACTAGAGCTGTCCAGCTCCACAGCATCTGGAAGTAAGTTGCAGACCCGCTGCGCCAGGCACCCAGTGATGCAGATGGACTCCATGTCATCGTCCCCAGCAGCTCCAGGAGCACCTGTGTTACTGCCCTTCTTGAAGATGACATCCTGCTTACTGCTGCATCTGACACTTTGAATAAAGAACCAGGGTCAAAGCTGTTCTGTTCCTGCTCTTCTCTCTGGCTACTAGGCTCCCAGTGCTACCAGCCTTCGTGCTGATATCCCCAAATCACGTGGACAGTGACCCCTGTCATAACCATGGGGCTTTACTCCCTTCACCCACAGAAACTTTCCTTCCCAAGGGGCCATATCCCCTCTCTCTGCCATGCACACGTGTCCTGTCTTGTGCTTTATACACTAACAGAGCATGTACACACAGTGTGCTGACTGCACAGCTTGCCATTTTCAGAGTCAAATCCACTTTTTGCTGGATTTATGTTTCTCCCCAGCAAAAGATATTGCTTTCCCAAAATTCACCTTCCAACTCCCACCTCACCCAATTGAGTTACAGAGTTGTTCCACACATAAGGCCAGGTTTTTTTTTAATAATGGTGAGTGCATTCCCTCTCCCACCTCTCTAATACTCAAAGACAGCCACAATCTTTTTTAAAATACTTGCCAGAAAGCAAGTGTGAATAGCAGGAGCCCAAACTATGTGAGGTTTGCAGAGCTGTGAGTGACTGCAAACAATGTGAAAACAAACCATTGTATAGGCTTAGTTGGAGAAGTTAGGACTGCCTCTATCATCATTTTTGCTGCTCACTTCCTAAAGTGCCGAGTAAAATAATTGCCTTTAGGCAACATTTGTCCTGTTGCTAGAAGTGTGAAAAGAATGAAATAACCAGCATGCAGGCCTCCTTCAATGTTGCCAATGCCATGTACACAGGGAACGCAGAAAAGCATGCCTATGCACAGTGGTATGCAGTAAGATTCCTCCAGCCAGCACATATACATACTCTCACATGATGGGGAATTGCCACAGGGTTGGAACGTGGCTCACCACTTCATTGCAGTAGCATTTCTTTGGGTTTGCAGTGGCTTAGCTGGGAGCAGCGCTGGGCTCCCATGTGTTCAGATCTAACCAGAGTTGGTCTACGAGGGTTTAAGTGCACGTCAGATCTGAACTTGTGCAATAGGGCTGAAAATAGCAGTGTAAATGGTTTTCAAACTTGATCGCACCTCCCTTCTTTGTGGCTGTAGTAGTTTACGCCCCCCCTCCCCACTCTGAGTGCTGCCCTGCAGTCACTGCTCTGCGACTGCCCAGCTCTAAATGTGTTAAGTGAATTTTTTTCCCCTAAAGCGTCTCATGGCCCCCAGAATACATTCTGCACCCCCAGTTTGAGAACCTCTGGGGTAAGAAGTCTCTATCTCCCCGCTGGGCAGAGGGAGGGGAAGGTGGCACTGTATTCAACTGACAGAATGGCAATGCATTACAGTTTTCTAAGAATTAGGGCTGGGGTTGAGAGTAGTTGCCCGAAACATGCAACTGTGTGGTGCCAAGGCCACTGGAAGGAGGCTAAGTGGTGGTGTTGACACCTCATCCCCACTCAGAGATAAAGGAGGGAGGAGTGGTGGGACCACCCTCATTGTGGATGGCCAGAGCCTGTCTGGCATTGCTTGAGCTCATTTCTAAGTTATAGGCGACAGCCTCACCAGGTCCATTGTGTTCCAGCACCAAGAGGTGCAGTCTCACTTCACAGCAGCTTGGCTGCTGGCCGCAGAGGCTCTCTTCGCAGCAGGCTGAAGCTTGGTCCTGATAGGATGGGGCACTCCTCTGCAGTAATTTACTGTCTGGGCAGCTTCTTGTAGCAGATCCTCTGATGAGTCTGTCCTCCTTGGGAGGTTGCACAGTAGCTGGCAGTTCAGTGTGACCAGCTGGCACTGCACTGGGAGGGGGACAGAAGGGAATTGGGGTTTCTGGCTCAAGAGCAAGGTGATGGCTGTGGAATGGAATTGTTCCTGGTGTCATTTTAGACAGGACAGTATCCTACATCAAAGCTGGTTGCTTCTTTCCTTAACCATCACCCCATGCTAATTTCAGACCCTCCCTCCTTCCCTTTGCCAAGCATCCAGAGCAGGCCTCCCTCCTGGAAGGGCAAGGAATTAGCTCCCTCTTTTGTCCTATATTGTTCCAATGGATTTGCTTCCCCTCTCCTCACGCCTACAATCTCCTCCTTTCCCTGCTATCTCTGTGCTGGAGGATCTTCCTGCCAGCAGCCTGGCCCTCTAGAAAATGAGCCCCTACACCCTCCTGTAGTTCAGTTCTGCCCCACCCCCATACACCCTACATTGCGATTCTTGTCAAGACCTTGGGCTTTGGTGTTAAATCCACCTGTGTCCTCCCAGGGCTAGGCTGACTCCTCCAGCTCAGCAGAGTGCTGGAGGTGGTGTTCCTAGTCCCATCTTGCACAGTCACATTGCTGCGGGGGTCCCAATGGCTATAGGCAGAAACTGTCCTTTCCATGTCTCTTCTGATAAGTAAACTGAAGCCACTGGACAGCAGCTCTCCAGGATGAGAAGAGCCTCCACCCACTGCTGCATGTCTGCCCCTGCTAACTCCACCCTTCACTCCATAACTTTGGCAAAATCACTAGTCCTGCCATTCCCACCCTTGCAGCACTGCCTGAGCACCCCACAGCCTCATCTGCTGTTGTCTTGGCTCTTGCAGCTCATCTCCATGGCCTCTGGCTAGTATGTGGCTTAAATCAGGACAGGTTGAGTGGCTAACAGTCCAGCTGAAGGAACAGTCAGAGGAAGTTTAACCTGGCACCAATCTTTTCCAGGGAGCAGACCAGCTGAGGCCAGACTGTGCTTTCACACTCCAGGACGTGTATAAGATTCGTGCTGGTGTCTCCTGCTGGCAAGGGGAAGGGGATGCTCAGGCCCCAGGAGCTGCTCTGCTTTGAGCAGGAGCAGCACTTTTCAGGCCTTTGGGCACCAGCAACGACAGCCAAGTGCTCCTCTCCCTCCTGTCTGCACAGTCACAGGGATGGGGTGAACGAACTCCTAGACACTATGGCTCAGGAGACGTGGCTGCCCCTAGGTTTCCCTTGGGCTGTATTACCTGGACTCGCTGCTGGTGTCTGTGGGGCAGGCTGAGGAGCATAGCATTCAGCTCTATTCTCCCCACATCTTGGGCGCAGGGCCATACTGAATGCAGGGCCGCCAGGCCTTTGAGACACTGACACTCCCCCTCAGCCAGGCAAGGATCCACACTTTTTTGCCCCGGAGGGGACACCAGGGGAAATTCAGCCAGCAGTTTCACACAGCCCTTCCATGGGCTGACTTCCCACCCTCGCAATGGGAATGTCCCACTGCAGAGAATGGGACTGGCCCATTGCTTTCAGCGGGGCTTGTGGGTCACACATTTACACCGCATGTCTCATGAGTGTTCAGGGCTTGAGACCTGGCATGTGGGTCACAAGTTTACAGTGGCTGTCTCAGGAGTGTTCAGGGATTGAGTCACGCATTTACACCATCTGTCTCAGGAGCACCCTGGCTACCGTGTTCCTCAGGAGCATGCAGAGAAGACAAGCTGCAACCGCAAAGCCCTAACGATAGAGATTTATTTGTTACTACTGACAGCACTCCATTGCATAGTTAGATGGCATTTCAATTCCCCAGTCTCCCTCGTCCATGTGGGTGCTGCAGCTCCCAGTGCTGAGTTCAAGTCTACTGCCACCCTGCCTCTAGTCTGATCACAGGGAGATCAGAGAGACAAGCCACAAAGAGTGGGCGCGCCGGCTAGAGACGAACTAACCCCTTTCCCTTGGCAACGGCGAGGGACAGAAGGAATCGGAGGTTGAGGAATGAGCTGGAAACCAGAAGCCACCATATCCCAGCAGCAGGGAGAAGCGAGCAAGTGGCATCAGAGCCGAGGCTTGTGCTGGTGGGATTCAGACGTGTCATACAGGCTGAGCAGACGGTCGGCCTCCCGCCAGCCCGACAGAAGGGCCCCATGCGTAGTGGAGTAGAAAGTCCGGTGCGTGGCTTCTCCAGCAAAGAGAACCTGCAGCGGCTGCAATGGGAGAGCAGAAGCAGGCGTGAGCACAGCACTTGCAAGGTTAATCACACTGTTCTTGGACTCATGCGGAAAGGCGGCTGCATGCCCCTTTCAGGGATAATCCTCCAGCTTCCCATAGGACGTGTGACGTACACAGAACCGAGGAGGGGGACTACCAGGGTGATCTCCACTGCAGCCACAGCTTTGTGCATGCACTGCACTACGTACACCACACCTCCCATGGAACTTCCCATGCTGAGGACAGCAAATGTCCCAGTGACCTGCCCAGGGTCATGGTGCCTAGAGCATTTTGTTGAGCCATTCATAAGGGCTTTGCTGCAATATACCCATGCCCTGTAGCTTCATTATGGCTGGGAGAGGCCCAGATCCCACATCCTTCTAGTTTAGCTCTTGATGAATGGGGCTTTGTTAAGCAGTGGATTCCCTGGGTATTTCAATGCCAAGCTGCCCTCCCCATTTCCCTTGGCACATGCGCCAATGCTGTAGCTGTCATTCTGGTGCTGTGCTGCAGCCAGGGATTCGGCATTTTTGCCATCAGCACATCTAGCCCTGCTCAGAGTTGACAAATGCCAGCATTTGGTGTGTCATCCATCCCCTCGTTAGCCCTGCCAGAGCTCCGGATGCACTAGTGCAAGGGGGGAGATTTCCCCATGGCGGCGAAGCCTGTTTCAATGCCCCGTGCTATGCCAACCAACCGGGGAGAAACACTCCATCCTCCAGCAGAGGGGGACAATGCACCAGCTAGGTCCTGACAGTCAGACCAGAGGGAGCAGGGAGAGATGGTGGAGAGAAGACAGACACCAGACAGGACCGTCACAACCAAACAAAGGCAGCTAATTCCCATCTCCAGTCCCCCACGGCAACTGCAGTTGTTCACCCCGCGGGCCATGCAGACAGAACACTATGCTCCTTTGCTACCGTACCCAGGTGTGAAAGTAAAGCCATTACCCGGGGGTCAGCTGCGTCCTCGGGAAGGGGTTGAGCCAGTGCGTCAATGTCATCTCCTGAACTGCCGACAGCCACATAACTGTAGGAGCCTCTGGTGTAGGGAGCGCTGTGCCACTGAGATCGCATCACCTTCTTCGGCGGGGCGAGGTGAGGATTCCCTGCACCACAAACACAGCAGCTGAACACCCGGCAAGGGGACCTGCATCTCAGAGCACAAGCAGCATTCATAGGGCATCAGGTGCTAGAACTCTATACAGACATGCAGAGCTGGTTTGCAACTCACCCTAGCAACCAGACCAGGTGACTCACATTAGCTCCAGTTCAGGATTATAACAGGGCTTCAAAGTGAACAATAAGGGGCCATGCAGGAAGGGGTAATTTAGGATCCCACCCAGCATGCAGGAGCTGTGCTAGCAGATGAGGAGGGGGATAATGCCACCTGCTTACGCATCATTTACAAACCAGGACATGGCTGAAGAGCCCAGCTCACTGTTCCACATCCTGCAGGCGCCTGCCTCCACAGTCAGCTCTGCATAGCAATGCAGGGCCTTGCATTTCACCTAATGCAGCAAAGTTGGAATCTCAACAGCTGCCGTCACCCCAGGCGAGCTCTCCCCTGCGTGGTGGGTGGCTCGCTTCCTATGGTGGGACTCCGACGGCGTGGAGCCCTTGGCTTCTGGTTCATGGCCTCCATTTTCAAAAGGGACTAGTGCTTTTGGGGGCCTCAGCTGGAGGCACCAGGGAGAGGCCTGATTTCCAGAAGGAGGGTGCTCAGCACTTGCTGAAAAGCAGGTCCTTTTAATGGAAGTCAAACTGAGACCCCAGGCAGCGAGGCCCCAACATCACTAGTCCCTTTGAAAGCTCAGGCCAATGAACTGAAGAGTTCACATGTGGGCCAGTAGGGGGGGTACCTGTCAGTTTATGGATGACATCAGTTAAGGCCGTAAGAACTGCAGCATCACTGAGGGTCTCCATGTACTCAGATTCCTTCCCAGCAATAAAGCCACAGAGGACGTGCCCATACCTAAGAAAAGACAGGTGAGCAGCTTCATTCCAGAGAAAGGATCTGCTAGGCATGGTGGGACCCTGGTACAACTAGGTAAACAGCTGGGGGCCACAACTCCGCTGAAAGCAAAGATGGCTGCTGGGAATCTGGCAATGTTAGGAAACCTGCAGGCTGGTGCTTCAGCCAGCAGGGAAACTGAGGCACAGCTGGCAGGTGCTGTGGCCCAAAACTCCCAGGTGTGGTGAGTCACTGGTACAGGTAGGAAATAGCTGTGGGCCTGGACTTTGCTGGGAGCAGGGCAGACTCAGGGTGGCAAGAAAGCTGGTTTCATGCTTTCAGGGGTGACAGAACCCTTTGGACAAATACCATGACAATGGAGGGGTGGGTGGAGTGAGTTGGAAGGTCTGATGGGAGACAGCGTAACCTATGCTAGTGGGTGTTAGGGGCTCTTAGGGCCACAGTTGCACTCTGCGGCTGCTTGGCAGAGCTCTGAGCAGCACTGGAGCTGCCTGTTGGCAGACTCAGAAGGGCAACACTGAACTAGTGATACTTGGCCCACTCTCAGAAAATTCTCTGTGCTGCTACAAGGACAAGAACCAAGGGTTTTACATAAACAGGAGTGGACAAATCAATTCTGCAAGGCCTGGTCAGTAACATTAATTGCCCTGTATTCTCTGGCATCCTGTCCACTTAGCTGGTGTGACAGACCCAAACCAGTGGGGTACAGGAGTCTGGTAGAGGGCAAATATACTGGCCACTGGATGAGTAGTTTTCTGTTCCCTGAATGACCAGAGCAGGGGCTGCACTAGAGTAATCAGGAACCTGCTAGAACCAATTAAGGCAGACAGGCTGATTAGAACACCTGCAGCCAATCAAGGCAGGCTAATCAGGGCACCTGGTTTAAAAAGAACAAGAGTACTTGTGGCATTTTAGAGACCAACAGATTTATTTCAGCATAAGCTTTCGTGAGCTACAGCTCACATGCACATCTACCAACGTGATATATGCCATCACGTGCCATATGCATTGGCCAAACCGGACAGTCTCTACGCAAAAGAATAAATGGACACAAATCTGACATCAGGAATCATAACATTCAAAAACCAGTGGGAGAACACTTCAACCTCTCTAACCACTCAGTGACAGACTTGAAGGTGGCAATATTGCAACAAAAAAACTTCAAAAACAGACTCCAAAGAGAGACTGCTGAACTCGAATTAATATGCAAATTAGATACAATTAACTTAGGTTTAAACAGAGACTGGGAATGATTGGGTCATTACACTAATTGAATCTATTTCCCTATGTTAAGTTCTCCTCACGCCTTCTATGGGTCATCTCAATTATCACTTCAAAAGTTTTTTTTCTCCTGCTGATGATAGCTCACCTCAATTGATTAGACTCTTCCTGTTGGTATGCATACTTCCACCTTTTCATGTTCTCTGTATGTATAAATATCTCCTGTCTGTGTGTTCCATTCTATGCATCCGAAGAAGTGAGCTGTAGCTCATGAAAGCTCATGCTGAAATAAATTTGTTCGTCTCTAATATGCCACAAGTACTCCTGTTCTTTTTGCGGATACAGACTAACACAGCTGCTACTCTGAAACCTGGGTTTAAAAAGGAGCTCACTCCAGTCAGGCGAAGGGGAGCCAGAGGAGAGGAAGTGTGAGTGAGGAGCTGGGAGCAAGAGGTGCAAGGAGCTGAGAGTGAGATGCTGTGCTGCTGGAGGACTACGGAGTACAAGCATTATCAGACACCAGGAGGAAGGTCCTGTGGTGAGAATAAAGAAGGCGTTTGGAGGAGGCCATGGGGAAGTAACCCAGAGAGTTGTAGCTGTCATCAGCTGTTACAGGAGGCACTATAGACAGCTGCAATCCACAGGGCCCTGGACTGGAACCTGGTGTAGAGGGTGGGCCCGGGTTCCCCCCAAACCTCCCAACTCCTGATCAGACACAGGAGAAGTTGACCCAGACTGTGGGGAAGATCACTGAGGTGAGCTAATCTGCCAATAAGCGCAGGACCCACCAAGGTACAGGAGGAACTTTGTCACACTGGGTACTGACAGTTCTCAAGGGGCTGAGTGGGTAGAGTTTGCGGATGGCTCCAGTGAGAAAAGGCCACAACACTGCCATGAACCAGTCCCTTGAATGACAGGGAAGTGTGGGACTGGTGTGTGGCACTCTTGTGAGCTGAACTGTACCGTCTGTTCTAACCCAGAGCACCCCCAGAAGCCAGTTACCACGCCTCAATTCAGGCCCCCACATACCGTTCCGGCGGCTGGAGGACCAAGAAGACGATAAGTTTTCTGAACCAGCTGGCCTGCAGGTCAGTCCCAGCCTCAACCAGAGGAGACTCGTCCTCCCAGACAACCTCGATCAGCTGGCAGTCTGGTGGCCAGAACGGCTGCTCAAACTCCAGGAAGATCTTGTTGTTTGTCCCGAAGCCCAGCTGTCTAATGGCGTCTGCTTTCCGGGGAGGCAGCGGAGGGTCGATAAAGGTCTCATGATGCTCTTTAAGGAACCCTACGAACATAGGCAGTGAGTTACATGGGCCTGTGGTGCCCATGCTCCACCACTATTCAGGAATGTGGGCCAGGCTCCACCAATGTTTGGGCTTATATTGTACATACATTTTGATATGAACAATAGGTCTGTTCACAATTGTCCATTAAGCATCAACTTGAAGGGCACGCTTAACCTTATTTCTTAAGGTAGCGCAACCCTGTGTCGTGAAAACAGGCTAAATTATCAAGGTGCTTTTGCAACGTGCAGTCTTCCAACAGTCTGCATATACAATGATGTGGGACTGTGATGGAGACCCACATCATTTTCGTCATTGTCTAAGCAGAAGGTTGAAAGTCTGTGTCATGAATTCACCCGCTCTGCACAGCTGCATCTCTTACAAGTATGGCCCTAATCCGGCTTCATTTGAATGGCATCCGTATACTGTTTGAGTGCCTGAGGGGAAAAACACACAACTTCAATTTGGTGGTCAGTTTGGGGTATGATTGTGTTTAGCACAATACTCGATTACTTTATATTCTTTCAAGTAAAGTATATAATTGGTTGTATAAGCGTACAACAAAATATAATGTATTGAAGCAGGCAAGTGCTGCTTCTGACTTTCCACTTCTAAACTGGCCCTTGCAAACTTGTGGCGCTTTTTGATCAGTCTGCAAAAACAGTTCTGAAAAGATGATCTTTATATTTTCTATGAAGGCCGAATCAACATTTAATCTGGATTCCAAGACTGGAGATACGCATTGCGTGGTTTTACATCACACAAAAAATCCTGCTGTCACAAGGAAGTGGTAATGAAGTATGCTGCTCTGCAATCGCAGGTAAATATTTCCGCACTGATGTCAGCCAGTTACAGAGAAGAACCACAATCAGCTAGGAATGCACTATACAACATTTTTAACAGTGTTCAGTACCTAGCTCAACAAGGCATAGCATTACGTAGACATAATGAGAGATTCAACTTTGATACAGCCCTTGTTGCTATACAGTACAGATTTAGAGGAACTGAGACAGTGGCCTAGTTGCACAAAATACAAGTGGCTGTCACATGAGGTTTTTAACAAAATAATCGAAACAATGGCAATAATGGTGCTAAGACAAATTGTGCAAAAGATAAAGGCTTCTAAGTTTTACGCCATTGTAATGGATGAGCCAGTCATGTGTCCAGTAAATTTAGTGGGGTCCAAGCCAGAGTGAAGGCTTGAGAGCCGACAGTGGAATTTATGAACTGTGCTGCACATTCCCTTCACCTTGCCACGCAGGATGCCCTGCATAATATTCCAGAATGTGGTGATATGTTTTCAATGGTGAAAGAGCTCATCAATGCCCGCAGGCAGTCATCAAAGCGTATGACAGCATTCAGAGAGTTTCAGAGTGAAGGGGAGCCTTCTTTACGACCACTGTGCCCAACAAGATGGGCACTAAGAATCAGCAGCATTAAATCACTGCTCAACAACTAAGAGGCCATGATGAACTGCCTGGATGAATTTAGTCACTCTTCAGATTAATTTGGCTCAAAATGCAGTGGATTCTTGAAGCAACTTCAATCTTTTTCAATGTACCTTACACTTAACAGTTCTTCTGAAATCCATGGGTTCTGTAGAAAAAGTTAATGCAAAAATTCAAAGCCCAAACGTGTCATTGGCAAGCATTATGAAGAACGTGTTACAAGAGGTGTTGAGTGGGATGCACATCGACTCATCATACAATCACTTCTGGGAAACAACAGCAGGTAAGGCAAGAAATCTTTATTTACTTGACCCTACATTCCTGAGAAAACACAAGCCACCAAGATGACTTGACCAAGGAAGCCTTCCTCACACTTTCAGTGACCCCAAACATATTTTCATCAAACGTATGTCAGGATCATTGATGCTTGCAAAGTTGTAATTGAAGAGAGGTTTTCAACAGAAAGCTTTACATTCCCAGTAAAATTGGAGAAGCATATAACTGATGCAGTAAATGGCTCAAAACAGGACAGTGTCCCAATAAGTGACGCTTTCCATGGTGACATTAACATGGAGAGGCTCTCTCTTCATTTAGAAATGTTGAGTGATATTTGCAGATCGAGAAATTGCCAGTTTAATTTGGTGAGCGAAGTGAAGCAATTTCTGAAACAAAATGAAGGCTTGAGTGACGTTTTTGTCCAAAGTTACAATTCTCCTGAAATTGTGCTATGCAATTCTGACTACAACCTGCACTGCTGAGCGATCATTCAGTTTCCTGTGCAGACTGAAAAATTATTTGCGAATGACAATGGGCCAAGAACATCTAAATCACTTGGCATTTCTGCACATTCATAAGAACTCTACCTCTGATTGGACATTGCAAGTCTCCTGGATAAATTCTTTTCAAGAACCAAACGACGACGAAAAGTGTTTGCTGCCTCCTGAATGCTGAAGAAGGGATCTGACTCAGGGGAGAGAGCAGGACTTTGCTGGACAGGCTAGATTTAACCCCCAGACTGACTGCAGTTAGCCCTGCCCCTGCTTGGCTGGGGGCGGGGCAGGAAGCCATCCATCCAGGGCCCTACCATCGGGAAGACAATGGGCTTGGGTCATGTTTTGCTCCTGTAGGATAGGCAGAGGCTGAAAGAGCTTTAAAGGGTGCGGTTCTTTGCTGCAGAGACAGCAGGGATGTCCCGTTTGGGGGAGCACTCCTTGGCTAGCTGAGATGTGGATGGTGCATTCTCAGCCTTTCACATACTCAGCTGGGGTGTGGAGAGCTTCCTTCTCCAGTGCTGGGCTGAAACAGGAGACAAACAGCATTTTTAAACAGCTCCGAGTACCATGGCCTTCCCCTTAACCAGCTAGGAGGCACTGTCTGGAGGCCCTGCCAGGGCGGGCAGGACTCAAATGTCCCAGCCTCCTCCCAGCGCTGCAAACAGAGCCACTACCCTCGCTCTTCCTCGGCGGGTCCCCTCAGCTTTCACGCAGCTGCTCCGCATCCTTGCCAAGGGCTGCTCAGCAGGGCTGACAGCTCATTGTGTCTCTCCCTTGCAGGGCAGCCGAGAGGATTCAGGGGCCTGGGGCAAAGCAATTTTGGGAGCCCCTTCCATAAAAAAAAGTTGCAATACTATAGAATACTATATTCTCGTGGGGGCCCCTGCAGGGCCCGGGGCAAGTTGCCCCACTTGCTCCCACCTTTGGGCAGCCCTGCTCCCTTGCTGAGCAGCATGCGCTCCGCCCCCTGACCTTCCTAAGCTTCCTGGGGTTTCTGTTCCCCTTGTATGTGGTGAACTGGCACATCCTGGCTGCCAGGCATCTGTCCCCACTGAGATTATACCCAGCGTGGCAGCAGGGTTGATTCCTGGGCTTGGTCAGAGAAAGTTAAACTGCTGCTACCCCTGGCACTGCTGCAGCAGCCACAGCCAGCAATCCTGCTCCTCACGGTACCCTTGGCAGAGCTGCCTCCTAGCCCGTTGGATAGGCTCCACCTCACCTGGGCACTGGCACGCTGAGATACACTGCAGAAGGGGAGCTAGCCCCTCGCCTTGGTCTCTGCTACAGAGAGCAGACTGACCCATACGCGCCTCCTGGCAGCCTTACCAACCATCCCAGCGCCCTCCAAGTCTTGGCTCTTTATAAAAGACACAAGCATTGTTTGAAGTGGCCAGGCCACTTCTCTGCTCTGGATACATGGCTGTGATAGCCCGCGGTCCTTTGTCATTAACCACCCAGGCCTCTGTATAACTAAGCATGGCATGGATGCCACCCAGCACCAAAGTCTCAGCCTCATTCACAGCCTGAGCGTGCAGTTGCTGCAGGGAGACCAGGTCAGGGCAGAGGGACCTGGCTAAATTCCACACCCACCCAATTGCTCTTGGGAGTCAGTTCCGGTCGTGGGCTGTTGGCTGGGAGAACTCCATCCTGCACTGCCCAGCTGTCAGCGCCTCTGCTACAGCAGGATGGAGCTGGTGAGGGCGGGCGTGGCTGGCACAGCCCAGAGTCACATGTTTGGTGGGTGCTGAACAGGGTGGATACAAATCAATGATTTAAAAAAAAACAAAACAAAAAACAAAAAATCTGATTTTTTAATTTTAAATCAGATTTTTTTGATAAAATGCTTTTTGAGGAAAAACCTACCTAAAAGTTAGTTTTAATTAAGATACATTATTGATCAAAGATATCTCATCATGGAATAGGGATTATAAATTCTAATTCTATAGTAAGAGACAATATATTCATGCAATGCTTAAGAAAAGTTTTGTAAATGAGCTCCAATAGTTCATGGGTTAGGGACTCAATCTTATGTGGTTCCAGGGGCTTCTGTATTGATTATTTAGGTTAATCTTTCTATCTACCCAATGGGACTCGGTGCTCAGTCTAGAAGATATCATCAGAGATGCTTAGTTTTGCAGTTCTCAAACTGTGGATTTGTGTCTCCAGAGATAACATGCTTGTTAAGAGCAAAAATGTTTTTAATATATATAAATAAATATATAGAAGTGAGAAACAACAGACCTCAATCCTATTGTTCCTCTGCAAATTTGTGTACACAGAGTCAATCCCTTACCTCTCTCTAAAAGTGAAAAGTTTCAGAAAGTTCAATGAGGAAGAAGATTGTTGGGGGCGGAATAGATCTGGACAAGGATAAGAAGTCTGGAGATAAATGGGAGAATGGAGGGACAGGAAGCAGAAACAAAAGTGAAAGCTGTTTGAGCAGCATATTCCAGAAGTCTTGAGGTCTTTCTGAGTGTAGCCTTCATTGATCTGAGATCTACCATACCATTCTCTCACTAGAAGGGAAAACCTATAAAGCAGCAGGCCATAAAAGAGACCCAGTTTGGGAATATTTTAATGAAGTTCCTCTACCTGTGAGTAAGATAGACGTGTGCAAAAGGCAAACAGTGCAACAAAGAAATGCAAGGCCTGGTTTCCCAAATGAAGTAACATCACGAGAAGTGTTCCTTCTCAGGAAGAAGCTGCGGTGAAGATGATGAAAGGAACATGTCTGAACATGCGGGATCTTCAGGTTGGTAACAACCAACAAGAATGCACTTTTATGTAGAAATCCATGATTAAAATCGAATCTCCCTGACTAGTGATTTGATTTAAATCAAATCCACCCTGGTGCTGAAGCAGCAGGCACAACATGTGCCCAAGTGCTGGGTCCGCAGGCACCTCATTGTCACATTGCTGCGGCCACTGCGACCCACTGCTGGTGTCTGCGATCATCCGGCAAGGGGCAGGCCTGGATGGTAGGAACCCGTGAGCCAAAATAGACAATCCATCAAGGGGCCTCCAAAAGCGAGGCTGTCTTCAGGGCCCCTGGTGAGACATGCAGCCATGTGTCTGCCCACAGGGGCCCGGCACACTGGGTCTCTGGGGTGGGGGAGTTCTCACATCTGCCCCCTGCGGGAACCAGCTGGGGGATTACTGATCGGGTTCACCCAGCATCAGGGCAGGGATCTGCGTGCCCTTCCGGGCCAGCCCTCCCCATGGGAAGCCTCTCAAGTCTGACTGGCTAGAAGGCTTTTCCCTCAGTGTGCACATGGGCTGCCCCCATTTATCCTGCCACTCCCTCTGGGCGTGAGTGCTGGAATGCCCTCTGGTACTGCCTAGCCTGTGCTCTCTGCTCAGCTGGACATGGGCCCCTCAGCTTCTTTGGGAAGTATAGAGATACCACCCAAGGGGCTTTCTCCTCCTGGGTTTTGACACTGGAGGTTTGGGTCTTCTCTGCCCTGAGACACTCTGGGGCCAGTAGATCTAGCAAAGCGCAGCCCAGGGGACAGCTGAGCGAGGGGAACGGGATCTGTCGGACTGATCAAGCCAGCTTGTGTTCGTTTTACAATGCAGTTCGATTTGGTTTCTCTTGCACAGAGCCCCTTGGTGGGGGAGGGAAGGCTGGGTTATTATCAGAGCTCCTTCCTCCCTGGCGAAACACCCCGCAATGAGGTTTCACCAGGGCTCAGTTTGGAAGGAGAGACAATGCCACTGCTGGGACATCAGGGCAGAGCTGCCCTTCCCGTGGGCAGAAGACAAGCCAGTGAGCCCAGGCAGGGCAGGGCCCAGCCAAGCCCACCCACGGGGCAGCATCTGGTTCACCAGAGAGGAGCCACGGTGGGAACAGATGGAAGTGAGGCACTTGGGAGCAAGGGGGCGCGAGGCGGTTCACCTAGAGGCACCGTGATGATGACGTGATCTGCCAGGAACCTCTCGCCGTCCTCACACTCCACCTGGACCGGGAACGTCCGCCCCTCTTGGCTCTCCTCCTGGTAGGAGCCGCCCCAGCGAACCACCGTCACTGGCTTGTGGAACAGCACGCTCTCCTTGGGCAGTGAGGTCAGCATGCAGTCCGGCAGGCCTCCATAGCCGCTGCGGGAGAGGAAGCGCCCAGTGCCAGCACATCAGCCCGAGGCTCGCTGGGGGCCACTGGCCTCCTTCCCAAGCTCAGACAGACCCACACGCAAGTTCAGTTGCCTCCCCACAGGGAAAGGCCCAGAGCAGCCCCAGTGCCCCAGACCAGGTTTAGGAGAGAGGGGCAGCAGAGTGGGCTTTAAATCACCCCCTCTCTGCTCCCTAGAGGAGCCTGACACCCCCTCACAGCCCTCCTTGCTGCTGGAGCTGCCCTGGACTACTGGGGTGCCCCAGCACGTGGGCAACTGAATGACTGCTTGGCTCCCTCTGTGCAGGGCAGACCAGAGAAATACCCAGAGAGGGAAGCAGAGGAGTGGAGAAGACAGACACACAGACGGGCACAGGCATGCCAGTGGAAGACACAATGCATGAGCATTTCCACAACTTTCTAGGGGTGTGGGGGGGCCTCCTTTTACAGCCAGTGTTCCCCAAAATGGCACCACCACAAGGACCCCTGCCCCCAGGGCTGATACACTGGGCTCCGCACCCTGCCACCCAGTGAGCTGGCAGTGTTATTACCGCTTTGCACAGACATAGGGGACAAGCCAAGCATCTGGCAGTGCAGGGTAACACCAGCCCGCCCTGGACACGCCAGGGGCCACTCCTACCTGCTGAGCGGCACTGAGCCCATGTCCCTCGGCTCGGCAAGCCACAGCACACGCTGCCCTCTGGGACAGCGGCACAAACAACATTGTGACAAGGTCGCTGCTTCCTGAGCAGCCAGGGCCGTGCTCCCAGCTGTCCGTGGACACAGCCCTATGGAAACATTCCCCTGCCTGCATTCCCCGTTTTAAGTCACCCTCTGGCTCGGGAAAGAGCTCTCAGCTCCTCCTAAACAAGGGACGCAGCCCCTGTAATACTGGGCCCAGTGCAATACCTGCAAGAGCCTTTCCCACTGCCGTCCATGGGAGAAAGCCCAGCTCGCCTTCCCCTTGCCAGCTCCAGGCTTGGGGGGCAGCTGGGACTGCAGGCTCCCTGTGCTGCGGGCAGAGGGCTAAGAGTCAGTCCTTTGCTCTGCACGGCTGTTTTTAAAAGCGGAGGCTGGGCTATTTGTAAAGCCTGGAAGGGGGAGCTGGGCTCTCCCACTCTGCGGGACTCTACTTAGGATGGGCAGATGCTGCGCCAGGTTGCTCTCACAGCCTGCAAGCGCTGAGAAAGTACAGCCAGCCCCAGCTTGCCCCACTCACCCAGGGAAGGTGCAGTCCAGGCCGGGGAGCATGGCATACTCCCCAAAGGGCCCCAGCGCCACGTGATCCATGCTGTGGGTCCCACTCACGCAGCACTCCAGTTTGAAGTATGTGTTGAGGATGGCCAGCTTCAGCCACTTGGTTTCGTCGTCGTCTGTCCACTCCTTCACCTGCTGGGCAATCTCCTTCCGCAGATACTCGCCCACACTGGGCACAGAGACCTGCGGCATGTGCAGGAACTCACGCGTCTGGTCCAGCAGGGTGGAGAACAGGTTCCTCACCTCCTCCACCAGCTCTGGGCTCAGGACTCGCCCCGCGTTGGAGTAGAACACTGCGGGCAGGAGGGGGTGGCCTCCCACCTCGATCTGCTGGTTCTCCTCGGACATGGCTTCCTCGTCCAGCAGCCCATAGTCAGATGCCAGCTGGAAGACAGGGTTCTCCTTGGAGGGTCCATGGATCCAGTGTGCGCCCATCTCCACCACTTCACTCCCTAGGAGGCAGGGGAAACATTACACAGCACTGGTACAATCTTGCCCAGCCTGCTGCCCCCAGCCTGGCACAGCTCCCCACCCTCCTGCACCAGAGATGCCACCTCAGAGCCTGGCACAGACCCACACAGCCTGGCACAGCTCCCCAACCCCCGTCCCAGAGATGCCACCTCAAAGCCTGGCATAGACCCACACAACCTGTTGCCCCCCAACCTGGCACACGCACATACACACACATAGCCTGCTGCCCCCAGCCTGGCACAACTCCCTAACCCCCTGCCCCAGAGCCTGGCACAGACACACCCAGCCTGGCACAGCTCCCCCAGCCCCAGGGACACTGCCCTCCCCCAGCCTGGCACAGACACACCCAGCCTGCTGCCCCCCAGCCTGGCAGAGCTCTCCAACCCCACAATAGGTCTCATCCTGGTCTCTAACAGGTAGACACCAGCTTGGGTCCTCATGTGGGAGGGTTAAGAAGACCCCAGAGTGGTTGTTCTCACTAGTCATGATCATTTACCCACAGACCACTCAAAGGCAGAGATGGATTTCAAAGAGCCCCAGGGTGAATCCCCTCACCCACTCAATGACAGATGCTGGGATGCAGAACAAGAAGCAGCTGTACGCCACAGGGACACTGTCCCAGAGCCTGGTGCACGCGCACACACACACACACACACACACACACACACACACACACACACACACACACACCTCTCTCTCCCAGTCCGGCACAACTCCCCAACCCCTGCCCCAGAGACACTGCCCCCCCCCGCCCCCAGCCTGACACAGACCCACCCAGCCTGTTGCCCCCCAACCTGGCACGCACATACACAGCCTGCTGCCCCCAGCCTGGCACAGCTTCTCAACCCCCCATCCCAGAGCCTGACACGGACCCACCTTGCCTGGCACAGCTCCCTAGCCCCAGGGATGCCACCCCCCCACCTGGCACAGCTCCCCAGCCCCACAATAGGTCTCATTCTGGTCTCTAACAGGTGGACACCAACTTGGGCCCTCATGCGGGAGGGTAAAGAAGCGCCCAGAGTGGTTGTTCTCACTAGTCATGATTATTTACCCACAGACCACTCAAAGGCAGAGATGGGTTTCAAAGAGCCCCAGTGTGAATCCCCTCACCCACCCAATGACAGATGCTGGGATGCAGAACAAGCAGCTGTACGCCACAGGGACACTGTCCCAGAGCCTGGTGCGCACGCGCACACACACACACACACACACACCTCTCTCCCAGTCCGGCACAACTCCCCAACCCCTGCCCCAGAGACGCTGCCCCCCCCCGCCCCCCCCGCCCCCAGCCTGACACAGACCCACCCAGCCTGTTGCCCCCAACCTGGCACGCACATACACAGCCTGCTGCCCCCAGCCTGGCACAGCTTCTCAACCCCCCATCCCAGAGCCTGACACGGACCCACCTTGCCTGGCACAGCTCCCTAGCCCCAGGGATGCCACCCCCCCGCCTGGCACAGCTCCCCAGCCCCACAATAGGTCTCATTCTGGTCTCTAACAGGTGGACACCAACTTGGGCCCTCACGCGGGAGGGTAAAGAAGCGCCCAGAGTGGTTGTTCTCACTAGTCATGATCCACCACCCAAAGAGAGGTGCTGGGACAGGTGCAGGGCAAGAGGCAGCTGTACGCCACAGGGGCACTGCCCCAGAGCCTGGCCCAGACACACCCAGCCTGGCCCAGCTCCCCAAGCCGTGCCCCAGGGACGCCGCACCCCGGCCGGACACTGCCCCAGCCCGGCGGGTCTGGGCCTAGCTCCCCGCGGGGCCCGGCCGGTACCGAATCGCTGGGAGCAGACGCGGCCCCCGGCCCGGCCCGTGGACTCCAGCAGGCGCAGGTTGGGGAAGGCTCGGGAGCTGGAGAGCCGCTGCGCAGCGCCGAGCCCGGCGAGCCCCGCGCCCACCACCAGCACCCGGGGTCGGGCCTCAGCGCCGGCCTCCATCCCGCAACGCGCTGAGCTCAGCAGCGCCCGCCCCGCCGCCTCCTGAAGCCACCTCCTCCTGCCAGCCCCGATCCGCCCCTTCACTGCCTCCTCCTGCCCGCCGCGATCCTCCCCTTCACCGCCTCGTGCCCCCTCCAGCCCGCCCCTTCACCGCCCCCTCACCCGGATCCGCCCCTTCACCGCCCCCTGCCCCATCCAGCCTGCCCAGATCCGCCCCTTTGCCACCTCCTGTCTGCCCCAATACGCCCCTTCATCGCCCCCTGCCCGCCCCGATCCTCCCCTTCACTGCCCCGATCCGCTTCTTCACCACCCCCTGCCCGCCCCGATCCCCCCCTTCACCATCTCCTGCCCCCTTCGCTGCCCCCTGCCTCCTCCTGCCCGCCCCGATCCGCCCCTTCACCGCCTCCTGCCTCTCCTGATCCTCCCCTTCACCGCCTCCTGCCCCTTCCAGCTTGCCCCTTCGCCACCCCTTTACACCCCCTGTCTCCTCCTACTCGCCCCAATCTGCCCCTTCACTGCCTCCTCCTGCCCGCCCCGATCCTCACCTTCACCGCCTCCTGCCCCCTCCAACTCGCCTCTTCGCCGCCCCCTGCCCCCCCAATCTGCCCCCTCACCTGGATCTGCCCCTTCACCACCCCCTGCCCCATCCAGCCTGCCCCGATCCGCCCCTTCACCGCCCCGTCTCCTCCAGCCCGCCTGGATCTGCCCCTTCACCACCTCCTCTAGCCCTCCCCGATCCGCCCCTTCACCGCCCGACCCCTCCTGCCCCCCCCATCCGCCTCTTTGCCGCCTCCTGCCCCCACCAGCCTGCCCGGATCTGCCCCTTCCCCGCCTCCTGCCCACCCCAATCCCCCCCTTCTCCACCCTCTACCCCCTCCAGCCTGCCCAGATCCACCCCTTCTCCACCCTGATCCACCCCTTCGCTGCCTCCTGCCTGCCCTGATCCGCCCCCTCCAGCCTGCCCCGATCCGCCCCTTCGCTGCCTCCTGCCCACCCTGATCCGCCCCTTCGCCGCCTCTTGCCTCCTCCAGCCTGCCTCGATCTGCCCCTTCTCCACCTCCTACCCCCTCCTGCCCACGCCGATCTGCCCCTTCACCACCTCCTCCCCCCTCCTGCCCACACCGATCCGCCCCTTCGCTGCTTCCTGCCTCCTCCAGTGCGCCCCAATCCGCCCCTTCACCATCTCCTGCCTCCTCCAGCCCGCCCCGATCTGCCCCTTCACCGCCTTCTGCCCTCCCCAATCCGCCTGGGTGGGGACAGCCAGAGGATGAGGGTGTGGAGCCCAAGGCGGGGGCAGAGCCATTACCCTCACCCAGCACTGGCTAGAGAGAACTCAGCTGGGGCACGCATGGTGCCCTGGCCGTGTCAAACCTGGAGCCCGCAGCCTGCTCCCCAGGGAGTGATTCCACACACAGCAGCAGCCACAGCCCTTTACTGGGACCAGACTTTAGCTCAGACCAAGAGAATGAGCAAGAAAGAACCAACGTCAAGTCCATCTAAGGGAGAGCACAGAGTGTGTGTCACAGTCTGCCCAGAATGGGCCCGGGCTCTGCAATGCGCAAACAACAAAGGCACAATAGCCATGCAGCTAGATACACCCTTGCCTCGCTGGTCACACAACACCTTATGTCAGCAGGAACAGCTCCTCCCCTGGACAATCTCACCCCTAAAGAACAGGGGCGAATTGTCCTCCCGGCTGGCACAGACTAGTCTCCAGCATGCAGCCAACCTGCCCATCAGGGTTTAGACAGGTTGGTTGTGGGGCACAAACACACCCAGATGGCACACGGCCGGTGATTCTGTGTGGTCCCACACATTTTCACTTTCACAGGCAGCTCCCACCTGCCCAGCAGTCGCAGCTGGCTGTAGTCTGGGCCTGCCCACGAGGTCTGCTTGCAGTCTGTGCCTCCTCTTGGCCTGTCCTCAGTGGGATGACTGACTGCCCCCCTCTCTGAGAACAGCAAGGCTTCAAACGAAGAAGGCAAAAAGCAATCCTGAAAGGCTGGGCTGGGACAGCTGCCTGCATCGGGGGGCAGCAGCCCAGCCCACGGGCACCCTCTCACCTGCTGATGCCCCACCACCTTGGCTTGTCTTTTGTAAGCTGTGGTTGGCAGGACAATGCCCCTAACCCGCCTCTCCTCATTCATGCCCCTCTTCGGTTATCCCCCCGCACGTTCCTTCAGGCCAAGGCCCGAGGGAGCCCAGGTAATCCCCAGCCACCCAGGCTGAAGTGTCACAGCTGCATGGAGACTACTGCCAGCTGGCCACCAATCAGTGGTTCAGCAGGGAGCAGAGATCCCAACCTCTTCCTGTTGAGCAGCTGATTGGAGAGCACCGAGCAGCAGCGTACACACCACCAGATAGACCCCCTGCCAACAGCCGGCGTGCTAAGTGCTAGGGTGAAGGTCCCGGCTGGGCTGTATCAGACTAGGCTTGGCCAATGCTGTGTGGGAGCTCGCCAGGGCAGCTGTTCCAGATTCCTCCGCTTAGGGGCAGCATCCTCAGCTCCGGGCCAGAAATGATGCCGCAGGCTTTAACCATTGCTCTAGGCGTTGGGATACAGGGCAGCCAAGCCACCATTCATAGAATCATAGAATATTAGGGTTGGAAGAGACCTCAGGAGGTCATCTAGTCCAACCCCCTGCTCAAAGCAGGACCAACCCCAACTAAATCATCCCAGCCAGGGCTTTGTCAAGCTGGGCCTTAAAAATCTCTAAAGATGGAGATTCCACCTCCTCCCTAGGTAACCCATTCCAGTGCTTCACCACCCTCCTAGTGAAATAGTGTTTCCTAATATACAACCTAGACCTCCCCCACTGCAATTTGAGACCATTACTCCTTGTTCTGTCATCTGCTACCACTGAGAACAGCCGAGCTCAATCCTCTTTAGAACCCCCCTTCTGGTAGTCGAAGGCTGCTATCCAATTCCCCTTCACTCTTCTCTTCTGCAGACTAAATAACCCCAGTTCTTTCACCTCCCTTCGTAAATCATGTGCTCCAGCCCCCTAATAATTTTCGTTGCCCTCCACTGGTCTCTCTCCAATTTGTCCACATCCCTTCTGTAGTGGGGGACCAAAACTGGACGCAATGCTCCAGGCGTGACCTCACCAGTGCAGAAGGGAGGGGAATAATCACTTCCCTCGATCTGCTGGCAATGCTCCTACTAATACAGCCCTATATGCCGTTGGCCTTCTTGGCAACAAGGGCACACTGCTGACTTCTCGTCCACTGTAATCCATTTTCTGCAGAACTGCTGCTTAGCCAGTCGGTCCCCAGCCTGTAGCATTGCATGGGATTCTTCCTTCCTAAGTGCAGGAACAATATGAAAAATGTTGGGTTTTGTTCATTTTTTTTCCTGGAATTTTTGGTGAAATGAACCAAGGCCCAAATCATCAATTCTTTGCCAGGTTTTGAGTCACTCTTCTCTCTGGCGAATATCCCCCCCCCCAAAAAAAAAAAACCAGGGAAAAAAGACCTCCCCAAAATGAAAAACCAAACGTGCATTTTCTGTTTGAGTCAAAAATGTTCATTGCAATTGTTGAAAAATAACAACATTTTGAAGGAACCCCCTCCAATTTTTTTGTTTCTTTGAAAACATAGGTACGGGAACTATGATGCAGGGGGTGCTCCAGCACCCCCAGATTTTACGAGGGGCTCTGCTCCTGGCCCCGCATGCAGGCTCCCAGCCCCACGCCTGGGGCTCTGCTTCTGGCCCCCAGCACGGGGTCCCGGCTGCCAGTCCCAAGCCCAGGCCTCTGCTCCCAGCTCCACATGCGGAGTCCTGGCTGCCACCTCATACTCAGGGCTGCAAAAAATAAAAAAGCAGCAATTGCGATCTGCAGCTCTACCACCACCGCTTCAGTCTTCGGCTGAAGAGGGATTGAGGGACGCGCTGCTCACAAGAGAGATTGAGGGACGTGCTGCCGAATTGCTGCCGAAGACCTGGACGTGCCGCTCCTCACCGTTGGCTACCCCAAGCAGCTGCTTGCTGGGCTGGTGTCTGGAGCCTGCCCTGCCCATACCCAGGGCTGCACTCCTGGCCCTGCGCCTGGGCTCCCCCCATGTCTGAGATCCTGGCTGAGGGCCCTGCGCCCACCCCCAGCCTCGGTCCCCTTACCTCGTCCAGGTCCCCCCTCCTGTAGACACGGCCCTGCTCTGGGGGTAGGGGTGGGGTGCAGACAGAGGTGAGAGGGCTGGCTTTCAGCTCCCCCACTAGTAAAAATGTTCCAGCGCCACTGTTTGAAAACTCATTCTGGAGGGAAATGTAACCCTGCCGCCCACCGGCAGTTCCTGGTCTCTGGGACTCTCTGGCAAGGGGCCCCTGAGCAAGCAAGGGGGCAAGATGCCTGGATGGAAACCTGTGGCCGAGGCAGGGCTCTGAGCTGAACACAGCGTGAACCCTGAATGCAGAAAAACCCCACCAGCCTGAGGCGGGATCAGGCCTGGACAGGAAGCAGGATCCTGACACAACCTGTTCGCTGTCCCCCTCACTCTAACCTCAGTTCAAGACCTTGTGGGGTTTGCAGTCCCAGTGATGAAGCTCCTGGTCTAAGGGTGATTCCTCTCCTCTCTGTTGGATCGGGCTCCAGCCAGCCTGTAACTACATTGCAAACCCAGCATTTCCTGCTGGCTGGGCTAAGAACTGGAACTAGCCTTGCTCTCCCATGGAGCTGTTTCTGAGGAAACGGCTGAGGTACATACCACCGCACAGAGCCACTCGCTGCTGGGATTTCCCAGCTAGGAATGAAGCCACAGAGCCGCCTTTCGCAGAAAGAGCACTACACATTCAGAAGGGCTGGGTCAGCGAGACGGAGTACATGACCGCTAGCTGTGGGTGAATGTGCATGTGTGAGTGTGCATGTGCGAGTGTGCTGATGTGTGTGCGCAGCTGTGAGTGTGCATGTGTTACCTGGGGTTCTTTTAACCCAAAGCTTTTGGTAACTTTTACTCTGTGCTAGGTGATGTCAGGAAATAAATCAGGGGAGACATGGCCGTCCGACGGATAGATGGCTGCCACAAACAGGACAACACAAGAGTGCTTTCACTTAAAGCTAAACTTTATTTAGTCTCAAGCATTTTCACATGTTTGCAACAGGTTAGTAAAACAGCCCCAACCCTCGATAATTACTGAAGCTGAGTGTGGCCTTCGAGTGGCACTGTGACAGGCTTCCGCTGGCCAAACTTCCGTCTGCCAGTGGGGACCCCAAGATGCGTCCAGAGGGAGAGTCCCTGAAGAGCCCCTTCTGAGAAGTCCCCCTCCTCAAACCTTCCCCCCTTATTTATATATTAGTAATACAATGACATATCTCTTAAAGAAAACTTGCTAAGAAAGCAGTTTTTAAAGGTCAAGCAAGAGGTTTCCTTCTGATCATCAATTTAACCAGATATGGGTTTTTTTCCTTCAGAGTGTCCATGACTTGGGGCTATAGGCACCAACTCCATGGGTGCTCCAGGGCCCCCGCGAGCCCTGGCCTGGTGGCAGTCTGGGTCTTTGGCAGCAGGGGGCCCTTCAGTGCTGCCGAAGACGTGGAGCGACTGAAGGCCCCCCCCCGTCGACAAAATGTCACCCAAGACCCAGACCGCTGCCGGGTGAGTACAAGCACCGCAGCTCTTCTGCTTTGCCCCAGGCCCCCTCAATCCTCTGGGCGGCCCTGGGGCTGGGGCAAGGATTTAGGGCAGGGAGGGGGTGGAGTTGGGGTGGGGCAGGAGTGGGAGGGAACGGGGCCTCATGGAAGGGGTGGAGTGGGGGTGGGGCTAGGGGCAGAGAGGAGTCGAGCACCCACCGGTGGGAGCAGAAGTCAGCGTCTATGCTTGGGGTCCTGACAAACATTCCCAGAGGCACCTATAGACAGACTTCCTGTTTTTCTAAAATACATATATCAGCAATTTCAACATTCTTAGCAGGAAGGATGCGCAGTGAAGCTGCCCTGTCTGTGGCAGCCAAAACCCCCTCCTTCTCTCCTGCCTTGGTTATGTTGAGGCCGCTGCATGACCAGTTTATGGCCTGCTGACTTGGCTTCTTTTAGCAACAAGCAATAGTGGTTCAGTACAGCCTGCTGACATGGCTACTGTTAGCTATAAGTAATAGTGGTTTCAGGTACGTTACTGGATTGCCAAAGTCTCCCCGTACACATGCAGGTGTGACTGTGCTAGTGTGTGTGTGCAACTGTATGTGCAACTGTGTGTGCATGCTGGTGTGTGTGCACATGCAGTGTGAGTGTGCACATGCAAGTGTGTGCATGCAGGCATGAGTGTGCTGATGTGTGCATATAGCTGTGAGTGTGTGCATGCAGGTGTGAGTGTGCACTTGCGAGCATGTGCATGCAGGTGTGAGTGTGCACATGCAGGTGTGAGTGTGCTGTGTGTGCATGCAGGTGTGATTGGGTATATGTGGGTATGAATGTGTGTATGCGGGTGTGTGTGCAGGTGTGAATGTATGCGTGTGTGTGTGCAGGTGGGAGTGTGCGTGCATGTGGATGTGAGTGTGTGCATGTGTGTATAGGTATGTGTGTGTTGGTGCACACATGCCTTGTCAGGGCAGCCCAGCAGCACAAAGCAGCCAGGGCCCAGGACTGAGCTGCCCTTCCAAGAAGGGCCCATCCTTCACAGGGAGAGGGCAAGTGTCTGTTCTTCTCAGGGCCCTGGCATTGCTAGGGTGGTTCACCCAGACCCCTGCCCAGGAGCAAGCAGACCCTCCCCTTCCGACCACATCACCTGCCCCAGGAACCAGCCCAACACACTGTCACCCTGAGCACAGTTCCCCAGCCTCGCCCAGTGCCCTGCCACCCTCACATCACTAGAGCTCTGGGCAAACAGGAGCTCATAATGCCATGACTTGCCCTCTGTCAGCTAATGGGGCCTCCCCAGGGACAGGGGAAGTGTGGATGCGTCTGATGCCAGCATTGGCTGGTTAGTGGGCTCCTGTTCTAGGCCAAAACCAAATGGGGAGAAATTGTCTAGAGTAAATTGTGCTCCATTTTGCTTATTTTCCTTTATACTCCATTTTGCTAGCTTTGAATTAGTAAGAAGAAATTGTTCTGAGTGTATTCTTTGCTGATTGTGTTAATGATTGTTCTTAGAAGAATACATGTTTTATGGCTGTAATCGCTACCTTATTTACTGTTTGATGTGTGAGTGAAGGATGTATGGTATACTGACATGGGCGGAGAGCTCTATAGGCCTGTCTTGCCTGGGCACCAGGAATATTTGTGGCCCAGGGGCCTGGCTCCAGCAAAGTTTCCTGCCTGCTCCCCCGCCCCCGCACACTCCCCCTGCTTGTCCTCCGGCCCCGCCTGCTGCCCCTGGGAGATTTAAAACAGCCTGAGGGCTCCTGCTGCCACCCGGCAGCGTGCAGAGGGCCTAGGTGGCTTCCTATGTGCATGTTCCATGTGGACACTGGCATGTCCTTGCAGCCAGTGGGCTGTGCCGCTGTGCACTCTGTTTAATATGTTTTTAAATAAAGACCAAAGTCATGGATGTAATAAGGGGCTGTCAAGGTTGCTTCCCCACTCTGAACTTTAGGGTACAGACGTGGGGACCTGCATGGACACTTCTAAGCTTAATTACCAGCTTAGATCTGGTATCGCTGCCACCACCCCGAAGCACTACTTTTCTTCCCTGGGTAGCCTTGAGAGATTTCAATTTCCTGGTGAACACAGATCCAAACCCCTTGGATCTTAAAACAAGGAGAAATTAACCATTCCCCCTCCTTTCTCCCACCAACTCCTGGTGGATCCAGATCCAGCCCCCTTGGATCTAAAAACAAGGAAAAAATCAATCAGGTATTAAGAAAGAGGCTTTTAATTAAAGAAAAGAAAGATAAAAGAAAACCCTCTGGGAGAGATTAGCATACCAGCTACTCTCTCAGACAACAGATTCAAAACACAGAGGAAGTTCCCCTGGGCAAAAATCTTAATACACACAAGAATACCCAATTTGATAATTCCCTTAAGGGTACCAAGACAAGTTACAAAGAAAATAAACATAAACCTATTCATCCCTTTCTAAAACTTACTACTCTGATAAGAGGCTGGTTCCTTGATCTTTTTCACTCTGGCTGAAACTGAGACTCTAAACAAAGGAAAGACTTCCCTTCTTCCTTTTGAAACATCTTGTTCCCCCATTGGTTCCTCTGGTCAGGTGTCAGCTAGACTAGGTGAACTTCTTAACCTTTTACAGGTAAAAGAGGCATTAACCCGTAACCATCTGTTTATGACAGGGGCAGCCAAGAGCTGCAGTAAAAATAAAAAGGAAAAAGACAGCGCCCTGTGGAGCGACAACAGGGGTAAGGTACACAAAGAATCAAAATTAGAAATGCTGAGCCTTAAGGTGGCTCTAAGTAATCACACTGTCACTGTCAGGGCCGGCTCCAGGCCCCAGCACGGCAAGCGCATGCTTGGGGCGGCATGCTGCGGGGGGCCCTCTGCCGGTTGCCTGGAGGCGGCTCCGGTGGACCTCCTGCCGGCGTGCCTGTGGAGGGTCCGCTGGTCCCGCGGCTCCGGTGGAGCATCCGCAGGCATGCCTGCGGGAGGTTCACCGGAGCCGCGGGACCGGCGAGCAGCAGAGCGCCCGCCATGGCGTGCCGCCGTGCTTGGGGCAGTGAAATGGCTAGAGCCGGCCCTGATCACTGTCACTTTAATAAAAGTACATGAAAACTCTGTGAGCACAAAAAAAAAGGCATTACAGTAATAATACTTCACAGCTATTACCTGTAAATAAACGTAAACGCTTAGCACAGCAGAAAAACTATTACAAACTGGTCTGATGTACATAGGCATCAACTTCCTCTCTTTCCTGTGGGAGCTCTAGCCCCCCACCCCTACCCACACTCCACCACTTCCATGAGGCCCTCCCCTGCTTTGCCTCTTCCCACCCCTGCCCTGCCCCCATTCTAACCCCTTCCCCAAAGTCCCCGCCCCGCTCTGCCTCTTCCCTGCCTCCTCCCCTGAGCGCGCCATGTTCCCATTCCTCCTCCTCTCTCCCAGAGCGTTTGACGGCAGCTGGGCGGGAAGAGCTGGGAGGTAGGCAGAGGAGCAGGGACGTGGCACGCTCAGGGGAGGAGGAGGAGGAGGTGGGGCGGGGGGTGAGGGGAGCTTGGCTGCCGGTGGGTGCAGAGCACCCACTGTATTTTCCCCGTGGGTGCTCCAGCCCTGGCACACCCACAGAGTCAGCACCTATGCTGCTGTATAAAAAGGCAAATTGAGGTACATCACCTCATAACTGCACAGTGGAATAATTCACCCTAAACCCTTAAAAGGTAGAAGCCATTGAAACATGGCCTACCCATAGAACTAAAACACAGGACAGTATGGGGATAATTCCTCTGTTTTGCCTGCAATCAGCAAGAAAATTTGTAAAACAATAAGTATTTTAAGCAAAGATCTGTTGCCCTGCCCCCACCCCAAAAGGGGGTAGAAAAATGTTTTTCTTGTCTTTCAGAACTTCAGAAAAAAATGGTACCAGCTGAGGGGCAACTCAGATTACCATGGATCTACTGTCGCGACAAAAATTATGTTTTGTGTTTGTCTTGTTGCTAGCATTGTTGTTTAAAAAAAATTGCATTAGGAAAAATGAACATACATTTTAAGCACAAAATAAAATTAACAAGGAAAAAAATGGCATGTAAAAACATTGGTTACTGGAAAAAAAAAACTGTAATAATTGGCAAATCTTAATCAACTTCCAGCCTCCAAGCCCAGCTAAGTGTACCTGGGCCTAATAATCAGGAGAGAGGGCAGGCAAGTAGACCAGCGAATAGGCACTGCTAGAAATGCCAGTCCCACAAATGTACTCTCCTGTTGGGTGGATTCAGTTTCCTGTGGCCACATATTTACAAGTATGCCGAGATTACACTTCCTTTATGAAAACTGTTAAAGAAAAAGACTCAATGGGAATGGGGGCTGGAACAGGATTCCACCCTAAGTACTTTAAAGCAAAAAGCAGCCGCAGCTCCAGCTTTACACTTTCCCGAGGAGTCAAGGCCATTTGTTTTCTGTCTGGCTGCTAATGACGTAGCACTAGCAGCTACTCTACTGCAAAATAATAAAGGAAGAAAATGGGTGTCAGTAGCCTATCAATCAAGGAAACTGCAAGGCACAGAATTAAATTTTAATCCCTGTGAACATGAATGCCTAGCAGCTGTCTGGGCAGTACAATCCTTTGAACCACTCACAGACACAGCACCCATTACCAGGGCCGGCTTTAGGAAGTGCGGGGCCCAATTCGAACATTTTCGGCGGGGCCCTGGCAGGGATGACTTAAAAAAAAAAGTGGGAAAAAAAGCCTTTAATTTATTATTTACTTTCCATAACTATATAAATAATAAAATTATATATTATGTACATTGCATCATATATGCTGTTGATTGGTTATTAATGACTGCTGTTTCACATGTGTGGGTCCCAGCTGCTCCCTGCCCCCCTCACTGAAGCAGGTGTGCAGGGTTACTGCCCTGGGAACTGAAGGGCACAAGTGGACATGGGGCTGACTGGAGGCAGGGCAGGGGCTGACTGGAGGTAGGGTCTGGTTGCAGGCAGGGCAAGGGGTGCGGGGCTGGTTGGAGATAGGGGGTGTGTGGGGCGGGCTGGCTTCAGGCAGGGCCGCGGGGGGATGCAGCAGGGGTTGGCAGGGCTGGAGACAGAGGACTGTGAGACTGTCTGGCTTCAGGCAGGGGGGTGCAGCAGGGGTTGTGTGGCAGGGGTTGACTGGAGACACGGCAGGGGGTTTGACAGGGACTGGCTGTGGGCACAGGGTGCAGAGCTGGCTGCAGGCAGGTGGAGCGGGGCTGGTGTGGGCAGGGCAGGGGATGCAGCAGAGGCAGCTGGAGCCCCAGCCCTTTAAATAGCCCCCAAACTCCCTGCTATCCCAGGGCTTTGGGGGCTATTTAAAGGGCCCGGGGCTCTCCAACTTCTACCGCGCCCTGGACCTTTTAAATAGCCGTGGGAGCCCTGGGGAATGCATGGGGGTGGCAGGGCTCTGGCAGCTATTTAAAGGACCGGGGTGGCAGAGGCAGCTGGAGCCCTGACCCTTTAAATAGCCCCCGGAGCCCCTCACTACCCCAGGGCTCTGGAGGCTATTTAAAGGCCCGGAGCTCCGGCCGGGAGAGCAGGGCCACGGGGCTTGCAGTGCTCTGGCTGGAGCTCCAGCCAGGAAAGCAGGGTTTGCCGCGCTCCAGCTGGGGCTCCAGCCGGAACAGCGGGGCCTCAGGGCTTGCCGCGCTCCGGCCGGAGCTCCAGCCGGGAGAGCGGGGTTTGCCGCGCTCCGGTCGGGGCTCCAGCCGGGGCTGCGGGGCTTGCCGCGCTCCCGCCTGCACTTCGCTTAAGGGAGTGGGACCACGGAAGACCCCTGAGCAGATCGCAGCCAGGCACCCGGGGTAAGTTTAAAAAAAAAAATGTGTAAGGCACGGGGCCCTCTTAGGCGCGGGGCCCGATTCCTGGGAATCGGGCGAATCGGCCTAAAGCTGGCCCTGCCCATTACTATTCAAAGGACACATACTTCCCTTAAATATATTTTATCAGGCAAACTGATGGGAGGTAAGGTTTCTAATACCTGCATGACCCAGTGGACCCTCCTTCTAGTTAACAGAGAAGTCACTACTGAAACAGTGTCCAAACCAGACATGCTGACATATGCTTTAATTGAAAAAGGAAATAAACATGAGTGCCCAGAAATCACTCTGAAACAGGGGATTGCTTTAGTGCAAGCACTCCCTCTTGAGGAACTGGATACTGTAGGCCAGGAAAAACATATTTGGTTTACTAATGGGAGTTCAGTGGTAATCAAAGGGGAAAGATGGATTAAATATGCTGCTATTAACCTAGAAAAGGAGAATATTCAGGGACATTTGGCCTATGGGTCAGCACAGCAGCCTGAACTTCACGCTATATACCAAGTTTTAGAACAGTATGAAGACTCCTCCCAGACCTGTGTATATCTATGCCGATAGTGATTTTGTGTGAAAGGACTACAGTATTGGATGTATGACTGGCAAAGAAATGGGTGGAAAGCAGCTGATGAAAAGGATACAGAAGTGGTATGCAGGTAGGGGGACCTCCAAGGTTATCAATGTAGACAATGGGGGTGCATTTGTGGGGGAAATCTTTACCATAATAATGCATGCTCTGGGAATTAAACAAAAGTTTCATATCCTATACCGACCCCAACCCTCAGGACAGGTGAAAAAAAAAATCACATTATTAAAAAGCCATTGAGAAAAGTGGTAAACCACACTGGTAAAATCTGGCCTGAAAAGCTGCCCTTGATCCTGGCTGCCATCCACTGCAGTGACAGGCTGAAAAGAAAAATCCACCCGTACCAAAGTTGGTTTGAGCAGCCAATGCGGTTAATAATTGATCCCGGATGCCTCACTAGAGATTCTAAGGAATAACTTACGGTGGCACTGTATAACTACTTCCAGTTGCTCAAACAATTGCAAGAAAACAAAACTACCTTACACTACAGGGTAAACCAAGCTACTGAGGAAAAGAATACAAAATTGCATAAGCAAAAAGCCACCGACTCGGAGCTATGGAAAGTCGGTGACCAGATAACATATTTAAAGCTAGGGTAAAAGGATCATGCCCTGGATTCTAAGTGGACAGGTCTCTATTCCATAGTTGACTCTCTTAGCCCACTAGCGTACTGTATTTAAAAAAAAAGGCAAACTCAAATAGGTTCAAGTGTCACAGATTAAATTGTTTTCTCAGTCTGTTTGTGTTTAGTTCTTACAGTTATTCAACATGAACTAGAATTATATACCTGCCAATAATCATGCAAATTCCTACATCCCAATAACGATTCCTCGCATACCACCTGATCCTAAGGGAGTCCTGCCAGGAACCTGCTAAGGGCAAGATGTTGTTGTTTTGGGGGATATTTATAAGCTTTTGGGGTTCAGGGACAACCTACGCACACTGGGGGCTACAATGGTTTAATTGAAAAGTGGAACAGGGTTCAGGAAATACCCATGCATAACAGTACCTTGTATGTGTCCTTCGCACAAATTACATTACAAGCCTGGGCTAATATAACCAATGAGGATCGTAACTGCGGGATTAAGGTGACAACCCCTACGGAGCCAATTGTGGATTTTAATCCTTTTGGTGAATCCAGTGAACCCGGTTCACACACCGTTCCACCATTAACACCAGGACCATTAGAGGTGCGCACGATTAAAGAATGGGTGAACAGAAAGATTTTTGTGGGCGACATACCAGTGCTACTGTTAAATGGTCCTCCAATCACTGGAAAGACCCTACCCACAGTTACTTAAAAACCAACCATCCATTAAGGCATACATGGCACCCATAATAACAACGCTACACATCACAGTTAATTGGACAAAGAATAATTTAACCATCACACGGCCCGAATGTGCACTATACAGCAACCCCTTATTCAATGTTTGGTATGGCTCCTTGATACAGAAAATGTTCTCCCCTTCATGGCGAAAAAAAAGATCTAGCCAGTACTACACTGGGAGGCATAGGAGCCTATTATTAATTCAGTGAAACAGGAAGCATTAAAAACTAAGGCCAGTGCAGTAGAAGCTTTCCACCGCACAACAGCACAAGGGCAAGAACACCAAATCACTGAGTTGGTACAGACAGGGGTGGACACGTTAAATCTACAGTGGCACACTTTGGACTGCATCAATCATACATTTTGGGCTTACTATGCCAGAATGGTATAAGCCTATGCAATCATATGTATACACAAACACCTTAACACGTTCGTATCCGGGGAATTCGGGTTCGCCATGCCAGGTACCTGAACACTCTATGGTCTGTCCTAGCACTCCCAACTCTACATAGAAGGCATATTTGAGCCCCACGATGGGCAGAATTGTATTTAAATAAAAAAGAGGAACTCACTGATCACCGTGGGTGTAAAAAAAATGAACTACCTAACAGTGGGTATGCCCCACCTTGCCAATTTTAGAGAAGCCTTGCTCTGTGCAAAAGAAAGATTTAGCAACATCACATGCTACTGGAATGAATTGGATAATAGCAGCACCAAAGTATACGATGATGGAAAAAATTGTGTTTGTATTATTGAATTGGAAAAAATTGTGTAGCAGAAAAAGGATGCTCAAAGGCCAGCTGTACAACAATGTATGTCCAATGCGACAATATTGCAAATCCTCACCCACTTACTATTTTCCGGTTCATAAAAATAAGGATGTTAACCTAGTAGATGCCAATAATGCCTTGAGTTTTAATTTTTCTTTGGGAGTTAATTGGACCACCTCATACCAATGGCTTGCAGGGAATAAGCAAATTAGTCAATTAACTGCAGCAACCTGGATAAAAGTACTAACACGAAGCCTGGCTATTTTGCACCAGGGAACTAAAATTCTGAAAGTATCCACACAGGCTCAACAAATAATGGTGCACCCTTGGTATGACATTTGTTTAGAGGCTGGTCCCCTTCATGGACATCAGTTTTAAATATTATGATTCATCTCATAATTGTTTTCTTTGTACTAATTGAAATAATGTTTGTCATAATGTGCTTTATGTGCTGTTGGATGAAAAAAATGTACCTCAAATTAAAACCACAAGCCCAAATTGCTTCACAATACATTGCCTTAAAGCAATTACACAAGATGTGACCCATTTAATATATTGATATTAAAGGGTCAAAAGGGGGACAATCAGGGCCGGCTCTAGTTTTTTTGCCACCCCAAGCAAAAACATTTTTGGCTGTCCCCTCCACCCCCACACTCCCCTGCTGCCCCAGCCCTGGGCTCCCCCCACCTGCACTCCCTGCCACCCCAGCGCTGGGCTCCCTCCTTTCCCCCACACCAGTGCCCTTCCCCAACCCTAACTCCCCTGCCGCCCCAGCCCTGGGCTCTCCTCGCAACCTGCACCCTCCTGCTGTCCAGCCCTGGGTCACTGGTAACTTGCTCCCAGGGCAAGTCATTCAGCAGGAATTTTGGATGTGCACAGAACACAGACAGGACTGGTTCCCATATAGTTACAGAACTGCAGTAAAATGGAACAATTTTCAGTTTGCGTGATTGGAGGACATCTTGATGCATATTATAAGACTGTCCTCCATAAATGAGGAAAAGTTGAAGTGCCTTTATTATTCTTTTGTTCCACTCTTTGTTTCCATGGGGAATTTGCCAATGCAGTATCACTGTCTTCCTTTTAAACAAACAAAAAAGGGCAATGACTATTGAAAATAGCAATTCCAGTCCTAAAAACCACTGGGAAGCATTTCTTGCTTCTTCATTTCTTATCCTACTTTTTCTACAGCAAGTTACAGTGGATCAGTATATTTGATTTGGGAGAAATGAAGTAACAGCTGCCCAAATAGAACTTGAGCACTCCTAAATTTTGAGGTGCTCAAATCTGGAAGGCAGATGCTAGATTCCCTTTCTGAATATTAGCGAAATCTGGAAAGGAAAAGTCAATTTCTGCTTCCATGGCTCAGAAGTGGAAATCCTCCTACGTGCCTGGTACTGTATCTAAAGCTGCCCAGGTCCAGTAGAGCCTCTCCTCCCTTACTTTTCATTTTAAATTCTAGTGGGATCCACATACCTCCCTTGCTACGCTTCAGATAGAGAGGGGCACTGTCCATTTAGTCCACCCAATTCCTTCTTTGGGGGCTGCAAGGTGATGTCCCACCAGTATCCCTAATGCAGTCTAGGGAAGTCTTCTGAAAGGGACATCTGGGGCAAAGCCTTCTGCTCCTTGGGCACACTTGTTCCCCATTCACTGTGCCACCGCTTTCGACTCACAGCAAGCTGCAGCTTGGCTCAGATACCTCACTCCCTACCCTTCCCTTTCCTGTTGATAGCTGCCAAGGGATTTCTGGGAAATGTAGTTCTTTCCCTGCTCCAGGGCTGGCTCTATAGGCAGGGAACTAGGCAAGGAACTACAGCTCCCAGGGTCCCATGGGTTCTCAGCTCCCATGCTGGATCCCCAGCTGCTCCGTGGCTCTGGTTCTGCAGGGGTGTGAGAGGGGAGGAAGTGAGTTTAAAAAAAAAAGGATGGCCAAAATGATGCCCACTGGAAATGTGCTGCCCCAAGCACCTGCTTGTTTTGCTGGTGCCTAGAGCTGGCCCTGGGGGCAATGTTGGCCAAAAACCTAAAGGGGAAAAACTGTCTCAAGTAAATTGTGCTCCATTTTGCTAGTTTTGAATTAGTTAGAAGAAATTGTTCTGAGTTTATTCTTTGCTGATTGTGTTAATGATTGTTCTTAGAAAGATAAAAAGTTTTTTGGCTGTAATTACTGCCTTATTTACTATTTCATGTGTGAGTAACTGAGAAGAGACAGTGGGGCCAGATGGTCAAGAGGGGGGTGGAGGAATCAAGTTCAACTTTCTTATCAGAATCATCTGGATAGCAGATCCATGATCCTAAAGCAAAGGCATACATCCCAGGGACAAGATGAAGAGTTGAGCCAGAATCATAGATTATTAGGGTTGGAAGGGAACCTTAAGATCATCTAGTCCAACCCCCTGCTCAAAGCTGGACTAATCCCCCAATGGCCCCCTCAAGGATTGAACTCACAACCCTAGGTTTAACAGGCTAATGCTCAAACTGCTGAGCTATCTCATTCCCCCCAGAGGGATGAGATAAAAAACAGCTGCAAACTTCCTGGTAACAACTCAAAATAATACTGATTAAGAACAACCTTGAATACCTTGAGGAGTTATTGTGGCATCTTAGAGAAGAACACGTTTATTTGGGCATAAGCTTTCATGGGCTAAAACCCACTTCATCAGATGCATGGAGTGGAAAATAGAGTAGGGAGGTATAAATACACAGCATATGAAAAGATGGGAGTTGCCTTCACTTGCCCCATGATCTCAGTCGTGCAGAACACAACGCCATCCACAGCCTCAGGAACAACTCTGACATCATAATCAAAAAGGCTGACGAGGTAATGTCGTCATCATGAATAGGTTAGAGTATTAACAAAAGGCTGCCCGGCAACTCTCTGACACCACATTCTACAGGCCATTACCCTCTGATCCCACTGAGGGTTACCAAAAGAAACTGCACCATCTGCTCAAGAAACTCCCTGAAGAAGCACAGGAACAAATCTACACAGACACACCTCTAGAGCCCTGACCATGGATATTCTATCTTCTGTCCAAGATCCATAAACCTGGGAATCCTGGATGCTCCATCATCACAGGCATTGGCACCCTGACAGCAGGATTGTCTGGCTATGTAGACTGTCTCCTCAGGCCCTATGCTACTAGCATTCCCAACTATCCTCGAGACACCACTGACTTCCTGAGGAAATTACAATCATTTGGTGATCTTCCAGAAAACACCATCCAAGCCACTATGGAATTAGAACTTCTCTACACCAACATTCCACATAAAGATGGACTACAAGCTGTCAGGAGCAGTATCCCCGATAATGTCATGGCAAACCTGGTGGCTGAACTTTGTGACTTTGTCCTCATCCACAACTATTTCACATTTGGGGACAATGTATACCTTCAAGTCAGTGGCACTGCTATGGGTACCTGCATGGCCCCACAGCATGCCAACATTTTTTATGGCTGACTTAGAACAACGCTTCCTCAGCTCTCATCCCCTAACACTCCTACTCTACTTGCGCTACATTGATGACATCGTCATCTTCTGGACCCATGGGAAGGAGGCCCTGGGGGAATTCCACCAGGATTTCAACAATTTCCACCCCACCATCAACCTCAGCCTGGACCAGTCCACACAAGACATCCACTTCCTAGACACTACAGTGCAAATAAGCGATGGTAACATAAACACCAGCTTATACTGGAAACTACTGACCGCTATACTTACCTACATGCCTCCAGCTTTCATCCAGACCACATCACACGATCCACTGTCAACTGCCAAGCTCTAAAATACAACTGCATTTGCTCCAATCCCTCAGACAGAGACAAACACCTACAGGATCTCCATCAAGTGTTCTTAAAACTACAATGCCCACCTGGTGAACTGAAGAAACAGACCGGCAGAGCCAAACGGATACCCAGAAGTCACAGATACAGAACAGGCCCAACAAAGAAAGTAACAGAACACCACTAGCTGCCACCCAGAGCCCCTAACTAAAACCTCTCCAATGCATCATCAAGGATCTCCAACCTATCCTGAAAGACGATCCCTCACTCTCACAGACCTTGGGAGACAGGCCAGTCCTTGCTTACAGACAGTCTGCCAACCTGAAGCAAATACTCACCAGCAACTACACACCACAAAACAAAAACACTAATCCAGGAACCAAAGCCTGGTGCCAACTCTGTCCACATATCTATTCAAGGGACACCATCATAGGACCTAACCACATCAGCAACACCATCAGGAGCTCTTTCACCTGGACATCTACCAATGTGATATATGTCACCATGTGCCAGCAATGCCCCTCTGCCATGTACATTGACCAAACCAGACAGTATCTACACAAAAAAATACATCAACACAAATCAGACATCAAGAGTTGTAACATTCAAAAACTAGTAGGAGAACACTTCAGCCTCCCTGGACACTCAATAACAGACTTAAAAATGGCAATTCTTCAACAAAAAAAACTTCAGAAACAGACTCCAATGAGAAATTGCAGAACTGGAATTAATTTGCAAACTTGACACCATCAAATTAGGCCTGAATAAAGACTGTGTGTGGAAGGATCACTATGCCCTCGTCCAGACTAACCCGCGGCATCGGCGGGTTAAAATCGATTGCTCGGGGATCGATATATCGCGTCTAGTCTGGACGCGGTGTATCGATCCCCGAGCGCACTTACATCGATTCCGGAACTCCATCAATCCGAACGGAGTTCCGGAATCGACACGGAGAGCCGCGGACATCGATGCAGCGCCGTTCAGACTGGTGAGTACCTCGATTTTAGAAATTCGACTTCAGCTACGTTATTCACGTAGCTGAAGTTGCGTATCTAAAATCGATTTTAATTCCTAGTCTGGACGTGGCCTATGAAAACTAATTTCCACCTGCTGATACTCACACCTTCTTGTCAACTGTTTGAAATGGGCTCACCTTGATTACATTGGCCTCATTAGCACTACAAAAGTGATTTCCACCCCTTCTTGTCAACTATTGAGAATAGCCCACTTCCACCTTAATTGAATTGGCTCGTTAGCATTGACCCCCCACTTGGTAAGGCAACTCCCATCTTTTCATATGCTGTGTAGTTATACCTCCCTACTGTATTTTCCACTCTATGCATCTGATGAAGTGGGTTTTAGCCCATGAAAGCTTATGCCTAAATAAATTTGTTAGTTTCTAAGGTGCCACAAGGACTTCTCGTTGTTTTTGCTGATACAGACTAACATGGCTACCACTCTGAAACTTGAATACCCTGTGATTAACAGCTGCAGTGTCATACAGCAAAGTCCATAGGCTTGTATGGGAACTTACTACTATAAAAGAAGGGTGTATTGCTATGGGATTTGGGGTTCGTTCTGCATCAACATCGGAGATTCAAACGCGTTTGAGAGAGGCCCAGCTCCCCTCCCTCGTGTGCAGTTTCAGCTGGCCACTGGAACTGACCGAGCAACACTAAGGACTGATAACTATAAGATCCAACTGCAGAACCTTTTGGTCTGTGTGAATAGAAGCATATGCTGATTTTAATGCTTAAATTGTACTCTCAATAAACGTGGCATATTGCCTTATCCCCTTCAAAAAGATTCAGTGTGCTTCTTATAAGCATAACAGTGTATTGGCAGTGAGGGTAAAATACCTGAACCCCAGCTCCCTGAAGCTGCTCAGGGGACTCCCCAACCCAAATACACCCAATCACACCAGTGCACACATACCTGCAAGCTCACACACACAGACGAGTACTGCATGTACACCCATGCATACACACACAAAGGAATACCACAAGTGTGCACACACACACACACACAGAGGAGAACCCCGCACGTGCGTGCACACACACAGAAGTACCGCACATGTAGACATGCAGACACACACTGAGGAGTACTACACACACACACACACACACACACACACACACACACACACACACACACACACAGAGTACCACAAGCATGTGCGTGCACACAAACACACACATACATACAGAGGAATACCACACGTGCATGCACACACACACGCACACACTCAGCTCTGTCAGTTAGACCTCTAACTCTGTCAGTTCCAGAACCAGCTAAGGCCTCTGCCTGTGAGCTAAGCGAGGCACCACCACCCATGTGGGACAGAAGCAGCTGGCCCCATACCCGGCCCTAGCCGGCCCTCCCTGTCACACAGATGGAACAAGAGCTTTCCACTCTTGCTGCCAAACCGCTGCCCTGGCAGCCAGCCAAGTAGCTTCCACTGAGCTACGCACTGTTTCCAGGTCCCCTGGTCACCCCAAGCCCTGAGCCGCTGCAGTGACCCTGCGGTTGGAGAAGTGGCCATTGATAGCAAATCTGTGTGGTTTCACCCTCTGTGGCTCCCTGGCTCTGTGCGCCTGGCACCGGATCAGGGCTCTCACGTTGCCGTCAGCCACAGCAGGAGCGGGGTCTCCTCTTCGCCGTGGCACTGCCTGTTCAAGGAGAGCACCAGGACTGTTTATTCAGCTCCAGGCTGGACACCAAGGTCCTGGCCCGGGAGCCAGATTGCTTGGTGAGGCTTTAGAGTGACAGCCCTGTAACAGCCCAGCCCTAGGCTCAGCAGAGCAAGGGCTCCTACTCCGGAGGTGTTGACAGGATGTCTCCAATGTGTGGGGCCCTGGCCCCTGGCACGTGCTGAGCAGGGAAGAGGGCACATTGGGGGCTCATTGGCTGGCAGAGAACAGTGCCCACACTTCCTGCCAGTGTCAGCGTGAGCCACCTCTAGCCAGGCCAGGTTGTGTGTCAGCAAGACCATGCTGCAGGGGGCCCAGCCAAGAGACAGCCTCAGAGCCTCCACATGCGGGGACGTCTCACCAGCCCCACATACACTCCCATCAACAGTCCCAGCTGGCCCACATCTCAGCTCATATGTCTCCGTGCAGGGGGCCTCACTGGGGCGACTGTCCCACCAGGCACTACAGAGCTGCTCACAGAAGAGGGGGCCTGCGATTATGGGCTACCACCTGGGATGGGCAGTTCCTTCTTCACAGCTCTGGATCCTGCCCTCTGTTACCTTGGCAGCCAGCACTAGCTCATAGGCAGCCTGTGGTGCTGGGCAGCGTCACCTCCTCTGCATCAGCTGCGAGTCCCACAGCCCTGACTGTGCCTTGGCATGCAGCCAAGTGACAATGGGCCCCAGCCTCAGCTGCCTCCCTAGGGCAGCCAGACACACCCGTTCTGTGCTCAGGGAGAGCAGGAGTGATCGGCCAAGCACATCCTGCCCAGCACTGCAGAACTGCCAGGCTGAGTGGGGCTGTGGAGAGCCCTGTGCTCCCTCCAGATCATCCAGAGGAGTTACGTGGAAGCAGACACATGGGCCATCCCGTGCAGCCAGTGTCTCTGGGTCAGCGCTAGCCTAGCCCCCTCATCCAGCGGGCCCTGGGTGCTTTCTGAAGCTGCCAGGCAGGGTCCCCAGCCTTGGACTCTGCTTACTGCCATCAGGCTTGGTCCATGGCCTCATCGTCCCAGGTCCTTCCAGCTCCTCACGCTGTGGATCCGCACCTGGAACAAACAACAGAACAGTGATGGGAGTGGGCGGGTTAGAAGCCCCAGCTTAAGCTGGGGGAGCCAAGGGGTCTGGGCATCCCTAAGGAAGAGTTCACCCCACAATGTTCCCACTCAGCTGCCCAACTGACCCAGTGAGAACTCCGCCTGCCTTCTCTGCAGGCCTTTTCTTTGCAGCCCTGACCCTTTGATGTGCTATCTCCCCCACCAGGGGAGTGTCCTGCTCCCACAGGACCCAAGGGCTTATCCACGCATGGAGCTATTCAGAACAGCCATTCCTGAAGAACTCCCTGTGTGGCCCAAGCAGCCCTTATACAGATGTACAAGGCAGGGAGAGGGATGCAGCCACCTCTAGGGTGGAACACAGTTTAGGGCAAGAAGTGAAGAATAACATACCCAGTTGAAACTGCAATGGGAATTTCAGTCAGGGGCTGTGTAGGAATGGGGTTGGGGCATGGGGGGTAATGCCCCTGCTGACTGCCGGGAGAGCTTAGATGACCACAAGTGCTCATCACCAGCTCCTGTCTCGGGGAAGGTCAGCCCCTCCCTCAGCACAGCACCCACAAGCAATATGCTGGGCACTGGCCCTCGGGGAGTCTCCCTGATGCATTGGGGCCTTTCCTGTAGGAATCTCCCATGCATGGCCCAACCCTGCTCAGCACTTGCCAGGAGCTATATGCGTCCAGTGGGAGTTAAGGGGTATCTATTGTCCTGTGCCTTGCACACTATTTACAGCAGGGCGGGCGGGCACGAGGCAGAAGCATTTCATGCTGTGCTGGTGCCCAGGGCTGCACATGGCGCAGGGCCCTGGAGATGCAGGCTCACAAGGGCTGAGCTGGGTCACAGTTACGTGGCCAGGAGCCGGGGTAGCTTCCTGGGTTTCCAGTGGAGTGGGTGCTGACGGGAGCTAGAGTAGAAGTGGGTTCCGTGGGGTCAGAGCAGAACTAGGCCCTGCATGCATGAGAGCAGACTCACGCCCCATGCTCTGTGCCCGATGGGCATGGCAGGATCTGTGCCCAGGCAGTGGCAGCCTGCATTTTGGGAGCACAGCGCCTGCTCGGCCATGCCCGAGCACGTCCCGCTCCCCTGGCCATGGCATTCACCCATGTGTGCCAGCAGCCACCTCCACCTCCTAGGGCTCAGAGCCAGGGAGGCGGATTCTCTCGTTCTCACCTTGCATCTGCAGGAGGACAGGCCGCTGCAGCTTGCCCTCTCCCTAGGCTACTGCCAGAGGAGACAAAAATAGCTTCGGCAGAGGGGAAACGGGAGGGGTGGCCAGCCGCCCACGCCTCCCTACGTGCTCTGCAGCATGGCAGTGGCTCCGCAGAGGAAGGGCTCCCCCCGCTGCTCCACCTGCAGCTCCACATGCACTTGGCTGGGACGAAGCAGCATGACCGGGGCACAGCCCATGCAGAGAACAGCTCCACGCGGCCAAAGTCACGTATAGCGGGGCTGACAGGGGGCATGCAGGAAGTGATCTGTAGGGAGAAGCCAGGGGCCTCCCAGTTCCCTGTCTGCATCCCAACCTGGCTATGCCCTAGGGTCCAGAGTGCACACAGCCCTGGTGCAAGCAGGTCACAGGAGCCCCAGCCGCTTCCACCAGGGCCTGATGGATCAGGAACTCCTCCGGCCACCCGCTCAACGCGATGCAGATTGCACTGTCAGATTCAGCCTCCTTTGCCATCTCTGACCATTCTGCAGCCCGCTCCTAGTGCAGCATACCCACAGCCACACCCAGATCCCAGTGGGAGGGCCCCATGGCATCCAGCCCCAGCACTGCATTGAGCTGAGAGCAGCTGTCAGGCCCCTATCCCTGCTGGAGATGCCACTCCAAGGAGACATGCATCTAGCCCCAGGACATCCTGTGCTGCTCCACTGCCTTGCAGGCCTGGGCTGGGCACATGCCTGAGGAGGGAGGCCTGGAGCAGGTGGGGCTCTAGCACTCTCCTTGGGCAAGGATTTTGGCAACTCCAGCTCTGGTTCCTCAGGCTCCGTTAACCTCTTCCTACAGAGGGAAAAGTGTAGGCATGGCACTGCTAGTGACTGGTCCAAGGCTGATCAGCAGGGCAGTGGCAGAGCTCGGAATGGATCCCAGAGCCAGGCTCTGCACTGGGCACATGCTGCCCCCTGTGGCCCTGTTCTGGAAAAGGGCTGGCTCAGCTGGGAATCTGCCCCTGTTTGGCTATTGCGGTTAGAGGTTGATAGATGTTTGGCTGTATGTGCGTGTTCCCTCTGTGGGTCGCCTCAGCCCTGCACAGACAGTTGGCACGGCAGACCTTGAGTGAACTGCCCAACGACCACAAGATCTGTTAAGGGATGAAATCACCCAGCCCGATTTATTGTCAATGAAGCACGGGGACAGTGGGGCTGTGAGCGCTTGGCTGGCTATGCAGCCCCGTGACATTCCCATCGGAGGGGATCAGGCCCTGGAGAGAGGGTCCCCCTCCATGGTACCATCCCTTCACCCTCAACCACTGCTAGCTGGTGTAAAGTGCTGGAGTGCTATTGACTCCAACAGAGCGTTGCCCATTCACACCAGCTGGGAATTCAGCCCATGGACTCCAATGGAGCAATGCCCATTCACACCAGCTGGGGATCTGTCCCATGGATGCCAATGGAGTGATGCCCATTCACACCAGCTGGGGATCCAGCCCACTGACTCCAATGGAGCAATGCTCATTCACATCAGCTGGGGATACGGCCCACTGACTCCAATGGAGCGATGTTCATTCACACCAGCTGGGGATCCAGCCCAGGGACTCCAATGGAGTGATGCTCATTCACATCAGCTGGGGATCTGTCCCATGGATGCCAGTGGAGTGATGTCCATTCACACCAGCTGGGGATCCAGCCCAGGGATTCCTCTGAACCTATGACTGATTGATACCAGCTGGGGATTTTCCATCACCTTTACATTCAAAAAGTGATTTTCCTGTTTGCGTTTGTAACTCTGAAACTGCAGGAAGGCCCCAAAACTTGGTGCCATTTCCCTTCCTCAGAGTTCTTTTTCCCCCGCTGCCCCAGAGCTGACTGGTGTATGGCGCCTGAACCCTGGTCCCTGTGCCAGCGCTGTACAACGGCAGGTCATTCCCTGTGCTCCCAGTTGTCAGGGTTTCATTTTGCCCATTGGCCCATCCCCTTAAGCCTTGGGAGATTTGGGGATTTTTTTTGCAGAATTTCATGACACTGGAAACTTGGCCGCGAACACACAGGCCATTGGGAAACTTTGCACATTAGCAACTGCGAAAACAGCTTTGCTCAAAATGGGCTTTTCCAGGGAAGATGCTTTGCAATAACTGGGCAGATTTCAACCCTCAACATGCTCTGGGGCAGAGTCTTTTCAATGCTGCCTGCTGTGATTATTTCGGTCGCCTCTTGGGTCCTTGCAAAAATAGATTTCCACTGGGGGCTGGAGTTTTTCCATAGTGCACTTAAAAAACCTCACAGCCTCAGCCCAAAGCTGGGCCCAAGAGCAGTAAACTGCCTGAGCTCTCCCCACGGCATAGCACGAAGTGAATACCCCTTCAATCAACAATAATTGAAGCTGCTGGGATATGAATCTGAAAGATAAACAGTTGCTGAAAGGTCACAGAAATTACCCAGGCCCCTCCTTCTGCTAGCCTGTGTTTTTCCTCCGAGGACACCGTGCCCCTCTGCTTTCCTGAGTTCGCCTTGTTCACTGTGGTTTCTATTTTAGGAGCTGCTGGCAGTGAGTTATAGCCACTGGCAGGAAGGTATAAATTCAGGCGCAGGGAGCAGGGCTGTTGAGCAACATCCTGGCCTTGATTTAATACACTGCTCCAGGCAATACACTGGGATGCGAGCAAACACACAGGTTTGTAAACAAAACTCTCTGCCCCTCACAGCAAACAGAGGGAGTATCAAGGATTTCATTCCACAGCTAAAAGACTATAACCTCTTTTCTTAGGAAGACAGCAGCTTCGCACACACAAGGTAACGTGATGCGGTTTCTCAGCGGTAGTAAAACGAGGGATTAGCGTTTAGTACCGTATTGCTTTGTATCTTAACAGCTCAGCTGGCTGAGGAGTAAAAGCCAAGCTGTGTCGATCCAGCCCAGATCGAAAACCCAGGCATTGTGGAGTTTGAATCAAAAAGAAAATAGCCACCTAGCCTGTCTGGCTCCAGATGCAAATCTACAGGCAAATGAACACCATTCTGCAGCACGGGAACAAGCCCGTCTACTTCGCTGCTAATTGGCCTGTATAGTCAGGGATCCAGACTGTCCAGTTTGAAAGGGCAACAGCTTTGCCAAAGCCTAGATTGCTTTGAGTCCTGCCCCGCCTTTGTCAGCTGCAACTGACAGGAGGCAAAGCTGTCTTCAGCTCCAGCTGAGTTACAGATAGGGTGACCAGACAGCAAGTGTGAAAAATCAGGATGGGACTGGGGGGTAATAGGCACCTATGTAAGAAAAAGCCCCAAATATCGGAACTGTTCCTATGAAATTGGGACATCTGGTCACCTTAGTTACAGAAGGACTCCCCCAGTTTGACAGGGCTAAGGATTCTTTGCTCTCTGTGCTTTGTGTAAGGGTTGTTGAGTGGCAGGAGAATCACCTTTGCGGAACGGGGAAAAGAACCAGATTCGCTGGACAGGGAAGGCAGGCCCCAAGTTAACCCTTCCCTGGCAGTCTGGGTGAATGGGCATTTTGTATTCAAACAACTTCACTACTGCACGTCAGACTGAAAAGCAAGTTTGTTGTTTACCGACTTCAGCCTTGTGGATGCTGAGCTTCTTCTGGCTGTGCTGTGTGTTTGTACAAACCTGCCTGCTCAAACTGGCATCTGGCTCCAACTGTGGCTGAGAATTTATTGCCTCAGGTGTTTTTCATGCAGTTAGTTTCTTCTGCCCCTGCGGGAGTGGCAGCCTCCTTGGTGGGTCATTGAAAGTGGCATCCTGAGTCTGAAAGCAGGAGCCTCTGCTGCCTGAGCTGAAATTCCCAGATCCACTATCCATGGCTGCAGCAGGTTCATTGAGTTTCTGTGTCCTAGTCAATAGACGGGACAGCGTGTTGCCCGGATCTGGGATTACGGGAGCATTTCATGAAGGCCAGCTGCGGGGCTGTCTGCGCATTGGCGTGGCCGGGTAAGCCAGCTACATTTGGCATCGGAACAATTGACCAAGGGTTGTGGTGGATTCTCCATCTCTGAAAATTTTAAAATCAGGATTGGATGTTTCTCTGCATAAAAACTCTGCTCTAGGAATAATTGGGGGGCAGGTCTCCAGCCTGTGTTCCACAGGAGGTCAGACTAGATCTTCGCACGGGTCCTTTCTGGCCTTGGGATTTATGGATCTCCTGAATATAAGAGTCACTTCAGTTTATGGTATGCACAGTCACTGGGCCTGACCCTGCTCTCAGGGCAGCAGTGTAAATCCAGAGTAAGTGGAATGACTCTGCATTTACACTGGGGGAAGTGAGGAAAGATTAACAGATGTGACAGCAGGGGCGGGGATGGGGTATTCTGACAGTGACCAGCCAGTGCCTCATTCTCTCTCTCTGTCTTTGTAGCATGAGAGCCAGGCGGCTGATCTCCATGACCCACCTGCCTACGATCAGCGAGACGGGGGAGATGCTGTTTTTGGGAGGGAGCCACGCCCAGGCCGAGGAGCCCCTGGCTGGGCTGGATGAGTACGTTCAGTCCATTAGCCAGCTGGCTCAGCCATCCTCGCTGTCCAGCGGGCTCCCATGTCCTTGCCAGAACAGCCAGAACAAGCCTGACAAGCCCCAGAGGGCACGGGCGAAAGTGGCCCAGAGTGGGGTTGCACTCCCCAGCCCTGAAAAGGTGCAGGACAATGCAGCATCACTGCAGGACATCACAGCCCAGTTCAACCAGCAGCACAGCCCCCTGGGGCTCACTGGCTGCACTGACCCTCTAGCCTGGCTCTTTGGACTCTCAGAAGCAAAGGAACAGAGCCCAGGACTGCGGAGACGAGTGAGTCCTGCTCCCTGCTACTCCCAGACGGCCACCGACACAGGCTGCCCAGCAGCCCCCCAGCAGACAGCCCGGGGGAACCTCAGTGCCCCCAGCGACCCTAGCAGCGCAGCCCAGAAACTGAGTGGCCCAGCCCCACCTCTGGAGCGGAGATGCCGCTGGCAGCGATCGCGCAGACGTCCAGCTTTTCCCAGCTGTGTGGTGAGGGGTAGGCCCAGCCGGGCCCAGAGCACCCGCCTACCTGTCATCTATGAATTGTGATGGACTCTAATAAAACTCACTTGTAAACAGTGCTCCGTGCAGCTGTTCTCTGGGGGTCACTGCCCGGGCGCCCAGCCCCAGGGCCTGCCTGGACTGTATAGACACACATCGCTCAGCGAACAGCACCCCACACCTCTTACCAGCCCCACACCTCTCTGGCCAGGGGCCCAAGCCTGCCTAGCAGCCAGACTCTGCCAGGGGTCTCCTCACAGCAGATAGGCACTCAGAGGGCCGGGCACAGGGTGCAAACAGTGCTTTCCAGGTGCGTAGGAGGATGTTGTCCTGAGTGACGGGCAGGGACGATCCTGGCTCAGTCCAGCTTTGTGCTGGGGGCTCCCGTGCTTCCCGGCTCAACAAAGAGATTAAGTGGAGCGCAGTGCTCAGCAACTACCACTGTGCATCTCTGTCCTGACACTGCACCGCTGTCCTGACCCCCTGATCCCACTCTGCCCAGACACTGCACTGCCCTCCTGGCCCCTCATCCCCCTCTCTGCCCTGACACTGCACTGCCGCCCTGGGTCCCCCTGGCCTCCACTGCACCACTTTCCCCCACCCTGCCCTGACACTGCACTGCCACCCTGGGTCCCTCTGGCCTCTCACTGCACCGCTTTCTCCCACCCCGCCCTGACACTGCACTGCCGCCCTGGGTCCCTCTGGCCTCCCACTGCACTGCTTTCCCCCACCCCTCCCTGACATTGCATTCCTGTCCTGAGTCCCTCTGGCCTCCCACTGCACCCCTTTCCCCAACCCTGCCCTGACACTGCACTGCTGCCCTGGGTCCCCCCAGCCTCCTTCTGCCCTAACACTGAACTGTCCCCCACAGCTCCCCCATCCCCACCCTGACTTTGCATTGCCACCCTGGGTCCCCCAGGCCTCCTTCTGCCCTGACACTGCACCATATCCCCCAAGCACCATCGTTGCCCTGACACGGTACCACTGCCCTGGCGCCCTCTCTGCTCTGAAACTGCACTGCCACCCTGGCCCCGCTCGCACCTTCTCTGCCCACCTTCTCTGCCCCATGCTGGCAGGTGACATGTAGATTGCAATCTCCCCTGCTGATGAGGTTGTGATGGAGTAGGGGCTGTCTGCATGGGGGATGGGAGAGCAGGGGAGGACTTTAGGTGATGGACAATACCTGAGCCTGTAACCTGAGCTAGGCAGGGGGGAGCGGAGGTCAACACTTTTGCTCGGGAAGCTAGACAAAGGAAGGGACCGGCTGGAGGGGGTTAGTTTCAGTTTCGGTTTTGGGCTGGGTGGTGGGAATTCAGGGAATCCTAAGCTGGGATCCAAGCACCCTGAACCCCGAGAAGGACTCGATTGAGGGGTCCTGACTGTGCCAACAAGCTCTGCTGTAACCTGCATTCCTGTTGTCCAATAAACGTTCTGTTTTACTGGCTGGCTGAGAGTCACTGTGAGTCCCAGGAAGAGGGGTGCAGGACCGGACTCCCCCACACTCTGTGACAGAGGTTAGTTCCCATGAGGTCCTGCCTCCCAGCGGGGACAGGGAGGAGGGTGAGGGGGCAACCCGACAGCCAGCCGCCCTGCTCTGGTGCACTGGAGTCCTGCATGCACACATGTATACGAGTTCACGTTACTGGCTATGGCTGGCCCACGGAGGGGAGAGGACAGTCCTGCCAGAGCTCCAATGGCCAGAGCCTGACTTAAGAACAGAAGCGTGTGAACTGGGCCGAGGAGAAAGCGACTCCTTTCCGGCCAGCTCTGTCTGCAGTGCGCATCATCACACAGGGCACATGTGCATGTCACGTCGGGCAGCGTGTTGTACGTTAGCAGTGCTGGCACACTCCCACTCCCACTCCCCCAGAGGCGGCCCTGGGCAGGTGCCAGAACCGCCTTGGCTCCTGCTCAGCACAGCGCCATGGGGACTAAGGCCTGTCCCAAACCGCCCCCTTCCAGAGCCAGGCCCACTGCTGTGACCATCCTCCAGGTACAAACCCAGAGTGCTGGGGACAGTAATCCAGCTCCAGACACTGCTCCACTGGGGAGGGGCAAGAGAGACCCCCCTGCACAGGCCTGTGACCGCAAGGTACCCAGGGTTTGCAGGCACCTCTGGACTGGGAGCACTGGGCCAGGAGCCCTGCAGTGATGAGAGCTGGATGAGATGCTGCAGAGGAACAAACACAAAGTGGACAGGGTGCAGGACGCCTGCTTTTGGGATCAACTGTTACCAGATGTGCCCGTTACTTCGGGGTATGCTCATTTATTAGGGTTACTCTTCTGGGCAGTGGTGGTGTTGCAGGCACAGAGGGTGCCCGAGGCAAGCAACAGTGGTTCGTGCCCGGAGTGCTTAGCGCCAATGAACACACACCAGGGTGGAGAAGCAAGCAAAGTTTATTTGAGATCTCAAAGCGGTGCTGGGAGACTTGACATGCCTCAGATCCAGCACCCCTACACAAGCGGCTTTTCCCTTTTTACACGTTTTTTTTCTCTTTCTTCTTTCTTCCCCCTCCCTCCTCCTTCCTTCCCCTGTAGCAGTTACGTAAGCACAGGTGCATTAAGTAATCTTGGCCACGGCAGCTCGTTAGTAAGTTTTCCTTCTGCAAGTTATCTTGTCCTTCTGCTAAAGGTGCATAGGCCTCATTATTTCTGCTTTAGACCAGTTAGAACTGTTGCAACTGATAACGGCTGTTACACCTGGCCTTTTAGGTCGATTAAAGTTCAAACATGGAGGGACTCTTGTCTGCTGAGGCCTAAAACCAGGAAGGCTCCATACCCTTGTGGCCTTCCACCCTACCGAGTTACTTCAGGTTATGCTTAGTGACACCAACAGGGGGGGTTCTGTAATTCTATCAATGTACTGGTTGTGTCATGTGTGTGTTCATATGGAGCTCTACTCCTCCCTGCTGCAAGTCCCCTCCCAATGGAGCTTTCTGCAGGACCTAGATTCCCCAGGGCTGGGTTCTTGCAGCATTTCCAAGCTGTCACCCTCATAGGCCTTTGGATTCAGTAGGCTGGGTCAATCAGCACCTACAAGCTGTCACCCTCATATGCCCTGGGCACCGCACCCAAATAGAGTACACCTAAGAAGGCTGGGTCGAGCAGCACTTTCAATCTGCCACCCTTATGTGCCCCTGGACTCAGCAGACTGGATTGAGCAGCACTTCCAAGCTGCCATCCTCATATGTCTCAGGTTCAGCACGTCCCTATCCCCACTTTCACGTTACAACTGTTCTGGTAGTAACCCACTTGATGAGCAAACCCCATAGGATTTTTAGGTGCTGCAGAGATCTTTAGCTTAGGTACGAGGAGTGTTGCTGCAGAGCGAATGAGGAAGCCAAAAAACATCCACAGAGAGGGGAGAGAGAGAGAGAAGCAACCAGCTTAATCATGAAAGTTATTTATTGCCAGGTAATAACCATAGGGGAGCCAAACAAACAAAACCGTAACAATATTAAATCTAACAAATTTGATTATAAAAGTCAGGTTTAGAAAACTATAACTGATCACCCAAGTCTGGGTCAGAAGGCTATACCTAGAGAGAGAGAGAGAGAGAGCTGGGTTCTCACCACTCTGTGAAGCTTGAACCAATGGGGGGTCCCAGGTGGTGGTGGTAGCTGAGGGTCCAGAGTGTGGAGACAGGCAGAGCACAATCAGTCAGGAGAAGATGAAGTCCCAGTGAAAATAATGCAGATTTTGGATCCAGGCATCGGAACCCTTACCTGAGCAAGAGTAGGGGTTTTGTAGGGAAAGAACAATGGTTCAAGGGAGAACACTAGATTTGTTTATGTGTAAACTGATGGCTCAGGGGAGTAAACCAAAGTTGTTTTGTAGACAATAACCGATTATTCTTGGCTATGGGCAGTGTTCCTTGGAGGGAGTCCACAATGCAATTAGGGAGCTTCACTATTTTGGATATCAAGAAAGGCTTTATTACTAGAATTGGTCTGATAATTACTGAGCTGGGTGTGTGCAGGTGCGGGTTCATTAACATCTGGAGCAGAGATCCCCCATCATGCATTGCTTCCCTGCTTTTCTGGTCCCAGAGTTCCGTGTGGTTCTTGTCTTGGAATCTCTGCTCTCCAGTCTGCATGCTAATGGAGATATCTCTTTGTCCCATCTTTGATGCAAATGAGGCTAGGGGAGTTTCCTTAAACCTGTCACCCTTGTCCCAGGGGTTAAGGCAGGGGTGAGCAAACTACAGCCCGTGGGCTGGATACGGCCCATCAGGGCTTTGGATGTGGCCCCCGGGATTGCTACCCCTGTGGGGCCACGGGGCTAAGGCAGGCTCCCTGCCTGTCCTGGCCCCACGCTGCTCTGGGAAGCGGCCAGCAAGATGTCTCTGCAGCCCCTAGGGGAGGGGAGGGCAGAGGGCTCAGTGTGCTGCCCTTGCCTGCAGGCCCCCCCCCCACCCGCAGCTCCCATTGGCCAGGAACAGGGAACTTTGAAAGGGAGAACTTAGAACGTTTACTGATGTTCCGGTGTCCACTAGCAATTGGGCTAATGTCCCTGAGTTCCGCAATCTTGGAACTGTCACCCCACTTCCCCCCCGCCCCCCAAACCCCCAAAATTTTGGTCATGCCCCAGTTTAACTGGCCAAGCTGGGGTGCTCTGGAGGAGTACAGTACATGCCTGCAAACATTTTCTCTGCTGTTGTTCCAAACAACACCCACAATTCCTAGCAGGGACACCAGACTAGACCCCCATTTCTGCTCCGCCGATGCCTCGGACAGGATTAAAGCCTTGGTTTGCACTAACCCAGGTTTGAGCAGCTAATATCCCTCTGATACACCCCACGAGTGATGAGGAAACCATTATTCAGTTGGGGGCAGCTGGGCTCTGTCAAATCTGGAGCAGGTTCCATTTTCAGGGATCGGCTAGATCTGGGTAGGGGAGGTTTGGGAAGGCTGCTGGCTGTTTCCAAGTCCTCTCAGAGGGGTTGTTGGCAACTATGGGCCGTTTGATGGTTGGCTACCTGCATCAAGGGCACTGAGCTGCAATGCCAGTCACCCTTGGGCGAACAAAGGGAGGCCGATACTGCAGCTGGTCAAATTCCTCTGCATATGGCATGAGCTATTTTAGGTCAGTCAGGCTGGGATGGCCCTGCTGCTATGTGAGGCCCTGTGTCAACAAGGATGCAGCTGAGGAGGAAGCAAACAGCAGCTCACTTAGCAGTCGTGAACTCCTGGCTGGGGAAATGTACAGCTGGTGCTCAGAGAGAGGAGATGGCTTGGCTCACATTGCTGTATCCCACGCCCCACGGGTCAGGCAGGGTGCTAGGGGCATATGCCAGCCACGTGGCAGGGGTGCACTAGCAATTGGCTTGCCAAGTGCCTGTCGACCTGCATGCCCCTGGATGGCGACCAATGTGGTGTTTGTTTCCCTCCATGGCCGCTGGTGAAGGAACAGCCATGTCCCTGCCCCATTTGTCAGTGGTGCCAGGAGCCTTTCACAACTGCAATTCTGCTGAATTAGCACAAGCTGTGTCTCCATTCATAGCCCCCACTGCCAGACCATCTGCACTAAACACTGACAAACAGGGCCAAGCACAGTGTGTCCTCGCCCTCCCCGCAGTGTGTCTGAGGGGGTTACACAGGGCTGGTCAGGAGCTGAGCAAAACACTCAAACAGCCACTAGGGTTAACCTAGGCCTCAAGATGCAGAAGTGGGCCTGAGCCCCAGGATTCAGCTGAGACTCCTGTGGGTGGGGCAGTCTGGCTCAAGCTACTCATAATGAGGAACCCCACTGAACCCAGCCAAGCAGAGATGGGGTGTAAGGCATGGTGCCCCACAGGCATGCCTTCCAGTCCAAAACCAGCCCACAACTACTCCTGCGGGGCCCAAGCTGCTAGACCTAGCGAGCACTACAGCCCATTGGCACATGGACTATCTGCCCCAGTGCACCATGGGAGCCTCACATACCACCAACACCTGCACAATATCCACAACAAAATAAAGCTATGTGTAAATGTCATCTAGAAATTGGCAGGTATGAGCTGGGGAGCTGATGCAAACCCCCTGCAGATTGATTTATTTTTCTGGCAACCTACAAATACATAAACAAACCAATCAGACTGGTCAAATACCAGCCAGGTAGTCAACCTACCCAGGGCTGTGTGAAGACAAAGACTGGAGCCTCCCAGGGGATGGGAATTCTGTTCTGTGGTGGGTTTAAGTTTTCAGCAGTTGGATTTGTGTGGAGTCCCAACAGAGCGGAACATTGCAATGTTCGGCACAAAGGAAAATTCGTGTGTGTCCCCCCAGAAAAAAAACCAAAAACAAACACCAACAAAAAAAAACCCTTTTCTGCTTTGGGTTGATTGAAATGTTTCCTTTTGACCCTGGCTTTTTTCACCTGTTTTATGCTGTAACAGAGCTCCAATCCCAGCACAAAATAATAATAATAAACAGGCCTAAAACCAAACGTTGTTTTGAAGAGAAATGGGACCATTTTGTTGCGACAATGTCACAATGGGAAGAGGTAACAATCTTTTCCCCCCCGAAACAAAATTTTGGTCATGCCTCATGTTCACCAGCCATGCTAGGGTGTTCTGGAGGAGTACAATACCTGCATAGTATTATTATGGCCACAGGGGACAAGATTTTGCTTTGTAGACATTCAAACCACCCGTCTGCCTGCAAACATTTTCCCTGCTGTTGTTCCAGACAACACCCACGATTCCTAGCAAGGACACCAGACTAGATCCCCATTTCTTCTCCACCAGTGCCTGGGACAGGGTTAATGCCTCCATATGCACTAATCCGGGTTCAAGCGGTTGATATCCCTCTGATTATGGGATAATTATGGGCACAGCCAAATCAACACCACAACCATGGCTTCCTGTACTAGTGCATATCCACCACCCCCTAAATTAGCCATGACATGAGTTAAGAGTGCCAACTTATCTGAGGGAACAAAGACCTTCTAGTATATGAAGATCTAAACAACATACTGAGATTCCATCTCCAATCCAGGAAACTTTTTCAGTTTGCAGCACAAGAGATTAATGACTCAGGGTTTCCCCCTGAAGATCAATGGCGAGCAAGGTGGAAGGACACCAACATCCTGAGCAAATACGTCATAAACTGAAGAACCCTGTAGCTTTTCAGCCCCATGGAAATATGGTCCGTAAATCCGCACATCACACGGCAGATATGCCTACCTCCTCCATAAATGGGGACTGAGACACAATCTTATGTGTGACTGCAGAAACAGACTTCAAACTATGAAACATCTCGTCAACCAATGGCTCCAAATGATCATATCCTGGTGGTATCTCTGCGTCAGGTGATGTGGAGTGGATGGCAATCAGTGGGATCACCAACCTAAACTTGGACATAGACGTTGCTGTTCTGAAGCCATACGAAGGAAGAAGATGATGATGGAGAAAGACATTAATTAGTGTGAAGTGCTGATCTCCAGTAAAAGATGTTATGTCCTGCCCAACAATAAAAAGCCATCAATACCAGATGGACTATTGTGGGACATTAAAAAGGACAAACTACTTTGTTGTTTGGCTATTACCACCTGTGATGATCTGTATCCTTGTGTTCATCTTTTTTAGAAGGCTAAATTTTGTACAAAGTATGCCTTGTGAGGTATCATTTGAAAACTCATAATTTCCTGACCATTATTGTCCTAATAAAATATATGTGACAAAATTGCATGTAAAGTTATAAGATTCTACTGTATGGGATTACTAAAACATGTTCCAAGCCTGGGAAGCAGCCACAAACCAGTTCCCTGGAGATAAAAGGAAAGCTGATGCCTCAGCCAGGTGTGGTCAAAATCGAATGGACAATCACCTAGCTAAGTGGCCACTCCAAGGCAACCTTATAAGCAGTTGGTTGTGCCAACCCAGCACTGAGGGGAATTAATGTTGTTGATACATGATTGTACTTTTGCTGGTCACATGGAGGCACAGATAACCTATGACTAGTTGAAGAAAAATTTCTACTTGCCAGGAATACAGAATGATGCGAGGAATTATTGCAAGTCCTTTGAATTATGTCAAAAAAGGAAAAGACCTGCAGGACCCCAGAAAGTTCCTCTATGTCCCTTGCCTGTGATACAGGAAGCATTTCTGAGGGTAGCAGTAGATACTGTTGGCCCTATACCACATCCTACCCACCCAGAATCTGTGGCAAGAGCCCTTTTCACTGTCTTTAGAAGAGTGGGTTTCCCTAAAGAGATTTTATCTGACTGTGGGTCAAATTTCATGTCTCAGCTATTCAGTAAGCTATGGAAGTTATGTGGGGGTGAAGTGGTCAGAACTGCCCCATATCACCCAGAAACCAATGGTTTGGTGGAAAGATTCAATGGGATCCTAAAATCCATGCTGGGGATGTAGGCAAATAAAAGTGGTTGAAAATTGGTACAAATTATTACTGTTTTTGCTGTTTGCTTATACGGAGGTAGCCCAAGAATCAACTGGGCTTTCCCCATTTGATCCCCTGTATGGAATGAAAGTGAGGGGACCCCTAGATCTCATCAGAGACTCCTGGGAAGGGGACACAGAGGTAAATGAAGAGCCAGTAACTGGTTCAGAAAGGAGTAGAAAGACACAGTGGGTAACCTCAAAGACAGTCAATCCAAACAAAAGACCTGTTTGTCATGGGATTTGGTGTTGCTATTAAGCCCTGTGAAAAAGTACAAAATGCAAAATTCTTGGAAAGGACCTGTCATAAACAGATAGTTAAGGGTTAATGTCTCTTTTACCTGTAAAGGGTTAAGAAGCTCAGTGAACCTGGCTGACACATGACTAGAGGACCAATGGGGGGACAAGATACTTTCAAATCTTGGTGGAGGGACATCTTTGTTTGTGCTGTTTGTTTTTTCTTGGGGATAAGAGGGGCCAGACATGCAACCAGATCTTTCTCCAATCTTTCTGAAACAGTCTCTCATATTCAAAACAGTAAGTACTAGCTAGAAAAGGCGGATTAGTCTTATGTTTGTTTTCTTAATTTGTGAATGTGTATTTTGCTGGAAGGATATTTTTACCTCTGTTTGCTGTAACTTGTATCTTAGGCTAGGGGGGAGGGAATCCCTCTAGTCTGTATAAGCTGAAGACCCTGTAAACATTTTCCATCTTGATTTTACAGAGATAATTTTTACTTTTTTCTTTCTTTAATTAAAAGCTTTCTTTTTTAAGAACCTGATTGATTTTTTCCCTTGTTTAAGGCCCAAGGGGATTGGGTCTGAACTCACCAGGGATTGGTGGGGGGAAAGGAGGGGGGGAGAAAGTTAATTCCTCTCTGTTTTAAAATCCAAGGAGTTTGGGTCACAGTAGTCTCTCAGGGTAACCCAGGGAAGGGAAAGTCTGGGAGGGGGAAAGGAGGGGAAATGGTTTATTTCTCCTTGTTTTAAGACCCAAGGGGTTTGGGTCCTGGGTCCCCCAGGGAAGGTTTTAGGGGACAGGGAGTGTACCAGAGACTGGAATTTCTGGTTGGTGGCAGCGCTATCAGATCTAAGCTAGGGAATTAAGCTTAGAAGGGTACATGCAGGTCCCCACTTTCTGGACGCTAAAGTTCAAAGTGGGAAACATACCTTGACAGGGCCCCTTGAGGTAACAGAAGTGGTGAATGAAGATACATATCATGTCAAAAAAGCTTCGTGGTGTTGCTGTTCCACAGCTAGTACATGTGAACAGACTTAAAATCTATCAGAGCAGGGAGGCCATGGTAAACATGACCTGCTGTGTAGGGAGGGAAACTGAGGCACACCACCTCATTATTAATAGCTGATTGCCAAAATGACTCGTCTCTGGAAAGCATCGATATCTGCAGTGAGTTAACGCCAGTTGAAAGGGCAGAGGTGTTGTCAGTGTTGCAGAAATACAAAGAAGTGTTTTCTAACAAGCCAGGGAAGACATTCTTGCTAACTCATAAGATCATCACAGAAGGACCAGAGCTACCTCCAAGCAGACCCTACAGGGCCATTGACAAGGTGCAGAAACACATTCGTACAGAAATACAAAACATGTTAGACCTAGGAGCGATTAAAGAGTCTGACAGCTCTTGGGCATCACCTGTGGTCTTGGTTCCTAAGAAAGACAACACTGCAAGGTTTTGTGTTGATTATAGAAAACTCAGTACTGTCACAGTACCAGATGTGTATCCCATGCCTAGAACTGACGATATGCTGGACATTTTAAGCAAAGGTAAATATCTCAGTGCTTTTGATTTAACTCCAGGTTGTTGGCTGATTCCTTTGAATACTGATGCACAGAAATACAAATCTATGTTCAATCACTGATCTCAGAGTCTATGAAGTCACAATGTTACTGTTTGGGCTAATTAATTCTGGGGCCACCTTCCAGAGGTTGGTCACCAAGTGTTAAATGGTTTACAGAATTATCCAAGAGCATATGTGGATGACATTGCAGTGTTTAGCAACACTTGGCCTGATCACAAACAACACTTGGGAATTGTGCTGTCAAATCCCAAAGAAGCAGGCAGCCCTGCCCATAAAAGCCTCTCAGTGTAAAATTGGAGCAGCCAGAGTTTCTTATTTGGGGTACTGTGCAGTGAGAGGTCAAATAACCACATATCCTTTGAAAGTTGAAGCCATTGTAAATTGGCCTGTATCTCAAACCAAAAAACAGGTCCAATCTTTCTTTCATAGGCCTGGTAATCTATTTAGAAGGTTGTGTGTGCGGGGTGGGGCGGGCGGGGTTCAGTTACATTGTATCTGCAATTGCAGATTTACGTAAAAAGACCCAGCCAAACAAAGTCATTTGGATGAAAGCATGCCAGGAAGGATTTCATAAGGTAAAGAGGAAGTTTACACTTGATAATTGGTTGGTGTAATCGAAGTATAGAACTCAAGCCAATCTGGGGCTTGTGCCCCACTTCCTAACAGTCTGCTTTCTAACTGTGCTGTTAGATGAGTTGTCCCAGGCCTCACAGTGCAGCAGGGAACAGACTTCAGCTCTCCAAGTCTCTAGACTGGGCACTGATGGTAGCTCGGCACAGTTAAAAGGGCATTGACACTCCTACCCAATGATCAGTCCTGGTGCTATAGGGCCAGCTTTTCCAGAGAGCTCAGGGCCAGCTGTTGGGAGTTGCTGAGCCCTCCAGAAACTGCAGCCTCTCTCGAGAATGCTGAGACACTGCTGGGACCTGGAACCCGCTCCTGGCAAGGGAAACTAGACTGGCTCAGGGAGGGTCAGCTCAGACAAAGGCTGGCTCAGTGCCTAGGGCATTAGCCTGGGACTCAGAGCAATTCAAGGATCTCTTGATGCCAACTGACAGAGGACACAGGTTTACGTAGGGGTTCAGGGATCCCCTGGGTTCACCAAAGCATGTCACGTAAGGTCTCTACTGAAAGCCAGTGCCAGACTGGCCATTGCGAGATGTGTGCCTGGGGAACATGTGAGGAGTTATGTATCTGGACTGATGATATGTTCTCTAAGTCTGTGGGTTAAGACAGGTCACCCAGAGGTGATCCCCATGCGCTGGGCAGGCAGGGGGGAAGGAGACGCCCATCTTCCTCTGACCGGTCACGTGCAAATTGCGTATCATCTGAGCAAAATGGTAATCAATAGATTGCAGGGGCTGGAGGAAAACACAAACCCAGCCAGAGTTACCCTGCTTAGGGGTAAGACAACGAACTTTGGAAACCAGATGTGGGATGCAGATGAACCCCCAGGGATTCCTCCAGTCGGGGAGGACAAACTGATATTGGACTTAAAGGGCTCTTAGCCTAAGCAGTTGAAAGGGCTGGGGAAAGGCTGAGGGTGGGGGTAAGCTGTTGTGTAGGCAATGGGGGAATGCCTTGTAATTAAGCCTAGTCTCTGGGACGCATGTGATGTGACCATTTGTTGCCAGTTACTTCTGCTCAAGGTCACTTGAATCTCTGCTTTTGGATGATACATGTGACCTTGTTTTCCCTATAACATGATCTAAGTGCTGGGCACTAGGCCAAGCGGGGATTAGGAGCTGAATCGTGCAAGTGGGTGTGTTCTTTTTCTTCGAAAGCAGAGAACCAGAGAGTTCTGTGAGCGTCCAGTGGGGCAGGGGCTGGACACGCCAGGGACCTTCCAAGGGCTCAGGGTTGGCATGTGCCCGTTGCTCACCTGTACTGAGAGCGAGGCCTGCGGAGGCCTGGTGGGCAGGGTTTGTGCTGCCAGAGGCCAGTGGAGTTGGGGAGCTGCCCCCCAGCAGGCACAGACAAAGCTATCTCTGGGCAGCCTCATGGTCAGGGATGCTGGCTCAATTCTCTATTCTGCTACAGACTCACTGGGTGTCTTTGTGCCAGTCACTTAGTCCCTCAGATCCCTGTCTGCCCCTTCTACCAGGGTGCACACGTGAATGGCTGTGAGGTGCTCAGATGCAATGGCAAAGTCTTGTGGCTGGTCGCAGGGCAGGGTTGCATACAAGGTCCTTGGGTGAGGGGCTGCCCCAGCAGGGTGTGCCTATACCCCATCAGAGTGTGTGGGCCCCCTCGCTGTCCCAGCACGTGAGCTTAAATGACAAACAGCTGCTGTCCATGTACTTAAGACCCGTGCGTGTTGCACAATTGTTAGGCACAGTGACTCACTGGGAACTTCCCAACCGCGCTGCCTCCCAGCGTCCTCTTTTCCCAGCCACTCACCTCTCTGTGCCTCTGCTGGTGACGGTTGTCCATCTGTAACAGGGGCAGCCACTGCATCCTAGAAGCAAAGAAAGGCAGGGTCTGAGCAGATGCATCACTGGGCGAGACAACACATCTCATCCAACTTCCCTTCCCCTGAAGAAAAGCAGAACTCAGCACCCCATGCCTCTGTGGGGCTAAGCCCCCACATGGGAGCAGGACCGGCGCCAGGGTTTCTCGCGCCCTAGGTGCACGGCCATTTCACCGCCCCCCCGCGCTGATCCTGCGGCTCCGGTGGAGCTGCCGCAGGCATTCCTGTGGAGGGTCCATTGGTCCGTGGCTCTGGTGGAGCTGCCGCAGGCATGCCTGCGGGAGGTCCACTGGAGCCGGGGAGCAGCCGACCATCCACAGGCATGCCTGCGGCAGCTCTACTGGAGCCGCCTGCCGCCCCCCTGGCAAAATGCCGCCCCCTCAATAATCCTGGTGCCCTAGGCAATTGTCTAGGCTGCCTAAATGGTAGCGCTGGCCCTGCATGGGAGGCACCAATCAACCCAGCCTTGGGATTTTCCTGAGCCTGCCATGGGGCCAGTCCCACCAGTCCACCTCTCCGGGTTTTAATTCACACACAGATGGGATGAATACCCCAGTGTGCAGAACAGCCAGGCTGGCCATACATACACCACCTTGCAGGCCATACAAGTGCTGCGGGGCGAAGTGGCTTCTGGCCCAGAAATACCCCTCTGCTCAGGAAGAGTTCACCCCTATGGCAGGCACTGGGCCGGGCAGGCATAGCACCACTGAGCTACGCCCACTGCCAGCAAATCTGCATGGCAAGTGGCACAGAGAGGATGGCAATAGATGCTTGTGGCTCAGATCAGGAGGAGCTTGAAGACTTGGGGCCATGCTCCCCGGCCCCCTGCAGCTGCCAACAGAGAACTGCTTTGTGCAGGAGAACTCTTGTGCCCGCCACCCCCTCTTTGTGGCATGAAGGAGGGAGGGGTGCTTTGGGGGTGTCTATGCTCAAATGGGGTGGCAAATCAGAGCCCCACTGGTGTCAGGTCACTCTGGGGCCTTATGTCAGTGGCATAAGTCATAGCTTCCCCTTGGCTGCTCTAGCATATGTCAGGGCTGAGTGCTACTGATCCTTAGGCCTTCCCACTGTTCCCCCATGCACCCAGGAAGGACAGACAAGGTCTCCCATGATACACTTCAAAAGAATTCAAAGAAGGGCTCTGCTGGCTCCTGTGCTAAGCACCATGGGATGTGCCCTAGCAGTCCTAGTGTCATGTAGTGCAGTGCCAGGGCAGATGCAGGCACTCATGGGTTACACTGCAGTGCCCCTGCCTCCCTCTAGCTATATGGAGTCACGTGAGTGCAGATCACTACAGGGAATTCTGCAATGAAAACAGAGCTGCAGCTGCCAGTCCTTAGACTTTTTGGCTGTTTAGTGGTTAGACGTTTGCTGCTGGTCCTTAGGCCACGTCTACACTATAAACATTTGTCATCTCAAGTTACATCGGCATACAGCCGCCGCAGTTAGTACATTACGTGTGTATGCAAATGTGGCACCTTGTTTCGGTGGTGCGCGTACTCTTCAGGAGTGCTTGTATCAACGCAGAGTGTGGTGCACCATGGGTAGGTATCCGACAGTGCAACTCACCACCATCCGGCACATTGTCTTTTGGGAAGTTTTGGCAATGCATGATGGGGCTGAAATGAGTCATGCTGGGGTGACTGGGAGCATGGGGTCAACTTCCCAGTTTGCAGCTGTCTCCTTCCCACAATGGCATCTGTCTCCTGTAATTTTTTCACCTTTTTTTTTCAAAATCGCACATACTCGTGCAGCCTTCCTTGCTGTCCTCCATCTCCGACAAGCACGGAGCCTGCATAGCTTGTTATGAACATTGCAAGCACAGAGTGTGTGATCCTGCTATATTTGCCGAGCCTCAGGAAGAACTGAATGAGTGTGGAACATGATTCTTTGGAGGACAGATTGCTACGGGACATACTGAGAGCCAATTCAAGGTTGTTGGTGGCATTCACAGAGCAGCCACAGATGGGGGAGTGCTGCTTCTGGGCCCGAGAAACAAGCACTAACTGGTGGGATCACGTTGTAATGCAGGTTTGGGATGATGAGCAGTGGCTGCAGAACTTTTGGACGTGCAAGGCCACTTTCCAGGATCTGGGCACTGAGCTCACCCCAGCCCTCCAGCACAGGGACACCAGAATGAGAGCTGAGCTGACAGTGGAGAAGCGAGTGGCAATCGCACTGTGGAAACTTGCGATGCCAGATTGGGTCCAGTGAGTGGGAATCAATTTGGAGTCGGGAAATCCACTGCAGGGGCCATTGACTCTCAGCAATGTGCAGGACATAGTGGATGGATTTGCAGCAATGGGCTTCTGTCAGCGGTCCCTGTTGTAGTCTCACATGGGGTCTCTATTGATCCCTTTCTGACTTTCTTTGGTTAGCCCCTAATCAGGGAGGTTCTTAGCCCCCTGGCCTCTAATTAGGCCCTGGAGTCTGCTTTGGTCCCTGTTTCTGGAAGCAGCCTGGTACAGAGGTGTTGCTCTTTCACTGTCCCAGGCCTTTCTGCCTTCTTTCCTTCTCTGAGCCCTCTCCTTTTACAGCAGGCCTTGTTTCCCTTATTGGTTGCAGCTGTCAGTACCTGCCTCCATGACTGGCAGTAGTGGCAGCTGCATAGGGGTGTGGTTAGCCTCCTCTCCCTCTACTCAGTATGAGGTTTGAAGACCCCATTACTGCAATGGGGCAATAGCTGGCATGCATTTTGGCACTAGCCCACCCTACCACAGAGTACCTCAACAGAAAGGGCTACTTTTCTGTCATTATTGTGACAAAGTTCCTCCTCTACCTTGGTGGGTCCTGCACTTATTGGTGGATTTGCTTGCCTCAGTGATCTTCCCCTCAGAGGGAACCCACAGTCTGAGTCAACTCCTCCTGTGTCTGATCAGGAGTTGGGAGGTTTGGGGGGAACCCAGGCCCACCCTCTACTCTGGGTTCCAGCCCAGGGCCCTGTGGATTGCAGCTGTCTATAGTGCCCCTTGTAACAGCTGTGTGACAGCTGCAACTCCCTGGGCTACTTCCCCATGGCCTCCTCCAAACACCTTCTTTATCCTCACTACAGGACCTTCCTCCTGGTGTCTGATAACTCTTGTACTCCTCAGTCCTCCAGCAGCACACCCACTCACTCTCAGCTCCTTACACCTCTTGCTCCCAGCTCATCACACTAAATGGGAGACTTTTAACTAGTTCCAGCCAGCCCTTGATTGGCTTCAGGTGTCCCAATCAATGTAGCTATCTCCACTGCCTTCTAGAAGGATCTTAATTGGCCCCCCAGGTGTCTTGATTAACCTGGAGCAACTGCTATTTGGTTACCATGGTACCAGGGATTTGTTTAGCCTGAGGCTAACATACCTGTTCCTCACTACTTTACTGTAGCCATCTGGCCTTGCCCCATCACATAATACAAGCACTGGTGGATCTCTGGGGATGCTTCACTGCCATCAGTGTGGGCTGGTCAGGGAAAGTGCATGCCACTCACATCTTTAAGAACACAGGCCTGTTCAGAAAGCTGCAAGCAGGGATTCTTTCCTGACCAGCACATTACCACTGGCGATACTGAAATGCCAGTAGTAATCCTGGGGAAGCCAGCCTGCTCCCTGCTTTATAGGCCCATGAACATAAGAACAGCCATATTGGGTCAGACCAAAGGTCCATCAAGCCCAGTATCCTGTCCTTTGACATGGCCAATGGCAGGTGCCCCAAAGGGAATGAACAGATAGGTTATCACCAAGTGATCCATGCCCTGTCACCCAATCCCAGTTTCTGGCAAACAGAGGCTAGGGACACCATTCCTGCCCATCCTGGCTAATAGCCATTGATGGACCTGTCTTCCATGAATCTATATAGCTGCCTTTTGAACCCCGTTCACAACACCCTCTGGCAAGGAGTTCCAGAGGTTGACAGTGTGTTGTATGAAAAAATACTTTCTTGTGTTTGTTTTAAACTTGCTACCTATTAATTTCATTTGGTGGCCCCTTGTTCTTGTATTATGAGAAGGAGTAAATAACACTTCCTGATTTTCTCTATACCGCTCATGATTTTATAAACCCCTATCATATCTCTCCCCCCCTTAGTTGCCTCTTTTCCAGGCTGAAAAGTCCCAATCTTATTAATCTCTCCTCATACAGAAGCCGTTCTATACCCCATATCATTTTTGTTGCCCTTTTCTGAACCATTTCCAATTCCAATATATCTTTTTTGAGATGGGGCGATCTGCACACAGTATTCAAGGTGTGGGCATACCATGGATTTATATAGAGGCAACATGATATTTTCTGTCTTATTATCTATCCCTTTCTTGATGATTCCCAACATTCTGTTCACTTTTTTGACTGCTGCTGCACATTGAGTGAATGATTTCAGAGAACTATCCACAATGACTCCAAGATCTCTTTCTTGAGTGGTAACAGCTAATTTGGACCCCATCATTGTATATGTATAGTTAGGATTATGTTTTCCAGTGTGCATTACTTTGCATTTATCAACATTAAATTTCATGGGGCAAAGAGTTCTGTGGCACCTTATAGACTAACAAACATATTGGAGCATGAGCTTTTGTGGGTGAATACCCACTTCGTTGCATCCGATGAAGTGGATATTCATCCACAAAAGCTCATGCTCCAATACATTTGTTAGTCTATAAGGTGCCACAGAACTCTTTGCCACTTTTACAGATCCAGATTAAAACGGCTACCCCTCTGATACTTAACATTAAATTTCATCTGCCATTTTGCTACCCTGTCACCTAGTTTTGTGAGATCCTTATGTAGCTCTTTGCAGTCTGCCTGGGACTTAACTATCTTGAGTAGTTTTGTATCATCTGCAAATTTTGCCACATCACTGTTTACCCCTTTCGTTTATGAATATGTTAAATAGGACTGGGCCCAGTACAGATCCCTAGGGGACACCACTATTTACCTCTCTCCATTCTGAAAACTGATCATTTATTCCTACCCTTTGTTTCCTATCTTTTAACCAAATACCAATCCATGAGAGAACCTTCCCTATTGTCCCATGATTGCTTATTTTGCTTAAGAGCCTTTGGTGAGGGACCTTGTCAAAGGCTTTCTGAAAATCTAAAGACACTATATCCACTGGATCCCCTTTGTCCGCATGCTTGTTGACCCCCCTCAAAGAATTCTAGTAGATTGGTGAGGCATGATTTCCCTTTACAAAAACCAAGTTGACTATTTCCCGACAAATTAAGTTCATCTATGTGTCTGACAATTTTGTTCTTTATGATAGTTTCAACCAATTTGCCCGGTACTGAAGTGAGGCTTACTGGCCTGTAGTTGCCAGGGTCACCTCTGGAGCCCTTTTTAAAAATTGGTGTCATATTAGCTATCCTCCAGTCATTTGGTACAGAAGCTGATTTAAATGATAGGTTACAGATGACAGTTAGTAGTTCTGCAATTTCACATTTGAGTTCCTTCAGAACTCTTGGGTGAATATCATCAGGTCCTGGAGACTTATTACTGTTTAGTTTATCAATTTGTTCCAAAACCTCTGTGATGGGTTGGATCCCAGAATCCCTTTTGGGAGCTGCCACTCGATGTGCCAAGGCTACTTCTACCTCTGCCTTCTCTGCCAGCTCGGGGCCCCATCACCCTGTCTTGCTGAGCCAGACACTCCCGTCTGCTCCAACAAAGACCCAGGGTTTGAATTACTTGCCCCAAAGCTGCAGGTTTACCTGAAAGCAGCTATCAGAAGTGTTCCTGTCTTTGACACTCAGATGCCCAACTCCCAATGGCATCTAAACCCAAATAAATCCGATTTATCCTGTATACAGCTTATACGGGGTAAACTCATGAATTGTTCGCCCTCTGTAACACTGATAGAGAGGTATGCACAGCTGTTTGCTCCCCCAGGTATTAATACATACTCTGGGTTAATTAATAAGTGATTTTATTAAATATAGAAAGTAGGATTTAAGTGGTTCCAAGTAGTAACAGACAGAACAAAGTTACCAAGCAAATGCACAAAAGTTACCAAGTAAATGCACTAAAATGCACAAATCTATGTCTAATCAAACTGAATACAGATAATCTCACCCTCAGAGATGCTTCAGTAAGTTTTTTCCTCAGACTGGACTCCTTCCAGGCCTGAGCACAATTCTTCCCCTGGTACAGCTCTTGTTCCAGCTCAGGTGGTCGCTAGGGGATTCTTCATGATGGCTTTTCTCCCTTTATTCTGTTCCACCCCTTTATATATCTTTGCATAAGGAGGGAATCCTTTGTCCCTCTCTGGGTTCCCATCCCCTTCTTCTCAATGGAAAAACACCAGGTTAAAGATGGATTCCAGTTCAGGTGACATGATCACATGTCACTGCAAGACTTCATTGCCCACTTGCCAGTAGACAGGTATACAGGAAGGCTTACAGGTAAAACACAGCCATTTGCAGACAATGCTCCTGGTTAACAGGAGTCATTAATATTCCAAACCACCGTTAATGACCTACACTTTGCATAATTTCAGTAGGCCCTCAGAGTTATATTTCATATTTCTAGTTTCAGATACAAGAGTGATACCTTTATACAAATATGATGATCACACTCAGTAGATTATAAGCTTTGTAATGATACCTTACAAGAGACCTTTTGCATAAAGCATATTCCAGTTCCATTATATTCACTCATTAGCATATTTTTATAAAACCATATAGACTGCAATGTCACAACCTCCTCTAATGACACCTCAATTTGGGACAGTTCCTTAGATCTGTCACCCAAAAAGAATGGCTCAAGTTTTGGAAATCTCCTTCATCCTCAGCAGTGAAGACCAATGCAAAGAATTTATTTAGTTTCTCCGCAATGGCCTTCTCGTCTTTGAGTTCTCCTTTAACATCTCAATCCTCCAGTGGTCCCACTGGTTGTTTAGCAGGCTTTCTGCTTCTGATGTATTTAAAATTTTGTTTTGCTATTACTTTTGGAGTCTTTGGCTAGCTGGTCTTTCTAATTATATTTTTACACTTCATTTGCCAGAGTTTATGCTCTTTTCTATTTTCCTCACTAGGATTTAACTTCCACTTTTTAAAGGATGCTTTTTTGCCTCTCACTACTTCTTCTACTTTGTTGTTTAACCATGGTGGCTTTTTTTTGGTTCTCTTACTATGTTTTTTAAATTAGGGTATACATTTATGTTGAGCCTCTATTATGGTGTCTTTAAAAAGTTTCCACGCAGCTTGCAGGGATTTTACTTTTGGCGCTGTACCTTTTAATTTCTGTTTCACTCACCTCCTCATTTTTGTGTAGTTCCCCTTTCTGAAATTAAATGCTACAGTGTTGGGCCACTGTGCAGTTTTCCCTGCCACAGGGATGTTAAATTTAATTATATTATCGTCCACTATTACCAAGTGGTCCTTGCACCTGATTCTGTGCTCCACTTAGGACTAAATGAAGCTGTACACCAGCCAGCCTGACAGCACCAAGGAACAATTCAATTACTGGCTCCACAGGTACAGAATGTGCTTTTGGTAGATTGAAGGGGCACTGGCATTGTTTACTGAACAGATTGGACCTCAGTGAGAGAAATATCCCAATGGTTAGAGCTGCCTGCTATGTCTTGCATAGCGTCTGTGAAGCAAAGTGGGGGAGTTCTGCTGGGGTGGAGTGACTGCTGAATCTGAACAGCCAGATACAGGGCTATTAGAAGAGCTCAGCGCGGAGCTATACGGCTCAGGAAGGCTTTGGAAGACCATTTTAACAGTGAGCCAGAGTAGCCTGTGCTCTACCTGGCTGTTGGGATTCCCTCCAAGACCTTTTCCATTCGGCTTATCCAGAACTCCTTGTCCAGTTCTGGGAGAACACTTCCTTCAGTTTTCTGGGATCCAAAACACTCAGGTTCCTTTATTTGGCGCCCCTAACACCAGGGCCTGCATGGAAGCACCCAGCTGGCTCCTGTTCCTAGAGAGAGGAGTCACTGCTGTATGGTCAGATGATTTCTCAGCCTCGCAGTGCCACGAGCTGTAACTGCATGGTCGGGCACTCTCAGTTCACTCATGGGGATTGGGGGAAGTTTCCCAAAGGGAAGACAACCGTTTCAGTTTTGCAACCCCTGACTGTCTACACCTCATGGGCATTGAGGAGGGCATTGCTATGCTGTGTCCAGTTGCTGCCCTGGGAGCTGGCTTTCCCTGGCCCCGGGGCCTCGTGCCGTGGAGAAGGGGGACTAGGCCAGCAGCGTTCGTGCCGTGTCATACAGAAAGATTGGAGGCACAGCAGTGGAGCCTGTCCCCCAGGAAAGCCCCGCAGGGAGAGTGGAGCTGGCATCAGCCAGGCAGTGAGCCAGGAGTTGGACTCTTTGTTGGAGGGGCCCCGGGTCTGCCAGAAAGCCTTGGTGGGGCAAAGTCCCTGGGAATGAATCACCAGCACTAGGCCATGCCACAACACATCCCAATAAGGGGGGGGCATGGAGAATGAGGGCGTCTGACAGCCCACAGTCCCTGCTCCTCCCCAGAACCACCCCTCACCCCAACCTGCCAGCAACCGTGCCTCACGCTCCCAGCCACGCCAACAGGCTAGGCATCCCATCCCACCCACATTCAGACTGGATACAAGCCTCCCTGGTAGGGCAGAGCTGCGTGGCTGTGCCAGTGGGGAGCGTGTCCCTGGGGTGGGAGCAGAGGGCATGTACTGTTAGATGTGTTCTCATTTCATAGATTCACAGACTCCAAGGCCAGAAGGGCCTTGTGATCATCTAGTCTAGCCCTCTGTATAACAGCCTGGTCACAGGGTCCACTCACCGCTAGCAGTGCCTCCTGCTGGTCACTCCGGGTATTTGCTCTTTGCAGGTGCTGCACCCTGCTCTCACTGTCTCTTCAATTGTTCTGTGGTGCCCTGTGGCCCCTGTGGAGCTGCAGTGTCCTCTTTGTGGCTTGGACCCCGGGCCAGGTTGGTGTCACATAGGTTCCTCTAAAAACCAACCCAGGGTCACACTTGTATTAGGTTTATTACAATGCTGCTGTTAGGTCAGACAGAAAAGAGATGGAGCTTATTCATACACGCACACATTCACTGCATTCATACCCTCACGCACCCACACACGTACACAGGCAGAGAGTTACCAGAGACAGCATGGAGGCCGAGAAGCCGAAGCGTGGTAGATCTGGTGTGTCTGTCTGCAGTCACGAATCCAGGCTGCTGAAAGGGTCAAGAAGCAGGGGCTTGTGTGCATGCCTTCTTCCTCTTATTTTTGGAACTGGGCGACTCCTGTCACGTACAGTGAGTTTCCTTTCTGTGTCCTTTACTGAGAAACATTCCCAGACCAGTTCCTTTCATGCATACCAGGTTCTTCTTTTCTTTTCAGCACTTCATGACTGCCTTCTCAGGGCAGATTATATCAGACACACCTGGCTCCTGGCTCCTGTCTCCAGGCTCCTCTCCGCCCAGTCCCACATACACTCCCTTGTTCACACTCTCTGGTACACACTCTCTCTGAGGGATGGGATATTACAAAGCTTGGAAGTTCATACAAGTGGCAATCTGAAAAGGCCACAGAGCTTGCAAAGGTTACAAAACTTAAAAGGCTATGCTAAACAATAACTGAAGGTACAAAGTCTGAAAAAAGGTTGCAGAACTTAATGATACAAGTTACAGATCTTACAATTGCATTTAAGCGGAGGCTTTACATAACAGTTGGCATCACTATGGCCCTCCCCTTCCAGGGTACCAAAGTCTTCAAAGCTAAACTGTGCCAGGCAGCCTGCTCGCCACTGCCTGGCCTGTGCCACTTCGCCAGTGGATGGCAGGGGAACCTGGGCCCTCCCACGACTCCCAGGTTTGAGTCCAGGGCCCTCTCATCTACAGACAAGGTCTGCCCTGCCCCATGCCTTGCTGCTTTTGCTCTAAGCCTTTCCTACCAGTCTGGCTCTCCCTACCTCCCTCCTCCCAGGGAGTACCTGTGGGCTCCCTCACACTATAGCCCCAATCACATCTCCCTATTTCCATGCAGCCTCCTTCAGCTCTACAGTCCCCCTGTTCCTGCCCAGCTGAGCCGCATTTAATCAATCCCTCCCCCTCCCCACTCCAGGTGCAGCCTCAGCTGAGCAGTTAATTGTCCTCTCTGGCCACCTTAACCCTTTCCAGCCTTTGATAGTGAGCTCTTCAGTCCAGCAGAGAAAGGAAGTTGAAGCTAGACACATTCAGACTGGATACTTACAGACTGTGATCAACTCACCCCTGAACCTTCTCTTGGTTAGGCTAAATAGACTGAGTCCTTGACTCTATCACTCTAAGGCAGGTTTTCTAGCCACTAATCATTCTCGTGGCTTTTCTCTGAACCCTGTCCGATTTATCAACATCCTGCTTGCACTGTGGGTACCAGAACTGGACACAGGATTCCAACAGTGGTCACACCAGCGCCAGAGACAGAGGTAAAATCACCTCTCTGCCCCTACTCGAGATCCCTCTCGTCCACATACTTGCTTTGTTGGGCTTGTGTTAGGTGTGTCACATTCAATGCAGTGTTAGCACACACATCTTGTAGTGTGTGCGTGTGTATCACTGCACTGCCTGTCTCCATAGTGTCTAATCACCCAAATAAAATACCCAGCAGCATCAACCCCCCATCCCCCTGCAGGACTGGGTCCAGTGACTCTGGCTGGAGCAGACGGGCAGGGTGCTGAGTACTGCCGGCTCCCCACCTTCAGGAGCGGGATGGGCCTGCAGGGACATGCTGACTGATGGGCTGGTGCTGCGGGCTGGGCCTGCGCCAGCCACCCTGCCACCATGACAGGGACTGACACTGTCCCCTGTCCCGTGTGAGGCCGCAGGTACCTCCTCCAATACCCTGTGATGGTGCTGCCCGTGGGAGCCAACTGAAGTTACTCAGTTAGGGTGAACTGCAAACAAAACGAGGCAGACAAACCCCAGAAGCTGGTGGTTATTTTAATACTTAGATTTACCAAACCAGCACAGCACAGCTTCTACAGACACAACCCAGGGATCATATTTTACTTCAATGCATAACGGTTGGTGAAGGCGGGGGGGGCTAAGATATTATCGCTGGGAGTTAGAGTCCATGCCTGCCAAGCTACCTCAACCTGGAAACATAGAAGCTGCCAGGTGCGAGTAGTGCCATGAAACTCGGGTGGAGGGGTACTTGTAAACCATGGGATTAAATGAACACATGGTCCAGACAGGGTACCTGGGATAGGGAGTTGGGACCAGTGACGTGCACTGGATGCAACCAGTAGCATTTTTCCCACTAGACCATAGTTGTACTGGGGTCCAGACAGGCGATGGGCCCAACTGTAAATAGCATTACCATGTTGCAGTACAGTGAACCCTACATGGTGTTTTGTAATAAACAAATTGATGTTGAGGGGTTCTTGGGAATTAAAACGGGCGAGGCGGGGGTTAGAGGCGAACCAGCCAGCTAGTTTCTCTAAGCTTTGTTGTGCTGATGCGTTCCATACTTCTCGGGAGCGTTTAGAAGAGAGAGAGCTTTGTAGGATTTCTAGGTTAAAAATTAGCTTTGCCGGGATATATTGGCGGTGATAATTAAGGAGACCTAATAGCTGCTGAAACTCTCGTTTATTTTGTGGAGAGGCTTCTGTCCAAGGGTCTAATACACTGGCTGGGGCTTGGGTGTGAGTGGTGGGAGTGAATTGGAGTCCCAAGAATGAGAATTGCTGGCTGGCCTGCAGGTGGCTCTTTGTTTTGTTAATTTGCCACCCATCTGCTTCTAATGCATCAATTATCATTTGGGTGGTACTTTGAACTGCTTGTGGATTGGGCCCACAAATGACAATGTCATCTACCTAGGTTAGCACATACACATCCTGTAGGGGTTTTACCTTTTGTAATGTGATATTGAGATGGGACGATGCAAGTGCAGGAGAATTATAGAACCCCTGTGGGCAAACTTTCCATTTATATTGGACGCTCTTAAAAGCAAAGTTTAAGATTCCTTGTGTGTCCTGGAGTGGGATTTGGTAAAACATATATTTTAAATCAAGAGTACATGCCCACTGATTACTTGCATCGCTTAGTTGCCGCTGTATTTTGGGAATGGTGGCAGAGCTGGAAAATGCGATAGGCTTTACACGGCTGTTAGCTTGTCTGTAATCAATAACAAGGTGATATTTAGAGGGATCGCCGGGCTTGGGAATACCCCAACCCGCGGACAGAAAGGTGGATGCAGTGACCCTTTCTATTTTTTTTTTCTTCTAGGGGCTGACTGAGCAAAGCTTCAATAAGGGGAAGCCCTTCAGATTTTGTGGGAATAGGGGAAAATTTCCATGGCTGGGAGTTAACTACTTTGGGGGTATAGGGGGAATGATTGCCTACGGTTATAGGGAGGGCTTGCAGAATTTGATCATGCAGTTTAAATTTTTTAATATCTCAGACACCTAGCAGGTTTTTTGATCCCAACAAGGCTTTTATTTTTCTTAGGTATTTTCCATGGTCAATTTTAACCCAAACCACGGGTTTTTCTTGTACTGCATTGAGACCTTGAACAAACATAAAGGAGCCAGTAGGACAGTGGGGAACGTTGGGCTCAATAACGCTAATTTGAGCTCCAGTGTCTAATAAAAAGGAAGTGGGGGTGTCACCGTTAACTAACAGGGTGGCGTATGGGCGTTCATCGGTGGGATCTTTAATTTGGGCCGGGCAGCATCCGGCCCCTATTCGTTTTTTGTCCTAACATAGTCCTCCCAATTTTTCCAACCCAGCTGTTCGGCTACATTTTGCTGCTCTTGGTTTGACATTTTACGCAGGGCTTCTTTGGGGATCCCTTTGTTAAGAAGGAAGCCGAATAGTGCCCGTTCAGCTTTAGTTCGCTCAGGATATTTTTGGGGATTAAACTGACTTTTTGGAGGGTTTTTTGGTGGTGAATCAACTGGGAGAACAACAGGTGGGGGTGGCAGTAACAACTTAATTTTACTAACCACTTCAAATAACGTTAAGATGGGTCTGCGAACGGCCGCATGCAAGTGCAGCATGGCACCGGTGTCAGCTCCAGGGGCAGCTTCTAATGCCAAATTAACCGCCTCTGCTGAGACAGGAATTTGGGTGGGATCAGTAACGTGTATAAAGGGTGTGGCCACCAATTGCTGTTGAACAGTTAAATTAAGTGGATTTTGTATTGGATCCCACAGGGCTATGGAAGCTCCTGCAATTGCCCATATTAGATCGTGTGGAGTAACTAAAGTTCCCGGAGGGATATATAATCCTTTAAAACTGCCTTTCATTGCTAAAATGGCAGCTGCCGGGGTGGTAAGTGGCCAAATGCGATTATTTAATAAAGGGTGACCCGGGAAGCCTCGTGCCCAATTGGCTGTTTTGGCTAAGGTGCCGGCCTCCTCGCGGTCCACCAATTCTGCTCCGTGTTCTAAGGCTAGCCGCCCGACCCAAACCATGGGTGCCTCGTCGGCTTTTCGTTGCGTTTCCTTTAAAAACTCTTTAAGTTCGGCCTTAGTACGTGTTCGCAGTTCAGTAACCTGCGTGGTGTTGCCTGTTTGTGCGTCTATTTTAGTTTTAGTTATTGCAATAGGCAAAGCTTCTGCTACAGTTTCAGATTCTGCAAATTCTGGGGCTGTTGGCAGAGCTGGATACAGAGGAGTTTTAGGAGCTTCATATGGGGGTGGCAAAATTTTCCGAGAGGGACTTGGAGGGGGGGTAGTGATGGGCTCTACCTTTTCTGTCTTCTTCTCATTATTACCTTTAGGAGAGCCTGGGGCTGCCTGTTTAACTGCAAACATTGTGCCTCCATGGAGGACAGAACACAGAGCGAGGGCCTTGCATATCATGCTAAACGGGACGGTGGAAACATCCTCAGATTTATATTCATCGGGTCGCAATTTTTTGGTTTTCTTAATCAATTTAATTCTTTTATCATTTGGCATAATAATTTATGTGCCGGATCAGCAGGTATTACCCGAGGTGGGGGAATTAATTTGGAAACGGTGCCTCCAGATTTTCTAACAATGCGGCTACATTTTCTCCAAAGTTGAGAGGGATCTGCAGCACTGAGGTTTTCCACAGTCTCCGTGCACTGAGGCTGCAGGGAACAATCGGCTGGCTGACACCTAAAGCTCGGGTGGCACCGAAGAAGGCATCCCATATCTGCCAGGTACAGTATAACCTTTTAGAGTTTTGCCCGAGCCAAGAGAACAGATCCATTCTATTTTTGGATTAGTCGAATTTTGGCTAGTAAGAAGGTGAAACTGCAAATGTTGGAACTGTTCAGTTTCATTATCTGCCCGATCTGCAGTGTGCCACGGGCATGGCCCAACCTCCGTGCATCCTGTTCGTGACGCCATGTAGATTGCCACGTACTTTTAGGGGCGAAAGAAAAATGCAGAGCTGTTATTTACCAGGCTGCACGTGGCAATAGACTGTATAGGTAAGGGATGCAAGGAGGGTCTGGGTCACGATGCAAACTGCAGGCACGCACACAACTAAAATTAATTAATTAAAAGTTTTATTGGGGATAGTTACAAAGGGTAGGGGAGCAGCGTATGATTAGCTAATAGGGTTAATGGAACTTAAAACATACAATGGCTAAAGTATTTACTATTAAACAATATTTATAAACAAAGATGCAGTAAACAATATTTATAAACACGGATGCAGCATTTAGTAATAACCAATACTTACGAATACAAACCAACTCATAAAGACCGGCAAACGTAGAAACTCTGCTTAAAATACGTGAGCTGAGAGAGGCTTCGAGGTGATCAGGCTCGGTTACGGGTGTGTACAAGGTACACAGGATTCGTTTTTCTTTCTCCTCTTCTGCCTGCACATGGCAGACCATCCTAAAATACCTACTATAACATCATAGAAGTGTCATAGGGGACGGGGCCCAAAAACTGTGTGTGTTCGTTTCTGATTGGTACAAGCAAAGTTTACACCAAGTAGGGGAGCAGGTGCCTGAAAATCTGGCTTTGCCCCCAAAAGGTGAGGAAATGCATATAGTTCAGAATGCCTTTAACACTGACTGACAAAGGAAGAGGCCAGGGCAATACCGGTATGGGCAAGTCTTTAGGATGCAGACAGGAACTTATCTTAACAACTGGTTACTAAGGGCTTGGCTACACTGGAAACTTCAAAGCGCTGCTGCGGGAGTGCTGCCGCGGCAGCGCTTTGAAGTGTGAGTGTGGTCGCAGCGCCAGCGCTAGGAGAGAGCTCTCCTAGCGCTGCACATACTTCACCTCCCTATGGGGATTAGCTTGCAGTGCTGGGAGCCGTGCTCCCAGCGCTGCGGCACTGTTTACACTGGCGCTTTACAGCGCTGTATCTTGCAGCGCTCAGGGGGGTGTTTTTTTCAACCCCTGAGCGCGAAAGTTGCAGTGCTGTAAAGCGCCAGTGTAGCCAAGTAAGGCACTGTAGAAGCTGTGCAGTTTCCTTAAAGTGCCCAGCCTCGGGCTCTCATTTAGACACACCTGTCAGATCTGATGATGATTACTGAAAATCTTATCTTATACAAAAGAAAAGGTTTTTTAAATTCCAAAGGATCAGCCACATATCCAGGTTTAATTATAACTTAGATCTTACCCATAATACAAACTATTAGCCAATTTTTATTAACTAAGCTAGAATTTATTAAAGAACTAAAGAGAAAGAGGGTTGGTTAAAAGATCCATATACATACAGACTTAAATTCAATTTTTGAGATTTAGATACATAGTAGAGATGACCTTGTAGTTGCCAAAAGTTATAGTTATAGGTTATAGACCAATGTCCCTATTTAAGGTGACTCCAGTTAGTTTTTAATCCTTATGGCTTAAGGTTTCCCCTTCTTGAAACTTAAAGCAGATTTGAGATGAAATAGGACTGTGTCCCAGGGTTCTTATACATTTCCAGCAGCCTTTCGGCCTGAGAAAACAATAGGCTTAACTTCTTTTTCTAAACATTCTGGCAATTAGCACAGGATAATTTATTTATTAAACAGTTCAGATATAGGTTACCACAACCTTTAAAGAGACACATAGACAATAATACTTTTACTTAAGTGTTTTTCTAAATGTTTATATCTGTATTTTGATCTTTGAATTAAAGCTATAGCGATAGACAAGACTTGTTTGCTTACATCACAAGACCTAAGCAAACACCTACCCTTCTACCTCTAACAATGCAGACTTGCATTTTAAAGCTCTATTCATTTACATATTTTCCTAACAAGTTTTTAAAGTTTGTCCATGGGTTAGGTCAGCATGTGAGTTTATTAACTTTTTTTTGGCCCTGTCATCTTTCAATGAGATATTATATCACACTTAAAACATCACACCCCCAACGCAAAATTGATGCAAGAAGGCATGACACAAACATCACTGAGTGCATCCTAATGATTCCCCATCTGGGACACTGCATTAGCTACAATATTTTTTTTCTTTTGTGGATTATATTCGTTTTATACTTTTGAAGGGCTAAACTTCAACGCAGCAACCTGGAGTTGGTACCTCTGGCCTTGTGCAGCCAGACCAGAGGAGCATGATCACTTAACACAGTGAATTTTTTGTTGTACAAATAGGGCTTAAGCTGCTTAACAGCCCAGACAGTGGCATATTGACAACTGGCTGATGCAGCATCAAAAGCGACCTCCCTACAACCTTATATTAGCAACCAAATGGTGCTCGCACCCTCTCCCCCACCAACACCGGTCTCATTTGTCCCTGAACCACCAGAGGTTAGTCACTGGGAGGACGTAGGGGCCACTAAGACACCAAGGGGGGAGTGGCAGCTGCCTGATGGGAGAAGAACCTTGCTCCGGGCTGCTCTGCAGCCTGCCCTATTTAAACTACACCAAGAAACACACGGCGGAGCAGAGGCCATGGCAGCTATTGTGAACAGACTTTGGTATGCCCCTGGGGTATTCCAGGAAGCCAAAATAGTCCTTTCCACCTGTGAATTTTGCACAAATGTCAATCCCAGGCGGGAACCAAAAGGCCCCCCTGGAGCAAGGTTATGGGCATACACGCCCTTTGAACGGCTCCAGATTGACTACTCAGAGATGTCCAAGTGCCAAGGCTACAAGTATCTTCTTGTAATTGTATGCCAACTGACTGGCTGGACCAAAGCATTCCTGACTAGATGAGCAACTGCCTTGGAAGTGGGGAAAACCTTATTGAACCATGTTATTCCTAGGTTTGGTCCTCCTAGGTCTATTGACTCTGATCAAGGGACTCATTTCACTGCCCAGGTTATCCAATACATTGCAAAGGGCCTGGGTATCATCTGGCTTCTACATACTCCTTGGAGACCACCATCTTCTGGGCAAGTGGAAAGAATGAACCAAACTTTAAAGCTTAAGCTCTCCAAAATAAGTGCACAGCCTGGGTTAAAATGGCTTCAGGCTCTGCCTTTGGCCTTCTTGGCAGTTCGAACTGCCTCTAGGGGTCGGCTTGGTTTCTCACCTTTTGAACTTTTATTCGGCAGGTCATACACCGGATTTGCTGACCCAGGACCTGTGACTGATTTAGCTATTTGGGGGGACGAGGAGTTGACCAGATACATTGTTTCCCTCCAAAATACTCTCATGTCTCTTTACAGGTATGCAGCCCAATTTCAGTCCTTACCCTCTGATGTACCTGCTCACTGGATCCAGCCAGGGGATTGGGTCTATGTAAAAGAGTGGAAAATCGAGCCTCTCCAACCCCGGTAGGCTGGCCCTTTTCAAGTCCTTCTTACCTCTCACACTGCAATTCGAGTAAGGGAACGGGATACCTGGATCCACCACACCTGAATCAAGCTAGCCCCTAGGCCGGGGACAGAAGCAGACAACATCAGACTTCGAGGGAGCACCACCAGCTCTTCCCACTGCGACCCGGAAGAGCCAGAAGCAGATGATACCTGGAAAACTGAACCTCTTGAGGGACTAAAGCTTTTGTTCCGACGAACAAAATCCTGAGACTTTGTGACTATGGGTTCTCAGGCGGTGCTGCGGTGGCTATTATTTCTGAGCCTGCCCCTTGTACAAGCTAACCTGCACCCACTGGCTAAACCTCTTCATCGACTGGCCATGTTGGGACACTTGTCTGACTGTTGGTTGTGTCACTGAACTCATTCTGAGGAAGGAATAGGACTGTGGGCTGTATCTTTAAACCTCTCTGAAACTCTCTCCCTACAAGTGGTGCGGAAAGCTGAGTGGTGGTGGAAAGGAGAATACCAGTCTGATAAGTATGGGAAAATATCTGAGGTTTGACATCATAGTTGGGAGGCCCAAGGGGTCCCTCTCTTCGATATCCTTGGGTTTGGGTATAAGCTGGCCCTATGTTTTGAGGCTGTTGACGGGACCAGGAAGGACCATGGTTACATCCCCTTAGAAGCCTGTATCAAACCCTTAGATTTAGTGTTAGAAATGGAACCTTTTACCCCTTAAAAATTGGTGTAGACACCCAGAGACCTCCCTGCCAGTTTCAAAAGGCCTATATTGCGAAATTGACAGGCAAGCTTTATCAAGGGGAGTGATTTCCTTCATTCCTTCCCTTGGGTCCCATAAATGAGACCCATGCATATTATATGGATGTTTCCTCTGGCATTTTATCACCTCACTCATCCCTTGTAAAAATCTCTGAATGCCAGGGGGCGCTAGTAAGCTTTACATCACACTTGTTTGCTGTTACATACTGTGGGGGTATCTTAAACAACACCCACGCCATGGGACATTTGAATGCATCCCACTGGTGGTGCTGGGGCAGGATATTTGGGGACTCCAAACATCGAGTTGTCAAGGTAGCTTGGTGCCACTGAGTAACGGGAAGCTCCTTCACCCTTTATTTACAGAGCCCCGGTCTGTATTTTATTTGTGGCCATAATGCTTATAAAGCTCTCCCGCCAGGTTGGCATGGCCGGTGTGCTGTGGCCAGAGTATTACTAGACGTCCAAGTAAACACCACACTGGACTCACACCAAATCCTCAACCTGGGGACTTATTCTCACAAGCTCTTCACACCCTTGAAAGGGGCTAGGGTTAAATGTGCCACAACCCCCTAGTAATCAGGCAAACGGGATTTCATTCCTTTATACGTGGACTTATTCCTGGACTGGGGGTGGCGGAGCTGGAAAGGGCAGTAGTAAACATTTCTGCAGAACTTGAAAAAGCAGCTAATGCTTCCTTGAACGCGTTCCAAAAGTTACAATGAGAAATTGATGATATAGCAGAAGTAATACTGCAAAATAGGCGTGTGCTAGATGCCATGTGTGATGGGTCGAATCACAGAAACCCCCTTGGGAGCTGCCAACCGATGTGCCAAGACTACTTCTATCCCTGTTTTCCCTGCCAGCTCAGGACTTCAGCACCCTGTCTTGCCGAGCCAGACACTCTTGTCTACTTCAACAAAGACCCAGAGTCTGAATTACCGGCCCCAAAGCTGCAGGTTTACCTGAAAACAGCTCACGGAAGTGTGCTTGTCTTTAGCACCCAGATGCCCAACTCCCAATGGGGTCTAAACCCAAATAAATCCTTTTTACCCTGTATAAAGCTTATGCAGGGTAAACTCATAAATTGTTCGCCCTCTACAACACTGATAGAGAGAGATGCACAGCTGTTTGCTCCCCCAGGTATTAATACATACTCTGAGTTAACTAATAAGTAAAAAGTGATTTTATTAAATAAAGAAGGTAGGATCCAAGTGGTTCCAAGTAGTAACAGAACAAAGTAAGTCACTAAGCAAAATAAAATAAAATGTGCAAATCTATGTCTAATCAAACTGAATACAGATAAGATCCTCACCAGTTCCAGAATGCTCCCTTTTACAGGCTAATCTCCTTTTAGCTTGGGTCTAGCAATCACTCAACAACAGCTGCATCCTTGATGGCCTGCAAATCCTCCTCAATTAAACCAGAGCGATTAATATAAAAACAGCATTTTAACCCCCTGTAGTTACTGTTCTTTGTTTCAATTTCCTTTAAGTATCCTGGGGTGGTGGAGAGACTCCTTCTTTAGCCAGCTGAAGAAAAAATGGAGGGGTCTCCCAGGGGTTTAAATAGACTCTCTCTTGTGGGTGGAGACCCCCTCCTCACCCTGTGTAGAATCCAGTCACAAAATGGAGATTTGGAATCACCCGGGCAAGTCATATGCCCATGCATGACTCGGGACTTGCCGGCAGCAGTCATTACCCACGTGCTACCTTGAATGTCCTCAGGTAGACTTCTTATGTGGATTGGAGTCTTCCAAGCTCTTTTGTCTGTTAAGTGCTTCTGGATTGAGCACTTAATTTGCACATTCCTTTCTCAAGAAGTGACCAAAAGGGCTACTTAGAAATCAAGCAATTATACAGCCAATGTTCATAACTCTGAACACACAAATGTTGCCTGCATACAACTAGGATGGACATAACCAGTAGATCATAACCTTTACATGTAGCAAAACCCTATTCCAGTTATATCATACATACATTTATGAGCACCCCCACCCCATAAAGCCTTATGGGGTACGCTGTCACACCATGAATGCTGAAGTAGGGGGGGCCTGTGCTCAGATTGGGGAAAAATGCTGTTTTTATATTAATCGCTCTGGTTTAATTGAGGAGGATTTGCAGGCCATCAAGGATGCAGCTGTTGTTTTCCACACTATATCTCTTGATCATACCCTTAATTTTGAGGACCTCCCCCCAGACCTTGGGTCATAGGTTACTGGCCTTTTCCGTACAATTGTCAAATGGATTATTTTCTGTCTTTTCTTTCTATGTGTTATTTGGGTAATGTTGCAATGTGCAAAATGTTTGTGTAGTGCTGTTACTAAGGGCTCAACTGTCTGTAGGAGAACACAATATTTCTCCCTCCAGCTTGATCGCAAATTGCGTAATGGGCCTGACAATTTGGATTGTCAGGCCCGAAGGGGGGACTGTGACAGTTAGCAGCCCCCCCTACCAGCTAGTAGCCTTATAATAGCTGGCAACCATTAGGGGAAATTGGACACCTCACGGACACAGTAGCCTGAACTTTTGAACTGTCTTTCCTTATCAGTCTTGAGGCAGCTGAAGCTGATCCAGAGCTGGTTTTTGCTGAGCAGATTGCAGAAGTGCAGGGTTTGCTAACCTCCAATCCAATGCTAACACGACCGAAGCCTGTGTGTGAGTGTGTATAAAAGATTCTTGGTTTTTGTATGGAGTAGAATTTTCTGTACCAAAGTACAGAACTCTCCTTTCTTCTGCAGAATAAAGAAACCTTTCCTTATCCCTGTCTGGCTGTCATTGGCTCTCAGCTAGGCGGACTCGACATTTCGGTAACAACATTCCTTTTCAATGAGAGTGTAATTTTGCTCAGTGGGGGACAGCTTTTTGCTTAAGTACGCCACAGGATGTCTTTTACCCCCCTTTGCATTAGCACTGTGCCCAGTTTAATATTGGAAGCATTTGTACATAGCAAAAAAGGCTTTTTAAAATCTGGGCTGGCCAAAACAGGCTTTTTGGCCAAAGCTCTCTTTATGCTTTGAAATTCCTTTTCGCAGGCCTTCGTTCATTGCACCCCATAAGGCGGGGGCCGTCCGTGTGCCCTTAGGACGTCAGGCACATTTCCCCGGCCGCGGCAATTCGGCAGCAGCTTCTATGTTTAGCTGAAGCCGCTGCGGACAGCTAAATATAGAAGCTACTGCTGAATTGCCGCCACTGTGGAAACGCACATGCCGCCCTAAGGGCACATGGACTGCCCCCGCCGTCCGCAGCGGCAATTCGGCGCGCTGCTCGGGGGCAACACGACAGGGACTGACGCCCCTTGCAGATTGCCGCCTCAGGCACTAGCTTGGAATGCTAGTGCCTGGAGCCGGCCCTGTGTTCAAAGGTATTAACATCGGCTGTATAATTGCTTGATTTCTAAGTAGCGTTAGGCCATGTCTACACTTACAGTTTTGCAGCGCTGGTAGTTACAGCTGTGTTCGTACAGCTGTGTAGGGCCAGCACTGCAGTGTGGCCACACTGACAGCTACCAGCGCTGCAGTGTGGCCACATTTGCAGCACTTGCAGAGCTGTTGGGAGTGGTGCATTGTGGGCAGCTATCCCAGCATTCAAGTGGCTGCAACGTGCTTTTCAAAAGAGGGGGGTGGGGTGGAATGTGACAGGGAGCGTGGAGGAGACAGACAGAATGGATTTTTGGAGTTGACACTGTTCTCAGCTCCCTGCCTTGCAAGTTCTAAGGACTGGAAGATACACAGTGCCTACCTTCAATCATTTTAAAAGTTCTAACTCCCTTCCCCCACTCCTCTCTCATTCACTAAATGCAAATTATGTACTGCTAAATACCCATCAGACCAGATAAGCAACTGCTCAAGATGGACTTCCCCCTCCCCCTCTGCCGTGTGAGAGTGCTGTTTCTCTCTTCAAGCAAACAGCTGTGAACATTCCAAAGTAATTCCCCTGCCTGCCTCCACTCGCTCAGCAAACAGGAGCTGTGTTTGTTTTTTAAATAAGCAGTTTGGCTGAACTCTGAGCTCTCCCTTTCTTCTGGTTTGTTGTGGACAGGAATTCTGGGATACCTCCTTATACCCCGGAGGTCAATAAAAGTGCTGGTGGGCGTCCACACTTGCTGACCAGCGCTGGATCACCAGCGCTGGAATCCCTACACCCGAGGCTCGACCGGGTGTACAGCCACCGCTGCAACCAAGGAGTTGCAGCGCTGGCCGTGCTTTGCAAGTGTGGCCACATCCTAAGTTGCAGCGCTGTAACCCCCTCACCAGCGCTGCAACTCTCTAGTGTAGCCATGGCCTTAGTTAAAACATTTGGTCACTTCTTGGGAAAGGAATGTGCAAATTAAGTGCTCAGTCCAGAAGCACTTAACAGACAAAAGAGCTTGGAAGTCTCCAATCCACATAAGAAGTCTTCCTGGAGACATACAAGATACCATTTGTAAATTGGCTTCTGCCTGTAAAGACTGACTCATGCATGGACATGTGACTTGCCCAGGTGACTCCAGAACTCCATCTTGGAGCTGGACTTTGCAGAGGACTGAGGAAGGGGGTCTTCACCCACAAGAGAGAGTCTATTTAAACCCTTGAGAGACCTCTCCATTTTGTCTTCAGCTGGCTAAAGAAGGAGCCTCTCCACCCCGACCCCAGGATACTTAAAGGAAACTGAAACAAAGGACAGTAACTACAGAGAGGGTGAATGATTGCTGGACCCAGGCTAAAAGGAGATTAGCCTGTAAAAGGGAGCATTCTGGAACTGGTGAGGATCCTATCTGTATTCAGTTTGATTAGACATAGATTTGCACATTTTATTTTATTTTGCTTGGTGACACTTTGTTCTGTTACTACTTGGAACCACTTGGATCCTACTTTCTTTATTTAATAAAATCACTTTTTACTTATTAATTAACTCAGAGTATGTATTAATACCTGGGGGAGCAAACAGCTGTGCATCTCTCTCTATCAGTGTTGTAGAGGGCGAACAATATATGAGTTTACCCTGCATAAGCTTTATACAGGGTAAAACGGATTTATTTGTGTTTAGACCCCACTGGGAGTTGGGCACCTGGGTGCTAAAGACAAGCACACTTCCGTGAGCTGTTTTCAGGTAAACCTGCAGCTTTGGGGCCGGTAATTCAGACTCTGGGTCTTTGTTGAAGTAGACAAGAGTGTCTGGCTCGGCAAGACAGGGTGCTGGATTCCTGAGCTGGCAAGGAAAACAGGAGCAGAGGTAGTCTTGACACATCGGTTGGTAGCTCCCAAGGGGGTTTCTGTGATCCAACCCGTCACGGAAGCGTAATTTTGCTCAGTGGGGGACAGCTTTTTGCTTAAGTACGCCACAGGATGTCTTTTACCCCCCTTTGCATTAGCACTGCGCCCACTTTAATATTGGAAGCATTTGTACATAGCAAAAAAGGCTTTTTAAAATCTGGGCTGGCCAAGCAGGCTTTTTGGCCAAAGCGCTTTTTGTGCTTTGAAATTCCTTTCTGCAGGCCTTCGTTCATTGCACCCGGTTTGGCTTTTTCTTTTTGGTTAGGTTTGTGATGGGAGCAACAATGTTACTGAATTCCTTTACAAACCTCCTGTAATAGTTGGCCAGACCAATGAACGATTGGATCTCCTTCTAAGTTCTAGGGGAAGGCCAGTTTTTAATGGCCTCCACCTTTAAAGGCTCTGGGCGCAGCTGCCCATTGCCCACCCTGTGCCCTAGGGACGTTACCTTAGCAGCTCCCATTCTGCGCTTAGAAATGTTAACAGTTAGATTGGCCTCCCTGAGCTGGTGCAACACAACCTCTATGTTGTTAAGGTGATCTTGCCACGAATTGTTGAATGTGGCTAGGTTTTTTATATATGTAACCCTTCTGCCCCTCTGAGTTGCTAGTGACAAGGGCTGGGTTCAGTATCCTGGGGTTCCATTTCAATAACACCATGCATAACCGGCTCGAGCCCCCACCCAGTGACCTGGGACTCTTACATACCACACCCCCCTAGGCACCTCTAGGAGGCAATACTTCCCCTCTCGCAAGCACGGAGTCTGAGCGTAGCAAAATCTTTTTAATAAAGGAAGGAAACAATGCGGCATCCCACTGGAGAAACACCACAAACAGGATTATAACACAAACCATAAACAAACAAACAAAAAACCCCACCCCCAGGTAAGTTTGGCAATGTCCTTTTCCCCTTAGGGTCTTAAGTCCAATCACTCCAAAGTCCAACAACCCAAAAGTCTCTGGTCAGTGCCCCCCCAGAATTCCAGAGTTTATCGGCAGAGTTTTACCCCCACCAGCCTGGGTGGAAAGGGGGGGAAGTCCACACAGGGTGTTAAGGGGCACCTTACGTGGGCCTCTCTGTGGAGTTCTGCTGCAGCCTTCACCACGACCAGCTCCACCACTCCAGCTGTGCCGCTCCTCCAGCTCTCCCTGCAAACCGCTTCACTCCACTCACTGTTCCATGGGCTGCTCCAACACACTGCAAACTGCTCTGCTCTGCTCTGCCAGCTGCTTAACAATAGGTCTTCAGGCTCCCCCACTAGTTAGCACAGCACTCCGTGATCTCAATTCAGCTCTTTCAGTGATTTCAGCTCTTAGTAGGGGAGCCCTGGTGCTGGTGCACCATTGGCCCAACATGAATTCAGCTCAGCAGTCTCTAGATAGACTCCTAATAGAATTAAAAATTAGCTCTATTCTTTAACATTGGACAGAGGAAGATGTGCAATTGGTGTTCTAGGCCCTCAAAAGTGGCCTATACCATCAGGTACACACACCAGTCCCCAACATCTCTCCATTTATGGGGTTTTGGAACCCATGTCCCATGTTTAGCAAGTACCACCCAACTGAGGTTGAGTCATTTCTGTCACAAATCAGTCCCATCCCAAGCTGCTGTGGGGTTATGCTAAGTGGGGGGAGGGGGATGCATGCCAATGCAAATTCTTAAAATTCTTTCCACACTTTCTACAATTCACCACCAGATGTCAGGTTAGCGCTCATTCTGACTCTGCTTACATATAGGCCTTTGCAAAAGATTTTAGTCCCCGTAGGACCTCATTTATAAGTCTTATGAAAGTAGCCTCTGAATTTTGCATCCCAAAGGGCAACACTGTGAGCTCATACAGGCCTGATTTGACTATGAAAGCAGATTTTACTTGGGCATCAGCATTCGAGGTATTTGCCAGTACCCTCAGGTCAGGTCCAGGCTGCTTATAAATTTGCCCGCCCCCCCAGTACATCTAACAGATTCTCTATTCTGGGTATGGGGTAAGGGTTAGGCTGAGTGCTTTCTGTAATCCACACAAAATTTTATAGTTTTATCTTTTTTGGCATCATCACAATGGGAGAGGCCCAGGGGCTCATGGATTGGGTAATTATTCCCATTGTCAACATGCTTTTCACCTTTTCCTGGATTTGTTTTCACATCTTTTCTTTGGCCCTGTAAGCTTTACTAGGAGCTGGGCGGGGATCCGCCGTCTGAATGGAGTGTGTCTTTGTCAGTGAGCCCTGGCCTGTTGGAGAATGTTTGCTTGTGGTGTTTTAACAAGATTAGCAGTTCCTTTCTTTGATGGGGGTTAAACCCTTCCCCATCTTAATACTCTCGAGAGCCATTTCCTCCTTGCTTTCAGCAACCATGTCAATTAAAGGGACAGACACTGCCTCTTTCTCAGCAGGACAGATTATATTCACATTTACCTCCCTCACATGGTAAGCCTTCTTTTGTTCACATGCACTGACTGCACACGTCCCCGACCCTGGGGTTTCCTTACATCATAGGTAACCTCATTCATTCTTTCCACTACCTTTATGGGTCTAGTTCAAACATCTTTCATTTTCTTCTTCCAGATAGCATTTAGCACCAACACCATGTTCCCTATTTTAAATGCTCTTTCCTTAGCATCTTTGTTATACCAGGCTTTTTGAGTATTCTGGCTTTTTTTTAGAATTTGCTTAACCAACTTTATTATCTTTTGCAAACTTTCCTTGAACTGAGCCACATATTCAGCCACTGGCTGCGCTGTCTTCTTCACATTACCTTCCCACGAGTTACGAACCGAATTTAGAGGCCCCTGGAACCTGCCTCCCATAGAGCAGTTCAAAGGGAGCAAACCCTGTAGACTCTTGGGGCACACTCCTGTGTGCATATAATAGATACGGTAGCATAACATTCCAGTTATTCTGGCATCTGTTCACATACATTTTTAACATAGACTTTAGGGTTTTATTGAACCTTTTCACTAGACCGTTAGTTTGGGGGGTAGGGAGCAGCTTTTAGGTGCGTTACTCCACATAATTTCCACAACTGCTTGAAAACCACAGACATAGTTAGACCCACGGTCAGACAATATTTCCCTGGGAAAACCCACTCTGCTAAAAATAGAGAACAAGGCCATTGCCACTGTCTTTGCCTTAATATTAGCCAAAGGTACAGCCTCAGGATATCTGGTAGCAAAATTTACCAACACCAGGAAGTATTTCTTCTCATTTTTGGAAGGTTTGGGGAGTGGCCCCACAATATTCACAGCCACTTTGGCAAAAGCCTCCCCAATAATGGGCAGAGGCTGGAGCGGCACCTTGCTAGGCCCCCTTAATCCCTTACGCTTTTGGCACAGTTTGCAGCTCCTGCAATACTCTCTCACTGACCTAAAGAGATGAAGCCAGTAGAAATTTTGCTTTAGCCTGTTACACGTTTTGCCTATACCCACATGTTCTGCAAATGGACCATCATGAGCCAACTTTAACAAAACATTGCCGTAACTCTTAGGTACCACAAGCTGTTTGCGAACTGCTGTTTGGGGAGTCTTCCTTCCCCTAGGAGGCTTCCTATACAACAGTTCATCCTGCATGAAAAACCTGCCTTTCTCTTTACCGTCTGTGACCTGACTCTGAGAGTTCTTTAGTTAAAAGCATTATGGGAAGGTTCCTGAGGTCAGTTACAGTGTAGTAAGATTAATCACTGTTTACACTGGCACTCCAGCACTGCAGCACCAGCGCTGTTCTCTATATTCCTTTCGTCCATGTGGAGTACAAGCAGCGCTGTAGCCAGGGAAATACAGCGCTGTATGTGCCTTGCCAGTGTGGACGGGGAGTAAGTTACAGCTCTGTAAAGCCACCACCAGTGCTGTAACTCTCAAGTGTAGCCAAGCCCTCTGTCTGTTTGCAGTCCCCCTCACTGCCATCAGTCAGGGTATTTGCCACAGACCCACACTCTCTCTGTGACCTGGTCACCACATTAACTCCGCCAGGCACCTGCAGTATGTTATTTTCTACCAAAACATCAGTCGGAATTAAATTCTGAAAAGCAGCCTTTACATTCCCTTTAATGCCATTCCACTTAAGGTGGATTTTAGCCATCAGCAGGTTCACAGAGTATTTAGATAGTGCCACTATTGTTACATACTTCCCTGGCAACATGTTCTTTGGCTTTACCAGATGTCCCTTAACTATAGTCACATTAGAGCCAGTATCTTGTCATCCTATGCATTTAGCACCATTGACCTTTGCCTTCTTAATAAACCCCTCACTTCCTTGCCATGCCTTAGTTCTGACATAACTGGTGAGCTCATCACCTCCTCCCATACTATTGGAGATGATGGGGTTGGCATTAGCCACTGATTTGCTTGCACCTGGACTTAAAATGGCGCTGTTGTGGCTTGGTTCAGCCCAGGTGCTCAGAGTAATGGAGTTGGCATTTACTGTAGCTTTTGGGGTTGCTGGTTTTTGGCTGCCCTTCAGGGTCAGGCAATCTGGTCTCATGTGGTCAAGCATACCACAGTGATAGCATTTAACCTGTTTATTCTTGGGGTGAGAGTTTCTATCCTCTGGGCCCCCATGAGCAACTTTATAGGAGTCAGGGCTAGGTTTACTGTTAAATCCTTACCTCCTCTTGAATTGAGGAGAATGGTGATTAGTTTCCTCCGGGGGTTTATACCCTTCCCGAGCCCTGTTTTGGGTATGGGCATCCGCAATCTCTGCAGCCTGTAGGACTGACTCAGGGTTCCTATCACACACAGCTGCTCTCACATGGCCAGGCACAATATCTAGGACCTGTTCCAAAGTTATTAAATCCATCAGTTTTTCAAAACTCCCATGTGCCTTGGCTTTCACAGCCCATTTTTTAACAAAACCCATCACCTTATGAGCACATTCTACAAAAGCACAATCATTAGACATCTCAAACTTTCTAAATTTAATTCTTTAAGAATCAGGAGTAACCTTGAACTGCCTTAACACAGAATCTTTAAACCGCTCATAGTCCAAGGCTTCTTGTTCCCCCAATTCATTAAATACCTCCCTGGCTTTTCCAGTCAGTCTGGTCAGCAAGACAGGCATTCGCTGATCATCAGAGATCTGCTACAGATTGCAGAGGCGTTCAAAGGTAGACAAAAACTCCTCTATAACCTCGGTATTGTTGTAGATAGGACACATCCTTTCCCAGTTTTTCTCATGGTGCTGGGGAAGTGGAGTACCAGGTGGTGATGACTTTCTTTGCTCTTCCATTACTTGGAGCTGAAGTTTGGCCATCTCCTGTTCCATCCTGTGAATCTTCTGTTGAGCAGCCAGCAGTTTCTGACGCCCCTTACGAGCTTTTTCTTCTCTCTCAGCAGCTTCTTTTTCTAATTCAGCTACTTTTTGCTTTTCCAGCAATTGAAGATTTGCTAGTTTCTGTGCATGCTCCAGTTGCAGTTTATTTGCTGCCTTTTTCATTCTAATTCCTTCCGCAGTTTCTGTAGTATCAGGTAAGGGCTGTGCTTCTGCCTCTTAATTACTGGCCATTAACAGATCTTTCAGTTCTTGATTTGTAGCTTTCTTTCTAAAGCTTACCTGCTCTTCTGAACACAAATCTTCTAGGTTTTTTTTTGTCAAGACTCTCATATGCTCTTTGCTCACCCATTGCAACTGCTCTTTAACCAACCAAACTCTCAATACCAAAATTCAAATTCGGATAGCGTGGGGTTCTGACCCAAAACTTAATTGACCTGGTTCTGTGGATCCTGCCGACTACGCCACAGTGACAGTGCTGCCCGTGGGGCCAACTGAGGTCACTTAATTAGGCTGAACTGCAAACAAAACGGGGCAGACATACCCCAGAAGCTGGTGGTTATTCTTATACTTAGATTTACAAAGCCAGCACAGCACAGCTTCTACAGTGCCTCACTGGTTACTTAGGCCTGGTCTACACTACGATTTTAGGTCAAATTTAGAAGCGTTACCTCCATTTAAGCTTGGACCCGTCCACACGATGAATCCCTTTTTTTTTTTTTTAACTTAAAGGGCTCTTTAAATCGATTTCTTTACTCCACCTCCGACGAGGGGATTAGTGCTGAAATCAGCCTTGCCAAGTCGAATTTGGGATAGTGTGGATGTAATTAGATGGTATTGGCCTCCGGGAGCTATCCCAGAGTGCTCCATTGTGACTGCTCTGGACAGCGCTCTCAACTCAGATGCACTGGCCAGTTAGACAGGAAAAGGCCCACAAACTTTTGAATCTCATTTTCTGTTTAGCCAGCATGGTAAGGTGCAGGTGAGTGCAAATCTCATCAGCAGAGGTGACCATGATGGAGTCCCAGGATTGCAAAAGAGCTCCAGCAGGGACTGAACAGGAGATATGGGATCTGCTCACCATATGGGGAGACGAATCCATGCTAGCTGAACTCCGTTGCAATAAATGAAATGCCAAAACATTAGAAAAAGTCTCAAAGGGCATGAAGGACAGAGGCCATAACAGGGACGCACAGCAGTGCCACGTGAAAATTAAGGGGCTAAGGCAAGCCTACCACAAAACCAGAAAGGCAAACAGAAGGTCTGGGGCAAAGCCGCAGACATGCCGCTTCTATGCTGAGCTGCATGCCATGCTAGGGGGTGCAGTCACCACTACCCCAGTCCTGTGCTTTGACTCCATCAAGGGAGAATCACGCAACAAGGAAGCGGGTTTTGGGGACGAGGAAGATGGTGATGAATAGATTGAAGATAGCTCACAGCAAGGAAGCAGAGAAACCATTTTCCCTAACAGCCAAGATATATTTTTTCACCCTGGACCTGGAGCCAGTACGCCCCGAACCCACCCAAGGTGTGCTCCCAGACCCTGTAGGCGGAGAAGGGACCTCTGGTGAGTGTACCTTTGTAAATATTACACATTGTTTAAAAGCAAGTGTGTTTAATGATTAATCTGCCCTGGCATTCACGGCCAGTACAGCTAATGCAAAAGTCTATTAACGTGTATGGGGATGGAGCGGAAATCCCGGTGTTCCTTAACTCTCTGTGTTAACCTCAGGAGAGTGATATCATTCATGGTCACCTGGTTGAAATAGTGTGCTTTTATTAAGGGGACATTCAGAGGTGCCCGTTTCTGCTTGGATGTTTGGCTGTGGCTGAACAGAAATGTTCTCTGCTGTTAGCCATGTGGTGGGGGGAGGAGTGAAGTGATCATCCCAGAGAATAGCTCGTGTGTGTGGGGGTTATTTGGGTTTGTGTTGCACGCTAACCCGCAAACCGCAGCCCCTCCTTTTAAATTGCAAACCTATTTTAGATGGCCAACCCAAAGGCCACTTGGTATGGGAAATGAGGGCCCTGCTGTTTGAAACCATTCCCACATGTTATGAAGGTTAAAGACGCCAAAAGACTATGGTTTACCATGGTTGCCTGCAAGCCAAATTCTGTTGCCTGGCCCTGCGTGAGTGATCTCTCACACCACACTGGCAGGCCCTCAATATAAGAGGCAATATTCTACCTTGTAACGAAAGCACATGTGCTATGCAATATGAATAGCAAGATTTAATGGGAAAGAGTGAGCCTATTGTTCTCTAAAATGTGTCTTTTTCACTACCTATCTCACTTTTCCCCCACCAGCTGCAAATGTTTTTCCTTCGCAGAGGCTAGCGAAGATTAGAAGGTGAAAAAAATGCACTTGGGATGAGATGTTCTCAGAGCTCCTGCTGTCCTCCTACACTGACAGAGCACAGCAGAATGCGTGGAGGCAGACAATGTCAGAGTGGGAAAGCGCAATATGAATGCAAGGAGAGGTGGTGGGTTGAAGAGAGTAAGTGGCGGGCTGAAGATGATAGGTGGTGTCAGCTTGCTGACAGAAGGCAAGAGTCAATGCTCCGATTGTGGGAGCATCAAATTGATATGCTCCAGCGTATGGTTGAGCTGCAGGAAATGCAGCAGGGGCACAGACCGCCGCTACAGCCCTTGTGTAACCAACTGTGCTCCTCCCCAAGTTCCATAGCCTCTGGCCACCCAGCCACTCCACCCCAGAGGATTGCCCAAGCAACAGAAGGCTGGCCTTCAATAAGTTTTAAAGTTTTTAAGTTTAAGTTTTGAAGTGTGTGGCCTTGTCCTTCCCTCCTCCTTCACACCACCCAGAGCTTCCCTCTGCCCCCACCCCTCCCAGGCTACCTTGGCAGTTATCCCACTATTTATGTGATGAATTAATAAAGATTGCATAAATGTGAAGCAACAATGACTTTATTGCCTCTGCAAGTGGTGATCGAAGGGAGGAGGGAAGGGTGTTTAGCTTACTGGGAAGTAGAGTGAACCAAAGGGGGTGGGGTTCATCAAGGAGAAACAAACAAACTTTCACACCATAGCCTGGCCAGTCATGAAACTGGTTTTCAAAGCTTCTCTGATGCACAGCATGTCCTGCTGTGCTCTTCTAACCACCCTGGTGTCTGGCTGCGCATAATCAGCGGCCAGGCGATTTGCCTCAACCTCCCACCCCACCATAAACCTCTCCCCCTTACTCACAGATATTGTGGAGCGCACAGCAAGCAGTAATAACAATGGGAATATTGGTTTTGCTGAGGTCTATCTGAGTCAGTAAACTGCACCAGTGTGCTTTTAAATGTCCAAAGACACATTCTACCACCATGCTGCACTTTCTCAGCCTATAGGTGAACAGCTCCTAACTACTGTCCAGGCTACCTGTGTATGGCTTCGTGAGCCCATGGCATTAAGGGGTAGGCTGGGTCTCCAAGGATAACTATAGGCATTTCAACATCCCCAACAGTTATTTTCTGGTCTCTGAAGAAAGTCCCTCCCTGCAGCTTTTGAAACAGACCAGAGTTCCTGAAGACGTGAGCGTCATGTACCTTTCCCGGCCATCCCATGTTGATGTTGGTGAAACATCCCTTGTAATCCACCAGTGCTTGCAGCATCATTGAAAAATACCCCTTGCGGTTTATGTACTCGCTGGCTTGGTGCTCCGGTGCCAAGATAGGGATATGGGTTCCATCTATTGCCGCACTACAGTTAGGGAATCCCATTTCAGCAAAGCCATCCACTATTCCCTGCACATTTCCCAGAGTCACTACCATTGATGTCAGCAGCTCTTTGATTGCGTTTGCTACTTGCATCACAGCATCCCCCACAGTAGATTTGCCCACTCCAAATTGATGCCCGACTGACCGGTAGCTGTCTGGTGTTGCAATTTTCCACAGGGCTATCGCCACTCGCTTCTCAACTGTGAGGGCTGTTCTCATCTTGGTATTCTGGTGCTTTAGAGCAGGGGAAAGCAAGTCACAAAGTTCCATGAATATGCCCTTACGCATGCGAAAGTTTCGCAGCCACTGGGAATCGTCCCAGACCTGCAACACTGTGTGGTTCCCACCAGTCTGTGCTAGTTTCCCGGGCCCAGAATCAGCATTTCACAGCATGAACCTGCCCCATTAATACCATGGTGTGCACATTGCTGGGGCCCATACTTTGTGAGAAGTCTGTGTCCATGTCTATGTCCTCATCACTTTCGTCACTGTGCTGCCGTCGCCTCCTCACCTGGTTGCTTTGGCAGGTTCTCGTTCTGCATATACTCCAGGATACTGCGTGAGGTGTTTACAGTGCTCATAATTGCCGTGGTGATCTGAACAGACTCCATGATCTCAGTGCTATGGCGTCTGGGCTGAAAAAAGGTGCAAAACGATTGTCTCCTCTGATGGAGGGAGGGGCGACTGACGACATGGCTTACAGGGAAATACAGTCCACAAAGGGGGTGGCTTTGCATCAAGGAGAAACACAAACAACTGTCAAACACAGAATGGCCCCCTCAAGGATAGAACTCAAAATCCTGGGTTTAGCAGGCCGTTGATTTCACAGAGGGAGAAAGCAAATGAATACAAAACAAATCAGGTCTATTTCTTGTTTTGATCCACTCCATCTATCTTTTACATCTTTAGGGTGGCAGTAGAGAGTGCAGTTTGACTGCTAGCCATCATCATCTCCTGAGCGCTCGGCAGAAGATGCTGTATTATGACTGCTAGCCATCATCATCTCCTGGGTGCTTGGCAGAAAATGGGAATGACCTGGCTGAGTCACTCTCATGTCTGCCTAGGCGCCCCTGACTGACCTCACCAAGGTCAGTTAAAAGAGCACCCAGGAATACAACGATGATAGCTACCAATCACAACGCACCGTCTGCTGCCAAAAGGCAATGAACTGCTGCTGTGTAGCAATGCAGTCCCACGTCTGCCAGCACCCAGGAGACTTACGGTGATGGTCAGCTGTGTGGGCTCCATGCTTGCTGTGGTATGATGTCTGCACAGGTAACCTAGGAAAAAAGGTGCAAAATGATTGTCTGCAGTTGCTTTCATGGAGAGAGGGAGGGAGAGAGGGGCCTGACGACATGTACCCAGAACCACCCGCGAAACTGTTTTTGCCCCATCAGGCATCGGGATCTCAACCCAGAATCCCAATGGGCAGCAGAGACTGCGGGAACTGTGGGGTAGCTACTCACAGCACAAAGCTCTGGAAGTCGATGCTAGCCTCGGTACTGTGGACGCAGTCTGCCGACTTAATGCACTTAGAGCATTTTGTGTGGGGACACACACAATCGACTGTATAAAAACGATTTCTAAAGAACTGACTTCTATAAATTTGACCTAATTTCGTAGTGTAGACATACTCTTAGAAGTTCAAACAACGCAGTTCCCTTAAAGTGCCCAGCCTCAAGGTTCCGTCCAGACACACCTGTCAGATATGATGAAGATTACTGAAAATCTTGTCTCATCATATAAAAGAAAAGGTTCTTCTAATCCCAAAGGATCAGCCACATATCCAGGTCCAAATACACACTATTAGCCAATTCTTATTAACTAAGCTAGAATTTATTAAAGAAGAAAAAAGAGAGAGGGTTGGTTAAAAGTTCCATAGACATACAGACTTAAATTCAATTTTTGAGGTTCAGATACATAGTAGAGATGAGTCTGTAGTTGCCAAAAGTCCTTTTAGAAATAGTCTATAGGTTATAGTCCAATGTCCATATTCAGGGTGACTCCAGTCAGTGACTGAGAATCTCAATCCTTATGGCTTAAGGTTTTCCCTTCTTGAAACCTAAAGCAGATTTGAGATGAAGCAGGATCGTGTCCCAGGGTTCTCATACATTTCCAGCAGCCTTTTGGCCTGAGAAAACAATAAGCTTAACGCCTTCTCCCAAACATCCTGGCAATTAGCATAGGATAATTCATCCATTAAACAGTTCAGATACAGGTTACTGCAACCTTCAAAGAGACACATAGACAATAATACTATTTTACTTAAGTATCTTCCCATATGTTATATATTCCTTTTTTGATCTTCGAATCAAAGCTTTAGTGATAGACAAGACTTGTTTGCTTACATCACAAGGCCTGAGCAAACATCTACCCTTCGACCTTGAACAATGCAGACTTGCATTTTAAAGCTCTATTCATTCACAGATTTTCCTAACAAGTCTCTAAAGTTTGTCCATGAGTTAGGTCAGCCTGTAAGTTAATTAACTCTTTCTGGCTCTGTCATCTTTCAATGAGATATTATATTACACTCATAACATCACACCCCCAATACCTCCTCCAGTGCCACCCAAGTACTCCCAGCAGCACCCTCCAACTACCCCCAGGTAACCCTAGGCTGGGCACCATACTCACGGCAGCCTGGGGCAAGGCAGCAAGGGGTGCATGGGGTAGTTCTGCTGTATGCAGGGAGAGTGACCTGGCTGCAATGGCAGGTCCCTGGTCAGCATGAGAGGTGTGATTAGACTGCTGAGAGGTAGGTGCCCAAGGGGTTGAGAACTGCAGGGAGCACCTCGGGGAGCATCTCAGGGCAGCCAGGCTCTGAAGCCGGGGTCAGCTCCAGGGGTCAGTGGCAGCCTGGCCAGGGCAGAGGCAAGAGCGTGTCAGGAGCTGCCCCAAGCTGTGCTGCCCACCCTGCCTGGGGTGTGCCTGGCAACGCAGAGGCAGCCTGGCTCTGGGAGCAGGGCAGGGAGGGCTGCCGGGCAGCCAGTCAGCACCCAGGTTCCCACAGCACGAAGAGTCAGGAGTGGGCCAGGTGGCTCCCCCCAGCTTCTGGTCCACCGGCTCCTGGTAGGAGGTGATGGTTTTAAACTGTGGGGTGCGCCCCCAAGGGAGGTATGTGCCACAGAAATTGGTGGGGGGCGTGTCATAAACAGATAAGTAGTTAATAGAACAGGAGTACTTCATGTCTCTTTTGCCTGTAAAGGGTTAACAAGTTCAGTGAGCCTGGCTGTCACCTGATCAGAGGACCAATCAGGGGACAGGATACTTTCAAATCTTGAGGGAGGGAAGTTTGTGTGTGCTGTTAGATATTGGTTGTTGTTCTCTCTGGGTTCTGAGAGTGACCAGACGTGCAACCAGGTTTCTCTCCAATCTCCCTGATACAGGTTCTTATAGATTCAAAATAGTAAGTACTAGGTGATAAGGCGAGTTAGGCTTATGTTTGTTTTCTTTATTTGCAAATGTGTATTTGGCTGGAAGGAGTTCAAACTTGTATTTTGCTGAAAGGATTTAATTTGTACTTGTATACTTAGGCTGGGAGGGTATTCCCAGTGTCTATAGCTGAAAGACCCTGTAACATATTCTATCTTAAATCAACAAAGATAATTTTTACTGTTTTTTCTTTCTTTAATTAAAAGCTTTTCTTGTTGAAGAACCTGATAGTTTTTTTATTCTGGTGAGACCCCAGGGGACTTGGTCTGGATTCACCAGGGAATTGGTGGGGAGAAAGGAGGGAAGGGGGAGAGAGAGGTTAATTTTCTCTCTGTGTTAGGATTACTTTCTCTCTCAGGGAGAGTCTGGGAGGGGGATTGAGAAGAAGGGAGGAAGGCTAATTTTCCTCTCTGTTTTGAGATTCAAGGAGTTTGAATCACAGTGATCTTCCAGGGTAACCCAGGGAGGGGAAGCCTGGGAGAGGCAACGGTGAGGGAAAGGGTTTACTTTCCTTGTGTTATGATCCAGAGGGACTGGGTCTTGGGGGTCCCCGGGCAAGGTTTTGGAGGGGACCGGAGTGTACCAGGCACTGGAATTCCTGGTTGGTGGCAGTGCTACAAGTACTAAGCTGGTAATTGAGCTTAGAGGAATTCATGCTGGTACCCCATCTTTTGGACACTAAGGTTCAGAGTGGGGAATTATACCATGACAGGGGGACATGACTCCATGTGCCCTTCTACATTCCACCTCTAAGGGGCGCAAATATTCTTGCTCTCCTTGGGCTCTAAACTGCTTGGTTAGGGTTAGGCTTTGTTCAAACAGCAAATCACAGCACACGGGAGAGCTCCCCAGTCATTCTGGCTTTGTAGCTGTCTTGCCCTCATTTTCATGGAAGGCAGAAACCCTGCCAGGAAGCAGCTGATACTCTCCTTGCTGCTGGGTTGGGCATGGGAATGCCCCCTGACTGCCGCTGCCTTTATTGAGCCCAGCTCCAGGTGTGCTGCTTCTTGTGCCACTCCCCGGAGCTAGCATGTCCCTTATGCCCAAGGCAGCCTTCGTAGGCATGCTCCTCTTCTGCCTGTGCCCCGGGCACCAAACATATAAGCAGCAGAGGCCATGCAGACTCCCTGCGGGCAGGACTACAGAGGGCATTCACCCAAGGACTCTTAGCTGTGTCTTTTCCCATGCAGTCCTGCGGGCCCAGGCGCTTCATGTGCCCACGAGGTGCACGTGCTTGAAGTTCCAAGAGAAGGTTCATCCCAGATTCATGATGGATTTCCAGATCATTGAGAAGGGAGCTCACTGCCATCGCCATGAGATCATGTGAGTAGCGTCTGGCTGCTGTGCCAGCCACAGTCCGAGCTTACCCCCTCCCTGCCCTCCGTGGGCTGTGATTCAGGCTTTTTTGGTTGAGAAAACCTGCCGTAACCATGGACATCCTCTGGCCAGGTGTCTCTGTTACCAGCAGCAGCCTTCCAGCTGCGTTACCCTTCTCTGAGGTCTCTCCCCTTGGCCCAGAGCAAAAGTATCTGGCCATCTTCTTTCCCTGCCTATGTCTCCCCACACCCAGGTACCACAGGGCCCAGCCTCTCTGCTTTCCCAGGGAAGTTTCACCTGGGCCAGTGTGACTCACATCTCCCTGTGGAGCTAGGTTGGGTGGGGGGCCTTCCTCTACCCCACTCCCAGTCACGTATCTGATTGTAGACAGGAAGGTACATAGTCTTTCCTCTGTGCTACAGTCCAGGGAGGAAACCTCTCCTTCTCTCCACTAGCCAAGCTATTCACATTGCCACTTTCCTGGCTTGCTCGGTTCACACCTTGGCTGTTGCAGGAACAGGCACAGAACTTTGTCTGAAAATATGTTCTTGTTTTCCCAGTGTAAATCTGGAGTGACTCTCCAGATCAGAATCAGGCCCATGATACTAGTCTGCCTGATAGCAAGACCTCAGTTCCAGCACAGGCCCCTGGGGCACTGCCAGGGCACCAGGCACTGCAGGGGACCAAATGCACCTGCTTGTCTTCCAGATTAACCGTGAGGCTCCAGAGAGGCCCAAGAGAAACATGTCTTGACTTATGTAAGAAGCAAGGGAAGAATCTGCTGCATTGCTGGAAGAGGTCAGTCCCCTGGCCCCAGTTGGCAACTGCCAGCACCTGCTCCCCAGGCTGGCCCTTCGCTGTGTGCAATGGCAACACTGGCCCAGATTGCGATGCTGGCTGCACAGCTGCCCTGGCCGCAGGGAGGGCAATGGAGTCACTGCAAGCTGCTGCCAGTGTACAGAGAGCAGAGCCTGGCCTGTTTGGCTTGTCCCTCTGGGTCTCAGTGTCTGAGAGGCCCTCTGTCCTGCTCTGAAGGAGCCTCCTTCTCTTACAGAAACCTGAAGAACCCGAGGAAGCAGCACCACTGCATGACGAGGGGGCAGCGACACAGGACCAGGGCAAAGCAGTGAGCACAATGCACAGGCAAGGCCACGCTCTGGGCTCCAGGTGCAGGCCTCCTGGGGCTCCCCCTGCACAGGAACTAGCTGCGGCCATGTGAGATGAAGCAGGGAGAACTCCTCGCCCAGCTTGTGGCCCAGAGTAGGACTTGGATCCACAGTCTGTCAGCCCAGGCTGCTCTCACAGTGAGATAACAAGTGAGTGCGGCCTGGCCAGGCCAGGGTGGGGCTGGGCCAGGATGTGAGAACACACGCCTTGGGTTTGCCACACCCTTCCTCCCCAGTCGAGGCTTATGAGCAGGGTATCCATTATGCAAAGGTATCAGCCAGAACCTAAGGTTGCTAACTTTCTAATTTCACAAAACCGAACACCCTTGCCCGGCCCTTTTCCCTTCCCCTTCCCTGCCCCTTCTTTGAGGCCCTGTCCCCACTCACTCCAGCACCCCTCCCTCCATCGCTCACTTTCCCCCACTCTCACTCACTTTCACTGGGCTCTGGGGAGGGGGTGTGGGCTCTTGGTGGGGCTGGAAATGGGTTTCAGGTGCGGGAGGGGGCTCCAGGCTGGGGGTGTGGGCTCTGGGCTGGGGTGAGAGGTTTGGAGTGTGGGAGCAAGCTCAGGGCTGGGGCAGGGGGTTGGGGTGTGGCAGGGGATGCGGACTCCTGCTAGGGGTGTGGGCTCTGCGGTGGGGCTGGGGATGAAGGTTTTCGGGTGCAGGAGGGGGCTCTGGGCTGGGGTTGAGGGTTTTGGAGTGTGGGAAGGGGCTCAGGGCTTGGGCAAAGGGTTGGGGTGTGGGAAGGCGTACAGGGTTGAGGTCTCTGGGAGGGAGTTTGGGTGCAGGAGTGGGTTCTGACCTGGAGTAGGAGGTTGGGTGGGGGTGCAGGGTCTGGGAGGGAGTTAGGGTGTGGGAGGAGGTTCCAACCTGAGGCAGGGGGTATGGTGTGTGGGCTCTGGCTGGGTGGTGCTCCCTGCCTGCCCTGGCTCGGCGTGCTTCCTGGAAGCAGTTGGCATGTCTGGCCCCTAGGCAGAGGCACAGTCAGGTGGCTCTGCATGGTGCACGCTGCCCGCGCTCACAGGCACCTCCCCTGCAGCTCCCATTGGCCATGGTTCCTGGGGCCAATGGGAGCTGTGAAGCTGACACTTGGGGTGGGGGCAGCACGTGGCGCTTCCCTGATCGCCCATGCACCTAGGGGGCCTCAGGGACATGCTGGCCACTTCCAGAGAGCTGTGTGGAATCAGGGCAGATAGGGAGCCCCCCTTAGCCTTGCTGTGCTACCAACCAGACTTTCAACGGCTTGGTCAGTAGTGCTGACTGGAGCCGCCTAGGTCACTTTTAGACCAGGTGTTCTGCACCATGCCCCCAGTGGCTTACAGGAAGAGTGGAAAGCTCCACCCTCACAGTGGCTTGAAGAAAGCAAAGCCCCTGTCCACACTCTTTCCCAGAGATTGAAAGCTGAGAAAGTTTAGGGCTCTTTCCTTTGGACAGGAACAATCTCAGACTGCCCTTATCTCTGCAGGCACCATATAAGTTAAACTGTAAACCTGCTTCCCCCTTTCAGACTCGCTTTTCCGCCCTCCAGCCCCACCAATGGGACATCTGCAGGATCAATTACTGTTACACCTGACGTAGCACTGCCAAGTTCGAGGCTACGCCATGCCACTGTGCCCAGCCTGTGCTGCTCAGCCCAACCCCACTGCAGTTGTGACACCTTGGGAAGATAGCTGCATTATTTCTTGTTTGTGCTGTTGGCACCATATTGGCCCCAGGATATGACAGAGACAAGATGGGGGAGGTGCTCTCTTTTATTGGGCCAGCTTCTGTGGGTGAGAGAGACAAGCTTTTTGAGCCACACTTAGCTCTTCTCCAAGTGTGGAGAGTGGTGTCCTACAACACTGCGAAACCCTTATGAGTCACAGTCTGTCTTCCCTTGGTGTCCTTCCCCAGGCCTGAGGATAGAGATCTGTGAAGCTTGACAGCTTGTCCCTTCCCCCACCACCAGAGACTGGTCCAATAAACCTTCTCTCTCGGTCAGTACTTATTCTGTGTACCAGCTGTCTCCTCGCTTGCCTAAGCTTGCCTGTGTACCAGCTGTCTCCTCGCTTGCAGCTCCTTCAGCCCTCCACAAGAGGGTTGCGAAGGAACCAGGCAGGAAGGATAAAACAATAGCTCAGGGCCGTACCTCCCTCTCAAATGGACCAGTTCTGCAGAGAAGGGGGTTAGGTCGGGTGGTTTGAAACCTCTGCCAAGGACAACACTGATGAAGCTGCTTGAGTCTCAGTGGGAAACATCCCTGCCAATAGGGGCCCTGCAGCCTCAAGCTGGTGCCAGGGCTGCGCGGCCAGCACTGAGGAGAGATAGCTGTTAATGGTGCCACTGGCAGAAGGGGGCACTGGTCAGCTCGGCTGGGAGCTGACAGACACAGAGTCCGGGGGCAGCAAGGCTGACTCAGAGACTGATGGATGGAGAGCCAGGCGCTGCAGGGGTAACTTGGTGCCCAGAGAGAACAGGGATGGAGGAGAGTGCCCAGCACAGGGAAGGCACTAGATGAATGGGTCTCAGTTGTTTTTAAACCTACCTTGCTAGGCTCTGATCACTGTTTGGGAAATAAATCACACTGGGTTTTGGAGTCTGTCATCACTGCAAACTTCCTGAGCGCAGGTCCCTGGAGGAGCAGGCAGGCAGGCTCCAGTCCTGGCTGGAGCTACTCAGGGTTATGAGTGGTGCTCTGGGAGTTGTCATCCAGGAAGCCAGTGGGTGAGCAATTGAGTGGCAGGAACCTACCCCAAAGAGAAGTGGAGCCATGGCTGGATGAGAGTGTTCAGGGACTGCAGTCCCCCTGCTTGGATCACACCCCCGAGTTTCACACTGGAGAACTTAGCAGACACCGGTTCCATCGCTGGCCCCAGCCAGGGATGGGGATGAATTGGATTGAAATTTCCCCTATTTGCAGGAACTACTCCGCAAACTCACAATGCAAGAGACACTGAGCCACCTTGTGGCCTTGCCGTGCCATTGCACAGCACATGGGCTCCAAGCCCCCTCGCTTGGGAAACTCCTCATTAACGCCGTGATATTAATCACTCAGTGGTGCAACCTCCTCTGGAACTTGGTGGGCAGGGCTGAGAGGGACCAGGGAAGGGCAGCAAGGATGATCAGGGCCTGGAAAAAGCCCCTGTGGAGAGAGATTGAAAGGCTGGGCATGTTACTTTAGAGAGGAGACCAAGGAGAGGGATGTATTAAAAGTATATCAAATAATTGGTGAGACCCAGAAGGAAGGTCAGGGTGTCTGTTCTCCCTGTCTCTTCACATCACAACAAGGGGACATTTAACAGCTCTAAATGGTCAGAAATTCTGAACTAATGGTTCTTCACACCACAGTTAGCCTGTGGGACTCACTGCCACAAGATTTTGTTGCAGCCAAAAACATAGCACGAGTCAAAGCCAGATTGGGCATTTATATGGAGACCAAGCCTAGCCAGAATGAGTGTGACAGGGCACCATCTGCTCCTGTCTTCTTGGCTTCACACGCAGAGAGTGCCCTGTCACACTCATTCTGGCTAGGCTTGGTCTTCTTGGCTTCCTTCTGTAGCTCCCAGTGTCTGGTTTGTTTCCAGTGCTTCACCTCCCCACTTTTTCTATACTTCTGTAGCCAGGCTGTTTCTGGAGACATTAGTTGTAACTACCTCTTCTCCCAAGGGCTGGGAGTGGGAAATTGTCTCTCCACACAGCTGGCTCCCTTTATCTGGCCCAGCTAGCCTTTCCCTTTGGGTGTCCTTCCTGTGCTCTGGGCTGGTGTGGGGTTGGGGTCAGAGGGAAGCCCTGGGCTGGCCTCACTTGGCATGGGGCTGGAGGCAGGGAAGATGGTGCTTTCAGCAGAACAAGGAGCTCCTGGCGTCACTCATTTTTCCTGGCCCCGAATCACCATTGGGGGCAATGGGGCATGGTGTGGGGAGTGGGGGAGTCAGTCCCTGGAGTGAGGGCCAGCCAGGGGCAATGGGGCATGGTATGGCAGGAGTGACCCTGCCCAGCCCAGTGTGAGGGCACTAGTTACAAACCAGCAGTTGCCAGACGCAGTGTCCTGCCCAGCCCTGTGCTACCAGCATGCCCCTGCCCCTCGGGGGCGGTCCCATACCGCGCCACACAGCCCCCCACCTCGACTTCCAGAGCCCTCGCCCAACCCTCCCATAAATGCATGGCACCCTGCACACCAGCACCCCGCCCAGCACCCCCCTGCCCACAGCCCCACCATAACTGCCCAGCACGTCCTACAGAACCCCCACTCCCAAGTGCCCCAACACACACAGTTCTTCCCCACTCCCTCACAGCCCAGAACCCCCCAGACCCTTCAGAGACCCATTCCCCCATGCTCTGCCTCCCGGCCGCACTCACCAGCCTTGCTGGGAAATGACTGCGTCTGCTGGGCTGAGCTGACAGCGCAGCCAGGGCTGGTCCCGGGATGGGGAAATCGCTCTGGCCCCTCTGGAGTGGCGCGATCAGCCAGGGCCTGCACCAGCCGGGCTCCCTCAGGACACACTTGCCTGGAGGGGCCAGGCCAAGCCCCCAGCACTATTCTGCTCCCCCCCCCAACTCTAGCTGCTGAGATTGGCCAGGTTTCTGCACCAGTCCCAGGCAGGTCAGTTCCAGAGAGCTAGGTGGGGACCCACAAAGCAGAGACTGCCTGGAGCCAGAGGTGTACTGGGGTCCGGCCAGGAGGCAGAGAGAAGTGCTTGGCTGACCAGCGGGCAGGCCATGAGGAGCAAGTATTGGGCGGGGAGGAGCCAGTGGGCTGGTGGGCTCTTGGCACAGTGCAAGCAGAGCAGGCCAGGGCCCCTTCTGAGCATGGGCCCGGCTCCATGGCACCACTGGCCCCATTGTAAACCTAGCACTGAGTGTCAGCGCCTGCCTGAGGGGCAGGGCAGCGGGGATCTGCCCCTCAGGGAATGTAGCTGACACGCTGGGTGCATGAACACTCCAGGCGGGTTCGCTGAAGGACTCCCAGGTACTCCAGTGTCACTGCACTGGTCTGGTTGGGAGGGAAACCACGGCAAAGTTTATTCACAAAGAGCAGAGATGAGAGTGATACCAAGCCAGCACAGACGAGCCAGGGCTGGTAACCACCAAACCAAACCCCACCTGCTTTCTGGTGACGAAAACGTCACGAGCCAGTTACACTCTTTGCTTAACCTGTTTTCTTACTCACATCAAGGTATCGACATCTCCAGCCCTGCGGACAAGGGGACCCAACTTTCAAAAGGCTCGCAGTGTGCTGCATCCTGTGGTCCCTCGACGCCAGATGCTTTTTGTTTTCTGCTTGTATTTCCCAAGCCTCGCTGGTCTGTCCCAGAGGCAAGCTGACCTGCAGCTCTTCCACCCCCTGCATGTTCATATGGATATGGGCTTCCATTGCTTTGATTCCATACTGCTCTGCTTCACTGGAGACAGGTTGACAGCCACCTTCCACCCCGACTGGGGGAAGCCTGCGCTTCCCCACATTTGGACACCAACTTTAAAGCGACCGATTGTAATTCCACCCATGGTGTTAATATGTTTCACACGGACATTCATCCCCAGCACGTCACCAGCTTTCATGAAAGCCCTGCCTCGCTCCTCTCCTACCGGACACAATTGGCTGATTCAATTGCTGATTCTTTGGGGTTCAGGCCCTCTGTTCTCTCCCAGGATGGCTGTGTGACGTTCCACTCTATATGTTTTATGGAAATATGCTTATAAGTGTGAATATGCTTTCTGAAACAGGTCTCTTGTAAGGTATCATACCAAAGGTTATAAACTACTGAAATATTTCTCCTATATGTATGCATTGTGACAAAGTTCCTCCTCTACCTTGGTGGGTCCTGCGCTTATTGGCAGATTTGCTCACCTCAGTGATCTTCCCCTCTGGTGGAACCCACAGTCTGGGTCAACTCCTCCTGCGTCTGATCAGGAGTTGGGAGGTTTGGAGGGAACCTGGGCCCACCCTCTACTCCAGGTTCCAGCCCAGGGCCCTGTGGATTGCAGCTGTCTATAGTACCTCCTGTAACAGCTGCATGACAGCCACAACTCCCTGGGCTACTTCCCCATGGCATCCTCCAAACACCTTTGTTATCCTCACCACAGAACCTTCCTCCTGGTGTCTGATAACGCTTGTACTCCTCAGTCCTCCAGCAGCACACCCGCTCACTCTCAGCTCTTTGCACCTCTTGCTCCCAGCTCCTCACACGCACACCACAAACTGCAGTGAGCTCCTTTTTAAACCCAGGTGCCCTGATTAGCCTGCCTTGATTGGCTGCAGGTGTTCTAATCAGTCTGTCTGCCTTAATTGGTTCTAGCAGGTTCCTGATTACTCTAGTGCAGCCCCTGCTCTGGTCACTCAGGGAACAGAAAACTACTCATCCAGTGACCAGTATATTTGCCCTCTACCAGACTCCTGTACCCCACTGGTCTGGGTCTGTCACAGCATATATCATTCTTGTATCTGAAGGTAGAAATATAAAGTATAATGCTGAGGTCCTGTTGTAATTATGCAAAGTGTGGGCCATTAATGGTGGTTTGGAATCTTGATGACTCCCATTAACCAGGACAATTGACTGCAGATGGGTGTGTTTTACCTGTAAGTCTTCCTGGGTACCTGTGGGCCAGCCCAGGAAGAATGGAGACTAGGGGTCTTACAGTGACGTGTGACCTTGTCACATGATACTGGAATCCATCTTAATCCTTGAACTTTTCCATTGATGAGGCGGTGGTGGGGACAAGCACAGACAAAAGATTACCGCCTTGTGCCAAAGCTATAAAAGGGGGTGGAGCAGGCCAAAAGGGGCTGCCAATCATGAGAAAACTCCTGCTTACCACCTGAGATGCCTGCTGGATATAACAAAGACTGTACCGGGGAAAGGATGGAGCCCAGACTAGGAAGGGGTCTAGTCTGTGAGAGAGGCGTATTGGAACATCTTCGAGGGTGAGATATCACCTATATTCAATTTCTTAATGTATTAGGCTTAGATTTGTGTGTTTTGTTTTATTTTGCTTTGTGACTTACTTTGTTCTGTCTGTTATTACTTGAAACCACTTAAATCCTACTTTTTATACTTAATAAAATCACTTGTTTATTAATAAACCCAGAGTAAGCGATTAATTACTTGGGGAGCAAACAGCTGTGCAAATCTCTCTATCAGTGTTATAGAGTGTGGACAATTTACAAATTTACCCTGTACAAGCTTTATACAGAGTAAAAAGGATTTATTTGGAATTTGGATTCCATTGGGAGCTGGGTGTCTGGGTGCTGGAGAGAGGAAACCTGTTGAGCTGTTTTTAGTTAAAGTCTGCAGCTTTGGGAGCGTGGCCCAAACCCTGGATCTGTGCTGTGGCAGGCCAGCATGTCTGGCTCAACAAGGCAGGGTTCTGGAGTCCCAAGCTGGCAGGGAAAATGAGCTCAGAGGTAATTTCAGCACATCAGGTGACAGTCCCAAGGGGAGCTCTGTGACCAAACCCATCACAGGCTGAGCCCTGATCATCAGCCCCCTATCCCTGGAGGTGCTTCTCCCCATGGCGATGCAGGGCAGGGCAGACGTTGGCGCTGTAAGATGGACCCACCCCATTCTGTCCCAGGGCCATGCTAGGGCATGGGAGGAGGGGGGTGGGTGGCTGCAGGGACTCAGGCAACAAGCCATCTCCTGAAAACAGCAGGCTGGTGGGAGTGCTGTGTCCCTTGTTCCCACATGGCCCCACAGGCGCCCCAGTGGGAAGCACTGGGAGATGGCATCTGATGTCCCTCGGCTGGCTCTGTTCCCTGTGGCTTATCAGCAATGCTGCTGTGAGAAAGCCGGCAGTCCAAAGGGCTGGGGGTTAGATCCAGTTGGCTGGGGAGCATGGTCCATGGCCAGCCACACAGCAGAGTAGGGGGCTAGGGCAGACGCTGCAACTCCGCTGGTACGACCATCTAGCACTGAGCAGATGCCGATGGAGGGGCTGGAAAATGTCTGAGAGTGAAGGCTTCACTGTCCTGGAAATACGCTGAGCAGAGTCTGGCTCAGGCCACCGGGGAAGAGCTTGCATGGATCCCACAGGGAGTGGGGCCGGACGGTTGCTAGGGTGTACTGACACATGGCCAGAGCCTGCCAGGATCCCACGGCGAGTGGGCGGGCGGTACCCAGGGTTTTACCAAAGATATTATTTGGTTTTAACTGATTTTCATCTGAATTTTGGACCGCTCAAGTACATGGAAATAATGATTAGGTTAAGAAAATCCAACCCATCCCACTAGCAGATGTCTCTCTGTTAATAGTAAGTTAGTGGCAGTGTGACTGTGAGGCTGCCTGTTAAAGGAAGGCAACAGAGTGAAAGACAGACAGACAGACACACTCACCTGTGCATGTACAGCTGATGTACAGATTACGACATAAACCACAGCAAGAAAGGGCTGTCAGTTCACACTCTGTCTGGGCTCGATTTTATGCTCTTTTTCCATCCCTTCCAACCCTCCTAGGATTAACCCTGATATTTACCCAGAAAACTAGGAAGTGGATTTGTCTGCCCTGATTTCCATCCGTTTGCAGTGTTTGGAACACACACTGATCAAGCTCCAGGAACTGTTCAACTAAATAAAGATGGCAACTGAAGGGCTTTGCCCAGAGGCTGGTCTGGCCCCAGCAGGAGAGTATCCAGGACGGCTCTCTGAATGTCAGTGCTGCAGCCAGCCCCGGAAGCTGGCACTGCACCTGCCAGCCCTGCCCTCCAGCCGGCAGCAGCGTTAGTTGTTGGGGGGTTGCCTGGGCTCCCGGGCACCAGGACCCCACCTGGCAGGGGCTGCCCTGCTCCAGAAAGGTCAGCTCTTCCCGTGGCGCCTGGGCCACAGGGGGAGCATGTCCGAGGCCTGAAGCCAGGCCCCAGGCTAGCAGGTGGGGAGCTGCAGGCTGTTGCCACTCGCCCCAGGCTGCGGGCGAGGTGGGCAGGCGCTCAGAACAGGCCTGTGGCACTGAGGGGCGTGACGAGGAGTGGGGTCTCTGTGGGCCCGAGGATTGGGGCTGTGTCGGAAGTGGTCTCCTCGGCCTCGCTCTCTGCCTCGTCTGGGCTCTCGCTGACGGAGGGGATGATCCTCACCAGCTTCTCTTGGAAGTGTACCTGCTTGCCTGGGGCCAGGGCAGGTGGGGTGGTGGTGGGTGGGGATGGGGTGGGCTCGGCTGGCCAGCCAGCACCCTTGTCCTTGCTGCCCTTCAGGATGCTCTTCATGTGGCCAAGCAGGGAGACATGCTGCTCTCGGTGTCCTCCGGGGAAGGTGAAGGTCTGCTCGGTGTCACCACAGCCCATGGAGGTGGCAGCCGTGGCACAGGGGTCCACATACTGCTCCAGTGGCCCCCGCACCTCCCCGTGCACCAGGCTCTTCTTCCGCTTGCTCAGCAGGAAGTAGGCCAAGCCGGTCAGCACCAGCATGGAGCCTGGGAAAAGGCACCGGAGATGAGACAGGCAAAGAGCTGGGGAGAGGTCACCAGGAAAACCAGGCCATGGCCCCTCCCTTCCATCACAGCTGGGCCACGGCGCCCAGCCTGGCACCCTGTCCCATCAAGCTGGGCCACAGCCCCCAGCCTTGCACCCCTGTCCCATCACAGCTGGGCCATGCCATCCCAGCCTGGCACCCACTGCCATACCCCATTCCCCTGCCCCCCATGCTGTCCGAGGCCCCAGCGCGCTCCTCACCGGGGATGGTGACGTGCCAGACCAGGACAGGATGCAGGAAGCAGGCTACCGAGAGCAGCACGTAACCCAGGAATTTCTGGAAGCTCGCTGGCTGGGTGCTTCGCTTCCAGAAGGCGTGTGCCAGGGAGCCCGGCTGGTAGCTGGGGAGAGAGCGGGGCAGGCGAGGGCTTCGGCAGGGAGAACCGGTCACCACCACCAGGGGCACACGGCTGGCAGGGCTGGGTCTAAATGCCCCTCTGGTGCCCTCTGGCCCCAGAGCTCAAAGCACCAGACCAGGCCTTCACATGGGGCTGGCTAAGGCCTGAGTGGCCCATGGAGTTTAGGGGGCACAGGGCTGAGCATCAAGTATTCTCACCCATTCCCCCATCCTGAGGACACACCCATGGGTGCCCAGGCCTTGAGGCAGAGGAAGTGTGAGTGACACATACAGGCCCTGGGGGCAGCAGCCTGGCCAGCAAGCAGGGTTTGGTGCTGCCAGCAGTGGGCAGGTTCCCCTGGAGGTGAGTCTGCAGCCCCATCTGGTCAGCCCTGTACCACCAGCTGGGTGTAGGTGAGGGACAAGGGGGAGCATGGGGAGCAGGGGGAGGAGTGTGGGCAGGATACGTGGAGGTGAGGGTGGGACATATGGGAGGGTGCATGAGGGGTGCCTGGGCATGGCTCATAAGGGGTGCATAGGTGTGGGATACCCAGAGGGCATGGGCAGGATACACAGAGATGGGGATGTGAGGTGGGTGGAGTCCACAGAGGATGTGGGTGGGGGGTATGGGCAGGGTGCACGAGGATGCAGATGTAGGGTGGGTGGGGTTCACGGGGGGCATGGGCAGGGCACACAGGGTTTAGGCATGGTGTGAGCAGAAGGCATGGACAGGATGCAAGGGGTGTGAAGTGGGTGGAGTATATAGGGACATGGGCAGGGACACAGGGTGTGGGTGTAGGCAGGGCGCATGGGATGTGGGCGTGGGGTGGGCATGGGGCATGGGCAGGGCTCATCAGGTGTGGGGGTGGGCAGGGTGCACAGGTTGTGGATGTGGACGTGGGGATGGGGTGGGGATGGGGCCTGAGCAGGACAAGCAGGGCGTGGGCATTGGCAGGGTGCGCAGGTTGTGGACATGGGGGTGGGAGTGGGGTGGGGCCTGGGCAGGACACGCAGGGTGTGGGCGTGGGCATTGGCAGGATATGCGGGCTGTGGACATGGGTTGGGGGCTGGAGCCTGGGCAGGACATGCTGGGCATGGGCATTGGCAGGGTGCACAGGTTGTGGATATGGGGGTGGGAGTGGAGTGGGGGTGGGGGTTGGGCCTGGGCAGGACACGCAGAGTATGGGCATTGGCAGGGTACGCGGGGTGTGGACGTGGGGGTGGGAGTGGGGTGGGGCCTGGGCAGGACATGCAGGGTGCAGGCATTGGCAGGGTGCACAGGTTGTGGACATGGGGGTGGGGCCTGGGTAGGACACACAGGCAGGGCCGGCGCTACCATTTAGACGACCTAGGCAATGGCCTAGGGAGCCAGAATTTTTGGAGGGCGCTATTTTGCCGGGGGGGGGGGGGGCAGCACGTGGGTCCGGTGGACCTACTGCGGTGATGCCGGCGGACGGTCTGCTGCTGGAAAGGTTCCGGTAGAGCTGCCGCAGTCGTTTCGGCGGACGGTGCGCTGGTCTAAAGGCTCCGGTGGACCTGCCGCAGGCATGATTGCGGTAGGTCCGCCGGAGCCTTTAGACCAGCGGACCGCCCGCCGGCATGACTGCGGCAGCTCCACTGGGGCGTCAGAAACCCTAGCGCTGCTCCTGCACACAGGGCGTGGGCATTGGCAGGGTACGCAGAGTGTGGACGTGGGGGTGGGAGTGGGGTGGGTGTGGGCAGGGAGTACTCACGTGATACACGTGCCCAGGAGCAGGCTGACAAAGAAGGAGACTTCGCAGATGGAAACCGCTGCCCCTGAGAAACTGAAGTGGGGGACCATGAGGGCAGCAGGGCCAGCGTGGGGCTCGAGGGCACTACCTACTGCCGGCCAGTGGGGCTCCAGAGCCCCAGCTCCCCCTGCCCAGCCATTGCACAGGAGAGATCACAGTGCGCTGCGGCCCCTGGCCAGATTCACTGAGACAGGCAGCATTGCGTGGAGCTTGCAGGGCTGAGCTGCCCCATGGCTCACAGGGTCCCAGACTCCTACACTGCGAGGCCAGGAGAGGGCCGCTCGGCCTGACACCTCCCGATGGCAGAGCCACTCCCCGCGGTAACCCCAGTGATACTCACAGCAGGTAGACCGCCAGGCTCTGGAACTGCCCGCACTGCAGGGTCTCCACTCCCACTCCAACCAGCACTGCAGAGAGAAGGCAGCACTGGAGTCATGACAATGCCCCACCCCATCATTGCCCTGCCTGTTCTTCACCTGGCCCGTGGCTGGGTTGGGGTGGGGAGAGAAGGCAGAGTGTCCAGTGCTTAGAGCAGAGGGCTGGAGCCAAGAGGGCTGGGGTCTGTCCTTGGCTTCGCCACAGACCTTTGGCCAATCACTGAACCACTCCATGCCTCAGTTTCCCTAACGAGCTAAAGCTGCTGCTCCCCACACTTTGCATACAGTATTGGGACTCCCTGGGGCTCAATGAGCATTGGAGTCTCCATGGCTCCCTTCACTGGGAACAGCCAGTTCCTCCTGTATAATAGTCCACTCCTCTTCTGTATTGATGGTGCATCCCAGCTTTGTGCCATCATGGCAAAGCACCACCAGCCCTGCAAACACTGTCTTACTGTCAGCTCTTTCCCAGCTGTGTGCATGCCCCCCGCGGTGTAGGGGGTAGGATTGTCACTCTGGCTGGGGCTACCATCCCTTGCCCCCAGTTGTCCAAGAGGTTGCGGAAGGGGGTGTGGATTCCAGCTGGGGGTGTGGGCTCTGGGATGGGGCCAGGGTTGGAGTGCAGGAGGAGGCTCCGGGCTAGGGGGTGGAGCCGAGGAGCTGAGAATATGGGAGAGGGCTCTGGGCTGAGGCAGGAGGTTGGGAGGTGTTAGGGGGTGAGGGCTCCAGCTGGGGGAGTGGGCTCTGGGGTGGAACCGGGGATGAGGGATTTGGGGTACAGGAGGGGTCTCTGGGCTGGGATCGAGGGATTTGGAGGGCGGGAGAAGGATCAGGGCTGGGGCAGGGGGTTGGGGTGTGGTAGGGGGTCAGAGGAGCTGCAAATCCGGTGCTTGGGACGGGGGCAGCGGGCAGAGCCCACTGGCTGCCCCCATGGGTAGGAGCTGGAGTGGGGATACGCCACTGTTTCCAGGAGCCACGCGGAGCCAGGGCAGCCAGGGAGCCTGCCTTAGCCCCGCTGCACAGCCAACCAGACTTTTAACGGTCCAGTCAGCAGTGCTTCCAGGGTCCCTGTTTGAACCATTTCAGTCAAAAACCGGACACCTGGCAACCCTATTGTGAGGGTGCGCCCAGGGGCGGGGCAGGGCCAAGGAAGGCCCTGGCTGCTGTGGGCTGACCATGAGGCTTGTGAGTGAGTTGACCCATCTCGGGACCTTCACATGCCTTGAGCTCCAGGCACCGGCATGCCTAGCACCCGCCACAGGGCCAGGCCTTGAGTGTGGCTTTGGGGCCAGAGCTTGAGTTTGCAGCTGGGCCTGTCTCTGCACTGGGCAAATCTGGGGTGGCGCATCCCAGCATGGGAACAGGCTGCCCCATGGCCTAGCCAGCAGCTCAGTCCCACACACCGTTCAGCCTACAACACTCGAGCAGGGCAGGGGGCAGGCCTAAGTCTTGGCCTCTGCACTTGGCTTTCATCCCCACAGGCGCCCCTTCCAGCTGCCAGCGTCCCATGGTGGCTGCAGCCACTTCTGCCCTCCAGGGTTTGCTACCATACTGTGGGGCAGGGTTTGAGAGACCCAAAGTGCCTCCTGCCCCAGGCCTTTTGGGCTGCATTGGCTTGTGGACAGACCTGGTGCAGGGGGTGGCAGGGCATAGCAACCCTCCCATTCTCCGCCAGGGCAATGCCATGAACACTCACTGCTCCTGCACAAGCAGCCCCCAGCCTGGGCTGCTCCCCAGGGGACTGTCCGTGGGTGGAGGCCAGAGGGCTGGACAAGCTGCACAGGCTGTCAGCCAGCCCTGAGCCTTTGGGGAAGCCTGCGGCTACTAGGGCCCTGGGGCCTTATCAGGGCCAGAGAGACTCAGCCAGGCTGGGCATGCTGGAGGGCACCAGGCTGCCTGGCACTTGGGGATGGGCTGGCACAAGTGTCCTGGTGCTGAACCCGTGTGGGAAAGCTTTGTGGGAAATGGGCTGTAGCCACAGGGCCCCATGCAAATCCATGATCCCATGGCAGGCCCCAGAGGAGTCTTCTGTGTGCATGAGTGTGTGTGTGTGTAACACTGAGTGTGTGTGTGAGACTTGAGTATGTGAGACTGCGTGTGTGAGAGACTGAGTGGGTGTTTGTGACTCTCGTGTGACTATGTGTGTGACCTGTGTATCTGAGACTGTGTCTCTGTGTGTGAGACTGGGTGTATGTGTGACTCTCGTGTATGACTATTTGTATGTGTGAGTATGTATTTGTGAGACTGTATGAGAGGCTGTGTGTGATGCTTGTGTGTGTGTGTGTGTGTGTGTGTGTGTGCACGTGTGAGAGAGAGAAGGGGATAGTACACTAGTGAGATCTCTCTGTGTCACTGTGTTTAAGCGGGAGCAGCTAGCCACAACCACCTAACACACGTTTGCAAATCATTGCAGCAGGCAGTGCCAAGGGTGCTGGTTGTGTGGGGCAGGACCAGTGCTTTCCTTGGTGGTGTGCGTGCGGCGTCTGGCATGATGGGCAGCTGATCCCTGGCTGGTATCTCCAGACATTGCTATAGCACACACTAGCCATTTGCAATAACCTGCCCCGGGTGCAACAGTGCTTGGCTCCTGTCCACACAGCCAGGTTAGCAGCCTCCTTCGCAGCTCAACCAAAGTGGCATCAAATATCTGTCTGGCTCTGATCCCGGCCAGCCATGGCCTTTGGGGACTCACAGACTCCCCAGGGACAAGCCCTTCCCTGAGGCTGCTCTGTCAGCCAGGAGCGGAGGGCGAAGCTGGGTGCTGTAGGCCAGGGGAGGGCTGGCTCATCAGTGCCCTGTGCTGTGGTTGCATGGGAGGCAGAGCAGTTTGTTTGCCTTCCCACGGTGCCTGCCAGGACGTCGTCGCAGAGCTGTGCCAGGCAGCTGCGCGGCTTTGGGCCAACGCCTCTTGCAGGGGGACTGTCCTATTGCTGATGCTGCCTGTGTTCGGCTGCAGCCGCCCGCCTCCCTGGGGCAGGGTGAGCTGGGCATGAAGCAGATGCCCGCTCTGCTGCTGTCTAAGCTGCTGGCATTGCTGATTCAGGAGCCATGTGCGTCCTGGATGACGAAATGATGGCCCCAACCCCAGCATCCACAGAACAGGACTAGTCTGACCATCCGCGTGTCACGGGCCCACTGCCCTGGGCGGAGCCCGCCACTTGGGTTTGACTGATCACAAAGTCTGGAGTACAGTGCTGGCTCCAGCTGGGGAATGTGGATCCTGAAGTTTGGCCCAGGGCCCATCTCTCCCTGATGCACATGGGCACACTCGCAGCATCCGGTCAGGAGCCCCTTCCCTGCCAATCTCCTCAGGCTCTGCCCTGCTGCCCCCTTTCCTTCCCCCTACTCCCCTGGAAGGGTCTTTCCCTCCCTCAGCACACATGGCTAGAGGGGGATAAACATTTTCCACTCATGGGGCAGAGGGTAACCCCAAGACTCATTGACTTTGCTCCCACCAGGTCAACACTGACAGCCACAGAAGATCCCACCCTGAGTCTTTATCCAGCTCCCTGTAGCCTCCTCGCTTTCCTGTCCCTAACCACCTAGCCAGCTTTCTTGGCCTCCTTCCCTGTCATACTGTGCTTGTCCTTATTGGAAGGGCATCCCACTGGCCTCAGCCTCCTGCACCTAGCAAGCCCTGCCCTGGCTACCTTGGGGTGGCAGATCAGTAGCAGCAGGGGAAAGCATGCCAACCATGCTAGCTATGTTAATAGTGGCTGTAGCCATGGTGATAATGCCACTTACTAAACAACAGAAAAGCACAAAGACGGGCAGGCGGCTTAGCAGCTTGGAATGAGCTTTCTCTCTGTGCTACACGGCGCGGCCCCTTGGCCAACACAGCCAGGCGGGGGATTATGCACTAAGGTGGATTAAGGGTCTGAGCGCATTGAGACCCTTCCTTGGCTTGCAACTGGGTCCTGGGAGCTGCACTCCTGGGAAAGCTCCAGCCTGCCTCATAACCCCTGAAGGGAAGGGCAGGATGGGTGTATTCCTGGGATGGTGAATGGGGTTCCTGGGATGGCGAATGGTGCAGGGGGCTTTGATACTCACAAAGGCTGGTGTATGATGTGAAAACAGAAGTGTCTCCCAAGCCTGTGACATAACTCCCTAGGTGTGTAACGCACAACACAACCACACACTGTGGGTCTGAGCTGAGATAATGAGCTTTGCGCTGAGAGCACAGCTAGGTTCCAGATACAAACATGACTAGAACCTAAATCCTCCTGCTCCAAAATCACACACCCCTTCCATTCCCTGTAAAGGAGAATCACTGTCAGCAGTCTAGGGACTAAGACTCACAGGTGTTCAGTTCTGGATTCCTTCCTGAAGAGGGCAGCAGTGCACACAAGACAGTTATACTTCCAAATGGAGGAAAAGGGAAATTGTTAATAACGAATATTAATCAGAAGTTAGGAATTGTAGAAAATTGATATGGGCAGCAAAGGGATACAAGAAGAAACCAGTGGCCAGCACAGTTAAGGATAATAAGAAGGAGTTTTAAAAATACATTAGGAACAAAAAGAACCCTGACATTGGTCCACTGCTAGATGGAAATAGAATTATCAGTAATAATTCAGAAAAAGCAGAAATATTCAATAAATATTTCTCTTCTGTATTTGGGAAAAAAACAGATGAAACTGTCGTATCACATGGTAAGGATAATTCTCTTTCCATTTCACTAGTATCTATGGAGGATGTTTAACAGAATCTACTGAAGCTAGATATTTTAAATCAGCAAATTCAAATAATTTGCATCCAAGAAAAGAGCTGGCTGAGGAGCTTGCTGGACCGTTAATGCTGATTTTCAATAGCACTGGGGAAGTTCCAGAAGAGGTGAAGAAAATTAATGTGCCAATTTTTAAAAGGATAAATGGGATGACCTGGGTAATTCTAGGCCTGTCAGCCTGACATCAATCCCAGGCAAGATAATGGAGTGGCTGATATGGCACTCAATTAATAAAGAATTAAAGGAGGGTAATGTAATTAATGCCTATCAACATGGGTTTATGGAAAATAGATCCTGTCAAACTAACTTGATATCTTTTTTTGATAAAATTACAAGTTTGGTTAATAACGGTAATAGTGTTGACATAATATACATAGACTTCTGAAAGGCATATTTAATAAATATTCTAACTAGCAGACAAAGCTGGAACATCATCCAGTGGCTGGAAGTTAAAGCCAGGCAAATTCAGCCTGGAAATAAGGCATCAGTTTTTAGAGAGGGAGAAAAATTAACCACTGAACAATTGACCACGGGTTGTGGTGGATTCTCCAACACTGGCAATTTTAAAATCAGGATTGGATGTTTTTCTACAAGCTCAGCTCTAGGCATTATTGTGGGGACATTTTCTGGCCTGTGCGACACAGAAGCTCAGACAAGATGATCACTGCCGACAGGAGGAGGTAGTGTGGCTATGCAAAACTGATTTAAATACTGTGAAGTAACTTAGGTCGATTTAATTGTGTGGTGTAGACTTGCTCCTCTCCTGTCACCTCCCCCAGCTCCTGGTCCATTGTACTCCTCCTGCAGACCCACGCTGAGGTCACCTTCCACCTGCAAGAGTTTCCCCCTCAGTAGGGGTCAGTTCTTCAGTCCTTGGGGTTACCATTGTCTTTCCAGATCCTAGGTTCCAGGCAGTCCTTAACGACCCATTCCAAGCACACCCCTCCTGGCTGCTGCTCTGCCCCACAAGCAGCTTTTTAATCCTTCTGCACCCACAGGGTAGCAATCTCTAGCCAAGTCAGTCCCTGCCATGAACCTCACAGCACAGAAATTTCCCGCTGCCTCACCTCGAGGTCCTGTGGGTTCACGTTTGCTCTGCCAAGCTGGGGCTTTACTTGGGATCTCGGGGGTGCCACGCTCATAACATGAGGGCGGGCAGGGAATGAGGCTGGTGTTTCACAGCAAAGCTCTTTCACTGCATAAACCCACAGGCGGGTTATGGCACAGCAGGGCTTTCGGGAGGGTTTCCAGGTGCCCCCCAGGCCCAGATCAGCCCACGTGCTAGTGGAGCCAGAGCTTACCTTGTGAGTGTACCTTTGTGGTTCTACATGGCACCGAGATGGAGGATGACCGTGCCCAAAAAGCCAATGCAGAGGCTCTGTCCGGTGACTGCAGGGGGCCGGATGCTTGGTGGCTTGGGCGGGAGGTGCTGAGCCTGGAAGAGCTATTCCCAGTAGCATCCTGCCCCCTTTTGGGCAGATTGTCCCAGGAGTGTCACTGATCAGTAACTCACCCTCTGGGGCTTGCCTGTGGGGGGATTCATGGAGGCACAGACTGAACTCCTGACCCCACAGCAAAACTCCCAGGGACTGACTCAGTGGGGACAGGAGTAGTCCAGACAGCTAATGTGGCAACATTGACAAAATCTGTCACAAGGAAGAGCAGCCATCCAAATGGTCACAGCCACCAAGACACAGCTGGATGAATGTCCCCCCTACCAAGTGCTGGTTCAGAGGCGTGGGTTCACAGTGACCCCTGCTGGTGGGAGCACAGCGGGGCATGCAGAGCAAATGGGCCCTTTGCTTGAGGATCTTTGGCAATGCCTGGTATCATCTGTGGTTTCTGACCTACGGACTCAGGCACATCTGTTGCACCCATTTCATCTCAGCTCCGAGTCACGAGCTCTGGGTACAGGAGAACCCCCTCCAGACGGCTAACATGCCCACCATAGACCATCACTGTGGGAACTGAAGATACTGGCTTGACTCCAGAGGCGGTCAGGAGTGCCAGTGGCTATTCTGATGCCTTTGTACAATGTGTCAGGTCCTAGGCCAGTTCCTGGGGAGACTGCATTGTAACTGGCATGAGCCAGCCCGCTGATCAGCTGCCCCAGCCGAACTGTCGAGGAGTGAACTCCCATCCTGCTCCTTAGAGATGGTCTCTCCAGCTCGGAGCTCAGGAGCTGCCGTTGGCTCTGTGAATGGGTACAAGACTTCTGTCTCTGTGCTGTCCTCTGGCCCCTTGCATCAATACTGACATGTTCTGGGAATCTGGGCACAAAGTGCAGGTGTTTGCTGCCCTTGGGCTCTGCAGGCCCTGGATGATCATCACTACAAATGCAGGCAGAACTGAGCACGAGGGAATTCGAAGCCAGTCAGCAGGCCATGCTTGAGAGCAGGACTGGTCATCCTCTTCTGGATTCAATCTTTCTTCCAGCAAGTGAATGGTGCAGGATTGCCTCCTGATTCCTGCTCCTATCCAGCCCACACTTGTGAATCAGCAGAACAGTTTGGATGAAGGATCATCAGCCTGTGGTCTGTTTGCTTGGGCTATTTGCTCTCTGTGATTTGAGCCAGGCCCAAGGCACAGGCACAAAATTACGAATTAAACAGTTTAAACAGGAGAATTTGGAACAACTAACAATGCTCCTCCCAATACAGATTTTCAGCAGGCGTCATCTGTGCTAAAATCTGTGAAACTTTTGGGTTTCCCAACCATTCCAACCAATCATGGGGCTGCCTGACCACTGACCAACAACGAACCACACAGCCCCACCAATTATGGGGCTGCCTGACCACTGATCAACCACTAACAACATGGTTTCACCAATCACAGGGCTGCCTGATCAGTGACTATCATGGCTCCACCAATCATAGGGAGCCAGCATGCTCAGAGCTTGGGGGTGGTCGTGGGTATTTTATTTGCCTCTCCAACTGACTCTATTGAGGGCTAATCTATGGAATTGCCCAACACTGCCCAGACTCTATGAGTGAGGCTGATCCATTAGCCTCTTCCTTTGGCAAGTCTCTTCGGATGGCTGAGCTCTGGGGACTCTTTTCCCTGTGGTCTCCATTTCCCAACCTTTTTAGCATTAAAATAAAGGATGCAAAACCACCTGTACCTCATTGGGCAGCGAACACCATACTGAGCTGGCTGCTCCCTCCACCGACAGCCTCAGACACATAGGGAGAAATGAAACATGGAGACCCCTCACTCCTTTCTGGGCCTTTTGGGGAAGGCAGATGATGCTGGGCAGAGCCCAGAGCGGAGAGATGGAAAAGTACAGGGCTCTTTAGCGCAGTCCAAGGCAGTTTCCACATTGATGGGGTGCTGACTTTCACTAACTTCCAGAGGAGCTACAGAAGATAGCGCAATGTAAGCACCATGAGAGAGCGAGATTACACTCCAGGAAGACATCTCAGCTTCATAAGCTATTTATGATTTCAGCTTTTTATGCTCTGTTGGCACATACTGGGGTCGGGCTGTCCCCTGGGTAGGCATCCAATATTATCACTGGAGCATTAGGGGAGTGTGTGAGCTTCCCTCTGTGTGTGCGTGATCGAGGTCCGCATAGCTGCAATCCAGCTCGTCTCCTGCACAGGCTCACCCCGCCGTGCTCCTATGTGCCAGTTTGTAAGAGCCCCAGAGGGGAGAATGTCTGCAGTCCACTTGCCCTGCAGCATTGCCCTTTCTATCGGCCCTGGCTAGCGCAGTTAGCTGTGGGGAGTACATTGCACAGCCAGCAGCCAGTGTTCTACCTACTCCGACAAACTAGCATCTGGAATGAAGCAGGATCTGCCAACAGGACCCACTCGCCAGCTCAGTGAGATTCTGCACAGCTGTATCTCCCAGCCAAAAATTACGGAAGGAATCACCTTCAGCACCCAGGGATAGGTATCATTGTCCCTGCTTTCAAGATGGAGAAACTGAGGCACAGAGTGATTAAGTGAGTTTCTCAAGGCTCCAGCAAATTGATGCCAGTGCCATGAATATACTTTGTTGCTCCTGCTACCATCCTCTGCACTCAACTCTCTGCCCGCCCCCCCCCGCACAGCAATTTTTACCTGCAACAGCTATTCTACACCACTGGGATTTGCAGGGGGAGATTTTCTGCACATTCTGCCGTGGAGAAGCCAGCTCAAACAGTCCCTTTTCAGCTCTCACCTGAGATGTCACCCACAGCCAAACGCAACCTCCTCCAACCAAAATTTGGTCCTTCAGCCTTGACTTTTTGGCAGAGGGAGCCATGTAAACAGGTAGGGGAGTTTATTTGCATTGCAAGGAAAGAGCAAACAGCTCTCTGAATCTGCTTTCCCGACAGCTTAGCAGGAAGGTAGAGGAGCAATGCTGCAGCAGCATCTCCACCAGCGCTGCAGCTCCTCTCTTCATCCCACTTGGGACAGGACAGCTTTTCCCCCTGGCTTTGCTGAGGATTTGGAGACCCCCCTCAGTCCCCTCCACTGAGCATGAGGACCTTCCCTCCATGGATCAAGGTTACTCTGCTGCCGCAGCTCGTACCATGGGGAACTAACTTTCCTTCCAGCAGCAGTCCCTGTGGCCTCCAGGTCCAGGCTTTGGTGAGCCCCATCCAGCAGCCCCACCTGCCAGAGGACACACCGACTGACACTTAGCAATGGGGAGTAACACCACCTCATGCTTTGCTTCCTAGTCCCCAAGGTTCATCATCCCCAATGGGCAGATGGAGGAAGGGAGGGTGGCACAATCAGAGCCAGGAATAGAACCCAGGCGTCCAGATGCCCATGAACTGCCTGTTACTTTGCTCCAGCTGTTGACTCTCCTGAGCATGATGGGCAATGCTGCCTCTTACCTGCTGCCGTGGAGACGCCCAGCAGTCGGCAAGTGTATTCTAGTGCAGTCCAAAAGGCCCTGTGCTTCATAGCTGCAAGAGACGAAAGCCTTTGAGCCGCCGGCTGGAATTCCTTCCCAGCCTACATGCCTCCCTGGTCATCTCCTTCTGCCACCCCACCCGACCTTCCCAAGGCAAAGGCACCGCCTGGGTCAGGTGCTGGCAGTGGAACAAGCTGCCACCACAGGGAACCGGTCGGCGCTGCCCACTCCAGCTCCCCAAGGGGCTGGGAAATGCTGGCCTTCTCCTGGCTGGCTGTTTGTTTCCTGCATTGTTTGGAGGGCTGCGATTAATGATTGCCTGGAGCCGGTGGGACAGGCAGCAGGAGGCACTGGGCCTTTCCTCCTCCTCTGGTGGGGGCAGAGCAATCTGATTAAATGCCACAGAAAGGCCTTAATGCACCGCAGCTCTGGCAGCTCAGATTAACCACTTGGCGGGGGTTGGGGGGAGAGGGTGCATGGGGATTTGGTCTCTGCTCGACGGCAGCCTGCTGCTGGCAGTTCCTCAGGGATTGAGAGCATCCCGCAGACCCAAACTGCACCCGCTTTGTGCTGACAGGCCGCTGGCCGAGGATTTCCCTGGGCACCAAACACTCGGCTGGGAACGCCTGGGGGAGCACCCAGCACCACTCAGGGTGGAGAAGCATGAGCAGGATCAGGGCAGGCACTCAAATCTATTTGGATTGTCTTGGCCCTGCAGAGCCAGCCTGGCCATGGGGCAGGGAAATGGAGTGTGCTGGGTGCGCATGCCAGGCTGGCACTGAGGACAGACACCGTCTCGCTTGGACCTTGAGTCAAATTACTCCAGTCTCACCAAGAGACAAACATGGAGCTGCCAGTTCCTCTCTGGAGCAGAGTCCCCCCACCCCAGCATTTACACCATGCCCTGGGGCCACCTCATCACCTCTGGTGTCTGCACAGGGAGGGCGGACGTCACCCAAGAAGCGGCTCCGTGGCTTGATGTCTCGGGCAAAGCATCCATTCCAGGGGCATTTCACTGCTCTGCTGCCAACTGGCCAAGTGCAAAGACCACCGCTGGAGCAGCATGCTGGGCACATTCCCGCTCCCGTCAGCCAGCCTGTGAGTGGGTTCCCCACCAAGCGCTGCGGGGGAGGAAGCACAGGGCTCACTGGGCACGGACTGTATGAGCTGGGGTCATGCATTGCCACAGCACCTAGAGGCTTCTGCTGAGCTCAGGGCCCCACTGCACCCGGTGCTGCACACACCCTGGGAGAGACAGGCCCTGCCCTGCAGGGCACTGTCTGAAGGGGCACAGAACAGGCTCTGCCAGGCTCGTGTCCTGCTCACTAGCCCACAGGGATCAGGAACGGCCGGCATTTCAAAGGGCAGTTGCTCAAACACTCCACTGTCCCTGGTGCCAGAGCCCAGCTCCCTGCTGGTAGCTGCTGGCACTGTGAGTACTGGGCTGGTTAACTCTCCTGGGGTGGGGCTACATGATGACTGGCCCTGCTGTAATGCACGCACGAGGGAGAGGCTTTGGAAAGTGCCGTGCAAGAGGGGAAGTGGGGGAGCCAAGTTCCATGGGAACTGGGTGCAGGGGAGTGCCAGGCACTGCAGATGCCCTCAGCACAGACGGATGGGGGACCCAGGGCAGACCAGTCACTGCTGTTGGATGCAGGACACCCCATGCTGGTAAGCCCAACAGCAGAGGGGAGCCCCAGCCAGCACATGCTGCATACTGCCTGTGAGGACTGGCATGGATGGCGAGCAGGAGCCATCCTCTTAGTCATGCACCCCAGAGCTGGGCATGCAGATCCCCAAACGGGGGCATGTGTTTGAGACCCTGATTGACCCTCCCCTCCAGCTGGCTTCTTCCACTGTTCCAGGACAGACAGGGCAACAGGGACCACTGAGGCGGCAGAGGAAGCATGAGGCTCCTTGCCCAGGGGGCACTGTGCATTCCCAGGAGTGCAGTGGGCTATGTGGGAGGGGGGCAATCTCTGCATCTCACCTCTTGCTGGCTGGGGAAGTGGTGATTTCAGAGGCCTGGGTTAATCATTGCAGCGGCTGCAGGGTGACTCAGAAGGTGGCTTCCACCATTGCCAAGGTCAACTGCTTATGCTAATCGCGGTATGAGGACCGTGGCCTTACAGCTAATGCAGGTTGTCAGAACGCCCAGGTTCCACTGTGGCTCTGCCACCAACCCCGAGTCATGTCAGGGGAGTCACCTCATGTCGCTGTCCATCAGTGCACCCCACTGTCATGGGTCCCATCACCAAAGGGCAGAAATTGAGGGAGTGGATCACCAGAAGCTGGGAATGGGCGACAGGGAATGGATCACTTGATGATGGCCTGCTCCGTTCATTCCCTCTGGGGCACCTGGCATTGGCTGCTGTCAGAAGACAGGATACTGGGCTAGATGGACCTTTGGTCTGACCCAGTTCCCAGTCTGGCCGTTGATCAGTGTGTGGAGCACCAGGAGTTCCAGGCCTGAACTGTGCTGCAGGGAAGCAGTGCATCCAGACGAGACTTTCCCAGGGGGTTGATTGTCAAAGCTGCTTGGAGACAGAAAAGCTCAGCCTGAGGTGCAGACAGTAATGCTCCATCCTGGGGACCAGGACTGGGAGCATTGCACAGAAGCAGGTATTTTGCAGACTGTCATTTCCCCAGAACCCTGAGGGATCTGGGAAAGGTGATCTGCTCCTGACTCCCCTACATGCCATTAGATAATCTCAGCCAAGCAGTTGCAGGACCAAAGAGCGGCAGCACCACACGGCTCCTGGGAAGCTGGGAGGAAAATTCTTCCCTGAACAGTTTTCCATCAGAAAACACACTGGTAAGTGGAAATCAAAAGTTTTCAAGAAGGTGTCAATTTTGAGAAGTTTTGCAATGGCAAATATTGAACTGGTTTGAAAGCGAAATGGAGTATTTCATCAAGAGTTTTGTTTCATTTCATTTCAACTTTTTCAGTTGTCTGAATCTTTTCTATGACAGTATTTCATTATTGTATTTCAATGAATATCTTCTGCTTTATTATAGTTCATATTTTATATGAATTTATACTGTTTCAAAGCTCCCTTAAGCAAATCATTTTGAGACCATCAAAACATTATAAGAGTTTCAAAGCATCTTGAGTTGGTCGTTTAAATGTTTCTGAAACAATATATTTTGGAATTTCCATTCCACAAAAACAAAACAAAAATTTTGACTTTGTGGGGCCAAACCAAATGTGGCAACGTCAGAATTTACTGCCAGGAAGCAGTTCCATTTTCTGACCAGCTCTCCTGGGAGGTTTTTGCTAAGGAGCCAGACGTCTTGATGCATCCCCACTTGTCTGAGGCTGGATCTGTAGATCTGCCCAGTATTTCAGTATCCCCTTCCTGCTGGAGCCAGGAAATGTCCACCTGATCTCTTGTGCGCCTTGACCCAGCATTGCTAATCAGGCCTCCGAAAACCATGAGATTTAAAAAATAATAAAGTTGAGGTCTTTTTATTTGCTGTCTGGTCTGGGGGTCTCTTTCCAAGCTTTTTTTTGTGACCTCCAATGGCCAGAAACACCCCTTTTAAAAAATGGGAGCTGAGTCTCTTCCATTCACATGCTTCCAAGAGCCGGGACATGATGAAAACCAGCAACTATCACAATACAATCCCATGAACTGGTAACACTGCAGCCCTGTCTAGGCCTGAATTTCCTAGGCTCCCACGTCCTGGGTCTCAGCTCTGCCTAGGACACAGTGCAGCACAGCCAGCCCTGCGGATGTCTCCTAGATCACGATTCCTCAAACCAGCCTGTGGGAAACCTGTGGTGCTCGGCCTCTTCTCAGACCAATACCTTCTGCTGCTGCCCTGGGGCCTGGGCAGCAGCAGGAACAACAGCTGCCCTCTCAGCTGACATCCCAGGGAATGAGCAGGACTCCCGAGCTAAAAGCAGGCATTGCAACAGCTTGAGCTATGGAGACAGGTTCCCTAGCTGGGGCTGTCACAGACTTGCATCCTCTGTGGATTGGGCACAGGGGAACCTGTCACACCCACCCAGCCAGCAAGAGACGACTATTCCATCCAGCCGTGCCCGAAGCTACCCATTGGCCCAGCCCCTCCAGCAACGACAGTGACGAATGGCAGCATGGGGTGCGGGCACTCTGAGCCCCTGTCTTGGGTGAGATGACAGTCTAGCGTAGCTGCCCCCACATGATGCTGTCACCACAGAGCTGGACACTTGCTGCTCCCCTCCTGCATGCCCAGCCCGCAGCAAGATCAGCCCCATGCAGGGTGCCAGCCTCTGGGGGCCACCCTGCACAGTCTGGAGCTGAGGGAAGCACAAAGGCCAGTGCATGATGGAGCTGGGGCTGGGGCTGGGTGCGTGAGCCACTGCTCCAGGGCACAGACCAGGGCACCAGTGGGGGCGCACCAAGGCTCTGCTACATGGCGGCCCAGAGTTGCTGCAGCGTGGCAGTGTAGACCCAATAGGAGAGGTTACTGTAAGTGATCCACCACTCTGATCCAGCGTGACCCCCGGGCTCTGTCAGCTGACCTGCATCTCTTGGGGTGTGGAGTTTTCACCCCCCGAAATGTTGCTTTCCAGTCACCTAGATCTGACCCAGGGAGACCGATGCTGTCATACAGGATAGCATAGTTGCAAGGCTGCTCTTTGCCCAGCAGGTGGCAGCAGGCGCCCATCATTGCTGTGCGGCCTTGGCTGGTCCCTGGTGCAGACTGCCCTCAGCCGGATCAAGGCAGGAGGAAGCTTTCCTGGCAGAGCAGTGACCCCAGCGGGGGCTGGCAGAATTCCAGCTCGTAGAGGAAAATGACTCAATAGGTTTCCAACAGAAAGATGTGCAATTAAAGTGCTTGTGAGGGCCAGCCCATGCAGCTGCCCCTCCACATGCTCCCTGCTCTGGAGGGACATTCCACCGGGCCTGCCGCCTCCGTCACAGAGGGGATCAAGGCGCTGCTCACACAGGACCTTGATTGTCAACCGCCTGCCTGCCCATGGGGCTCACAATCTGCAGCGATGCAAGCAGCGCGGTGCTCAGCGCCAGGACGGTTCACGGCATCACAGTGGGGGAGTTGGGTGGCCTGGTAAAAAGGCTTTGTATTAACTCACCCTCTCAGACCGTTCCCTGCTCAGGACCCAGATGAAAAGGCACGGCAGTGTCCTGCTCCCCTGGGAGGCCATCAGGGTGTGTTTCTCTGGGGCAGGCTGGAGGATGCTAGTCTCCTGGGTGGAAGCTCTTTGGGGCAGTCTGTCGCTCTGTGTGCGTACAGCACCTGGCACAACAGGACCTGATCTGTGCTTGGGGCTTCTACATGCTACTGTCATGACAATCTATGTGGCTTAGATGGGATGGTGCTGCCCATGGGATGCTAAAGAGTGGGAGTGGGGCTTGTTCCTGTTCCTGGGGCTGGGAAGGAATTGTCTAGGGATGATGAAGTGGGGTATGGAACCTGGAGCAGGGAGGATCCAGTGGGTGGCTTCTGCCCAGCTCAGGGAGTGTTATGTGGGACAGGGGTGGGCCTTTCCCATTTTATGTCCCTCTCTGTCAGATAGTTAATCCCATGATAAGCCTGGAATGGCAGGAAATCCCCAGACAAGCCTCCATCCTATTGCTCTCCAGACACAAACAAACAGGCAAGCATCTGGTGGCCTCTTTCCTCTATCCCATCCCACTGGCAATAGCAGCCTTTGGAAAATCTCTGCCATCAAGCCCCCATTCTGAAGACCTCCCCAAAGCACCCAAAGGATTTAGGAGCAAAGCCCACCCAAAGGCAATGGTGCACAGGCTCCTAATCCCCCTAAACATTTTTTGAAGCTCTGACCCACAGCTCCTCACAGCTCCCTCCCGTCACATGGGGGGTAGGAGGGATCCGTGCTCACTCTGCCTCCCGGCAAACTTACGTAGGGTGAGACAACTGAACCCAAAGGAAGAAAAGCCTTCCCCCCCACTTGCTGGCAGCACAGACTGTGCAACTTCTCACTGGCATGGTCCCAGAGTGGGACGGGTGCTTCAGCAGAGAGCCGGCCATGCCCAGAGCCAGAGCCCATCAACCCCTGCATGCCCAGCCTCTTCCACAAGCATTCAACAGCCACCGAATCGTGCTGGGAAGGGCTGCTGGGAGCTAGTGTCATGAACAGCCCCCTGAACAGCAGGGCCTGGTCCCCAGCGGGGCCAGTGGGCTCAACTCTGTGGGCTTTGACTGAGCAAGGCAGAAAGTCTGGGACTGGCCATGTGTCTGCATCAGAACAAGAGCGGAGGGCATCTCTTCATGCTGGCTGTGCCCTGGTCCTTCCTTGTTCTCTTTTCCATGCATGGTTGTGGGAATGGGCTTGTGTTCGCACAGCTGGTGAGGGGCGGCTGCTCTCCGTATACATGGCTGTATCCACACACGAACACAAGGGGATCTGTGTGTGGCCAGGGGGTGGGGGGAATCTGCCACTCTCATTAGGAGCACTTGTCCCATTAGAGCCTGGGCTGTCCGTGCTGGCAGAAGCAGGTAAACCGCGCCCCCGCCGAAGACAGGGAGAGGGCACATGGGGGCTTATGAGTGGCAGCAATATCATCCCACAGCATGCTTCATACTCATCACATTCAGAGCCAGGAGCAACAGCAGCCTTTTTGGCACCCTAGGTGGCAGAAGGTCCTGCCCCCGAAGGAGGTGGAGGAAGGTCCCACCCCAAAATACCGACAATGACCGTGGTGGCCTAACATCCGGCCACGGCAGTCACTGTCCCCTAAATATTAGTGCGGTCGCCTAATGGTTTGTGCAGGCCCTGTTCAGAGCAGTCACAAGCTGGCCACAAAGAGCTACAGAACAGGGTAAATCAGCCACGCCAGTCCGTTCTCATGACCGTCAGCCCAGCTCCAGTCAGACTGGAATTTGAATCCCAGGACCACCAATCTCCCCACAGCATCCACAGGTGTCAACTGAGAGCCACTGCCACTCTGGGCTGCGTCTGAACTGCTGGCCCAGCATTTACTGACTCCTGCTCCCCTTTACCAAATCCTGTGAGTTTCTGAGTGCCCCCGAAAGGAACATTCCTGCTGGGAGGGCAGAGCTCGTGGGACACAGTGCAGGAGCCAAATGCGGGTGTGAAGGGAACGATCAGAACACATCTCACTTGGTGGAGAAATTTGCCTTATGGGTGAAATGAATAGGGACTATTTAAGTCCCTAATCATAGACATGTTTCCCATTCAAAGCATTGCACCAACATTAAGTACATCCTCTCAACACTCAGTCATGTAAATATCTTGGTCTCCATTTTAGATGGGGAAACTGAGGCACACAGCAGCGACATGATCCACCCAACATAACACAGCAAGCCAGTGGCAAAATGGGGCACGGAACTATGAATTCTGCCTCTGAATTTAGACCACTAGACCATGCTGCCTCTCAGCAAGTTTATATTTATCCCCCTGGGTGGATCCATCCCATTGCACATATGTGCTTGGCTGGATGATGCTACAAATCCCTTGCTGAGATCAGTGGGTTGCTCTTGATCTGGAAAGTTACCGACAGCTTTTAGCCAGCATGAATGCACTGTCTAGTATGGCAACATCCCTGTACCAGGAAGAATTTCAGTTACATTTGTGTTTAAGGACTGGTGCTTTGATGGAAAATTCTCTCCAGGCAGAGAGGGCCAGCACTAGGCTCAGGCACTGTTTTAATCCCATCAAAACCCTTACAATAGGGCTCAAATGGGTCTTTATCCTGTACAGGGGGGGACTTGCCCCCTTGGTGAAAGTCTGTAAGGGGAGCTTCCACATGGATGAGGTGCCACGTGCAGGTCCTTTGTTTGCATATTTGATAATGATGGCTGAAGAAGTACCTTTTCTGCTAGACATGGGTGGGTGTGTGTGTAGTATACAAAAGGCCAAGCCCACATCCATCCATCCATCCAGAGCATTGAAGTCTTTGCCCTTTCTTGGCAGGAGCGAATAAGCTGCTGCTGGTAAATCCCAGCCCATGTAGGAACAAATAAAGGGGCCTTCAGAGGTGTCCAAGGCACAAGGGAGATGGTGATTGATTCGCCCGGTGAAGGAGGCATACAGCCAAGAGCCTCCAAGCTGTTTTCTGAAGCCCAATGGGCAGGCCGTAGAATGGTTTAAGAAGATAAACAGCCAGGGAGCTTTACAGGGAGTGACAGAAGAGACCTGGTTTTGGCCTCAGAAATGCACAGGAATTCTTGAGATCTGAGGGATGGAGCTGGGGTTATTTATGGAGATGTTCCAGCTTGGAGGGGTTCATCCTGCAGCTCCATTACACGTGGCATCCACCCCAAAGGGCCATGATGCAAACCAGCAAAGCAAGAGCCATCACTCAGGTCACCACATGGTTTACGGGGGTGGTGGTGGAGGTTGAGCATATAAAGAAGTAGGAGGAGAGGCTGCCCATGGGGAAGGAGCCCATGGACAGTCTGGGTCTCTGATCTCGTCCTGGTGTTACAGCGGTGTCATTCCATTGACTCCAGTGATGTTACTCCTGACAGTGGCAGGGTCATGAGAGCACAGTCAGGCCCTAGTCCCTCCAATGGTCCAGCACAGTACCTCGGGAGGGTTCCGGCGTTTCACTCCATGGACAGTCCGTGCCGTGTCTTTCACGGTGACGCAGGAGCTTGGGTCACAGGTGAAGATGTGTGCAACAGGCACTTCCCGCCCCCATCCCTGCATGGCTGGAACTAGGCAGCGTTGCAAGGGGGAGAGGTTAGAGGCCTGCAGGAGAGGAAGCAGCTAGGGGTCCTGGAGGCAGACTCATTTGATCTTCAGGCTCAGTTTAGATGTCTCTGGTGCTTCTGTGTGCTCCCTGCAGCCTCTCTGGCTGGGAACCTGGGCTCTGGAGATCCAGAGAAGAGGCTTTCCTTGCTAGGCATCTGGCATTGCCTTGCTTGGGCTGACTTGGAGAAGGCAAGAGGAGAGGGGCACTTTGGCATCTCCTCGCAGCAGGAGGTGCTCCTGCGCTGGGAAAGGCTCTCAGTTCACATGCCTGTTCCTCACTGCTCCATTCCCTTGGTGAAGCAATGGCTCCTCCCGGCATAGTTGGATGCAGCACAGGAGACGGTAAGGCCTGAGTTTCCTGTCTAAGTTACCCCCCGACCAGTTTTTCTTCTCTGAATTCCTTTTCTCTCGTGGTGCTGTCAGGAGGGACTTGGAGACACAAACATTTGGCAGCAGAATTCACAGAGCTGCCAGCACCTGGCTCGGGCCCCACACAGCATTGACAGATGTGTTAGCCACAGTGCTTGCCCTTCCAATTAAATTTCACCAGATCACAATAATGCCTCCCCATGGGTCCTCCCAGCCGCTGCTCCTCTTCCTTCCTGGCCTGTGTTGTTTAGTGCTAGAGGACGCTCCTCCTCCTGCATGTAATCAACACTTCTCACACCCACTGCAGTTCTTAGCAAGCTACAGATGAACTGCTTGGGATCGAGGAAGGCTCAATTAACCTGAAATCTTAGGCATGCCTTCTAAGCACAGGCGTGTGGCGGTGGTGTGGGGTCTTCAGCAAACAGCCATCTGCTCCATGGAAAATGCATCCTGACCTCAGGATTTTCTAGAGTCTCACTGCATGGGCCTGCTTTATTTATCTAACTGTGCTGGTGTAACTTTTGGATGGGCTGGAGCAGTGGTTTTCAAACTGCAGGTTGCGACTGAGTACTGGGTCATGGAATGTAAGGCACTGGGTTGCAGCAGCTCTGGTCAGAACCACTGACCGGACAGTGAAAAGTCCAGTTGGCGGTGCTGCCTAGCTAAGGCAAGCTAGTTCCTACCTGTTCCGACACCATGCTTTCCCCCTGGAAGTGGCCAGCAGCAGACCTGGCTCCTAGGTGGGTAGGCCAGGGAGCTCCACGTGCAGCCCTCGTCCTGAGCATTGGCTTCCCAGCCAATAGGAGCTAAGGGTGTGTACCTGCAGGCGAGAGTCATGCAGAGCCGCTAGTGTACCCCTGCCTAGGAGCCGGACCTGCTGCTGGCTGCTTCTGGGGCACAGCATGGTCCGCAGTGCCAGGACAGGCAAGATGCCTGCCTTAGCACCCCAGCTGCGCCGCTGACTGGGAACCACCCAAGGTAAGCCTGTGCCCTAGTCCCCTGCCCAGCCCTGAGCCCCTCCAACCCATAGCCCCTTCCTACACCCCAAACCCTTCATCTCCGGCCCCACCCCAGAGCCTGTACCCCCAGCCCAGAGTTCTGACTCACTCCTGCACCCTAAACCTTTGCCCCAGCCCAGAGCCCCCTCCCACATCCTGATTCTTGGCTCTACCTCGCAGCCCTCACGCCTGCACCCCTACCCTCTTCCCCACCCCTGAACCTCTCCCATACCCCAACCCCCTCAATCCCAGCTCCATTGGCTCATGGGCATCAACAATTTTCCTCAACTGGGTCACCAGAAAAAAAGGTTGAAAGCCACTGGGCTACAGTTCACTGCATTGCCTTTCTCCAGAGTCCAAAAAAACCCAACTCCTCCCCTAGAGAAGCAGCCGGAGACCCAGAATTCAGTCTCTAAGGATTTTCAGCAAGGATTGCTCAGGGTCAACCTCCCCACGTCCAAAAGTAACAAAAGAAATGAATTTAAGTAAAATCTTATGATAAAGAAGCAAACAACTGTAATGTAATTTTTACAAAGTAACATGGTTATTGTATAGTCCACAGACATTATTTTCACAGTTATATATAAACATAAACAAAGAAAACAAATTAAAATCTGAACAGGTCAGTGCCCACAGAAACACAGTGAGAAGAAACAGAGTTCCCAAAAGCTTAGGTTGAGTTCTCCTAAGTCTCAGTGAGAGTCTTTGATCACCAAATCTACACAGTCTGCTGAGTCAAAAACATCATCTTCCCTCCACTTGCTTGTAGGACTCTTCAGCTGAAATCCATGCAGACTCTTCCTCTGCTGAAATCCCTGCTAGCCACTCAGCTAACTGATTAACCAACCACTTAGTTAAGTATATAGATTTAAAGAAAACTTGCTGCAAGATGCTTCAGAGTTAGGGAAACCAGCCTGCTTTCTGCTCCCCAGGGCTCAGCTTCCCCCAGTCCACAAGGGGCATATGGCCTTGTGCAAAGCAGCTGCCCTGACTATTTGTCCTCCTGGAGCCTGACCCCCCCCAACAGGGAACCTATTGGAGCTGACCCCAAACTACCACACCCAATTCCAGAAATTTATGGATGTGGAGTGCTAAATCTGCCTATCAACACTGACCCGGACACAACTCACTCCTACCTGCCACAATGGGTCTCTTAAAGAGATATCTCCCTATTAGGCACATAGGTTCAGAGGTGAAAGTAAGCTGGTACACGTATGGAGGACCGGTAAGAAAAGGAGACTGACTGAGGGAGGGAAAGAGAAGCCTGCTCCCTGCATAATAGTTTAAACTCAGCTGTTCCCTGGTGGTTCAGCCCCCAGGGCTAGGTTTCTGGCCTCCTTGTTAATTTCACTCACAGTAGCTGGGGGGAGGGGGTCGAGGGGAGGGTGTGTTTGACCATGGCAGGGGCAGTCCCTGTCTGCCTCCCGGGGATGAGGGGAACTTTCCTACTAATATACACAACAAATACAAGCATTTGGCTGCACAGCTTAAATCCTGAGCTAATAAAAGCAGGTGGAAGGGGAAAACTCACTGTCACATTGGTTTCTTGTCTCCTCCCTCCCCCTGCCAGGCTGCAGACAAGGCTCTGAATTCCTCCCCATTCACCCCAGCAGGGGTTTTCCTCTAGGCTCTAGCTTGCAGTAGGGAGACAGGCTGAGATGCCGCCTGCTGCTGCTGCCTGCATAAGAACAGTTTAAACTCAGCTGTTCCCTGTGCAGTTCAGTGCCCAGAGTTAGGAGCCGTTTCTGGCATCCTTGTTAATTTCACTCCCAGTTGTTGTTGGGTGTGTGTGACCATGGCAGGGGCAGTTCTTTTCAGCCCTAGGGATGAGGGGGTTTCCTAAACACAATCAAAATCAGGAACCATTTCCAAGTTCAAATCTATCCCATTCCCTCCCCAGCAGAGGATCACGGTTGCAATGTCTAAACTGCTTGCAGATCCTCTTTGAAATGTTACTATTTAAAAAAAACAAACACAAAAAACATGGAGGAAAGATGTTTAGGGTTTATTTTGGGCAAAGCAATTTTGCTAAAGCAACTAAAGATTTACAGGGAAAGCAAATATCCCCCATAGACAAAACCACAAAGGGATTGGAAAGGGAAAACTGAATATTCAGCAAAAGTATTGTGCCTCCTTTGAAAGAAATAGTAGTTTTCATTCCAATCCACCCTCTTTCTATATTTATTTAAACACCTGAAATGTCCTTAGGACAGCGGGTGCAATTTAGGATCTCTTTTTGTTTTGTCCTGCCTACAGAGTGCAGAGGCTGAAATTGATAAAACTTTCTTTAAATATCTTGTATTATTTCATGAAGGCTATTCCAGTTGTCCTTAATTCACCCCTGATTTTTCCTTCCTCTCCTCCTCCCCCCCACCTAGCTCCCTCGCTGGCTGGCTGTGGTTTTTGCCTTGGTTACTTACTCCTTGGCAGACCCAGCCCAGCAGCACCTGCTGGCTCTCTGGCAGGCAGCAGCCCACAGGTGCTAGTTGCTGGGGTCGCTGCTGGTCAGTGGCAGGCTGCAGCTGCATTGTTTGTGACACATACATACTGTATGTATGTGCCTGTATGAATGTGTGTCACAAACAATGCAGCTGCAGCCTGCCACCAACTGCCCCGACCCCAGCAACCAGCCCCTACTATTGTATTTTAGTAGTATTGGAGATCCCTTCATCCAGGGGGCAGAAAAGAACTGCCCCTGCCATGGTCACACACAGCTTCCTCCCCCACCCTCAACAACTGGGAGTGAAATTAACAAAGATGCCAGAAACCTCTCTTAACCCTGGCAGCTGAGCCATCAGGAAACAACTGAGTTTAAACTGTTCTTATGCAGGAGGCAGTCTCCCTGCTGCAAGCTATAGGGAAGCCTCTGCAGCAGCTGCTGAGTGCCAGGCAGGGAGAAAGCACAGAGCCTTGTGTCGGCAGCCTGGCTGGAGGAGGAGGGAAGATAGAGAAAAATGTGACAGTGAGTTTTCACTTTTTCAGGCTTATTCCATTAGTAAAATTTTATTACAGACAGTACTGGTAGTAATAGTAGCTTTATTTTCTCTATCTATGTCATTCAATGGGAGAGATCCATGAAGTACGTAGGAGAGGTGGGTGGGTTGCTTGCGATTGGACCATATGGGTAAGAAATGTAAATTACTTTCACCCCTGCCCAAACCCCAGGGCTCCCAGCCACCTCTGCAGCTGGTAGCTCCAGGGTTAATTTAAAGGGCCTGGCTCCTAGCTTCAGCCGAATCCCTGAGCCCTTTAAATCCTGATTTAAAAGCCCCAGGATTTAAAGGCCTTACCTCTTCCAATAGAGACCATGCCTCTTCCAGTTGAGGCCCCTCCCCTTCTGCAGGACTCTGGAGTACCGGTAAATCCTTTAAGTTACTTTCACCACTGCATAGGTTACACTGTCAAAATTGATATTTAGTACAAGAGGTTATTTTAGGTTTAATAATCTGAAGAAGCAGCTTTGAGAATATTCAGAAGCTGTCCAAAGATTGGAGGGAAAAAAGTCACCCAAGAGACAGAAGAAGTGCTAGAGCTGGGCTGTGAAGTTTGTGCCAAGATTTAATCTTTACTGGCGTCTGACTGATGGCGTGGCCAATTACAGAGCTGGGCTTGAGATGAAGTCCAGATCCAGATGTAAACCCTTGCATAAGTGGGAGGTATTTGGATGTGGGACTTGGTTCAGGCTCATCCAACTGGAACAACCTTCAAATGCAGCTTTGCTCTGAAAAGGGACTGTGTGAAAACTGTGTGGGATTCAGGGTTACTGTCCCTCTCTGGCTTCCTGACCTCAGGCCTGATTTCCCACTGCCCTGCACCTCATGTAGTTATATATAGCAGTGCAGTGTGCACACAAGAGGCTGCTGTGCTGCTCTGGTAGCAATCTACACCAACTAGTGACTAAATACTGTGCAGACCAGTGAAGAATCGTGCCCTGTGTCCACTCAGGTTACAGGCAAACAGATATATTTTTCGAACTGCCACACCTGCAAGCTCAGCCTGGGATCTGAGAGTCAAGCAGGAGCAGTGGGTCTCAAACTGTTTTACTGGCAACCCCTTTCACACAGCAGGCCTCTGCGTGCTATCCCTCTGTGATGGGTTTGGGATTCACCACCGCAGCACCTCCTGTTGTTACTTCTGGGAACTAGCTCAGTTCATGTGGCGTGCCCTCTGCTGGTGGCATCCCATCCATTTCTGCTCTCTGCTGGCATTTGGACCCACGTTGCTCCCCGCTTGGCAGCATCTCCTTCAGGCCACTGCCCTCCAGCAGTGCCCCTTAGTCCATCCTCACCCACTTCCGGGGGGGGGGGGATTAACAGCAGTCTTCATTTGCACCCCAGCCACAGTGGTCAACCATACCCCAACGTCTAACCCCTTGTGTCAGGGGTCTGGTGCAGTCCTCTATCGCCATGTCCAATGGCTGGGTGTTCATACAAGTGGGAAAGGGGGGACCCAGGCCCGCCCTCTACACTGGGTCCCAGCCCAGGGACCCTTTGGCAGCAGCCTTCCTGCCCTCCTCCTCTCCCCTTGTCCATTTCTCTCCCTGGGCGGTTTCCCCTTCAGCCCCTTGGCACCTGGCAGGCCCTCCTGGTCAGGGCCTGCAGCCTAGCAGGTAACAGGCTGGAGTTCTCCTATGCACCCCCGAGTCAAGCCAGCCCTGCATGCTGGCCCCCTCACACAGGAGGCAGACCTGCCCCCTCCAAAGACCTAGGAAAGACTACCTATTCCTTGCCTAGGCAGCCTTTATATAGGGCCTAGCCTAGCCCTGATTGGCTGGCTCTAATCTTGGCCCTGATTGGCTCTCAGTATGCCCTTCTCTGATTGGCTGCTGGCCTGTGCAGCCACCCTGGCCTATTCTAGTCCCCTCTTGCATGGAGGTGGGGTAGCCAACCCAGCGTACTCCCTAATACATTAAACATACTTATTAATATATTTAACTCTATTATAAATGCTGGAGACAAGCGGGGTTTGGGGTAGAGGTTGACAGCTCACAACTCCCCCATGTAATAACCTCGCAACCCTTTGAGGGGTCCCAACCCCCAGTTTGAGAACCCCTGAACTGGAGGCAGCAGTAGCAATGACAAATGTTCTGTTAATTAAAGGACAGTCCTAGGGAAGAACTGCCATGCTGCATACACGATCTGGAGCAGGAGGAGGTGTGTGGGATTGACACAACAATCCTGGCCTATCGAAACTCAGAAGCCACTAAAGAGATTTGAAAAAAAGTTGCTTTAAAACTATTGGTGGGCTGAGCCCTCTTGTAGCATCCCTCGCCTAGGGCAAAGGAATTGGTTTCCCAGAAAAAGTCAGTTTCTATTTTTAAATGAAAGTACTGACAACGCTTTAACTACATCAGGCTTGGTTTTGCTCTCCCTTCTACTGGTGTAAATCAGGAGCAGCCCCATTCACACCAATGGAGCTTTACTAGTGTAAAATGAGTATGAGGGAAGTAAGAATCAAGCCCATTGTTTCTCAATGCAATGCTTTAACGCAGGCCTCTAACTGTACAAGTCCCACCTGAGCCCTGCCAGCACGTCACAAGTGTACAGCACATAAGCAGGAGACATCTGGGAGTTCTTTTACATGTGACCCCCCCCATGTCACCTCCCATGCTGCATCTCTTAGAGATTTGTCTTCCTTTGTTCACTCGAGGTGCACTGTGGCTAGCCGAGGTCTGCCTTCCCCACCTTAGCCCTTCTCTTTCCTATCTCTCACCTCTTTCCTTCTGTCTAATGAGAGCCTGGCTGAGCTGGGCAGGACTGTATATTTTGAAACACTGCGGTGAGCCCGTGAATAGAAAGGCAACTAACAGAGTGTTTACTTAAGAGAGGGCTGTAGGGCTGACCATCACCATGTGGAAGTAGAACATGCAGGAGAGAGAGAGGGCAGGAGGGATGTTGCCCAGCCTGAAAAGCTGACAACCCTCATGCTCCCAGAAGGGGTGAGCTCAGACTTGGGAGATGGCGTCTCAGGATTATTGGTTGTTTTCAAAGATCTGTACCTCAAGTGACATTAAGAGTAAAGTTACTGTGGTTAAGAAATTCCTTTGCTAACCTTGTGTTCTTTGCTTTCCTGACACTTTGTCCCTGAAGGGGTTAAACTAAAAGCCCAGAGAGACCACAGCTTAGGTGGAGCTCTGGGGAAGTGTGTGCCGGCAACTAGAGGGTTTGGAGGTCTCAGCCACTGAAGTCGGGATCTAAGATGTCTGAGAGGCAGTGCCCCACAGTCCAAGGAAGGCTCTCAGACAAGAAGTCGGAGCCAGGGTGTGTACCCTGTAGACCCAAAGCTAGACTAGCCTCAGTCCAGATGCAGCTGGCTTGGAAGCATGTGGGACCCAATGACTGGGTCCACACCCAACAGACTGGTGACCATACAGTAGGGCGTGAGGCCAGGTTCTAACACTTGCTGCCTGAGCAAAGTGAGGCTTGACAGTCAACACAGCAGCATTTCTCTGCGTGTCTGTCTGTAACATGATAACTTGCACAAACTCCATCCGATAAGTTCCACAATTTCAGGGAACATGCTGGGATTGGTGGGAAGAGCCCTATGGATTCTGGAGACCATCAGAAAACCAGCACCCTGGAAAAGCCTGATTTCCACACCCTGCCCATTTGGTACTGCAAGTGAAGGAGCATTATGACATCCAAGGTAATACAGCCAGTCACCATGCCCTCCCTCCAGTTAATTTGCATACTGCAATCCCATTGGTTGAAATGAGTCAGCAAATGAAACAGCAGGTCAGGTCTGCTGTGTTGACACAGTTGCAGGGTTTCAGGACTGGGGGCTTGTCTACATCACAAAGTTGCAGCGCTGGTGAGGGGGTTACAGCGCTGCAACTTAGGAGGTGTACACATCTGCAGGGCACCACCAGCGCTGCAACTCCCTGTTTGCAGCGCTGGCCGTACTCCCGTTTTGTCTCGGGTGTAGAGGATCCAGCGCTGGTGATCCAGCGCTGGTAATCAAGTATAGACACTTACCAGCGCTTTTCTTGACCTCCGTGGAATAAGCAGGTATCCCAGCATACCTGAGGAAGCCTCTGGTAATCAAGCTGGTCTCCTTCCCCGGCTTGCTCTCGCGTTCCCCGAACCCCGAGCAAGCAGGTCTCCTTCCCTGAGGTTTGCTGGGTGGTTCCGGAAACGCGAGAGCAAACCGCGGCGAAGCTGGTCTCCTTCCCCGGTTTGCTCTCGCGTTCCCCGAACAAGCAGGTCTCCTTCCCTACAGTTTGCAGGGTGGTTCGGGGAACGCGAGAGCAAACCGCGGCGAAGCTGGTCTCCTTTCCCGGTTTGCTCTCTTGTTCCCCGAACCCCCGAGCAAGCAGGTCTCCTTCCCTGCGGTTTGCAGGGTGGTTCGGGGAACGCGAGAGCAAACCGCGGCGAAGCTGGTCTCCTTTCCCGGTTTGCTCTCTTGTTCCCCGAACCCCCGAGCAAGCAGGTCTCCTTCCCTGCGGTTTGCAGGGTGGTTCCGGGAACGCGAGAGCAAACCGCGGCGAAGCTGGTCTCCTTTCCCGGTTTGCTCTCTTGTTCCCCGAACCCCCGAGCAAGCAGGTCTCCTTCCCTGCGGTTTGCAGGGTGGTTCCGGGAACGCGAGAGCAAACCGCGGCGAAGCTGGTCTCCTTTCCCGGTTTGCTCTCGCGTTCCCCGAACCCCCCTTGAAGCCGCCCAACAGCGCTGCAGTGTGGCCACATCTAACACCACTTGCAGCGCTGGTTGCTGTAAGTGTGGCCACTCTGCAGCGCTGGCCCTATACAGCTGTACTAATACAGCTGTAACAACCAGCGCTGCAAAATTGTAGATGTAGACATACCCTCAGATAGCAGGGGCTGGTACAGATCAGGAGCTGTACTGGCTGGGTAAGAATGAGGCTGGATATTCGCACTGTGACTCCCTCCACACTAGCCCTGGCTCAGGCAGCATCATTTACCTTTGCCCAGTCACAACAGTTTACGTTCATCTGAACCACCCTGTTTGGTGCTGCAGCCAAATGGGGAGAGATGACCATGGCAGGAACAGGCTAATTTCCACTAAAATCTGGTGATTGGTGGATTTACATAAAGTCCTAATCCTGCTGGGGAGCTTCTGGGTGCTGAGGAGGGGCAATGGGGGAGGAACACAGGGTTAGGAGAATGTGTTGATTTGGATGAAATTTTCACTGGAAACCTGGCAGGCAGGCAGCATGCCAGCCAGCCAACCAACCAAGCAGGAGACCCTGGCGGGTGCAGTGAGCTCAGGCTACAGGAACAATGACATAGGAAACCCTTAGTAAATAATGATTGACATGACCTTGCAAATCACAGCAAGCTAACCTTGGTTTCAGTACCTCTTTGAATTACTTTCCATTCCTCACATTAGTACTAGCTCAAGGCTTCCAGGCAAAACAGTAGCAGACTGGTTCAGTAGAGCTGGCCACAGACTTTGTGCAGGTATCACTTATACAATAAAAGGGGCAAGGCAGAAGAGGACCAGCCCACTGACTTCAGCCGAGTTACTCCTGATTTATACCTGTGTTGGTGAGAGAATGAGACCCATGTATCACTTACAGAGTTCTGAACTCTCAGAGTGTACCTATGCAGTGATCAATCATTCATAATAGCTGTTGCTGCAAACTACATTCAAATTATAAACGTTATTTTTGGTGTGATTGAATCATAGAATATCAGGGTTGGAAGCGACCTGAGGGGGTCATTGAGTCCAACCCCCTGCTCAAAGCAGGACCAATCCCCAGACTGAGTAGAAGGACCTGATCCTGAAAGTCACCCACCCAACAGACTCCTTCACCATAGGATATCAGGGTTGGAAGGGATCTCATGAGGTCATCTAGTCCAACCTCCTGCTCAAAGCAGGACCAATCCCCAAACAGATTTTTTCCCCAGCTCCCTAAATGGCCCCCTCAAGGATTAAACTCGCAACCCTAGGTTTAGCAGGCCAATGCTCAAACCACTGAGCTATTCCTCCCCCTAAAAGAACACACCTGCAAAATCAGGATGGAAGGTAACTTTACAGGGTAATAAAAAGATTTAAAACATAGAGGATTCCCCTCTGGGCTCAGCTTCAGAGTTACAAAAACAGGAATAAAACTACCTCTGTAGCATAGGAAAATTCACAAGCCAAAACAAAAGATAACCTGACACATTTCCTTGCCCTACTTATAATTTCTGTGGTTTTCGATGGCACATTCCAGGTGTATTTTCAGGAGATGCTGTACCTGCTTGGTTTCTTCCTCTGTCTGGAAAGGGAACAACAACAAATCCTTCCCTCCCCCAGATTTGAAAATTGCTTTGTATCTCCATTGGTAGTAGAACCAGGCCTCTAGGTCACCAGTGACCCCATCACATCTTTCCTCTCCACGTGAAGGGACAGCTCAGTGGTTGAAGCATTGGCCTGCTAAACCCAGGATTGTGAATTCAATCCTTGAGGGGGCCATTTAGGGATCTGGGGCAAAAATCTGTCTGGGGATTGGTCCTGCTTTGAGCAGGAGGTTGGACTAGATGAACTCCTGAGATCCCTTCCAACCCTGGTATTCTATAATCCTATGGTGAAGGAGTCTGTTGGGTGGGTGACTTTCAGGATCAGGTCCTTCTACTCAGCCCAGGTCAGAAGTAAGTGAAAGTTGCTGCCAGTTAGGTGGCTTAAGTAACATAAGCTGGTGGTGCTATTCCTTGATCTGGTTCTAGCTGGGCAGAGACCAACAATTCCACTTAGCAAAGACATTCTAGGCTTTGATCTGATGTGGATTGAAAATGACACCTTTCCAAAGCTTTTGCAAAATGGAATTTTGTTGGACTGCCCATTTATGGAATGAAATGGTCAGGTTTTCGATTTGAATTGACTAGAGAGTCCAGCTGGCACCTTGGAAAGCCTTCCATCCAAAATGGCCTTAAAATCGATATGTCTCTGCAAAAGGTTTCAGTTTCAGCAAATGGCATTCCCCAGCAGATACACGCCTCACTGAAACTGTTCCATCCAGCTCCACTGCCAGAGCAATTTGTCCCTCTGATTAGCAGTCTCAGCAGACAAACCAAGGATTTAACGAGCTTAAAGATTGAACTACTGTCCCCTTCCACCTTAAAGATGCCCGGTCAGTGCTCAGGAAGCATAGGCCTCTGCCCAATGGTGTTGCTCTCCTATGGAGAGTAAATGCCATTCTCCAGCATTGCCAGCTGAAGCAGCACTGAATTCACACACAGAGGTCATGTCCTCAGTAGATTTCACATGGCAGCTGCTCTAGGTGATTTATGTGTGTGTTTAACTCCCAGACTGATCATGTCAGCCTCCTGCATACCATGAAGGACAATGAGGCGGAGGAGCAGTGAGTGGTACAGGCTTCTTACCTGTCATGGCTGGGCCACTCTGCATAAATACCCAGGAGTTGCAGGCCACCCATTAACAGAGTGTCTCCATGCCTCCCTCTCCAGGAAAGCCCTCCCTGAGAAAGGTAAATCAATTCAGCGCCCGCTGGTGGTAACGACTGAAGCTCTAACTGAGATGAGGTCAGAACCAGAGATCACTTCCCCAGGGCTGATGCGCAGTTCCTGACTCTGCCCTCTTTGCCTGCTCCTCCCGCCTTGTTCCCTGAGGGGAAGGAGTCAGCAGCAAACATGGGGTTATCTGCCTGCTTGCATTACAATGGTGAGATGGTTCAAATGGCCAGGAATTTTGGGTGCCCAAACTGAGACACCTGAAAGGAGAACGCTGGTACAGAAGCACTGAGCATCCGCCCTCTGGCAATCCCTTTTGGGTGTGTCCAGGGTCCCCCCACGCCCACCGCTCACCATGGAAATGGTTTGCTGCCCTGAGCCTGTCCTGTGATTTCAAAGAAGCAGGCTGGAGGAGGTGAATTATGTGCAGTGGGGCAGGGCTCAAGATCTCCCCTGAGCTTGGAGGGTTTGAGTCTCCAAACTGGGATTCTGGCAAGGCCAATTTTGATCTTGACAATGGCCTCTGCCTGGCATGTTCCCTCCCCCCTACCTCCCCAGGCCTCTACCCTCCACTATGTCCCCACCCAAAACAGCCTCTGCCTGGCACATTCCCTCGCCTCATCAAAACGGCTTCTTCCTAGCAAGTCCCCTCGCCTCGCCTCCCCACCAAAAACAGCCTCTGTCTAGCACGTCCCCTCCCACCCACCTCCCCAAAACAGCCTCTGCCTGGGGTGGATGCCTCCCCTCCCCCTCCCCAAAACGGCCTTTGCCTATCCCCTCTCCCCCACCTCTCCCAAAACGGCCAAGGAAGGGCGTGAGGATATAATACTGTAGTACTGCTGGCTGTTTATGCAGTTTGGAGCTCTTCGGCCTTCACTGATTGTTTTAATAGAAATCACCAAGGCTTTGCTTTGCCCTCAGTGGGAAGGACTTTGCCATACACCCTGAGGTTCCCTACAAGATACTGAATATATCAGTTTTAATTCTGTGGACCCTGATTCTCGGCCAAAAACCCTGTTACACCCAGCTTATTAATTTGTATCAGTTGGCAATCAACACAATTATTATTAGCCATGACAAAGGCTCAGGCTACAATTTTGACAGTATGCCAGCTAGTACCGGGGTTCTCTCAGGATCACATCACTCCCCTTTTCCCTCTCCTGCCCCCTACTCACAGTATGTTGTCTGAAGCCAGTGAAGTCCCAGAGCCCAGGGGTGCATTCAGGTGGGTACATCTCCCACTCTGGGGGAGAGCGATACCACTGCCTCTGTCACTGGTTGCCAGCACCTGGCCATTGCTGTCACCTCGGTGTTGCAGTTGCTGCAGTGCCGTATCCAGAGGTTCCTCCATCTAGTTTAAGGACTTCAGCTCTTAGTTATTTCATGGGATTGTGGGGAACCCCAGCGGTGCCACCTCCTCTGTATTGTTTCACCAGAACATGGTCCCACACCAGATCTAAGGCTCAGCCCCCCAACCAGCTTATTGGTGTTTTCAGCTCTTTGAACTCTGGAGGGAGAGGACCAAAGAACTTTTGGAACTCTTTAACCAGAGTCCATACTACTATGTAGGAATATCTATCTCACCCATGTGGCTTTTAGCCTACAAAAGTTTATATCCAAATAAATTTGTTAACCTCTAAGGTACCACAAGGACTTCTCATTGTTTTATCTCACCCCCATTGACTTGGATTTGGCATCATTACCCCCATCTTAGCAAGTGAGGTTAAATTAGGTGGACCCCCCCACAATTAGGACATATTGAATACAGTTCTGCTGCCCTTTACTCATACAGTAGAGATAACAACATTGCATTACCCCTGCATGCAAGATTATAGTGAATTTTAACTCAAAACATCTGAAATTGATCCTTTTGGCCAAGCAGGATGGTCTCCTGATCATTTAGGCAAAGTAAATGTGTCTGTGCAAATTTGGTCTTCTCCTGAATGCTTTTCCTCCCAGTTCATCAACAGATGGCAGAGGTGGTCTCATTCAGACCACTGCTCACAACTGTGCACATTGAAGTTTGTCTTTTCCACGTGAAGTTACCACACACACTTTGGCAGAGGAGTGGAGGAGAGTTAAAAAGTCAAAAGATTGGCTAAAAAAAACATTAGCTGAGATTTTGGGGCCATTCTCATGATGGGAGGGAGGGAGAGTGTCTGAGTCATGATTATTGTTCTTTTGAGGTTGGCAGTACTAATGAGGCAGGGAAGTTTGGGGAGGACATGTCATGTTCTTTGTAGGTAATACAGTGGTTGACCCCCTGCTTTAAGTGCAATGTTCAACTCAACTTTAACTATGGAACCAACAGGGCTGCCCAGAGGAGGGGGCTATTGGGGCAATTTGCCCCGGGCCCCAGAGGGGCCCCTATGAGAATATAGTATTCTATAGTATTGGAACTTTTTCTGTATGGAAGGGGCCCCCAAAATTGCTTTGCCCGAGGCCCCCTGAATCCTCTCCGTGGCCCTGGGAACCAAAGCTGGAACATCCATAGCACGCAGTCCAGGAGACCATACAGCTCTCTTAGCCAGCATTCTTCTAGGGAGAGAGTAGAATTCTTCTGTTCTTTGATTTAGAGCTCATTAGCTAAATCAGACCTAGAGGACTCACTGAACACAAGGAGGGCAGCCCCTGGTGCTCTGCTGGGCTGAAAGCTGGGGACAAAGAGAATACAAACATCTTGGAGGCAGTTCCCACTGCAAAACTCCTGCGTAGATGAAAAGCCAAAGCTGATAGGACTGAGCCAGAGATTGATGAAGGAGAAAACTAATTTCCCCCTGTGGTGGGGCTAGCAGTCCAGGAAACTCAGCCCTCTGGGACAGGTGTATATCTCTGCATGTTAACTGAAAACCTCACTCAGCGGAGACCTCCCTAAATCCAGGATCTCCCTATTAAGTATTCAGCTGGATTGTTTTAATGAGATATGCTGTTGTGCTGCAGACAGTGTCCATGGTTAGGCTTTTGAAGTGGCTGAAGGCACGGCCTGTGCTGCATTTGTAATCTCCCCACTGCTGGTTCTGCTCTCGCTGACCCCAATGCAGATCAGAGCGAGCACCCCTCAGGCCACAGCTACCTGAGTGTAAAGCTGATAGGAGGCCAGAATCAGGCCCCATGACATTTCCCAGTGGAGCAATAATTACACATGACGTGCAGTGGTTCAAGATTTCCATTGTCTCTTTGATTCTTCTCTGGGCTTATGGTCTGTGTGAAGAACAGAATTTGAGAGCAGTAGGACTTGTCTTTTCCTCTTATAATGCTGTCACTTAAAGTGAAAAGGGGGGTCTTGCGTTTGAGGGGTAAACTACAGCCTTGAGCATTAGGAGAGTTGGATTCTATCCCTGCTGCTGTCACAGGCTTGCTGTGGTATCTCAGGCAAGTCAGTTAACCTCTTTCTGTCTTGGTTTTCCCCATCTGCAAAATGGGACAATAATACCTACTTCAAAGGGGTGAGAGGCAGCTTTAATACAATCACAAAAGAGCTCAGAGCGCTTCAAACTCCAGGAGCAGCCTAAGAGCCTCGTAGTGCGAGCACTGATCTATTGCAGTCTCTTTGATACATGCACTTAGTGAGAATACAGTGCATTGGAAAGTAAATGCCGGTGTATCGGGCCCAGGTGGGAGAGGGAGCATGCTGGCAAACGCTATTTGAAGCACTCATGTTGCCCTTGGTCTGAGCGAAGGAGGTTGAGGGTTAAGTTCTCGGCCCACAGCAGGGGTCAGCGGTAATGCCCTGCTTTCCCAAAAGGAGCTCTGTGAGCGCAGAGGGAGCAGGGGCTGTTAGAACCAACACGTGCTGTGCAGATCTGAAAACAGGGTTCTGCTCTGAGAGGGGCTGCAGCATCCTACAAGGAATGTGGCCTTCCAAAAAGTGAGAACGTGCTGATTGCTTCAAATATGAATCTTTTAACCTGAGCAAACCAGCCTGCAGCAAGCACTTGGAGACCGGGGGTGCTGGGTGGATGGCCCTAGGCACCAGGCATTGGAGGGAGATCAGTCAGGATGGATAGAAAGGATTTTTTGTAATTGTCTTTATGGGAGTCCAAGCCCTTTTCTCACTGAATTTTAGGGGAGGGCCTAGCAACATGAGAAATGCTCTTCCTCCTAAACAAGGAAGCAGGTGCCTGGGTTGGCCTCGTGTGCTCAGAGTCAGTCCCTGTGAGGGAGGAAAGATGGGGCATTGAACTGGTGCGAAAGCATTGTTGGTGGGAAAGCACGCAGATCTCTAACAAAGCAGCAGGAGACTGGGGGTGAGCGTATTGTGCAATTAAGTCCTCCCTTTCTGCAGGGCTCCTGCCATCACTCGGCATCTGGTGCTGCACACCTACAGCCTGTCAGCAAGGCCAGTCTGGGTTTAGGGCCTGGGGTCTAGGGTTACCAACTTTCTAATCACACAAAACTGAACACCTTCACCCCCCCTTTCTGCAAGGCCCCACCCATGCCCCAACCATTGTCTAAGGCCCCGCCTCCCGTTCCTCTCTCTTCCCCTGGCTCACTTACTTTCACTGTGCTGGGCAGAGGGTTGGAGTGCTGGAGGGGATCAGGGCTCTGGGCTGGGGCTGCAGGCTCTGAGGTGGGGCCGGGGATGAGGGGTTTGGCGTGTGGGAGGGGACTCTGGGCTGGGGCAGAGGCTGAGGTCCGAGATTGTGTGTGTGAGAGCCAGGACTGGCGCTAGGGGTTTGAGCGCCCTAGGCGCACGGCAATTTCGCCGCCCCGCGCGCTGGTCCCGTGGCTCTGGTGGAGCTGCCACAGTGGTGCCTGCAAAGGGTCTGGTGCTCTGCGGCTCCAGGGGAGCTGCCGCAGTCATGCCTGTGGGCGGTCCACCGGAGCTGCGCGAGGAGCCGACCGTCCGCAGGCACGACTGCGGCAGCTCCACTGGAGCCGCCTGCCGCCCCCTCCAGCAAAACGGTGCCCAACAATTATTCTGGCGCCCTAGGCGATTGCCTAGGCTGCCTAAATGGTAGTGCCGGCCCTGGTGAGAGCTCCAGTTGGGGGTGGGGCTGGGGATGAGGGGTTTGGGGTGCAGGAGAGGACTCTGGGCTGGAGCAGGGGGTTGAGGTTCAGGGTCCCAGTGGTGCTTACCGTGGCTCCAAGGAAGCGGCCCCCAGGTCCCTGTGGCCTCTAGGTGCATGGGTGGCCAGGGAGGCTCTGGGCATTGCCTTCGTGCCTGCAGGCATCGTCCCCTGAAGTTCCCATTAGATGTGGTTCCTGGCCAATGGGAGCTGCAGAGCCAGTACTTGGGGCGGGGGCAGCGCGTTGAGCCTCCCAGTATCTGGCCACCCAGTGCCATGGGGCTGCAGGGACCTGGTGCCTGCTTCCAGGAGCCGCGTGGAGCCAGGGCAGGTAGGGAGCCTGCCTCAGCCCCAAGCCCCCACTGTGCCGCTGACTGGACTTTTAACAGTCGAAAACCAGATGCCTGGTAACCTTACTGGGGGCCCTGTATGGAGAACTCACCTGTGATGGGGTATTCACCCCACACCAGCCTGGAAAGAGCTAATGAGGCTGAGATGGGGGCCAATTAACTTGATAGGCCACAGCTGAGGGGACTGAGGCTGGCTAAGCAACCCCTGACTGGGGACAGAGCCCAGCCGAGGAGGAACAGGTGGGGCTATGATAAAACCAGGAAGTTGGCAGCAGAAGGGGCTGCAGTGTGGGCGATGTCAATCCCTCTCTGGCCATAGGGAGGGAGAGGACAAAACCAGGATGAGAGGAGCAGCCCTGGGGTCATGGCCATGAGGGAAGGGTGCTCCCAGAAGAGTGGGGAGAAAAAGCTTCTTAGAGGCGAACAGGTGCAACCTGGGGAAACAGGAGCAAGGTTGGGTCTGTGCAGGCCTTGGCTGCTGGTGTAGGGTTCTTGGGCTGGAACATGGAGTAGCAGGTGGGCCTGTGTGCCCCTACCAGCCTTTGGGGAAGTGGCATAGACCTGCAGTGGCAGGGCCGGCTTTAGGGCAATTCAGCCGACTCCCCAGAATCAGGCCCCACGCCCCTAAGAGGGCCCCGCAACGTCCCGAAGGAGCTGCCGCCGAAGTCCTGCCACTGCTGCCGCAGAGGATGGTCCCTCTGCCAAAATGCCGCCGAAGACACTGGCAACCGATTGAGCTGCTGCTGAAGTCCCGGCACTGTCAGCGGCAGCAACTCAATTGTTGCCGCTGTCTTCGGCAGCATTTCGGCGGAGGGTCCTTCCTCCACGGCAGCAATTGAGCTGCTGCCGAAGACAACGGTGGGACTTCGGCAGCAGCTCCTTCGAATTGTCCCCCGCGGTGCCTAAAGCTGGCCCTGCACAGTGGAGCAGGAGATTGCCTGGGACAGTCGTCCTGTGGGACTTTGGTACCCTGGAAGGGGATGGCTATGATGACCTGGCCGGAGGGCCAAGCCATGGATAGAGAGAGCACCCTGACTTGTAGGGAGAGAGAGGGGCAGGGCGTGTGAATGAGCAGCAGAAGGGGGCGTTGGACTCGCAAAGAGCTAATCCCCAGAGTGGCCAGGAGGTGGCGCCCTGGCAGTAAATGAACCACACAACGCAGCCTCATAAAAGTCAGCTCCTCCCAGGGAGAGAGGGTGCCTGTTTAGAGTTCTAGAACCGCTGCAGGGGCTCAGTAGGCAACTGGCACCAGGGCAGCATTCAGGTGGCAGTGTGAGGTAAAGGCCCAAGGGAAGCCGTACATTTCATGGTGTGGTCTAACACTGGCTGTGTGGGAATACGTGGAGAGGATGCAGCGGGGTTGTGGCAGCAGGGGAGGGCTGTGCAAAGAGCACACACCAGGGGTTGAGGAGGATGTCTGGCAAAGGGGTGGGGGGTAAGTGGGGAGCAGGGGCCAGGCATCACCATATGGGAGGGAGGTGCTGAAGGTCAGGGAGCAAGAGGGAAGGCTATGCTGCGGGAGAATGTGTGTGTGCAAGGTCAGGGGAAGTTTTGAGCAAGAAGGAGGCAGGTTATTAGGGACCATTGCTCAGGGAGGGGGTTCAGGAGGGAGCAGCGCTGGGACCTCATCCAGGCCAGACCCCTGCCCTGATGGGCATGCTCCCTTCCCCCAGGTGAGCAGCCGGGGGCGCGAGGTGAAATCCACACTGCAGGGCCTTCCTGGCTGAGTAGATTCTAAAGAACAATTCAAATCCAAACCGTAAGGTGTTAGCCTAAACTGTCCTGGTGGTTATAGAACACACTGCACAGTGCATCCAGACAGAGATGCTAGACCAGGGGTGGGCAAACTTTTTGGCCTGAGGGCCACATCTGGGTGGGGAAATTGCATGCAGGGCCATCATGGTGTGGGAGGGGGTGCAATATGCAGGAGGGTTCTCAGAGCAGGGGACTGAGGTGCAGGGAGTGGGTGCAGAGTGTGGGACGAGGCTCAAAACAGGGGGTTGGGGTGCAGGAGGGTGCGGCAGGGAGCTCAGGGCAGGGAGTTGGCGTGCAGGAGGGATGTGGCAGGGAGCTCAGAGCAGGGGGTTGGGGTGTGGCGTGTAGGAGGGGTGCAGGATGCGGGCTCTGGCCCAGCACTGCTTACCTGCAGCGGCTCCAGGGTGGCAGTGGTGCACTGCAGGATAAGGCAGGATCCCTGCCTGCCCTGGCCCTGTGCCGCTCCCAGAAGTGGCTGGCACCAAGTCCCTGCGGCCACTGGGAGAGGAGGGGCAGAGGGCACTGCATGATGCCCTTGCCTGTGGCTACCTCACCCGAAACTCCCATTGCCCACCTCTGCGCTAGACACACCATCCACTAGCCCAAGCATCATGGAATAACCCCAGCACGGGGTGATGCTAGATGATTCTGCCCTCAGAACATTTATTGTCCCATCAGACGCCATCATGACTCTTTCTGCACCTAGCAGTGATATCAAAGCTGGGTAAGCTCTGTGGCCTCTGATTTCACAGATGGGGAAACTGAGGCATAGAGAGGGGAAGGGATTTTTTTACTGTTACATAATGACAGGGGGTTCCACAAGATCCTTCAATTACCTTAAATGCAAACTAGCTAGAAGTAGTCCAAAAGTTCAGCTATTTAGGTTTTACAGTGACCACCAACCTCTCACTGGATGAAGAATTAAATGTTTGCATTGGAAAGGCTCCCACCGCATTTAGCAGACTAACTAACAGAGCATGGAACAACTCAAAGCTTACCATCAAGACCAAAATGCTAGTGTACCAAGCTTGCATCCTCAGCACTCTCACGTCTGGTGGGGAAACATGGACAATTTATGCTCCTCAGGAGAACAGGTTAAACAGTTTCCACCTATGTTGTTTACGCTGCATACTCAACACCAAGATAAAGTCACCAATGCAGAGATTCTTCAGAGGGAAAATTTACCAAGTGTGACAGCTCTGCTCAAGCAAAGATGACTGCGCTAGCTGGGTCATCTGAGTAGGCTGGAAGATGGATGCATACCCAAGGACATACTATACGGGGAGCTATCAGAGGGAACAAGAACAACAGGACATCCTCAGCTTCGCTATAAAGACACATGCAAGCAAGATATGAAGGAATTTGGAATTGATCCTGACCAATGGGAAATCTTGGCAAGTGATTGTAACAAGTGGCACCATCGTGTCCATCAGGGTATCAAAGTCCATGACAGAGGCTGGCTCCTACAGCTTGAAGAGAAAAGAGCCCGTAGGAAGCAAGCAGCGCCCAACCAAGAGACATATGTAAGGGGAGGCCCCCTATTAAAACTCAGTGGGGGTGTTTTGGTTGACCAGCTTCCAGTACAAAAAGAAAGGGGAGGGGTCGATGGGAAATCAGGACCCTGTGACTGACAGTCCCCAGGAACAATGGGGAGAGGCCAGTGCTCCAGGTCAGCCTGGTTGACACGGCGGGTAGGCTAATCAGGGAGTCAGGAGGGCGGGGAGGTGGGTCCCATCCTCCATGTGAGTTGGCATTGCCTGGGTCAGACAGAGTGGAGCCAAGCTAAGGAGAAAGCAGGGGCCCAAGCTAAGCTGGGGAGCAGAGCTGTGCCAGCCAGTGGGGCCAGAAAAGCAGCCCAGGAAGCAGGTCAGATCTGGGAGCAGAGTCACAGAAGCAGCCCACAGAACAGACCTGTTCTGGGAGGAGAGCTGCAGCAACTAGAGCCAGGGAGTCTAAAGAAGCAGCCCAGAGAGCTGGAGGCAGAGCAGCAGCAGTGCTGCGGCAGAGTGGAGCTGGAGCTGAGGCAGAGTGGTGGAGCTGGGTCTGGAGCAGTCCGGAGCTGGGTGCAGTAAGGAGCTGGAGAGAGAAAGGGGGATCCTGAGCAGCGGGCCCAGCACAGGGAGGTGCGCCCAGCCAAGACGTCTTGCAGGCCAGACTTGGAGGGGGATCGTAAGCCCGACAGGGTGCGGGCGATGCTGGGAAGAAGGGTCCTGCCACCTAAAGCCTGAGAGCCTGTGGCCACTGCCAGAGCAAGTGTCTGACCCTGCAGCACAGCCAGGGCCTGAGAAGGAGGCCTGGGCCGTGTGAGGAACAGACTGTGAACTGCCCTTACATTCCAGAGACACTGTTTGTGATGTCCCCGTGCCACAGAGCGAGGTCATATGTTTTCCTTTAATCTTTCCTGTTTTTTCCTTATTTTTTTAAATTGATTGCTGTTTAATAAATTGTATTTGCTTTGAAGCATCCAGTGCAGAGAGAGCATCCCTAGCCCCTGCCCTAAGTGACCATGACAAGGTTGGGGGTCGAGCCCCCCAGGAATCCTGGACCAGCCTTGTTGGGGTTACGAGGACTCTGCCAGACAGGAGAGTGGAAGGGGAGCCCTTGAGGTCAGGCAGGCCTCTAGGTAAAGGAAGTGGGAGCGAGGACTCAGATCCCTTCGCTAGCCCATTTCACTGGGGTAGTGTGTAAGCCAGGAAAGTTCCCACAATAGCGGGACCAATTCCCCCGCTTACACATACATTTGCAATAACTGCCAAAGATCATGCAAATCTCAGATTGGACTATTCAATCCCATGAGACATTGCAAACCATCTACATCATAGGCTGCAGTTCCCACTGTCTCTCACAGATGAAAAGATGCCAACAACATAATGACTCTGGCAGAGCCCGAGGCAACAGCCAGTCCCCCCGACCTCCAGCCCAGCGTGGCAGGCTATCTCTGCTCCCTGGCTGCATTGCTCTGCTCCGTCTCAAACATGTTCTTGCTGCAGAGCTGCTCTACGAACTTTTCCTGGAACTGAGCCGGGTGTTCTAGCTAGCCACGTGCTGGCAGCCCTTCGGAGTGCTGCCTTTCAGCCTTTGGTGATCTTTATCAGGCTAGTTCCTGCTGTTTACAAGCTGTGTTAAATCGCTGCAGCAGGCCATAAATCATGGGTCCCTCTGGGGGGTGGGGAGGGGCGGTGGGCAGCAGCCCTGGAGCTAGGGGCTGTTATCTCATCAGGTCTTGCATGGGGCTCTCGCTTCTCCCCTGCTGTGTGAGGCTCTGCCCTTGCCTCCCCTCTTCTTCTATTTGCACGTCACTGGACAGTCTCTGCTCCCCACCACATCGCAGCCCCTTCTGGGCCTGAGACCTGGCTCCCTCTTCTCCAGCACATCAAGATCCAGCATAGCTCATCTCCTCCCCATGCGCCTTACCTTGTTCCTCCCCTCCATCAGTGACCCCAGCCTCCAGACCGAGTCTGCTGCTTCCACTACCCTCTTTGCTACACACTGCTCCTGATGCATGAAACGACCTCACAATTGACAACAATGCCAGCTCTGGGAGTGGGTGGGAATCCTCAGTGGAAACTCCAGAAAGAGCATATGACTCAGTGTGGGGTGGGTGATTTGCCCTGAGCCAGTCCCCTCGGATAGTACCAGAATCTGTCCAGCTGAGGTGTTGACAGGTTTTGGGGCCCTTAGCACAAGGACTTTATTAGTCTCAGTGTTCGGGCCAGGTTCCAGCTTAGGGAAATTCTCTCTTTCTAGATGTTTTAGCCACCCCTCCCTCCCACAGGTCATGGGACTCCCCTTCGCTCCCAGCCCTAACCTGCTGCCCAGATTTGCTGTTCATGGTGCAGCTGCTGCTGAGTTTCATTCCAGAGGTGGCTGAACCCCAGTGATGGGCGAAGAACTTTGTTTGTTTGGGTGATTGTGGCACCTAGGTAACAAAGCCACAGCCAGGGTTCTAATGCACTTTGCTGGCCTCCCAAACTTCCTCAGCACAAACCCCATCAGCTGGAAATTGCTCAGGAGCGGATGCAAGCTGGAAGACGTTTGGGGTGAATCAGACAAGGCAGGGAGTGGGGAAGGATAGAGTGCCCCTAGGTGGGAGAAAGAGTGCCTGGCCCCCAGTGAGGCAGCGAGGGTGGAAGCCTTGAGCAGAGTATGTGTCCTGTGTGCTGATCTCCATGGTGCTGCTTCAATGCCCCCCTGGGATATGGACTGCCTGACAGTTCCGAGGGTTTCCCATCTCCCTGTGGAACCTGGTGATTAGGATGCCCTGGTTGCCTCTGGACAGCTAGCTCTCACTGGGCAGGACAGGGCTTGTCTAGGGCAGCGGTTCTCAAACTAGAGTCTATGGACCTTGAGGGTCCTTAGAGACTGTGCAAGGGTGGCCACAAAATATTATGAATTTTTTTTTTAAATCTCACTGCACATCAGTATTGCGTAATAATTAAAACCGACAAAGCCAGTATTTCTGTTTACACCATATATTCCATGGTGTATGAACAACGCTATAATGCTCACATTGCATAAGGATCAACGTAAAAAATCTCCCAGCTTTGTGACAGCAAATCAGAAGTGACATACATTTTTTGATGACTGAGATGTCTTTGGCAGGTAGAAGTGGAATCTCTTTTGATGGTGTGTGAGCAAATTACATTGAAAATGGATAAGTTTTTGAAATGTCCTTTTACCCGTACTGCTAGTTGTGATGAAGTCAGGGCCAATGCAGAGTCAAGTAGTAAGAAACAATGAAGATCAGAAAGTTTGCCGAAAGTTATACTGATTTTGGTTTTATAGAATTTAGTAATGGACGACCGCAATGCTTTGTGTGGCTTACAAATCCTATCAAATGAAGCCATGAAACCTGTAAAGTTGAAAGGACATCTCACAACAAGGCAACTGGAGTATAAAGATAAATTGAGAGACTTTTTTCAGTGAAAGAAAGAAAAATACTATTGACAGAAAGCTCAAATGACAAACAGAACATCGTTTCTGGTAAAGGCTCTGAAAGCATCTTTCTTGACAGCATTTCAGATTGCAAAGAGTAAAAAATCCCATACTGTTGGAGCTGACTCTTCCAGCTGCTGTAGAAATGTAAGAAGTGATAGTAAGGGCTTGTCTACATCAGAAAGTTGCAGCGCTGGTGAGGGAGTTACAGCGCTGCAACTTAGGAGGTGTACACATCTGCAGGGCACCACCAGCGCTGCAACTCCCTGTTTGCAGCACTGGCCGTACTCCCGTTTTGTCTCGGGTGTAGAGGATCCAGCGCTGGTGATCCAGCGCTGGTAATCAAGTATAGTCACTTACCAGCGCTTTTCTTGACCTCCGTGGAATAAGCAGGTATCCCAGCATACCTGAGGAAGCCTCTGGTAATCAAGCTGGTCTCCTTCCCCGGTTTGCTCTCGCGTTCCCCGAACCCCGAGCAAGCAGGTCTCCTTCCCTGAGGTTTGCTGGGTGGTTCCGGGAAGGCGAGAGCAAACCGGGGAAGGAGACCAGCTTCGCCGCGGTTTGCTCTCGCGTTCCGCGAACCACCCTGCAAACCGCAGGGAAGGAGACCTGCTTGCTCGGGGGTTCGGCGAACGCGAGAGCAAACCGGGGAAGGAGACCAGCTTCGCCGCGGTTTCAGCAAAGAAACATAAGGCCATACCACTTTCTAACAACACAGTTAGTAGAAGAATTGAAGAACTTTCAAATGATGTAAAATGCCAACTAACTGAAAGGCTATGTATATGTGAACAGTTTGCAATTCAGCTTGATGAGACAAATGATGTTGATAATGCAGCACAATTGCTGGTTTTTGTTTGGTATATTTGGCTGGGGGGCAATTTTGGAAGAGTTTCTTTGACAGGAATTACGAGAAAGGACAACAGGTCAGGAAATATTCAGATTATTGGATGATTTCATGAAAGCTGAATTGCCGATTTGGGAGAAGTTTGTTTCTGTTTGCTATGACAGGCAATAAGAGTGATGTTGTAGCAAGAATATGAGCCATAAACCCACAGGTAATTGTAACACAATAAGTTGCATTGCCAGGCCCTTGTATCAAAGAAAATGGAACCCAAATTACATGATGTGCTAAATGCAGCTTTGACAGTTGTACAATTTTTAATGACCTGGCCTTTGAATTCCCACTTTTTTGCAAAGTTGTGTTTAGAAATGGGTTCTGGACATGACAAATTATTGTTTCATATGAAAGTGCATTGGCTATCTCACAGCAGAGTGTTGGAAAGAGCTTTTGAGCTTCGCAAAGAGCTGCTGGGTTTTCTTTCTGTGCACAATCCCAAGATCACCACAAACTTTCCTGATCTGATATGAATCGCAAAGCTTGCATACCTCGCAGACATTTTTAACTTGTTGAATACGCAGAACCTGTCCACACAATGGGGCTGTAGCGAGGAGGTGAGGCCTCCCTCAGATTTGGATGCGAAGGGAACACCGCAGGCTGCCTGGTGGGAGGAGCCAGGAGGACCATGCCCCACAAGCCTGAAGCAGAGGGGTGGGACAAGAAAGGGAACTATAAAAGGCTGGCTCAGCTGCGAAGAAGCTGTTGGAGGAGATAGATGCTTCTTCCCCGATGTTGGAGGTGAGCACCAAGGAGAATTGCTGTTGCCCCAGGGACCAGCATGCACTTCCAGGGAGCCCTGATGCTCCTGACACAGAGGAGCTGCTACTGCTACCCTTGGTAGAGTACCCAGAGGAGATTGAGGATGACACCTGCATCCAGGCATGCTTGAGGGGGAGAGAGGGAAGCAAGCTAAGGGAACCAGGCAGTAGTCTGGTGGAGAGTGAGCCTGAAACCAAGTCAGACTGTTGTGAGCGGATCCCCACTGATGGACTACTCCACCACTGATAGGGTCCTGGGTTGGGATGCAGTGGGTTGGGTGAGCCCACGTACTCCTGACAACCCACCTCTGGAGTGGCAGTACTCCCCCTCCGTAGGCTAGGAAGCCTGTGCTCCTCAGCTCACCCCAAACTGGAGCCCCATAGATTGTGTGTGCTGATTACCCCAAGCCTCAGCCCCATAGCCTGGAACGGGACTACAGCTCTGCCTGGTTGCAGGCCAGAACCCTGGTTGTTGTTGTCTCGGCCTGTTTAAAGGCGAGGTCCATAGACTGCTGTAGCTCTGCCTGATTACAGGCCAGAGCCCTGACTGGTTACTGCCCCACCCTGCTTAAAGGCAGGGCGAGTGAACTGCGACAGCTCTGCCTGATTGCAAGTCAGAGCCTTGGCTGGTTACTGCCCCACCCTGCCTAGCGATAGGGTGAATAAACTGCTGCTCCTCTTCCCGGTTGCAGACCAGATCATTGACTACTGATTACTCCACCCTGTTTAACAGCTAGATGGATAGACTGCTACAGCTCTCCCTGGTTACAGGCCAGAGCCCAGACTGTGTGTGGCCCACCTCCTACTTGAAGGACAGGCCCCTTGAGAACCGCTAATTCCCCCATTTTTCCTGTTTGAAGAAGGTTTTAACAGACCAAACTGTGAGGAGGTGTGGCCTCCCTTAGGCGTGGACATGGAGGGGCGGCCCCACCAGCTTTCAGGGGTGCCACCACCATCCTTGAGGGGAGTGACAAGAGTGCAGCATTTCAGAAGAAATTAGATATTTGGAAAACTGTGCTGAGCAGTAGAACCTCAGATCTGTTTCCACTAAGGATAGAATTTCTGGACAGGAACAGCATGACAATTGACTGTGGGAGACAGGATTGTGGCTCACCTTTGGACGAGCGCTTCAGTGTTTACTTTACAAATATATACATGGAGGAATATGATTGGGTTTGGGATCCGTCCTCAACTCCTGCAATGACATCTTCCTGTTTGAGTGGAAAAGCAGAACAGGAGCTCCTGGAACTGTCCCATGTCTACACATGGGATCCAGGGTTCAACGATTCCTAACCTCATATTACATATGAGTGTAGAAGTTCAAGCCCTAGGTTAACAAACCCAGGGTCTGTTAGCTTGAGGTCTACTAACCCTGGGCTTAGACTGCAGAGTGGATAGACCCTGAGTTGCCCCGGAGGGGGTGGGACTAAATGTGATCTGACTAAAGGGTGACTCGAGAGAAGAGGCAGATCACCACAGAGCTGGAGTGGCTGTCAACAGGGGGCACCGAAGGAGGAACTCCTGTACATGCCAGCAGGTAGTTACCCACCACATGGGTGGTTTTAACAGTCAGACTTTAGAACAGGTCTCCATGCACAACAGCTGGCTATGCAGCGTATCTCCCCTCTTGCACTGCTCTATGGAAACATCGGACCCTGGCATCAATTTCCAAAGCAGAACCATGTGTTGTCCTGCACCTTGTATATCATTTACACCACTGTCGGGTGAGGATGTATCATTAGCAGAGTAGAAGAGCAACATTTTCCTGGATATACTGGTCGGAAGTGCAGGGTAGCAAAGATTCTGTCTTGAATTCTGCTCCCACCCTCTTTGACAACCCGGCAGCATTGCAGAATTTGCTTGCAATCTCGTGTGTGGTCTTGATGATAAAATACTCTTGATGAACCACCACAAAATGAGATGTGCAACCATGCATGCTGATGCTGGAGGAGAGGGAACATTGGATGTGATGCTGAGTTGTTAGGCTGAATTTGACCATTGTAGGAAAGACTCAGAAATAAAATAATGGTTGAGCCACCTTCAAAGCTTAAGTTTCTTTAGGGACCGATAATACTGATTCACCCAAATGCAAAAGTCTATCTTAATCTTCAAGTAGGAAAAGCAGACTAAATCCCCTTGTCACAATAAGTCAATCATATTTAGCGCGCAGAGAGCAGCTCCGGGTGTGGTGACATTAGCCAGGCCTGATTGTTTCTGGGGTCACCCAGTGGCCTCTGAACAGCACTGTGTGTGTGTAACGGATCTCCTGGTAGCAGCCTGATTGCATCAAATGTTCTGTGAGTGTCTTGGCAGTACTTCTAAAAACCTTTCTCAGTGCTGGAGACAAAGTGTTTTTCCATTCCCTGTAAAGAACATGTTTCTAAATTGCTTTTCTCTTCTCTGCCCTGCAGTGAATTCACTTTGCATGAAGGATGTGTTTACATAAGGCCGGGTAAAGCCCATCCACATGTTATCACAGCACTGGGCGGATTAATCTGGGGAAGATTTACTAGGATGTAAATCAAATGCTGTGTTTTCTTGGGTCGTCTCTTCAGCTGGGGAAGGACCAAGGGACTTTCTCCTCTTCAGTCCAAATCCATCATTTAGTCTCCTGAGTATTCAGAGATTTCAGAAAGTTAAAACTCCACTGCCTACTATTGTTTGCACCCTGCCCAGTTTTGTTGGTTGCATTTCTGTTGCTTCCTCCAGTATGTGGGTTTCTTCCCATCTACCCCCACCCCGCACGGCACTATTGATTGGTATTGTATGAATAATAGCGCTTATAAAGTGCCTTGGCTCCGGCAAAGTGCTTGGGATGTTGCACAGCCACAGACCATTCAAATGATGCAATAAATGCACAAGCTGCAGCAACGGACAATAATAAATAAACTCAACCAGCCCTCCTAAAAAGTCATAGAGCACCATTTAAAATTACAGGGATGGTCATTACAACTGGCCTGCTTTGGGCTGGCAACAGGGTTTGACCTTGGGATCTATAGCATTAAATGCATGAGCCTCAACCATGTGAGGTACTACATCAGCTGTAGTAGGCTTTTATCCTCTATGTGGACCAGTCACTAGAGGGGGACAAAGATCTGCTCTCACACAGACTTATGTTATAATCCCTTCTGAAAGAGGGAGTCAATTTCAGCAAGAGTGATGGGTTGAGGTAGATGCTCCCATGGGAGTTCCAGGCCCTAGAAGCCACCATGGCAGAAGGTTGGTCATTGCTGATGAGGGGGATCCACTGGGCACCATGTGTCATAAACAGATAGTTAAAGGTTAATGTCCCTGGGGGGGCACTAGGCACTAGGACCAGGAAGACTCAAGACTTGTGAATTCTTCAAGACTTGTGCCCCTCTCACATCCCACCAGTCCTACACTAAGGTCAGCTCTGCCAGACAGGAGGATCAGGCCCTCTGTGTTAAGGTAGCCGGCGGCACATTTCTGCAACTGTGACCAAAGAATGGCACTGGACTTCAGTTTGTAAGCAGAATAGTTTAATTAGAGGCTTGACTCTCCTGTTAACTAGGGGCTCATTCCTCTTCAGATTATGTGCAATAACCCCTTTTTTTTGTAAAGACAAGTTATATTTCCTATCTGTGTACTAGCATAAGCGCCCCCCCCCCCCCGCCCCCATACACTTTGCAAATAAGTCTTATTGCTGGACAGAATTTGCCCAGAGACAAAAACAGGTGCACCAGCAGGTACTGGCTTTAGGCAATAATGTTTTCAATCTTACAGCTATTTGGTGGATTAATAGATTTAAAGTATTTTGACTTCATCTTCTTTGTATAACGTTTCTATCTGAATTCATGCTCAGAGATAACAAGGGGCCAAATTCTGCAGTCCTTAAGTGAGTCAGACTCCCACTGAAATTACTTGGGAGTTCTGTACCCACGCTTAAAGGAAACCTATAGATTACAGGCATGGGCTGTCTTTCTCGGGAGTTTAAAGCAGGTAAGCAGCTTGCTACCTTTCTGAAAATTTTGGATCTTCTAGAATCTAAGAATCAGATCCTACCTGCAATCACCCCCATTTTCTTCAGTGGAGCTATGTTGATTTATACCAGCTGAGGATCTGGCCCTTCTATCTTTTGGTGTCTGTGAGAAACAAACAATTTTTAAATTAAATCTTTTGTACACAGCCTGTTTGTTAGAGTTTACATAATAATGGTTGTTACTCTCTACTATACAATTGCTGTATCCTTTCCCTCCCTCAATACAGTTAGTGAACACTCGGTGATATTTCTCAGGTATTAAAATAATTTTACTACCAGATCTTCATCAGAATGGTGTTTACTTGCTGGAACCTATCATTTGTAAAGGGTTAACAAACAGTGACCTGCAACACCTGACCAGAGGACCAATCTGGAGACACGATACTTTAAAATCTCGGTGGAGGGAAGCCTTTGTTTGTATTCTTTGTTCTTTGTGTGTGTTCTCTCTGGGATCTGAGAGTGACCGGACGTACTACAGGCTCTAATTTTCTATTCAAGTAGTAAGTGCAAGTAGAACAGGCGGTTATAGTCTTTTTAATTGGTTTTCTTTATTTGCAAATGTGTATCTGGCTGGTAGAGTTCTAATGTGTATTTGGCTGAAAGTATTTTAAATTGTATTTCTGTTGGAGGAGGCTTTTTCTCCAGTTTCTATAAGCTGACAGACCCTGTAACTTTTACCATCTAAATTGCAGAGATAACTTTTAATTTTTTTCCCTTCTTTTTATTAAAAGTTTTGCTTTTAAAACCTGTCTGATTTTCTCTCCTTGTTGAGGCTCAAGGGAATTGAGTCTGTACTTAACAGGGAAGGAGAACGGAGGGGAAAATGGTGGAATCCCTTTGTTTTAGATTCACGGAGCTTGAATCTGTCTCTCTCTCCAGGAGCCCAGGGAGGGAACACCTGGAGGGGAAGAGAAGGGGAGGGAAATGGTTTATTCCCCTGTGTTGTAAGACTCAAGGAATTTGGGTCTTGGGGTCCCCAGGGAAGGTTTTTGGGGGGACCAGAGTGCCCCAAAACACTATATATTTTTGGGTGGTGGCAGTGTATCAGATCTAAGCTGGTAATTAAGCTTAGGGGAATTCATGCTGGTACCCTAACTTTTGGACTCTAAGGTTCAGATTGGGGAAAGATACAATGACACCATGATATAAGAGCTACTGTCTAGAACAATTGTATGCTCTAATCGCTTAACAGTCACTCCAGCCTCAGACTTTGGTCCACACAGTCTTGCAGGCATGCAGGGCATAGCTAGAGGCAAAGACTGAGCATTCACATCTTTGAGTTGGGGGGAGCGAAGGTGGTTACAGGACTCTGGGTGCTCCCTGACTCGGTCCCTCTGAAGTTTCACACTGTCTTACTGCTGTAGAGAGCCTCATGAATCCAGGGAAATCCACTCTGGGGGTTGTGTCACTTGCAGGTTGGATAGTGTTACTGATGTACCCACGCCAGGGCCCTATTATTTTCTTGTCACCTGCCTCTCTAGTACAGCTGTCCATCTACATTTTCTCTGGGAGTCAAGGAACTTGGCCTCTTGTCATCTGTAGGGGAGACACTCTGAGTGCTGTTTCACTGTCAGGACAGCTACTTTCTCTTGCAACTCAGCGATCTGTTTCATCCCACGGTCACTTTCAGCAGGGATGTTTATACGGAGTGGCTTCCAAAGTACACACTCTCATTTCAGTCCCTTGGGAAAAGTTATCTTCAGAGTCCCAAGTTTCCCGCTTCCTGGCCTCTCTCATCAGTTTAGTGAAAGATGAGGGATTCCCATTTCTGTTCTCTAATGGCAAGTGAAGCAGTGTTAATCCAGCACGTCTAGAACCCTTTAACACTTACTCCAGTCTATGGTAATCCAAATCACTCCCTTTTTATAGTGAGTGTTGGGCCCTCAGCAGGAGTCATTCCATCCATGCCAGATATTGAGATAGCTTCTGTCTCAGTTCCTGACAGGTGGTCCAGAATTTCAATATAACGTCCTCTCCACTGTCAGTGCTTCCAAACACTCCCTCCAAGGTGTAGAGGTATTCAGCTGCAGTTTCCTCTGGTTACTGGCCCTGGGTGACCTGATAGATTCAGCAACCAGTTCTCTCAGATTTTCCACTAGTCTTTCTTTTTTCCCTTTCAGAGCATGCCCATTTCTGTTCCATCTGAACAGCTGGAGCCAACCAGGCCTCAAATTCTTCCTCATGCGCAGGGGTAGGTGTTATCAGAAACTATGAAAAAGCACCAAATCGCCTTGCTAATGAAAACATATGAAACCAAACAGCCCACCTTCGCCTCACGGTCTCACACCTCAGCCCTCATGGCCTTACCCCTGGACCCTCATGCCCCTATAAATTCGAACACCCCTTCTCCATCGCTCATCAACCCAGCAACGAGCTTGGCTTCCTTTTTTGTCAGACCCATTAACTGGTTTACATAAAGTTTCCAGATGACACAAAGATTGCGGAGTGGTATATAATGAGAATGACAAGTCATTGGTTCAGAGAGGTCTGGATCACTTGATAAACTGGCCACAAGCAAACAGTGTGCATTGTAATACAGTCAAATGTAAATGCAGAGATCCAGGAACAAAGAATGTAGGCCATACTTACAGGATGGGGAGCTCTATCCTGGGAGAAAAAGCCTTGGGCATCATGGTGGATAATCAGTTGGACATAAGCTCCCTGTGCCACACTGTGGTCAAAAAGCTAACATGATTCTTGACACCAGAGCGGCTGGCAGATCAAACCTTGGGTAAGGATTGTGTTCCTGTGGAATATGGCATCCCTTGTGGGGGGCTCAGCATCCCAGACTCCATTGAGCTCAGCCTTTCTCCTGTAATGGAACTGTGTAATAACAGGCATGGACCACACACACTGAATGAGGGTCTCATCCTGCTCCCATGGAAGTCAGTGGGAGTTCTGCCATGGACTTCAGTGGGAGAAGGACCAATTCGTAACTGCTACTGTCTGGTGTTTCCAGCAGCTTTAGGTGCTCCTTGGCTGATCACACACACAAATCGAGCAGTTACAAAACCCAAAACCCAGCTCTTAGTTCCAGGTGCAGCCTTTTAGTCTGAGTGAAATTAAAAGCAAAACGGCCATGAGAGTTGGAGGCTCCCTATCTGGTTCTCAGGCTTGGGGCAGCAGAGCCAGAGGGGCTGGCCAGGCAGCAATCTGGAATTCAGAATCGAGATTACAGCGGAAGGCTGGAAAACCAGGTGGAGAAGCGGACTGGAGTTTCTGTGTGGGGATCCCAGCTGGAGATTACGTTACAATGACAGGGTGAACAGAGCACAGAGAGAAACATCCTGATGTTGATTAGCCAAGGGCCAGAGCAGGTTTTTCTAGCTTTCTTCTAGTGTTGGGAATCTGATATCTTTACAGAGGTCCCATTTGGAATAGAACAAGTTGGGTTCAAATATCAGTCAGTGTGGGGGAGATTTCACATTTTCCATTTAACAACCACTGGGCTTGGAGGGGTGGACTCATGAGAAGTGTCTGCTCCAGGAGTGCTGGTATCTTTCTTTTCTCCCTTCTCGTGCAGTCAGGCAGGTTCATTCTAGTCTTCACCTTCTGTCTGGTGTCATGGAGACACCAGGACTTCAGGCCGTGTGGTGGAGGCTTCCTGGCATACACTGACCAGTCCCTGGGCTAGGAATGTTTTTTCCCATGGAATGTTATGCTCCCTGCACTTGAGTCATTGTGGATGCGTCCAGCACAGAGCAAATTTCCGTTCTGCTTTCCTGGCTGCTTTTCCCAGTTTGCATGCTGTGGAGTCATTCAGTTAGTGTGTTGCATTTGTAACTGGCTCATTCCTGCAGCAGGATACAGGTGAACTGTGCAAGAGCTCTTGTCTCAGAGTGTCTGTTGCTCCTACTGATTTTCTGGCGATCTTTATGTTCAGGGCTGTTTGTAGCAATGGAGCGCCCTTGTTCTGGGTGGTATTTTGGGGGCAGGCGTGATGGTGGTTGGAGTTTCTTACAGTTTTTCCCAAGGTCTCTGAGTGGTTTGGAGGTGCTTATCTCCACTTCTGGTGATGAGGCTGTGCAGCGCGATGGGTGAGTTAGGCTGTGCGGCACAGGATCTGCTCTCTGGAGGTAGCTCTATATGACAGTCGATTTCCTGCAGATAGATTTTGTGATTCATCATTTATTATAGTGAGGATGGTGGTGGCAAGGGATAGTCCGTCCTGAATTATACTGGAAATGGGGTAGCAAGCACAGCTGGGCATGAACCACAAAGTCTGGCTCGGGCTCTCATGTAGGTTCAGGTCATAGGTTTGGTTAGAGCCCATTTCTAATAACCAGTTAACTCTGAAGTTACCTGGTGAATGATTCCCCAGGTCATGTTACAAAGCAACTTCACTCTAGAAAAAGAAGGGCAATAGAAAACAACAGCGTTGTGCTTTGAACAGCTGGGGAAATTAATCCAGCTGCATTTTCCACCAGCGTTTCTTTATTTGCCAGTTAAGTGTTCAAAGTGCCGTAGTAACCTCTTCTTCCAAAATCCCGGTTAACTATTCTTCATTAAATTCCCTCTCAGGTGTTCTCTCACTCTGTATCCTCCAGGAGGTGCTCTTAGATAATGTCTCACAATTGACAATAAACTGACTTGTCTTAAGTTTCCTGATTGGCTTCTTAAACCTTCGTTTAAATTGTGGACTCACAGAATGTTGATTGTCATATTTGCTGTAGCTTTCCTCTGAAACTTGGCAGGTGGGAAACCACTAAGGCTAATCTGTTTATTTTAATTATTTTTAAAAAAATCTAAGTTTGGAGAGGAACAAATTCTGAAACTAATATATTTAAGTTGCAGGCTCAGCCTGCTACAGCAAGGAAGTGTGTAAAGCTGTAAATTCAGGCAAAGATCCTCTTCGAAACTTGCTCTGGGATCAGTGTTTGGCAGAAAATCATGAGTGAAGGCAGGATTTTTTGGCCTTAGCTGGGATTTCCCTAGATTTTTGGAGTTGGATGCAAAGCCATCATCCAGCTGCATTGCTAAATATAGTACTGACCTTTTTACCTTATCAAGCTATAGTTTGATTTCTAATTGAAATTGTCTTGTAATTACATCTTATGTCCCAGTGGACGGTTGTTTGTCTCATAAAACCAATAGAACATATTGGCACAGTCTGTTTGTGAGTGATGGTGTACAGTGCAGCCACTAAAACACAACTCCTTCTAGTCTCTACTGGTGATGGTGGTGCCTTCAGGGCACCACTGCTGGAGCTGTTCCCTCAGGAAGCTGACAGCTGGCATTGTCCACTAGGCCTCTCTTGACTAGTTTTTCAGTTGTTGGTTCCCGTCCCTTCCGACCACCCTAAACAATCCCAGGAAATGGAGGCAAAACCCCAGGGCATCCAGTGGAGAAACTGCTTGAGACCTCACCGTGAGAAGGAAGCTGTGTTAGTGGAACTCAGATGCTCATTCAGGTTTGCATATGGTGCCTGACATCTGTTAATCCAGGCTCCCAGCTCTTGCTCCACTGGGAATGGAGCAGTTAACTGTGCGTGGGGCAGTAGCAGTGTATGAAAGCAACAGCAGGCAGGACAGAACTAGTTTTAGGGTCACAGAGGCCATTTTGCTCAGCTGGACCTGTTTGGAGCTGGCCATGGTCACAAAGGCTGCATGGTTATCTGAAGTGTGTAGCCCTACTCATGTTTCCCGAGCCCAGCTCCCCCAAATGGTGCAACCCTCCTGTTACCCATGTTTTTTCTGAACCCAAAGCTCTTGGTAACTTTACTCTTTGCGAGGCGGCGTCAGGAAATAAATGAATAGGGGATACAGCTCCACCGGATAAATGACTGGTGCAAACAAGAGTGCTTTCACTTAAAGCTTTTACTTTATTTAGTCTCAAGCACATACACATGTATGCAATAGGTTTAAGCACCCTAAATCTATAGTTACCCAAAGTCTGGAGTGGTCTTTGAGTGGTCAGTGACAGGTTTCTGGTGGCCAGCCTTCTGTCTGCCCCTGAAGCTCTTAAGATGAGTCCACTCAACTCAGAGCGTTTCCCCTTTTTATGCTGGTAAGTGTTCCATAACTTGTCAGTCACCAATAGCCATTAGTTAAGCAAGAAGTTTAAGCCGTTTGTTGTGCAGATATGTTTTTGTGGAGTCTGCAGTCTCATGGGCCCTGACAAACACACACCAGAAGTCAAATATAGATAAGACTTCCTGTTTTTCAAAACAGCATGCTCCAGCAGTTGAAAAGAAAGCCCAACAGGATGGTGCAGGGTCATGCTCAGTTCTTGTGGGCACCCTCCGCCCTGGCTTACCTAGTTATGCTAATGTTGCTATAGAGGCTTTATAGCTGCTTTTGGAATAAGTAATCGATATTCCAGTTACTGGCAGTGGCCTAGGCATTTTGCTGAGATGTCAGTCTCCCCTAACACTCCCCGCTCCCAAATAACCACCACCTCTAACAGAGTCCAGCCAGTTAGCCTGCTTGTGGGATGAGACCCTGTGAACAGGATAGGTCTCCTCTCCAGGGGTTAACTGAGCAGCTGCTCCTCCCTACGGGGTGAGGAAGGAACATGTTTGAAGTGCCACTGAGACTTCTTGAGCTACTGATGGCTGGACAACAGTGTGAAAAGCCCAAAGCAGCCACCCCACCACAAGTCTGCTGCTGGTCACGATCATGTCCAATTAAAGAAACCCTTTGAAAGCAATAATTATGTGGGTTATTTAGCTATAGAACTGTTTTTCCAGTGTTACTGCTGTACTGCACCTTTAAATCGCTGAGGTCTCTGTCCAGACAGGCAGCCATTTGGTATTAAATGCAGGCAGTGATGAGCTGCCAAAATATTAACAACTGGTTCCCTCCTCCTCACTCCATGAGGGGGTCGTGCCCCCTCGCCCCCTGGGACTTCTGCCCCATCCAACCCCCCATGTTCCTTGACACCCCACACCCAGGACCCCTGCCCCATCCACCCCCCATTCACTACCCCCTGCCGCCCCATCCAACCCCTCCTCTTATTCCTGATGGCCTCCTTGGGATCCCTGACCCATCCAACCACCCCTTATCTCTGTCCCAATTGCCCCTGGAATCCCTGCCCCGACTGCCTCCCACCGCCCCATCCAACCCCTGGTCCTTCCTGACTGCCCCCCCGCTGGATCCTTGCCCCCATTCAATTCCCATGTTCCCTGCCTTCTGACGGCCCCGAGTCCCGACCCTAATCCACCCACTCACCCTCTATCCAACACCCCCTCCCTGCTCCCTGCCCCCCTTACCGCGCTGCCTGGAGATGGGGACTGTGCCACCCAGAGTCGGGGCCGGGAGCCACTGGCCAGGCCAGAGTAGGGGACCAGGGGCTGGCCCGTAGCCGCACCGCCCAGCCGGCCAGAGTCAGGGCCGGCCTGGAGTTGGGGGCTGGCCTGAAGTTGGGGCTGGGGGCTGGCCCGGAGCCACTGTCCAGGCCGGAGGCCGGGCTGGAGTCAGGGACCAGAGGCTGGCCCGCAGCCATGCCGCCCAGCCGGCCGGAGTCAGGGCTGAGGCCGCTCGGAGACGCACAGTGCCTAGAGCCCTCCTCATGCCCCCTGCCCCAGCTCACCTGCAGGAAGCTGCTGTTTCCTTCTCAGCCCTCCCAGACTTCCTGCACTAACAGCTGATTTGCGGGAAGCCAGAAGGGGAGCCTTCAGAGGAGGAGGCAGAGGCAGAGCTGGAGCAAGGTGAGCTGGGGCCGGGGGCAGGGCAGGGAGCTGCTGGAGCTTTTGTTAAATTTAAAAGCCCTTTACAACCGGTTCTAAAACGGCTTCTAAATTTAACAACCGGTTCCCTCGAACCGGTGGGAAACGGCTCCAGCACACCACTGAATGCAGGGTCTGTGACAGAAGAGACACACTGTGCTATCTTATGGAGATTTTACTTTGGTTCTTTCTTGTGGTGTTGCTCTCTGAGTGAAGCCTAATGGATAAGACACTAGGCTGGGTCTCCAGAGACCTAGATTCTCCTCCTTACTCTGCTGGTGACCTTGGCCAAGTCACTCACTGCCTCAGTTTCCCATTCTGTAAAAAGGGGTAAAGATTCTGATCGCCTTTGTAAATTGCTTTGAAATCTGCTGATAAAAGTGTGGTAGAAGAGCTGGGTATTCAAATAGAAAAGAACCTGTCTGCTCTTTGTGTTGGGAGAGAGATAACAGTTCATACGTTTCGTTTGCAATGCGCGGTGTCCCCCGGCATGATACCAGTCCTGGAAGCCTTGCCTCAGCAGAAAGGTGTATGTTGGTTTCCTAATGCTGCTGACTGCGGACTCTCTCTGCGCTGTTTTCAGAGAGAAGCATAGCTGAGTCCAATCGTCCCGTGTGCGAAAGATGAAGCGCTTCATTACCAGTGAATAAGAGGCACTATGCAAGGAAAAACATGTTCTGCCTGCTCTGAAATGATGCACACAGGATCCTGAGACAGACAACAAATGCTAGGTTTAGAACACAGTGGGCTTTCCAATCCACTGCTGAAGCAATAGACTTCAATGACCTGTGCAAAAAGCTACTTCAATGCAATTATCCCGTGGAGTCTAGTCTCCTGGACAGTGCCCAGTCTAGCTCCGGTTGTCCCAAGGAATAGGAGTCCCATCTGCCCCCTGCTAGATAAATAGACTGCACTGTAGCCATCTACTTCTGATGTCCCCCTTCCTTTTCCTTGGCTCAGATTCATTCTCAGGTTCCCCCCTGATGCCCTTTTGCACTACCATAAACAAGGGCCTTTCCATGGCTTACAAGGGGCTCTGGCAGCTGCACAAACAATCAGCACTGCTCTAGCCTGCGAGCCTCTGGAAAAGCTTGTCCTGCCCATGAAGAATTCCCCAAAGCCCAGACCCTGGTTATCCATCTTGATGAAAGTGTCCGATGGAGACAGAGTGAGCAGAATGGAGTCTGTGGGGCTCACATGCAAACGGGGTAATTGGCTGCATCTGGCCAGCTGGTTAATTGCTGTCAGCGGTATCTGAACAGAGCACATGTGTATGTTGTGCTTGCTAAGCAGGGGTAGGAGGGACCAGGGACTGCAGAGGCAAGCACTGCCAAGTGACAGGAAAGATGCTGTCCTGGCATAGTCTAGGTGGCTACATCCCAGGAATATTGTGTCTAAGTGCAAAGGTTTGATGTGGGACTGAACCAATCTCCCAGTTGACGGAGTGTGCATGCACTCAGGTACTAGGGTGATGGGGTCTAGACAGACAGTATTTATATCTGTCTAATGTATTTTCCACTCCATGCATCTGATGAAGTGGGTTATAGCCCACGAAAGCTTATGCCCAGATAAATTTGTCAGTCTCTACGGGTACGTCCACACTACCTGCCAGATCGCCACGACTGTTGATCCCGTGCCATGAAGACGGGAAGTAAGTCGAAATAAGATATGTCGACTTCAGCTATGCTATTCTCGTAGCTGAAGTTGCGTATCTGACATCGATGGCCCCCACCCCCCGATATAGACCAGGCCTAAGGTGCCACAAGGACTCCTCATTGTTTTCGCTGATACAAACTAACACAGCTACCCCTCTGAAACCAGATAGGCTAAGGTGAGGGTAGGGGGAGTTGTTTAGGTAGGCATGGGGGAGCAGTTTCGGGTGAGCATTGGGGGGAGGGGAGGGGAAGAGATTTGGAGTGAGCATTATGGGGTACCGGTTTGGGGGAGTACCCTGGGGAGGCAGGGGAGCACAGTGGGGTGAATGGGTAGGAGGGGCTCTGGAGAGTGGTTGAGGATGAGCATCCTGATTTAGGGTGAGCTGTGGGGGGGAGGGAGTTACCTGGGGGGACCTAGGTGAGTATCAGTGGGGTTAGGTGAGCATCCTGGAACGGGGGTGAGCACCCAAGTCAGAGAAACAGTGTATGGTGAGCAATTGAGTGAGGGAGCAGCTTGGGATGAGCACCACGAAGAGTCAGGTTAGAGTGAGCACCTTGGTGAGGAGCAATATCAGGATGGTTCTTTGGTAGTGGTTTAGGGTGAGCAACGCAAGGTGGCAGCAAGAGTGCTTTAAGGGGAGCTCATGAGTGGGTGCGTTTTAGGGTCAGCATCCAGGTAGGGAGAGAATTTTAGGGGGAGCTCCTGGGGAGGATTTTTGTGTGTGCACTTCAGAGAAACAGGTTAGGGTGAGCTCCCTCAGTTCCGCCTGCCCCTCAGCATCCTTGGATCCAGAATGGTGCCCCTGCTTAGCCCCCTCACCCATTGTCATAAACAGATAGCTAAGGGTTAATGTCTCTTTCACCTGAAGCACCTGACCAGAGGACCAATCAGGAAACCGGATTTTTTCAACTTTGGGTGGAGGGAATTGAGTGTCTTTGTCTTTGTTTTCTGGCTGCCTGCTTTCTCTGAGCTTTGGAGAAGTAGTTTCTTTTTTCTAGTCTTCTGTTTCCAAGTGTAAGGACAAAGAGATCAGATAGTAAGTTATATGGTTTCTTTTCTTTGGTATTTGCATGAATATAAGTGCTGGAGTGCTTTGATTTGTATTCTTTTTGAATAAGGCTGTTTATTCAATATTCTTTTAAGCAATTGACCCTGTGTTGTATCATCTTAATACAGAGAGAACATTTGTACTTATTTTTCTTTCTTTTTATATAAAGCTTTCTTTTAAGACCTGTTGGAGTTTTTCTTTACTTCAGGGAAATTGAGTCTGTACTCACCAGGGAATTGGTGGGAGGAAGAAATCAAGGGGAGATTTGTGTGTTGGATTGCTAGCCTGACTTTGCATTCCCTCTGGGGGAATAGGAAAGTACTTTTTGTTTCCAGGATTGGGAACAGAGAGGGAGATTCACTCTGTTTGGATTCACAGAGCTTGTGTCGGTGTATCTCTCCAGGAGCACCTGGAGGGGGGAAGGGAAAAAGGATTATTTCCCTTTGTTGTGAGACTCAAGGGATTTGGGTCTTGGGGTCCCCAGGGAAGGTTTTTCAGAGGGACCAGAGTGCCCCAAAACACTCTAATTTTTTGGGTGGTGGCAGCAGGTACCAGGTCCAAGCTGGTAACTAAGCTTGGAGGTTTTCATACTAACCCCCATATTTTGGACGCTAAGGTCCGGATCTGGGACTAAGGTTATTACATGGTGTAGCAGTGGTGGGATATAGACAGAATCCAGAAGCCAGTAGAAATATTATATTTTTCTTTTCTCTGCTAAGGGCTTTTTAGCAGAGAGAAACAGTTTGGTTTTAAAAGGGAACCAGAGAGAAATTTTTTTTTCTGCTCTCTCTGGCAGTTTGTGGCTTGCATGTTAAGCAGAAGTCGTTAAGGACTATTAACAGTCTTTTGTCACACAATAGCACTCCCATTGAGAGTCATACCAGCACTATATGAATGCAAATAAAGTGGTTTTTCAGGTTTACTTGACATTGAAGATTAGCTAAAGGCACTGTTGCTAGGCAGACTTCAGGAGGCAACAGAGAACCTGCAGTTCAGAAGATAAACACCGGAGGGCACCCCAACACAAGAAAACAGGAACCATGACTTCTAAGGCAAAAATGGTGGCCGAAGAACAAATAAAAGAAGCTGAACACAGGCGACAACTGGAAATAAAACAAAAAGAGATGGAGATGAAAGAAAGAGAAGAACAGATCAAAGAGGCAGCCTACCAAAGAGAACAGGCAGCCAAAGAGGCAGCCAAAGAGGCAGCACACAAAAGAAAACTAGAAGAAGAAGAGGTGGCCTACCGAAGGAAACAAGCAGAAGATGAGTTGGCCCACAGAAGGAAGCAAGAAGAAGAGGAGGCGGCCCACCACCGAGACATGGAAAAACACCAAAAAGAAATGGAAAAACAACAAAAAGAAATGGAAAAACAACAAAAAGAGAATGAAGAGAAGGAAAAACAGAGAAAACATGAACTGGAGATGGCAAAAGCTGGGCTGCCTGTGCCAGCCAACCCTAACAACCCGGCGCCAAATATTGCTCCACAGCACAGGAAATTTCCCACCTACAAGGCAGGTGATGACACCGAGGCCTTCTTGGAAAACTTTGAAAGAGCCTGTCTTGGGTACAGCATCCCCGAAGACCAGTACATGGTAGAATTAAGGCCACACCTCAGTGGACCTTTAGCAGAGGTGGCAGCTGAAATGCCTAAGCAGCAAATGAATGACTATAAACTTTTTCAAACCAAGGCCAGATACAGGATGGGGATAACCCCAGATCATGCCCGTCGGCGCTTCAGAACCCAAAAGTGGAAACCAGAGGTGTCATTTCCCAAACACGCCTACTACATTGCAAAAAACTATGAGGCCTGGCTAACAGGAAACAACATTCAAACCTTGGAAGAACTGAACCTCCTCATACAAATGGAGCAGTTCTTGGATGGTGTTCCTGAAGACATCACACGGTACATACAAGATGGAAATCCCAAAGATATCGCTGAGGCGGGGGAGATTGGAGCCAAATGGATGGAACTGGCAGAAAGCAAGAAAGCTACTGTCAAGGGGAACGATTACCCCAGGGGGCACACAGACCATAAACCCTACAACCGAGGACAGCCAAAGACCCCACATACCACCCAAGTAAAGCCACAGATACCCTACCCTTCAACCTCACCAGTCTCCAGTAACTCACCTCGGCCCAGTGACCCATCAGATGGAAGATGCTTTAAGTGTAATGAACTGGGACATATCAAGGCCAAGTGTCCCAAGAACACCATGCGAGTGCAATTCATTACACCACCATCACACCAAAGATCCCCAGGCCCGGATGCCTCTCAAATACCCTTGGAGCGAAGGGAAAATTTGAGAGTGGGCGGAAAGAAGGTTACTGCGTGGAGAGACACGGGGGCACAAGTGTCAGCTATCCACCAATCCTTCGTTGACCCCAAATTCATCAACCCAAAGGCCAAAGTTACAATTTACCCCTTCATGTCACAAGCTGTAGACTTGCCTACAGCTCAACTGCCTGTCCAGTACAAAGGCTGGTCAGGAATGTGGACTTTTGCAGTCTATGACAATTATCCTATCCCTATGCTACTGGGGGAAGACTTGGCCAACCAGGTGAGGCGGGCCAAGAGAGTGGGAATGGTTACACGTAGCCAAACCAGGCAAGCTTCCAGACCCATTCCTGTTCCTGAGCCGTCCACAGAGGCCCCGTCTGTGTTACCAGAGACCCAGACAGAGGTAGTGGACCCGGATTCCATGCCTACCACTGAAACAGCCACAGCATCTCCAGTCCCAGGCCCGGAACTGGAACAGCAACCAGCACCAGCAAGTGCAACCACATCTTCAAACTCAACGCCAGAGGGCGCCAGCAAGCCAGAACTGGCAGAAGCAAAAGACAGCCATACCCAAAAGGCTCAGCCAGAGCCTGAAATACCCTCAGGTGCACCAGCGGAGAGCGGTTCACCAGCAACGGAAACAACCCCATCACCTACATCGCTTCCAGAGGGACCAAGCCCAAGTCCACAGTCTGAGGAAGAACTGGTGACCCCAGCCTCAAGGGAACAGTTCCAGGCTGAGCAGGAAGCAGATGACAGCCTTCAGAAAGCGTGGGCGGCGGCACGGAGCACCCCACCGCCTCTCAGCTCTTCTAATCGATCCCGGTTTGTTATAGACCAAGGACTTTTATACAAGGAAATTCTTTCTGGTGGACACCGGGAAGAATGGCAGCCGCAAAAACAGTTGGTGGTTCCAACTAAGTACCGGGGGAAGCTCTTAAGCTTAGCCCATGATCATCCCAGTGGCCATGCTGGGGTGAACCGAACCAAGGACCGGTTGGGGAAGTCCTTCCACTGGGAGGGGATGGGCAAGGACGTTGCCAAGTATGTCCGGTCTTGTGAGGTATGCCAAAGAGTGGGTAAGCCTCAAGACCAGGTCAAGGCCCCTCTCCAGCCACTCCCCATAATTGAGGTCCCATTTCAGCGAGTAGCTGTGGATATTCTGGGCCCTTTCCCAAAAAAGACGCCCAGAGGAAAGCAGTACGTACTGACTTTAGTGGACTTTGCTACCCGATGGCCAGAAGCAGTCGCTCTAGGCAACACCAGGGCTAACACTGTGTGCCTGGCCCTAACAGACATCTTTGCCAGGGTAGGTTGGCCCTGCGACATCCTTACAGATTCAGGGTCTAATTTCCTGGCAGGAACCATGGAAAAACTGTGGGAAACTCATGGGGTGAATCACTTGGTTGCCACCCCATACCACCATCAAACCAATGGCCTGGTGGAAAGGTTCAATGGAACTTTGGGGGCCATGATACGAAAATTCATCAACGAATTCTCCAATAATTGGGACCTAGTGTTGCAGCAGTTGCTGTTTGCCTACAGGGCTGTACCACATCCCAGTTTAGGGTTTTCACCATTTGAACTTGTGTATGGTCACGAGGTTAAGGGGCCATTACAGTTGGTAAAGCAGCAATGGGAGGGGTTTACGCCTTCTCCAGGAACTAACATTCTGGACTTTGTAAGCAACCTACAAAGCACCCTCCGACACTCTTTAGCCCTTGCTAGAGAGAATCTAAAGGATGCTCAGGAAGAGCAAAAGGCCTGGTATGACAGACATGCCAGAGAACGTTCCTTCAAGGTAGGAGACCAGGTTATGGTCTTGAAGGCGCAACAGGCCCATAAGATGGAAGCATCATGGGAAGGGCCATTCACGGTCCAAGAGCGCCTGGGAGCTGTAAACTACCTCATAGCATTTCCCAATTCCTCACTAAAGCCTAAAGTGTACCATGTTAATTCTCTCAAGCCTTTCTATTCCAGAGACTTACAGGTTTGTCAGTTTACAGTCCAGGGAGAGGATGCTGAGTGGCCTGACGGTGTCTACTACGACGGGAAAAAAGACGGTGGCGTGGAAGAGGTGAACCTCTCAACCACTCTGGAACGTCTGCAGCGGCAGCAAATCAAGGAGCTGTGCACTAGCTTCGCCCCATTGTTCTCAGCCACCCCAGGACGGACTGAACGGGCATACCACTCCATTGATACAGGTAATGCTCACCCAATCAGAACCCCACCCTACCGAGTGTCTCCTCATGCCCAAGCTGCTATAGAACGGGAGATCCAGAACATGCTACAGATGGGTATAATCCGCCCATCTACCAGTGCATGGGCATCTCCAGTGGTTCTGGTACCCAAACCAGATGGGGAAATACGCTTTTGCGTGGACTACCGTAAGCTAAATGCTGTAACTCGTCCGGACAACTATCCAATGCCACGTACCGATGAGCTATTGGAGAAGTTGGGACGTGCCCAGTTCATCTCTACAATAGACTTAACCAAGGGGTACTGGCAAGTACCGCTAGATGAACCTACCAAGGAGAGGTCAGCATTCGTCACCCATGCGGGGGTGTATGAATTCAATGTCCTTCCTTTCGGCCTTCGAAATGCACCCGCCACCTTCCAGAGGCTGGTAGATGGTCTACTAGCTGGACTGGGAGAATTTGCAGTTGCCTACCTCGATGATGTGGCCATTTTTTCAGACTCCTGGCCCGAACACGTACTACACCTGGAAAAGGTCTTTGAGCGCATCAGGCAGGCAGGACTAACTGTTAAGGCTAAAAAGTGTCAAATAGGCCAAAACAGAGTAACTTACCTGGGGCACCAGGTGGGTCGAGGAACCATAAACCCCCTACAGGCCAAGGTAGATGCTATCCAAAAGTGGCCTGTCCCACGGTCCAAGAAGCAGGTCCAATCCTTCTTAGGCTTGGCCGGATACTACAGGCGATTTGTACCACACTATAGCCAAATCGCTGCCCCATTGACCGACCTGACCAAAAAGACCCAGCCAAATGCAGTTAAGTGGACTGATGAGTGTCAAAAGGCCTTTACCCAACTTAAGGCAACGCTCATGTCTGACCCTGTGCTCAGGGCCCCGGACTTTGACAAGCCATTCCTAGTAACCACGGATGCATCTGAGCGTGGTATAGGAGCAGTGCTCATGCAGGAAGCAACAGATCACAACTTCCATCCTGTCGTGTTTCTCAGTAAGAAACTGTCTGAGAGGGAAAGTCACTGGTCAGTCAGTGAAAAGGAATGCTATGCCATTGTGTACGCCCTGGAAAAGCTACGCCCATATGTTTGGGGACGGCGGTTCCAACTACAAACTGACCATGCTGCACTAAAGTGGCTTCATACTGCCAAGGGGAACAACAAGAAACTTCTTCGTTGGAGTTTAGCTCTCCAAGATTTTGATTTTGAAATTCAACACATCACAGGAGCTTCTAATAAAGTTGCTGATGCACTCTCCCGTGAGAGTTTCCCAGAATTCAGTAGTTAAAAAGTGTTCTTAAAATGTAGAAGTCTGTTAGTTATATACTTAGGAGTATATGTAAAGGTGTATGTGTTGTATTAATCTGTTTATTTTCAAGTTCTAGAAGGAAATCGCCGCCAGTGAGCTTCCCCACTGTCTGCAATTTGGGGGGCGTGTCATAAACAGATAGCTAAGGGTTAATGTCTCTTTCACCTGAAGCACCTGACCAGAGGACCAATCAGGAAACCGGATTTTTTCAACTTTGGGTGGAGGGAATTGAGTGTCTTTGTCTTTGTTTTCTGGCTGCCTGCTTTCTCTGAGCTTTGGAGAAGTAGTTTCTTTTTTCTAGTCTTCTGTTTCCAAGTGTAAGGACAAAGAGATCAGATAGTAAGTTATATGGTTTCTTTTCTTTGGTATTTGCATGAATATAAGTGCTGGAGTGCTTTGATTTGTATTCTTTTTGAATAAGGCTGTTTATTCAATATTCTTTTAAGCAATTGACCCTGTGTTGTATCATCTTAATACAGAGAGAACATTTGTACTTATTTTTCTTTCTTTTTATATAAAGCTTTCTTTTAAGACCTGTTGGAGTTTTTCTTTACTTCAGGGAAATTGAGTCTGTACTCACCAGGGAATTGGTGGGAGGAAGAAATCAAGGGGAGATTTGTGTGTTGGATTGCTAGCCTGACTTTGCATTCCCTCTGGGGGAATAGGAAAGTACTTTTTGTTTCCAGGATTGGGAACAGAGAGGGAGATTCACTCTGTTTGGATTCACAGAGCTTGTGTCGGTGTATCTCTCCAGGAGCACCTGGAGGGGGGAAGGGAAAAAGGATTATTTCCCTTTGTTGTGAGACTCAAGGGATTTGGGTCTTGGGGTCCCCAGGGAAGGTTTTTCAGAGGGACCAGAGTGCCCCAAAACACTCTAATTTTTTGGGTGGTGGCAGCAGGTACCAGGTCCAAGCTGGTAACTAAGCTTGGAGGTTTTCATACTAACCCCCATATTTTGGACGCTAAGGTCCGGATCTGGGACTAAGGTTATTACACCCATCCCCATCCTGCCAGAGACTCAGCTCGCCAAAGCAGTTCAGCAAGAGTCTTTGTGTACCAGCAATGTACCCCCTGCTTTCTGCCCTGCTTACTCTGCCATTCCTTCCCCTGTGCTGATTGGCTGCTGGTGCCAATCCCCTCCCACCCTGTCAGGTCATTACAAACTGTAGCATAACACATACACACCACGGGGCTGGGTAAGGGTTGCACAGATAACCTTCATTCTGGCATTTCTGGGTGCTTGACTTTGCAACTTGAATAATGTTTTTTAATAACAGTGTGTGTGTCTGCGTGCAATGTCCTAGGTTTTTAGAAAAGCAAAGTGAAAAAACAGAAATTCCATCCTGTGGCATCATGGTAACACCCATGTGGGTCAGCAGCAGGGTTAGTCTCAGACTTTAAGGCCAGAAGGGACCATCATGATCCTCTAATCTGACTACCTGCACATCGCAGGCCATGGAACCTCACCCACCCACTCCTGTAATGGACCCATAACCTCTGGCAGAGTTACTGAAGTCCTCAAATCATGATTTAAAGACTTCCAGTTACCAAGAATCTACCATTTACTCTAGTTCAACAAGTAGCCTGTGCCCCATGCTGCAGAGGAAGGTGAAAAACCCCCAAGGTCTCTGCCAATCTCACCTTGAGGAAAATTCCTTCCTAACCCCAAATATGGTAATGGTGATCAGTTAGACCCTGAGCATATGGGCAAGACTCACCAGCCAGACACCTGGGAAAGAATTCTCTGTAGTAACTCAGAGCCCTCCCCATCTAGTGTCCCATCACTGGTCGGTAGAGAAATTTGCTACTAGCAGTCACATACTGGCTACATGCCATTTTAGGCAACCTCATGATGCCACCCCCTCCATAAATTTATCAAGCTTTGAGTCTCAAAACCCATTAGGTTAGAACCTTTAGATGCACCACACAGACCTCTGCCACTTGAGTAATAGAGTAAGTGATAGCAGTAGTAGGCTGTCATCCTTTGTGTGGGCCAGCACTACAGGGGATTCAGACACTCACTTTGCCAGTGGGTCTCTGTAACAGGGCAGGACTCATCACCACAGCGCCGCCTGCTGGCCATCCTATGAATTAGTTCTCATTTCACTGGAGCACCCTTGTCTAGTGATGTCTTGCCTGTCACCACTCTCGACACCACCTCTAGGACCCATGTCACTCCCTGGACTGTGGCGTCCTCTTCTGGACACAGCCCTCTGGCTGTGCCCCATTCAGTTTTCTCCCCACTTCCGGGGGACCCGACAGTCCTCAGTCCAGCTACCTGCCTCCATGGCAAACTGCAGTCCATGCACTGACCACTCCCCTCATGGCAAGTGGGAGGGCAAAGGACTAGTGGACCCGGGCCCGTCTGCTACTCCAGGTCCCGGCCCACGTCCTGCCCCTCCTCCTACTCTGCCATCTGTTTCCCTGGGCCACTTCCCCACAGCTTTAGCACCTTCTCCGCCCTCGTATCAGGGCCTCAGTCTGGCAGCTATCAGGCTGGAGTTCTCTCTTGCTCCCCTGATGCTGCCCAGCACTGCTTTGTCCATGGTGCTTTCTCTTTCAACCCTCCTACATGCAGAGCCGGCTCTAGAAATTTTGCCGCCCCAAGCATAGCGGCATGCTGCGGGGGGCACTCTGCCACTCGCTGGTCCCGCGGCTCCAGTGGACCTCCCGCAGGCACGCCTGTGGATGCTCCACCAGAGCCGCGGGACCAGCGGACCCTCTGCCGGCACGCCTGCAGGAGGTCCACCGGAGCCGCCTGCTGCCCTCCCAGCAACCGGCAGAGTGCCCCCCACGGCATGCCACCCCCAAGCATGCGCTTGGCGCTCTGTGGCCTGGAGCCAGCCCTGCCTACATAGCAACCAGTCCTCCTCCTTTGGCCTCCAGGGAGAGGGACCCTCTGGTCTGCTCAGCAGCCCTTCTTATATGGGCCAGCCTGGCCCTGCTTGGCTGCTCCAATAAGCCTTCTTCCTATTGGCTGGCTCAATAAAATCTCTTCTAATTGGCTGGGTTCTGCGCAGCCTCTCCAGGGCTACTTTAACCCTTCTTCTGCCTGTGTGGAGCAGCCCCACCCAGTCTCACAGATACTTCCTGACAGCAGAGGAATGATGGGACTCAGGAATTCTGGGTTCCAATCCAGGCTGCGGAGGGGTGTGTGCTCTAGTGGCCACAGATTCTTCTGTCCATTCCCTGCGAACTTAACCTCTTCTGTCCCGTCTCTGTCCTTTCTCTTCTCCACCTCTTGATCCTCATCCCGGTCCCATTCACTGCACCTAGCCAGTTCCTGTCTCTACTCCTTAAGCTTCTCATCCCAATCCCAGTCTCTTTGCCCATCGGCCCTAGTCTCTCCTCTCTAGAGTTCCTATTCCAATCTGTCAATCCCACACTCCAGTATCACCTGCCAAATTTCAAGTCTCCACCCCAAAGCATGGGGGCATTAGAGCTTTTTGAAGACAAGCAGCAAAGAATCCTGTGGCACCTTATAGACTAACAGATGTTTTGGAGCATGAGCTTTCGTGGGTGAATACCCACTCCCTCAGATGCATGTAGTGGAAATTTCCAGGGGCAGGTATATATATGCTAGCAAGCAAGCTAGAGATAACGAGGTCAGTTCAATCAGGGAGGATGAGGCCCTGTTCTAGCAGTTGAGGTGTGAAAACCAAGAGAGGAGAAACTGGTTCTGTAGTTGGCAAGCCATTCACAGTCTTTGTTCAATCCTGAGCCGATGGTGTCAAATTTGCAGATGAACTGAAGCTCAGCAGTTTCTCTTTGAAGTCTGGTCCTGAAGTTTTTTTTGCTGCAGGATGGCCACCTTAAGGTCTGCTATAGTGTGGCCATGGAGGTTGAAGTGCTCTCCTACAGGTTTTTGTATATTGCCATTCCTAATGTCTGATTTGTGTCCATTTATCCTTTTCCGTAGAGACTGTTCAGTTTGGCCGATGTACATAGCAGAGGGGTATTGCTGGCATATGATGGCGTATATTACATTGGTGGATGTGCAGGTGAATGAACCAGTGATCGTGTGGCTGATCTGGTTAGGTCCTGTGATGGTGTCGCTGGCGTAGATATGTGGGCAGAGTTGGCATCGAGGTTTATTGCATGGATTGATTCCTGAGCTACAGTTATTATGGTGCGGTGTGCAGTTACTGGTGAGAATATGTTTCAGGTTGGCAGGTTGTCTGTGGGCAAGGACTGGCCTGCCACCCAAGGCCTGTGAAAGTGTGGGATCATTGTCCAGGATGGGTTGTAGATCCTTGATGATGCGTTGGAGGGGTTTTAGCTGAGGGCTGTATGTGATGGCCAGTGGAGTCCTGTTGGTTTCTTTCTTGGGTTTGTCTTGCAGTAGGAGGCTTCTGGGTACACGTCTGGCTCTGTTGATCTGTTTCCTTATTTCCTCGTGCGGGTATTGTAGTTTTGAGAATGCTTAGTGGAGATTTTGTAGGTGTTGGTCTCTGCCTGAGGGGTTACAGCAGATGCGGTTGTATCTCAGTGCTTGGCTGTAGACAATGGATCATGTGATGTGTCCGGAATGGAAGCTGGAGGCATGAAGGTAGGCATAGTGGTCGGTAGGTTTTCGATATAGGGTGGTGTTAATGTGACCATCACTTATTTGCACCGTGGTGTCAAGAAAGTGGACCTCCCGTGTAGATTGGTCCAGGCTGAGGTTGATGGTGGGGTGGAAGCTGTTGAAATCGTGGTGGAATTTTTCCAGAGTCTCCTTCCCATGGGTCCAGATGATGAAGATGTCATCAGTGTAGCGTAGGTAGAGAAGGGGCGTGAGTGGACGAGAGCTGAGGAAGCGTTGTTCCAGGTCGGCCATAAAGATATTGGCATATTGTCGGGCCATGCGGGTGCCCATAGCAGTGCCACTGATCTGGAGATATATATTGTCATCAAATTTGAGATAGTTGTGTGTAAGTATAAAGGCACAGAGCTCAGCAGCCAGTTGTGCTGTGGCTTCATCAGGGATAGTGTTCCTGACAGCTTGTATTCCATCTGTGTGTGGGATGTTTGTGTAGAGAGCCTCTACATCCATGGTGGCTAGGATGGTGTTTTCTGGGAGGTGACCAATGCATTGTAGTTTCCTCAGGAAATCAGTGGTGTCATGGAGATAGCTGGGAGTGCTGGCGTAGGGTCTGAGTAGAGAGTCCATATATCCAGACAGTCCTTCAGTGAGAGTGCCAATGCCCGAGATGATGGGGCGTCCAGGATTTCCAGGTTTGTGGATCTTGGGTAGTAGATAGAATAACCCTGGTCGGGGCTCTAGGAGTATGTTGATTTCTTCTGGTGTTAGTGTAGGGAGTGTCCTGAGTAGATGCTGTAGTTTCTTAGTGTATTCCTCAGTGGGATCTGAGGGAAGTGGCCTGTAGAATTTGGTATTGGAGAGTTGTCTGGCGGCCTCCTTTTGGTAGTCAGACCTGTTCATGATGACAACGGCACCTCCTTTATCAGCCTCTTTGATGATAATGTCAGGGTGGTTTCTGAGGCTGTGGATGGCATTGCGTTCTGCACGACTTAGGTTGTGAGGCAAGCGATGTTGTTGTTCCACGATTTCTGCCTGTGCACGCCGGCGGAAGCATTTAATGTATAGGTCCAGACTGTCATTTCGACCCTCAGGAGGAGTCCATGTGGAGTTCTTCTTCTTGTGCTGTTGGTGGGAGGGCACCTGTGTATCAGTGCACTGTTCAGTGTTGTCCTGGAAGTATTCTTTGAGTCGGAGACGGCGAAAGTAGGCTTCCAGATCGCCACAGAACTGTTTCATGTTGGTGGGGGTGGCAGGGCAGAAAGAGAGTCCCCGAGATAGGACAGACTTTTCTTCTGGGCTGAGTGTGTAGTTGGATAGATTGACGATATTGCTGGGTGGGTTAGGGGTACCACGGTTGTGGCCCCATGTGGCAGGTAGGAGTTTAGACAGCTTACAGTCCTTTTTCCTTTGTAGAGAGGTGAAGTGAGTAATGTAGATCTCCTGTCTTATTCTAGTGAAGTCCGTTTGTGTAGAAGTTTGGTTATTAATGAGAGTCTCCAGGTTGGAGAGCTCTTTTTTGATGTTTTCCTGTTTGCTGTATAGGATGTTGATCAGGTGGTTCCTCAGTTTTTTTGATAGAGTATGGCATAATCTCTCACTGTGGTCTGTGTAGTATGTAGATAGCAGTGGATTTTTTACCTTTAGTCCATTTGGTATGATGCAAATTTGACACCATCAGCTCAGGATTGAACAAAGACTGTGAATGGCTTGCCAACTACAGAACCAGTTTCTCCTCTCTTGGTTTTCACACCTCAACTGCTAGAACAGGGTCTCATCCTCCCTGATTGAACTGATCTCGTTATCTCTAGCTTGCTTTCTAGCATATATATACCTGCCCCTGGAAATTTCCACTACATGCATCTGAGGAAGTGAGTATTCACCCACGAAAGCTCATGCTCCAAAACGTCTGTTAGTCTATAAGGTGCCACAGGATTCTTTGCTGCTTTTACAGATCCAGACTAACACGGCTACCCCTCTGATACTTTTGAAGACAAGTTCATCAGAATTAACATGGGCTAACAATGCATTTTCCCCAGCTTTGTTCTTGGAAATGACTGAACTGTTTTGATTGAAATTTTGCTACATCTCCCAGACACCTGGCATGGCAATTTCAACCCAAATGATTAAAGTTCATCCAAGTTATAAGCAAATGAAAACAGCTCTTATGATGGGAAGTGTCAGGCACCCTTAATAATGGGGTGCTACTGGTCCCATCCATAATTAAAAGCAAGCTGAGATTCCTGATTATCCATTCATTGTGTTATAAATTCAGCTATGAAAATGTTTGGTGAGGAAAATATCTGGTTATCCTTGGGAGGTAGGTAGAAGTAGGTCGGACTGAGATTGTTGATAAGCGCTAATCCATTAGTGAGCTGAGAAAGCAGGTCTATCAGCCTAGGTGTTAGTTTGCAGGAAGAAAACAGGATGGAGTGTAGATGAAGGACATTGGATGGGGGCAGAAGATGCTTGTTTGAGGAAAGGATCAGCTGAGGGTCACAGGAGTGGAGCTGTGCTGAAAACTGGGCTGGGAAGCTGGTGAAACAACAACAGTATGTGCTGTGTTTGAACATCACCCTGCTGGAGGAGAAGCTGTAACCGATGCTCTGGCTTTCTCCACTCAGAGCTGCTTGGGAATGGATTGGTATAGTCCTGTGCCGGACATGGCGGCAGAATGCCAGAGATATACCTGGGCCTCCCCTGAAAGTGGGCTGCTGCAGGTGGTGCTAGTGGAACTCTTGCTGGGGTTGAGTGAGCTGAATTAGAACTGGCTGAATCGTGGGACAAAGTACTCACCAAGAAATTATTGGCCAGCGCATGCAGAGAGTTGCCAGTCACTGAGGTGACGAATATTGTCTGGCCATGCGCAGAGCTGGCCAAGTGATCTGCAAACAGGTATTTGGACAGCTGATGGAAATAAGTTGCCGAATAGACTCTTGGCGATGATCAAGCTCCTGCTAGTTGCAGTCATGCCACAGGAAATGGCCGAAGCCTGGATCACAGTGGTTAGAATCTCATCAAAGAGGACTGGGCAGAGGCCCCTGATTCGCCAAATGTGGAGAAGGCATTTGCTGCATCTGGGATGGTACTGAGTTCACATTACTGTGTGGCTGGGCACCAGCTTCCTGACTGACAGGGAGATGCATGTCCTCAAGGGGGAGGTCCCCATCTTGACAAATTCCTCTTCCTGCCAGCACTCTGGGGCAAGCTTGACTTTCAGACTTTGTTTTCAAACTTAGAATCTTGCTTTTCGACCCTGCTCATCCACACAGCGAGGCCCCCAGAACTACACCCATCCCAGAAGCAAGCCCTGGGCCTCTCCCATCTGCTTGTTCCCGCTCTCCATCAACACCCACCAATGCTTTGCAAAGTTACTTTGGTGGATGTTTTAGGTCTGGCATTTTCAAAGGGAGCTAGGGGAATTAGGCACCCAAACTGGATGGGATTCTGGTGCCTAACTCCCTTAGGTTCTTTGGAAAGGTCCAGACTAAAGCTTTTTAATCTGGACAGCTAGTCTCCTGGACCAGTGGCTCTCTGTGCTCCCCAGGGCTTTATAAAGCCCACTAGGACAGCGGTCTCCAACCTTTTCGTCTGGCAGGTGCCGGACGAAGGACCACTGCGGCGGTGGAGCACCCACCGAAATGCCGCCAAATTTCAGTGGCGACGCCTCCTGATGACGCCGCTTGCTGTTGACAAGCGACTTCATCGAGAGGCGTCCCCGCCGAAATTTGGGAGCGAAGACTTTCGATGATGTCACTTGTCGACGGCAAGTGGCGTCATTGAGAGGTGTCCCCACCGAAATTCAGGAGAGACGCCTCTCGATGACGTCACTTGTTGGCGACAAGCATCGTCATCGAAAGGCATCCCCGCTGAAATGCCGCTGAAATTCAGCTGCATTTCAGCGCTTGCTCTCCTGGGGTCCAGGACATGGGCGCATTAAGATGCCCCCGCGGGCGCCACGTTTGGGACCACTGCACTAGGAGCTCACAAACCTTTCTGAGTTTCAAAACCCATAGCAAATTACTGCAAAATCAACCTTCCTGACTTCGGCAGGTCTTCACCCAGTAGTTCTCAAGGAGGGCAAGTGAATAAAAGAAATAGGAAGTTTCTAGGTCAAGTCCTTCCTGAGCTATGACTTCCCCAGACACGGAGAAGCCTTTTCCAAACACGAGAGCGCTCCGAACACCTTGTCTGATGAACCACCACCTTTCCCCCACCATACGATTCTTCTGTGGAGACCACACAGGCAGAAAGGCTCCGCTTTGAGGGAGGTGTGTGCTTCCAAACTGGGCTTCTGCTGGGAAACTGATTAAAACTTTAAACGTACAGTGGCTACTGCAGCGCCTTAATAACTGCATTGGAACACATTTGACAGACAAGAGAATAACCCCTTCTTACCCCTACCTCAGAGGGGCAGAAAGACCACCAAGGACAATCATGCAGGAAAAGCCCTCGGCTGCATGCTGGAACCCATGCCTGAATCTCTGGAGGCATATGAATCACAGCTGCATAGCATTAGAAGGCTACATGGATGAGGGAGCCAAGCACTTTTTTCAGCATTTGCTTTATCAGCTGGCTGCGTGTGGAGCCAGCCATTTTCTCCCCTGGTCTGAAGTGTTGCAGGCGTTTCACATTACAGCCAGATTTACTGAATCCAGCTCTTGTGCACAGTGGACAGAAACGTATTAAGCTTAAAAGCCAGTGTCTAGTGCGCATTGTAAACCTTGAAGGAGCTTGGAGAATGAAATCCTGTTTGCTGCTGGCTACTGTGGGCATTTTTAATGGGAAACCAGTATTGCCAACACTAAGCAGTCAATGAATCAAGCCCCCAAACCAGGATTGTGGCATACAAATCATGAGTTTTAAAAATAATACATGTTGAGTTCTTTTTATTTGCCATCTGTTTTCTGATCCTTTGAAGGGTCACATTCTCCAGCTTTTCTCTGTAACCAAGAGGCCCGGATTTTTACTTTTTTTTTTCAAATGAAAGTTGAGATTCTAATATATTCCCTTGACTCCAGGTGCTGGAGATCTGAGAAAAACACAAAATATTGCAAGACTCGCAATAAAATCATGGGAGTTGGCTACACTAGGACATTTTCAGGTCAAATTTGGCCCAAGCTTTCGGCTTTGGAAGAAGATGCTTTTACTGAAATCTTTCCAGGAGACCATTTATAACAAATAAACACTCTGATGTGATATTTGCAGCCTAAACAGCTGTGTGAGGATCTAAAACTGACAAAAAGTGAAACTAGGTTGTTTTCATTGCCCGCTGAGAAAAGAAAAGAAAAGAAAAGAAAAGAAAAGAAAAGAAAAGAAAAGAAAAGAAAAGAAAAGAAAAGAAAAAAGAAATCAGCAGCATCCATTGTGAAAAAGGATATTGGATTTTAAACATTCTTTCTAGTTTATACTCTACAGTGTTATTAGTGGAGATGATTTTGGGGTTAGATACGTGGTTTTTACCCTCGCCACTAACTGCTGGGAAATGACTAGTGCTGTAAATAGAACTTTGTATTCATGGCAATGCACATTCCGATTTCAATTTCATTACAACATAAAAAAAAGATCACAATACTTTTTGCTTTATTTTCATGGTTTGCACTGGCAATGGTCAAACATTTCCCAGCAGTGAATGACTTGCTGAACCCTCCATTTTGCCTTAGGCTGTCAGCTGCGCCAGCTGCTAATTACCACTCTGATCCAGCACAGTACTTAGAGCTCAGGATCATGGATAACTTTGAGCATGTGAGTAGTCCCAATGATTTCAGTGGGACTGCGCATAGGCTTACAGTTATGCTTGTGCTCTGCTGGTTACTCAGATGATGTGTGCCTCCTGATACTGGGGTGGGGGGGGGCACAATCTAAAGAGGAGGACATGTGGCCACCCCATATGTCTCCTCTGACCAGTGACTCCCCAACCCTACACCCAGTCCAAGGCCGGCGCACTCTCCCTGCCCACCAGAATTACCTGCTGGAGTAGGGGGCTCTGTCCTTCTCCTGGTGCACCTCCCTTCTGGCATGTTTAGCTGCTCTCCCTGGCAGCTGGGCCTGGGCAGGGAGCCGGAGGGAGCTGCTTCTCATGCCAGCTGAAAATGGCTGCTCTGGGTTGCTGACTCTTTGCAGCGTGGCAACTGTCTGCCCCCTCCGCTCCCACTCAGGCCTGGCTGCTGGGGACAGAGCCAAACAATCATGAGCCCCTACTCCCCCGAGCCATTTCCTGTTTGCTCGGCCACTGTCTCCAGCATCCAGACCCTGGCAGAGAACAGAGGGTGCGGGGCAGGACACCACCCCAACCAGGCTCTCCCTCAGGCAGCCGCTGTGCTGCACAGAACAGGAACCCAAAGCAAGCAGCATGAGAAATGATTGGTCCCACCCCAGTGGCCAGGGACAGGGTCCGAGCATGTTGGGCTCAGCGGGAGAAGGGAGCCTGACTCCCGCCCCTCCAGCAAGGAAGCCTGACTCCCACCCACTTAGAAATGGGGGGGGTGCACTTGATTCCACATTCCTCCCCTACACATCACTATCATAAAGCCCTGCTAATTAATACAGCACTTTGCACATTCAGAGATTTAAAAAATATTAGGTGTGAAGCAGCACAGCTAGAACTTGGTGCCTGATCCTACAAGGTGCTCAGAGATCACAATCCCTGCTGATGTTCACAGGAGATGAGGGCACTCAGCCACCTGCAGCAGCAGGCCCTTTATCAATCAGCTCTTTGGCTTTTCAGACAATATATCAAAGGACACAAAACTGAGAACTCCTCTTTGCAGCTGGAGTCAAGTCCCAGAAAGACTCATCTTGACATGTGGGTGGCATCAATCTTAGCAAACTCCTCTGCTGCTAATGAGTCTCCTGATTGGTTCTTACGAGGTCCATTGATTTGCATGGGAAAGCTAACAATAACTTCAGCCGGAGAACAGAAGAAAGGTCAATGAATGCTGCCACTCTTTTTAATTTTTGCTGGTAGCTGGATTCTCTATAGCTGGTTAAGGCCAGGAGCTGTTCATAGTATTTGTGATGGTTCTAAATCCAGCCTGCTCTTTAGGGACCAGTTTCTTCAGTGTCACCTGTAACTTTTGAAGTAAGAGCCACTCCAACAGTTTATAGCAACTGCTAAGGAGGGAGATGGACCGGTCAGTGGCCCCTTTTCCGGGCTTCAAAATGGCTATGATCTTGGCAACCTTGCACTCTTTCTTAGAAAAGTGGATGTTTCTGAAGAAGTCTGCTAGCCACCTTCTTGCTTTCAGACCAAGATTCTTTGGGAATTCTGGATATATTTCATCCATTCCTGCTGCATTCCCGGACTTAGTCTTGGAGACACCCGTGTCTACTTCATCTACTGTGTAGGGGCAGAAAGAGGTGAAGACAACAGGCACTGGTTTGGTGCGTGGTACATTTGTTTGTGGACCTGCCACCTAATATTTTTAATCCATTGGCACACGGGAACTGGCAATTAACTGTGAGGAGACGGCATCGGCATTTATTTGAAGTGGTTTGTAAGCTGTTGGAGCTGGACTACTTCAAAGATGGAGGAATTTTCAGACTTTGATAGGTCAAGTGCCACAATGGTTTCACACCACCTTTTCCTTCTTGCTGAGCTCAGAGACTCAAGCAAGGTCATTGCAGTCTCAGGGCTCCACTCAGCTTGCTATTGCTGGAAGAGTGCTTTGCTTTCTTCTGTCCTGGAAAGAGTGAGTGCTTTTCTGAAGCACCTTGCAATGCTCAAATTGGTGGCCAATATTAGTAGGCCTACAAAGCGTGGTCATGAGCCAGATATGGTGAAATCTGGGTTATCGAGCCCACTGTGATTGCCACATAGCAGGATCAGTCAGCAGAGTGTAGTTTCCAGCACGGGTTAGGGAGGGATCGAATGAGTGGAACTTGTAGGCCTATGCAAATCATGACTGGGCCGTGTTGGCTATTGGGAAAGTCATCGAGAACTGACATTGTGGATGGTATCGGGTGGCTGCGGATGTCATACGATATAAAACAAAGGTCAGGAGTATAGCAGTTCCTCCCCTGTGCTGACCTGAACACGCCACGGTCTTTGGCAGAGTAGAGGAGGTGCTGGTCTTCAGTGAAAACCCAGGATTCAGCTGTTCTCCAGCACGGTTGTTCTTGGTATAGCTCCAGAGGATATGATGGCTATTAAAATCACTGACATGGATGATGGGATGACAGAAGATTCACTGTACACCCTGGAATGAGGGGTTCAGGGTGTGGGAGGGGGCTCTGGGCTGGGGCAGAGAGTTGGGGTCAAGGCCGGCTCCAGGCACCAGCTAAGGAAGCAGGTGCTTGAGGTGGCCAATACCAAGGGGCAGCACTCCGGCCGCTACTGGGGCAGTATGTCCAGGTCTTTGGCAGCAATTCGGCGGCGGGTCCCTCAGTCCCTCTCGACGCAAAGGACCTGCCGCCAAATTGCTGCCAAAGAGTGGAGCGGTGCATTCGTGCTGCCACGGCTATTTTTTTTTTTTTTTTTTTTTTTGCTGCTTGGGATGCCAGAAAACCTGGAGCCGGCCCTGGTTGGGGTGTGGGAGAGAGTCAGGGCTCTGGGTTGGGGGTGCAGGCTCTGGGGTAGGGACAGAGATGAGGATCTTGGGGTGCAGGAGAGGGCTCTGAGTTTGGGGGGCTCAGGGCTGGGGCAGGGGATTGGGGCACGGGGTTGGGGTGCAGGCTTACCTTGGGCAGCTCACAGTCAGTGGTGCAGCTGGGGTGCAGAGACAGGCTTCCTGCCTGTTCTGGCACCACGGACTCCGCTGCACCCTGGAAGCAGCCAGTAGCAGGTCTGCCTTCTAGGTGGAGGTGCACAAGCAGCTCCGTGCAGCTCTCGCCTACAGGCACCGCCCCCCAGCTCCCATTGGCTGATTCACCAGATGAGTCACCAGATGGGTCACTAGATGCCTCATACTGCTGGAGCAAGGCAGTGCTCTCCTCATCGAGACTGGGATGTAGACCAGACGGCAACCATGTGGGATGGCTCTGCAGGCTGCTTTTTAGGTAGCACCACCGAAGTGATGGTAGATCTCACTTACCAAGATATGCCAAGCTGGTATTGTCACCAGACTCTTCTCCAGTGCTTCCTTGTATTTTTCCCAGTCAGCCTTTCGGAAGTTTCACTGCTTCTTTTTGGAATTCTTGACAACTGGGAGCTGTAGCCCGATATGGATCAGCCATGGTCTGTGTTCGCTGTGTGGAAAGTTATCCAAGACTTGGCATGTTGCTGGCTGAGGATGGCTATGAACTGAACTGACCCAGCACAAGTCAGGATAGTAGTCACGAACCCTCTAGAAGAATGGAACGTGCCTCGCTGCTTAGCATCATGTTGGTTCCAGCTGACGCTTAGAGGCTTGTAAACATTTGCCAGCCAGAAACCACCAACCTGGATGGTGTCACCAAATTCAGTAGACATCAGCTGAATGGCATCTGCAATATTGGACCAAATGTATGTGGCTCGGCTTTGCTCTGGGTGTACTATATGGCACAAAAGGTCAAAGCTGTCAATACTGTAATGCCGGCTCAGCTTTGGCAGTTGCCATGTGTGTTTCTTGCAAGTGAATGATGTCGATAGTATGTCAGTGAGAAAGAACGCCGAGCAAATCGCTCTTAGCAGCCAACAAACCCTCCACATTGAGTTGTAACATGTGTAGAGCTGGACCAATAACATAGAAGTCACTGGGCTGCACGTTGGGGTTGTTGGTGATGACAGTGCCGGGATTCGTTGAGCTGGTGCTCATGGAATTTGGCTCACTGGTTGGATCATTAGCTTCCCAGAGTGCTGTCAAGTACTGGCGGGTGGTGCGACAACGACGCTGATTCATTGCCCCCAAAGACTAAGTGAAGAGAGAGAAAAATGGGATCTGAAGAGAGACAGACACAGCCCATGGCATAAAGAATAGACAAACTGTGGGTTGAGATGGGGAAAGTGATCTGCAGTCAGGACAACCAGGGGTAGGGAGTGACAATGCTTTCTGTTGGCAATGTGGGATGTATTACAGGACTGGTGAAGGAGAGCTCCAAGCCAGCTAATCATGTTCCCTGGAATCAAATGGCACATCTGCACTTGGGGTGGCTCAAGAAGACCTACCGGTGCTAGCTCTGATAGGGCTAGCATGCTAAGAATAGCAAGTTTAGCTGCACCGGCATAACCTGAGTATGTGCCTAGTGTCTCAGACCAGGTCCTTCTTGGGGTGGCTAGTCCCTCCCACAGTTAGTGCTGCTGTGGCCATACTGTTTTTAGCACAGTAGCTTGATCAGAGCCAGCGTGGGTATGTCTTCTCAAGCTGGGAGTCACTCCCCCCATTCCAAGTGTAGACGTACCCAAAGTGTACTCTGTTTAAAGGCACACCACTGGATCTGCTCAAACCCAAATTACTGGCTCATATGGAGAACAGTCTACCCTTTGACTTTGTTGGCAATGACTGTTTGAAAGTCTTGGAAGTGTCTTCTTATTTATTTGGGTTAGCTCAGTGTTTCAAAGGGATGCTGGGGCTGTATGTTGCATGTACCATTTGGACAATTCTGGGGGAATTTTGGACTATACTTGTGGGACTTGTTATGATTTATGTGCATGGGACTTTTGTCTCATGGAGAAGGACCCCATCTTAGCTACCTAATTTATTCATTATGCAGCTTTCCTGTTTTCACAATCAGAAAGGAACTGGTTGTGCGAGCTACTAAGGATACGGGCTAACATTTCCAAATGCCCCTTGTGATGGGGCTAACCCCCATCACCAGCTATACAAGGAAAAGGAAGCCAATTAGAGCCAGGCGTTGCACCTGTGGACTGATTAGCTAATTGCCCCCTGGCCTGAGGACTCATTAGGCACCTGGACCTTATAAGGAGCTAAAGGGACTCATCTTAGTGAGAAGACCTAGGAGAGAGGAGATTGGCGAGTTCCCTCTCTCTGGGAAGGGCATGGAGAAGGTAGGATTCTTCTGCAGAGAGAAAACCCACAGGGAGCAGGATAGGCTTCTGTGTGGGAAGCCTTGAGCTAGGGTGATCTCTAGGGGAAACTGCCAGAGTCAGGGGGCAGTGTGGGAAAACCTACCTGGACAGTAAGCATTAGAGGAGACATTCCACCAGAAGGCAATTGAGGCAGATATGCCTGCCATGCTGTGGCCTGCTGCAGGTGGGCACTCCGGGTAGGGGTTGCTCTATAGCAATATTGTGGAGAATGCTGGCACCCTGAGTGTTTGTGTGAGGTCTGTGAGGAGGCTGCTTGGTCTGGGAGTTAGAGTAACCCAGGAGGGATCTCACAGGTCAAATAAAACCTGTCTGTAGAGAGGCAGGGCTTTTTGAAAAGGGGGGAGGTGTGTCATCGGGGCCGGCCCCTGTAAATGAAGTAGGGTCAGCTACCAGAGCTACAGCAGGTGCTCACATTTGGCCAAGGAAAAGGGTGGGGCAGCAGCTGGGGGCTGTAAAGAACCAGGAAGCAGCTGAGCTGGAAGAGACCCCATGAGAGGGAGGCCCAGCAAGTCACAGCAGACTGATTCAATCAGGAAGGGCAGATTAGAGCTGCCAGAGACCAGGGAACTGGTGGTCTCTCTCTTAGGGATGCTGTAGCTGGTTCCTGGGAGAAGGCTGAAGGCAGAAGAGTAGCAAGAGGGGTGTGCTGCCAGCAATGCCAAGCCAGGGGCCAGAGGGCTGAAGGCAGGGGAGCAGCGGAGGAGCTCACCTCCTGACAGCACCAGAGCTGGAGAGCTGGACCCAGAGGAACATGGAGAGGCCAGGGGAGTGAGGGATGCTTCCCTAGAAAGGATGCTTCTAGCAGAGGGGGGGGGGGAATTTCTGCTGGGAAGAGTAGGGTGCACTCCAGATGAGGCATGTCACTGGGGGACACTGAGGGATGCTGGGGCTGTCACTGGGGGACACCAGGACATGATGGGGGATGCCGAAGCTGTCGCTGGGGGGATGCCGGGGCTGTGTGTTGCATTTAGTGTTTGGACTAAGCTTGGGGAATTTTGCACTGTAATTGTGGGACTTTTTTAATGTGCCTGGGACTTTTGTAATAAATAAGCCCTGCAATGTCTATAGTTATACTTGGGAAACTGTAGTCTGTTTCTGGGTGTATCTAAAGGAGGGAAACCAAGGGAGGCATGCCTGTCATGCCACGGCCTGCCACAGGAGGGCACTCCAGGTAGGGGCAGTCCTATCATATGCCTAAAAGTGTTTTATGTGCCTAAGTCCCATTTTCAGAAGTGACATAAGCACTTAGGTGCCTAAGTCTCCTGGACAATCAGGTGTGGTAGGGACGGATTATTCAGTGAAGATTTCTTAGTGTGCAATGTAGCCACTCAGACTATTGCTGACTGTGCTTCCCAGCTTTTCAGTGAGTTCGCAGAAAAGCCTGGCCCTGACCCAGCATGCTGCGCTGTAATATGTAGTGGGTGTCCAGGCAATGACTGGCAAACACAGGGGTGGATTGTTCATGTTCACACTAGTGCTTGTGTCGCTGGACGGAGCCATTGCCACATTCCTCGGGGAGTGTTAGCCACTCAGAAAACGCCGACCCAGCTGAAGAGAGCTTGGCCTGTGCAGTGAAGATAGGTAATCTGATAAATTCTTGGGTATCAATGTCTTGGGTATTTACTGCCATATGTGATGAGATGAGCTGCAAGTGTGAACAGCTTCCTCGTCACACTCCAATGGATTGGGTGCTCACTCATCACTTTGAGTGTCCTGGAGAGCTTCAGCTAGTTCTGACTGAGCACCAACTGGAGGTGTAGGCTGCACTAAAAGCATAGAGCCAGTGGATTGAGTGCAGCCCAAGGGCTGTCAGTCATGGTGTTTCCTGTGGGACCTTTTGGATCTGCAGATGTGCAGAAGAGACTCCTGACCTGAGGAGTGTGGGTCTCAAAATCCTGTTATGGTTATGGATCATGTGTAGGGTACTAGTCTTACTCTGCCCAGCAACAGTTGCTAGTTGACCCAGCAAAAGTTCCTGATTTGTTAATCTGTTTACCTGTCAGTAACTCCCTTGCGCTCTGTACTGATTGGTCAATTGTTAATTTGTATACTGTTACCAGTTCTTTGGCATTATCTGGCTAGGTATTATTTGGCTAGGTTTCCCCACTGTGACTCTGCCTACCCAACAGAGTTCCAGTGTTCATTATTTCATTTCTATAATAAAAGCTATTGTTTAAATACTTACCAAATACTCCGGAATTGGATATCTCAAACCAGGTGGGTAGCAGGAGTAACCCGCAAGGGAGCACTGTTGCCTGGGAAGGGAAAGGTGTAGGAGTGCCCAACAGAAGATGTCTTGAATTTTGAAGACCATGCATGGCTTTTCAGGTTAGCTACTTAGCGACCCATTCACTATCCAAATGAACTAAATTTGGGACTCCAAGGGGTCTCTGTTATTGTATTTAACATGAGAGACAAGAAAGATGGCATGATTAAGAAGACATTGGCTTTGTTACCAAAAATGAAGTGAAATCACGATAGAGATCAAGGATCTATAAGCGATCACATCAAAAAGCCGTTTTGTGTGTATTTCCCTTGCAAGTTGCTAAGGATCAGTGGATGAGGAGCCCTTTTGCAGATGCTGGAAGTGGAATGCCTGCGCACCTAAGTAGTAGTTCTCTAGTTCTCCAGAAGGGACTTACAAAAAACAAGCATGTGAGATTTCTCTGGACGTACCTTTCAGCAAGAATGACATTTTGCAGTCTAGCTTACTTTGCCAACAGAGTTTCCAGAATTGTCACTCGGAGATGGGAAATACTTAATACCTTGTTTCGAAAAGGGATTCTCTACATTGGCTGCTCTCAAAATGAAATCCAGATGCAAGACAGTTGGAGCTGTAAATCTGGCACCAATTACTCCTTACATTTCCATACTGTTCTGTGAAAAGCAGCCTCATCTATCCCACGTAAGTCATCTGCAAATGACTGCACCACAGCTGTTGGTTTTTGTCAGCATCACCAGATAGTGTCATCTCAGAAAAGTAATTAATGAGAAGCTGCAGCCAGCCTTGGCCTCTCTCTGCCATTTCTGTGTAAGCTCTTGAAGAACAGACAGTCTACTGAAAATCATGGCAGCACAAGTGCCAATGTGAATTGAAAACAAAGCCAAGTAGGAAAGAGTGGGGATGTTGGAGATGCCCTTTCAAGCTGGTTTGAGCAGATAAGAAATGATGCAACATTGGCAGTACTCAGAAGGTCTCTGGAATTATGCAGCGGTACACTTGGAGACTGTGATTTGTACTGGCAATTACCGTTTGCACCAAATGATCACAGCAGCAGCCACTGTATGTTAAAACCTAACTACATCATTCACATCCATTTAGATTTACCTGGTCATAGGATGGTGAAAAATTAAATAAATATTCAGTACTCCAATTTTTTTTCTTTTCAGAAGTCAATGGCATCCAGGAGGCTGAAAAGCACTGACTTAGATCCTTACATTGTCGTAAATGTACACAAAAAAATGATACACATTGATTTGGTTGGATTACTGTGTCATTGGCTGTATGCCCAGCTGTTGTTATCTACCCTGATTTAGACAGCTCAAGAACTATTTTCAGTTTCTAGCTGGGCTAATACACATTTGCTTCACTTCCTCTTAAAGAGGGACTCTTCCAGTGGAGGAACATGAAACAGTCAATAATGATGGTGAGAAATAAATATAACACAAAGGTGTCCAAAGTATTCCTCTTAACACAGCTTCTCACCCAGGCTGATCCTGCCATAGACACGCTGACTCAAAGCCTTCTGGTTACAACACTGCAGACTAATCTAAACTTAGGTGGTTCTGAGCCTTGGCCTAAAACATGCAAGTGGCCACTACAAGGATTTCATAATGGACCAAGCCAAAGCACGAGGTCTGAATACCCCAGAATGTTATGGCATTCACACCCTGGATCTAAATGTTGTATCTTGAATCTCATGTGGCTGGAGGTATTTCACATGGAGATCATGTGTAGACCTGGTTCTAAATGCAGACAGTTAAATGAATCAGAAGCAAGGTTTCCATTTGCCTGTTCATGTATTAATTGCTGTTAATGAACACTCACCCCTGTGAAGTTTTGCTTATACGGTAACTCCTCACTTAAAGGTGTCCCGGTTAATGTTGTTACGTTGCTGATCAGTTCGAGAGCATGCTCGTTTAAAGTTGCACAATGTTCCCTTATAACATTGTTTGTTTGGCAGCCGCCTGCTTTGTTCACTGCTTGCAGAAAGAGCAGCCTGTTGGACCTAGCTGGTGGGGGGCTTGGAACCAGGGTGGACCGGCAGCCCCCCATCAGCTCCCCACTCCCTTAAGTTCCCTGTGCAGCAGCTGGCCAGCAGGCTGGCAATTGCAGCTATCCCTCCTCACCACTGCAATGTGCTGCTCCTGCCCTCTGCCTTGGAGCTGCTCCCCGGAGCCTCCTGCTTGCTGTGTGGGGCGGGGGAAGGGGGAGGAAGAGGGGGCTAATGTCAGGGTGTCCCCCTCCCCCTTGCTCCTGCCCCCCGCTTACCCCATCTCCATAGAGCAGGGGGAGGACACAACAGGGCTCAGGATGGAGGAAGCTTGCTGGCAGCAGCTGCCGTCTCAACTTGCTGATTTACTTTAAAAGGCAATGTATGCAGAGTGGCATTAGCCTCCTTAAAGGGGCAATGCTCATCTCTCACACACAGACAAGGTGTGTGTCTCTGTCTCTGTCTGCCATGCTGTCTCCCCTCCTCCATTTGTGCTGCCTTGTAGAGTGTGAGGCTACATTAACAACGTGTTAACCCTTGAGGGCTCAGCTGAGTGCTAATTCATCATTTAGCAGTAAGGCATTCCCTGGGAAATATCCCAGTCTCTGACTTCACCACCTCAACCAAGCTTCACAATCATTGTTGCTGTGTATAGTATTAAATTGTTTGTTTAAAACTTATACTGTGTATGTGTGTATGTATATATTTCAGTGGAACCTAACCCCCCTTATTTACATTAATTCTTATGGAGAAATTGGATTCTCTTAACATCGTTTTGCTTAAAGTCGCATTTTTCAGGAACATAACTGCAATGTTAAGTGAGGAATTACTGTACTAGTATTTGCGGAGAGTAATTTTTTTTTTTGGCATGTAAGGGATCATTTAATCAAGAAATGAGATTTGTGTGTTTCACTCAGAAGTGGACATAGTTTACAAAGGTTAGAGCCTTCAATCAGAGAACAGAAATAATATCATGTGACATGCGGCCAGTCAGAAAGCTCAGGTAGCTGACTGAACACTCTTATGATCAGTCTGGGAACCACCCATAGCTCTGATACATTTGAGAACATTATTTTTTGGACCCTTTTAATAAATGAGCAACCAGTAAGAATCTTGATCTGTTTGGAGAAAATTAGCAATCAGAAAATACTTGGCAGATAAATCAATTGAAAAATTGTTCATTGGCTCTAGTTATGTAACCAATATATTGCTGAGACTTCACTCCAGGAGAATATGGGTGGATGTGATTAGGAGACACCTGGATTCAGTCCACATCTCTTAGATGATTTTCTTTGACAGCTTGACTAATTATAAAACCACATGAACAAAGACACAAATACTTCAGCCAATTTGGCTTTAGTCTCCCCAGCGCATAAGTTGTTCTTTAAAGATTACTCTCCAATATGTAACCTCCCCTGTGCTGTTTTACTAAGCTATGATTTTATAATAAGGGTTTGATGTTTACAAGCTCAGCTAGTCATAGACTTCAGGAGTGTTTATTTTTCTCAATTGCTCTTGCCATTTACTGAATGTTCTACCCTGAGCGCTCCCAGATTCTGTGCCTGGCCTCTGGCAGCCTTTTTCTTTCCAAGGAGAAGCAAAGCAGACACAAGATAGAGGTAATGTGAGTTAGCGCCTCCTCTCTATGACAGAATAATAATATCCCTACTGTAGAAGGGAGGCCAGGAACTGAAGTAGTCCAAGGTCCTTTTTGGGTGATTTGGGATTAGAACTCGTGGTGCTAAAACAGCGCAGCTGAGTCTCTGCCACTTAGCCTCACTGCCCCCACACAGAGGACTTGCCCAGTCTATGTTCTTGGGCATGCTGTCTGTAAAATGGGGTTACTCCTGCATATATAACCCACTGTTTCAGTATAGCATGCTGCCTCAATTATTGGCTGGTGCAGAGTATAACAGCCTACACTGCAGCCAGCTACTGTGATTAGGGCCAAATTTTCAAGCAGTTTACTAGCAGTGGTAGATACTAGGCCCACATCACTGCTTATTCAACCCTGGAGGTAGAGCCCTATGCTGGGATGTTGGAAGTCTTGCGTTCCAACCCTGCTGCTGATGAGTGTGTGGGGAGGTGTCCTTCATTTATATTTTTCTTTATAAAAAATCCCTAGGAAATCACAGTACAAATATATGAAAACAATGAAGTTTGTAAAGTCAAGCACTCAACAGTTGGGAAATGCCAGAGTGCATCCTTATTTCAACCCCTTTATGCACATGCATTTTGAAACAGCCTTTTATTACATGATCACATCCTGTTTTTCCCCATGTTAAAGCTGTCAGTGCAGTTGGTGGACCAGTTAGGAAGGGCACTGTGTTTGGCTGGGGAATTAGCCTGGATGTTATTACAGGTGGCTTTGGTAGCACAAGCTACAGCTAAGGGTGCCTGACATTTCCCAGGATAAGACCGTATTTTCACTTCCTTATAGCTCTGCCAAATTTTTAACTGCTTGTGCTGAAATTTTCTATGCCAGGTGTCTCCCTCAGGCTGATTTTTTTTTTCTCAATTTCAGCAATAAGGGAATGAGATTAGGGGAAAATGTGTTTTCTGCCCATGTTGGAGGGTAGTTGGACACCAGCGCCTTTAGCATTTTGAAACAGTATTTTTAGTGGGGGAATTTTTATTCTCTCTTTGAATCTCAGCCCATTACCTCTCAGTCTCAAGGCTGGGTTTTCTTATCCTTGCTGCCACCTTGTCCTTGCCTCTGTCCTTATACCAGGGCTGTCAAACAACATCAGGGCAAAGGCAGGATGGTTGTGATGCTCTTGTTAGTGTGTGAATGGAAGGAGGTAGCAGAGCGCTGGGGCTGGGGGCAGGCTCAAGGGCTCTGTTTCTGTCATGCTCCAGGCATGTGCATGGTGCTGAGGCTATTGCAAAGCGGCTGAAAAGTGGCTGGGGGCCAGTCAGCCACACCGGGATTGTTCAGCTTTAATAACCAGTAGAGCAGGTTGGAAATTTTCCAAGGCAACCTAGTGGGCACATATGAAATTGACAAGCATGCCAGTTTCACATTTTGAATGCATTTTAGTGGTTCTGAGACAAAATGATTGCTGGTTTTCCAAGGAATTTGAGTAAACTTGCTTTTGAATTGGAACAAAAGCAAATGTAAAGATGTTGAAACGTCAGGTGAACCAAAATTTTCAAGATTTGACCAGCTCTAATAACCTGTGAGAGCTGGATAAAGAATTTGAGAGTTTTTTGAGCAATAGACAGTCTCAGCTTTTGAGGCCAAACACTGGTTCCCTCCCCCAGCCTGTGTAAATAGGCTGTGCATAAGAGTCCCATGAGTGTCAGGTGGTGAGACATCTTCCCTCTCCCCTGCAGACTGAAGTGGCAGCACAGCTGCTCTGAAGCCTCCAGTGGCTAGCCACCAGGGCTTCCGAGGCCCCCTCCAAGGGTTGGTTTAATCAGCAGAGCCATGTAGCTGCAGATCGCTTGCCTGCTGATGTCAGGGTGGAGGGATTCTGTGCAGTGCACGTGTGGATCCTAGCACTGGGCTGCTGGGATTCGGCACCCCTTGTGCAGCAGAACATTGCTGGTTACATAGAGATTTTTCAAAGGCACAAATGGGAGTTAGGCGACCAGCTCCCATTGGCTATGAATAGGGAGTAGGCACTTAACTGGCCTCAGTGTAAGTCTCCCCCTCTGCTCAGTGTCTTCCTACATGCCCCTGAGAAAACAGTGTCCAGGTAGAAGGGGCTTCCTAAGCCCTTGTCATTCACGTTAGAGCACTAGACTTTACTGCCATATCTGAGTTCCTCTGGGACTCTTAACGGAGGGTGCCACAGAGAGAATGCTCTCTCTTGGCCCAGAAACCGAATAGAATTTCATCCGAGTAACACAAAGAACAAATTACTCACAGAAGAATAAAGGACGAGCCACAAGGGAGTTGTAATGTTTTCGAATAATCAATTACTTGGCGTCGGAGCAGAGCCATGCAACCCCACCTGCTTGCATTCGTGATCAAGGAACACAGCTGGGCTCCAAGGAAAGGTCAAGCTTGTTCCTCGTGGGATTCTGCTCTAGGGCTGGCTGTGATCCAGCCCGGGGCTCCTGAGTTGTTAAAAGCAGAGCAGAGGCAACCGCCAGCTCTGGCTGTAAAAGTCACTATCTGTTAAGGAGAGGGAGTTCATCACATCCTAGCCCACAAGAAGGAGCTGAGTGGGACTGCAACTCAAATAAAGAGGAAATTAAAGGAGGGGAGGGAGGATTTTCTGGGTTTGAGGTTTTATGAAGCTTGCAACCTGTTTTATGGGTTTGCAAAACTAGTGTGAGTTTGTTCAACATTTCCCCTGTAATTTAATCCTTTTCTTTCCAGGGCAATTGCTTTAGCCCCTAAAATAAAGTGAAATGATGAGTTCCAGCTGAAGCTGCCATATGCTAAGGTGGGATCCCAGCAGACTGTAACCTGGACCACATGGGTGATCAGTAGGAGTTGGGTGGACTGTACTGGATTTATTCTTCATTCAGATTTTTCTGTCTCTCTCTGCTCCCCTTTGTCACAGTCTGTCTGGATTTGTTTTCCACTCTAATAGATGGTTCCCTGGATTTTTTTCTCCACAATCTATACTGTGTGTTTTTCACAGTCTCTCCTAAGCAGGATGTGACCCAGTAACATTCAAGACTGAGTGAAGCCCACAACATCCAAGTGGGACTGAAGCAGACCAGAGAGAGAGTTTGTCTGTAGCTAGTAAAGCTGGAATCACAACACCTGCTTCTAGAGCTGAACTGTACCCTGTTTATCAGAATGTGTGGGGAGTGACTCACAAACAATTTGGAGTCTGAGTTTGCACAAGTAGTTATCAAAATCATACTGGAACTAACCAAATTTCTTGATTTATCTCACCTGGGCTGGGAATGTCCCTGTGGTCTGATCCTAGGGTGACCAGACAGCAAGTGTGAAAAATCGGGATCGGGTGAGGGGTCTATATAAGGAAGCCTATATAAGAAAAAGACCCAAAAATTGGGGCTATCCTTATAAAATCAGGACATCTGGTCACCCTATCTGATACTGCCCTTATCAAAACCAATGGCAAAGCTACCATTGACTTGGATGAGCACTGGATTAGGCTGTAGAATAAACGTCTTGTGAGATTCTCTATCAGTTCTGATTCCAGTCCCAGCTGGCCTCTGCAAGTGCAGACATGCATGAGAACAGGGCAAGAGAGATGAACCTTTCGGAACCAGAGCTGCACAAACCTGTCTGATGTTTGAAATTTAGAAAAACTGAATTAAAATGGAAAAAATGTTTTGCCAGATATGCTCCCAGTTCTATTCAGAACAAACTGATAAAGGTTAAGTGGATTATTTGTCTTATGTGAGCTCTCTTGCATATCCTCATCTAGCACTTTCCTTGGATGGCATGAGATCCAAAGGCTGGCAAGCAGGCCAGATTAATCTTTTGTAGGCCCTGGTACCTGGACCATGGCCCCACTCCCCTGCTCCACCCATGCTCCATCCTGAGGCCCTGCCCCTACTTGGCCTCTTCCCCTTGAGGCCCTGTCTACCACTTGCATGGGGAAAGGGAGGAGAAAGGAGCAAGCAGGGTTTCAGGGGCCAAAGAGGAGATATTGGTGGGTGGGACCTTCGGGGGGAGTGCTGGTGGAGTGGGAGGTGGGACCATGGTCCAGGAGCCGGGGCCCCTTCTGAATGTGGGCCCAGTACAGTACCACTGGTACCATTGTAAACCCAATACTACCGGCAAGTGACAGTGAGAGGCACTAGTTTAGTCTCCTGTGTAAGTAGGTCATTACAGGATGGATCTCTGGCTTTTTGACCCATTGTGTATTTTCTCTCTCTCTTGGGCTCTTTTCATAGATTCTAAGGCCAGAGGGGACCATAATAATCATCTTGTCTTCACCAGCATTCCAAGACTTCTTGCAAATCAACATTAATGGTCCAATGGGCTCCTGAGACAGCTCTTTTAAAACTCTTGGATGCAACCTCTCCTGACCTGCTGATTTAAAAATAGCTGCTGTTTAACATCCTCCTGAGATACTAGTGGAAGCTGCTGGTTACCATCCATCCTTCAGTGCTGGCCTCCATTTCTCATCACTCTCAAAACTCCCATATTCCTGGCAAATTCTGTTTTGGGACCATGACTGGAAGCTGAAGCTGTTGAATAGTAAATGCTTTTTGTGGGTTAGACCTAATGGCTAAGGCCCAGATTCTCAAAGGTAGTTAGGTGCCTAACTCCAACTGATTTCAATGGGGTTTAGGTGCCTAAATACCTTTAAGGATTGAGGCCTCAGTGCCTATTTAATGCCAGCAGTTTCAGAAGTTTCTCTGCATTGGCCTTTCCTGCATTGAGGGCCTGATCTTGATCCCACCGCAGTCAGGAGTAGACCCCATGGGCCCCTGAGCGGAATGATACAAATGCTAGGGCTCAGTGATAACCTCCTAGAAATACTGTACACTTGGACTTCACTCCTACAGCCTGTGATAAAATCGTACATTACACATACAGCAATTCACTGGGGCTTCATCACCCGAGGTACAACCAGCTAATCAAAAGTGATTACATTATTCATATAGCCATTGCATCGAGTGGCCCCACCACTGGGCCACCTCAGTGAGGGACAGTCCTTGCCTTGGAGAGCTTACAAACCAAATAGACAAGACAGACCCAGGGTGGGAGGTGGAATTTAGGCACAGACAGGAGAAGCAACATGCCTGTGGTTCCAGAGCAGGTCAGTGGCAGGTGTAAATCCCAGATCTCCTGCATTTTGTCCAGCGCCCTGCCCATGAGAACACGTGGCCTTCCATGGCATTCACTCACTGCGCATGGGAGAGGGTGAAAAACGAAACAAAAATGTGCAAAGAAATTGTAATTTCCAAGTAGTTTTCATAGATTCTAAGGCCACTGTGACAATCTAGTCTGACCTCCCGCATAGCCAAGCCGGAGAGCTGCCCTCAGTTAATCCCTGGTCCAACTAGAGCAGAGCATTCAGAAAGACAGCCTACCTCAGTTTCCAAATGGCTAGAGTTGGCATCTGTCTATTCGTCAGTTGTCCCAGTGGTTAATTCCCTTCCCTGATCAGGACTCAGAACAGACTCGGGCTTTGTTAGCTTGACAGGTTTTTTTGTAGAATTTTTTATATGAACAATGTAATTGGGGTCATTATGGAAACTTTCCATTTACCAAGTGCCAGTCCTGACTTCAGGCACTTGTGTCTGAAAACTGGCCCCAGACTTTTCTTAAACAGCAGCCAGTGGATATAAGTGGCTGGTCCCAGAGCAGTGTGACCTAGTGGATAGAGAACTGGACTGGGACTCAGGAGACCTGGGTCCTGTTCCTGGCTCTGCCCCTGGCCTGCTGGGAGACCTTGGGCAAGTCATTTCCCCTCCCCGTGCCTCAGTTTCCCCATCTGTAAAATAGGGGGAATAGCAATGTGATCTATGAATGAAAAACACAAGATAAGAGGTAGGGGTGGTTATTATTATTATTAACACTATTCCAGTCTTTCCAATGCAGCCAGGCACAATGATCCAGGGAAAGTGAGTGAAAACCAACACCGGAAAGGTGCCAATTGGCTGTTTTGAATCCATGCTGCGGACGGATTGCACATCAGCTGTTTATTTAGCTAATCTGGTAAAGGAGAAACATCTCAGTCACCAAATCCAGCCTGGAGCGGGGAATATTTAGCATCTGATATAGGTCTGTGGGGAGAAAGTGTGTTTCCAAGAAGCGTCGCCTGCTTCCCCTCCCATGCCTGCCCTTCCCACTGGAATTCCTCGCGCTCTGCTATCAGCATATTGAAGTTGTTTTATTGGGGCTGTTTCTGGCTGCTCACCAAACCTCTCAGAGACAGGAACTGCTGCTCATGTTAAATTAGAGAGCATTTGATTAAATACAGGCTTGATAAAAACAATCTGCTGGGAATCAAATCCAGAGTTCCTAGAGGACAGGGCCTCCTGATAGGCGTGGGTTTTCTCAGGCGTAAAAGAATCCATTCTTTTCCCTGATGGAGTGCTGTTTACTGGATAAATATGGGCTTTCAAAGGAACCGAAGGGAGTTAGATGCCCATCCTCCCATCCCTTAGGTGCCTTTGAAAATCCCAGCCTAAAGCAAGACTCTGGGACTCCTGGGTTCTACTCCTAGTTCTGCCACTGACTGCTCATGTATCCTTGGGTCAGTCAGTGGACGAGACCATGCCTCAGTTTCCTACTGTGCCCAGTGCTAATCACCGACAGCATCGGGCTTAGTTAATGTTTGCCGGACAGTTTAAGCAGCTTGGGGGACAGGCACTGTAGAGGATAGGGCATTATTATTACCCTGAGGGGCGGGACCAGCAGTGAACTGTTAGAGGGTTCCGCCACTCACGCACCACTCACAGCAGCAGCGCAGCCTAAGGAGCCATCTCTGGATGGGCTCTTTCAGAACAGAGTCTGGGGAGGCTGGTCCAGCTTTTCCCTGGGGGCACTAAGGAAACAATGATGTGTTGAATCCATTTAGCTCTGTGATGTTCCCCACGCTTTCCCGCCTCCTTCTGGCGCATGTTGCCCTTACTCACATCGCACAGCAAAGTATCAGCTTCGGCACCAGTAGCACCACCAGCAATCCGCCCCACGACTGCTCGGGCCAGGCCAGTGCTGTGTGCTTTGGTAGGTGTGTCTGTGGCGGCCAGAGACCCACAGGTTGGTCTGCATCCTGTCGCAGAAAAGAATCCTCTCTGTGTTCATCCCAGCGCTGTGCATCTGAGCCCTCAGCATGGTGGTGGATCGGCCCCCTTGGAACAACAGCTCGGGAGAGGCTGGCTTTTGAAGCAGCCCCGAGTGTTATTTTAATGCAGGGGGGTTGTTTGTGGGAATTTTAATCTGTGCCTTTTGCTTTCTGTCAGTGCCAAAATGTGTGGAACTGGTTGGGAAATAGCCAGCTTGGCAGGTCAGTGGAGCCTTGGCTGTGAATGGAAACTGCAGGGTTTGAGCCACGCCTGGGCCTGTGGCATTCAAAGAGTGCTGCGGTTTGAGGCTGCACCACAGGGCAGGAAGCATTAATAAGGGGTGGGGTGCTTGTGATTGAATTCACTGGGCTGTAGCACGAGCTCCAATGTTACACTTCCCCGTGCAGTTGCCCCTTGTGCCAGGCCAGGCTTTTCCTGCATGACTAATGGCTCACAGGCCGAGGCAGTGACTGCATTCTTTTCTATCCACACCACAAAACATCCCTCACTGTTTACAGGGCTGGTCAGCCACAGGGAGAGATTGAGGGTGCATGATGGTGGGGGGGCAGGGGAGATAGCTTTTTAGGGGAAAAGGAAAAGGTATTAGCCAAGGGGAATATTTCCATACAATTTCAAAAAGGAAAAAATTAGAAACTACATACAAATTTTCTTTCCCCCTAAATATTTTATTTTCACTTTTCCAGGAGGACAGGAGATGAAGAATGTTGCCAAAACAATTTTTTATTCTGCCAAAATTTTGTTTTCAGTGGAACGCCATTTTCTGATTTAAAAAATCATTTAACTGAGAAACATGTGACCCAGTCTGAGAGAGAGTCAGCAGTGCTAGATGTGGGAAGAGGAGGAGCAGGTCTTTGAGGTGGGTTAAGGAAAGTCTATGTAGGGAGTAAGAAGATCCCTGGAGGTGGTTGCAGAATTTGACTCTGGACCCACATCCAAATGTCCCCACAGTTCAGGAGTGTTCCTGTCCAGGGCTGTCACTAAACAATGGTCAGGCTGTGGCTGGGTATTGCATGTGTGTGTGTGTGTAGAGAGGAGAGGGGTACGTGTCTAGCCCCTTTGTGTGAGTCCTACTAATGCCAGCCACAATTGCAGTCCAGCTCCAGGAGCCACTGTAGAGACCCTGCCTTCTCCTTATCACCTTTGGAGAAATGCATGGGCCAGGGGAGTCAATATCTCAAGCTGGTATGAACTGACCTCTCATGGTACACGTCAGTGGTTCAGGCATTACAGTGTTAGCTTATGGTCTAGGCTTACTCCTAGTTAGCTGCTTTGATAAGACTTCTTGTTTAGCTAAGCTATTGTCTTAGAGGCCTTGTGGCTTGTAGTCTCATTGCATTACTGCCTTCATGTACACCTATGCCTGCCTCACCTAGCAAATACCTACACCTACAGGTCCACCATCCCTGAACTGCCGGGGAGCTCTGCCACAAAACACAAGTAATTGTCCTAAGTGACTCTCTCTGGCTAATGCTTGATGTTCCTGGAGCATGTCCCTTCGGGATGCCTGGGCTCTAGCAGGTGCTCAGAGATCCCCAATAGAAAGCTGTGTACACTCCTTGCTGGCTCTCGGTGCTCTGTGGTTGCGCTAACTAAGGAGTCCCAGGAGGATGTGTTGCAGGGAGCGCAGACAGTTTTATGACCACTGGCTTTTGGTCTTCCTGTGCTCTTTGTGGGCAGCTTAACACCACAGAATCACTAATGGGGGATAACATCTATCCCCATGACAAACCCTCATCCCCATGCTGAACTCCCTGGGCCCTGCGTCCAGTGTGCTCTGGGAGAGAAGCATCAGGTGCCCACTCCTATTCTAACCCCTTTCTCAGCTCCTGATGTGTTTTCAATGGACTGAGAATGATGTCATTCCCTTCTCGGGCCTTGGTGCAACCCCAAATCAGGCTGGCTCAGTGAAATCATCCTGAGCTGTCTCTTCCGTCACCCGCTTTGTACTCCTAGTAACTGTCTGACCTCACACCCCTACCCAGTGCAAGGAAATCGTTGGATGTTTTTGGAGGATGAATTTGTCTCCTTCACCACAACCTCTCTCTCTTCTCCAGCATTTGGAATGGGAGAGGCACGAGGCCCAGTCTCTGCCCAGCCCTCATTCTGCACTGGCCCTGAAAGTCCATTGCCAGTGGAGTTGGAACAAAGTGTTGCAGCACTGAGGATGAGAAGGAAACAAGTGCAAGGATCAAATAAGCCACCTTCGTCAACACAGCACCTAAGCGAGAGCAACGGTAGATCTCCAGGAGCGTAGGCCTAGGGTTTTCCTAGCACACATTCATAAGGGCTTTTAGGGCACATCTCTGCCCCAGACACTTGGGGGTCAGCAAGTGCAGTGGAGGACAGTTCTCTGCTGCTCCCTGCTATAAAGTGTGGGGAAAGTGTACCTGAACCCCCACTCCCAAATGCATTCAGGATCTGGAGGCGGCAGGGATCCGACCCGGTACCTCTCACACAAAGAGGATGCGGGGAGGAAGGGACCTGGCAAAGCTGCTGAGTCTGCTAAAGATGCCAGAGCAAGGAGATGGGGTGTGTGTTGGGGGGGGGGGCAGGGAACAGACAAAAAGGCCCTAGCAGGAAGCCATGAGAAGGGTGTCAGAGAAGAGGATGTTGGGGGAGTGTGTACACCATATAGGGGTTAATGTGGGCCTGAGAGGCCAGCTAGGTTACCTGGCTGCACCTGGAGGGAGAATCAGGCTTAATTGATCCTGACACCCAGCTGAGCAGAGGCAGGGTCCTTAGTATAAGGAGAGGAAGTCCGTAGTGGGAGTGACTAGGACCAGAGTGGTGATTCCCTAGGATCCTAATCTAGGAAGAAGGGTCAGTCTAGAGAGGGTGTGGGGAAAAAGGCCTGAAAAATGCTGCCTATGAAGGTGCTCAGGGAAACAGCAGCACGGAGTGGGACTATGCAGCCCTTGACTGCCAAAGGTCCTTGGCTTGGAACCCAGGGTAGTAGGTTATATTGTTATATTGTTGGGCTTGCTGTTACCCCAGAAGCAGGGGACAAAACTGTGAGCCACCAGATGGCTGAGTCAAGGGAAGACAGACTACAGCAGAGAAACACTGGCTGTCAGCAGGGGGTGCCAGGCTGAAAGACTACTGCTATGGTGAGTGCACCCCTTCATGGGGCTCTTTGTAAGGGGTTTCCCAGTGCTGGAGCAGTCTCTATAAGAACCCAAACTCTAGGGCAAATATGAATTCCACACTTGCTGAGGTGTCCCCTATCAGGACATTTATATGGATCTTGGGGAGGGGGTAGGTGTGTGGTGGACTCTAGGGGGTGGCCATGGCATCTGGTCTGAAGGTTATCAGTGAGGAGGGGTGTTCAGCATTTTCTATGAGGGAGAGGCTGGTCAAAATAGGGTCTCATTTGGTGGTTTCTTTGGTGGATGCCTGGTCACTGCCTGTTTGGGTGTGGAAGTTGCTACAAGCTGAAGGAGAGGGGCTGGTTACTATGGGTTCTGGCCTGGGGGTTGTTGCAGGTGCTGATTGTCATGCTATTAGGTCTGGTCTGGAGTGGTTGGTCACCACAGGATGGGATCTGGGCTGATGGGTGGGAGGGTGCAAGGTGGGCCCTGGGCTCTGCACCATGGGGTGTAGTCTCAAGGTTGCTGTGGGGGGAGCAGGTGTTGGTTGTTGCAAAGCAGGGTCTGATTTAGTGTTTGTTGCAGCACTGGTGGTGGTGGCTGTGTATGGGGGGTGTGTCTCCGGTTGCTGTTGGCATCAGGGGATTGCTGCTGTGGGCAGGGAGAGGGTGCTCTTTTTGCTTACCTGTAGGATCAAGGGGTAGTTGTTGGGGAGTGGGGTTCTCTGGCTGCTGCTCTATGGGGTCTGGCGCCTGTTATGCGGTGGGTGGCATAGGCTACTCTGGCTGCTGGTCTGGGGGTTGCTACTGGCAGGAGGTTGGTTCTGCTGCCCTGTGGCATCTGGAGTGGAGCTGGTTGTGGCAGGGGATATGGGCATTTTTTCTTCTGGGTGCTGCCCCATGTGGGGGTTTCTGCTGCAAGGGGACCTGATTGCCAACTTCTGGGGTCCTGCATGATGATGGGTGGGTGGGGGGGAGTTCCCTCTGTCTGCTGCCCATGGGGATGCATCTGGGTGTTACAGGTGGGCAGTTTACTCTGCTGTGAGGTCTCTTGTGGGGCTTGCTGCTGCAAGGCAACTCTGTTACCATATCATAGGGTCTAGTCTAAGGGTTGCTTCTGGGAGGGGTGTCTCTAATTGTTCCACCATTTGGGGCCTCTTGTTTCTGCCCTGTGGGGTCTGGTGTGGTCTAGAGGTTGTTGCTGAGGTGTGTCTCTGGTTGCTGTCCTGTGGGGCTTGATGTTTGTTGTTGCTCCCTCATATGGTCTAGGGTTTGCTGCTGGGGAAGGGAGATTCTCTGGTTGCAACCCTCACATGTCTGGGGGTTGTTGCTGAGAGGGGTGTGTGTGTATGGGGCAGGGGATTCTCTGGTTGCTGCCCTATTGTGTCTGGTCTAGGTGTTGCTGCCAGGTGTACAGGCTTGTGTGCCGTGCCCTTGGGTCTAGTGTGAGGGTTGCTGTGGTGGGGCAGGGGAGCCATGGTTGCTGTACTGTGAGTTGTGACCTAGGATGGCTCAAGGCAAGGCCTATTTGCCATGGTGCCTGACTTGGGTGTTGCAAGTGAAGAGCTGACCAGTCTGGTCTGAAGGTTACTTCGGGGAGGGTGTGTGCTGGTTGTTCCCTCATGGATTCTGCTTGGGTGGTGGCTTTTGGTGCAGGGGTAGGTATTGTTTGCTGCTCCCAAGGGTTGCTGCAGGGGGTTCCCTGGTTTCCACTCTGTGGGGTTTTGTCTGTGCATTTCTACAGGAGGGTGGGGTCCTGACTACTATGCTGTGGGGGTGAGGCCTGGTCTTGAGCTTGCTGGGAGAGCAGGCTCTGTTTGTTGTGCCATGGGGTCTGAGCCTGTACTTGCTAATGTAACACTTCTGCCACATAGAGCCAGCAGAACAAGGGCTGGGTTCAGTATCTAGGGGTTCATTTTCAACAATACAACACAACTAGCTCGAGTCCCCCACCCAGTGACCTGTGACAATTGCACACCAGCCCCTGGGCACCTCTAAGAGGCAATACTTCCCCCTCTTGCAAGCACAGCCTTAGTGTAGCAAACCCTTTTATTAAAAGGAGGGAAGTAACTCAGCATTAATTTGAGAAAACACTGCAACTAGAGCTCAAACTCAAACCATGAGCAAAAGACCCACCCCCCAGTAAGTTGGGCAGCGTCTTTTTCCCCTCAGGGACTTAAGTCCAGCAATGCAAGTCCTTTTAATGTGCCTGTCCCTTCTTTGTACCCCACTCAGTTGCTATCCTTGGCCAGTGCAGCCCCAGAGTTCAGAGGTTCATCTGCAGAGTTCACCTTCTACCCTGTATGGAAGGCTGGTCTGGGAGAGGGTGTGTAAGAAGGCACCTTACAGGCTCCACTGCTCAGGCACTTGCTCATTGCCTCTGTGGGCTTTTCTCCACCAGCTACCTTGCTCGCTGCTGGCCAAGAGGTCTTCAGCTGCTCCCCCCACCCCTACACACTAACAGCACTCAGTGATTTCAGCTGTTAATGGGGGATCCTCACTGCTGGTGCACACTCAGCAGTCTCTTGCAATAGAGACACTGTCTCAAAGTAGGGCTAATACATAGATGTAGGTATCAGTGATTTTAGCTCTTCAGCATGTAACAAACTCTCAGTGGAGTCTAAATTAGCTCTTCTATTATCTCATGGAGAGAGGAAGAGTCAAATGGTATCTAGGACTCTTAAACAGGGCCCACACTACCAAGTACCTGTCCTGTCTTTTTTTTTTTTCTATCTGAATCTGTTACATAATTTACAAATATGGGCTGGAAATAAAGTCCACTTATATTATGTCTCTTTGCAACACTTCTCAATTATGGTTCCTCTGTGAATTTATTTGCGGTTTGTTCTTCCCAAATGTTCTGTGGATGCAACTTATTGATAGTGACACACAATATACACAAAGATAGATTTGAGAAAGCAGCAGAATCTTGCAGTCTGGGGCAGCCTGGAATGCCTCCAGAGCTCTGCAGGAAAGATAAATATCTAGTAATGACTAATAGGCCTGGACATGACTTGGGAGAAATCCAAAGATCTGAAGATGTCTGAATTGTGGTCAGTTCATCCTTCCAAAGCAGGATTGAACCCAAAAGGATAACACTTCACTGGAAAACTTTAGCACAAAGGCCCAGATGCTCTGCTAGGAAATCAGTTGGGAAAATTTAAATGATTCAATTTCCATTGAAAAGCCTCACTCCTAAACATTATTTTACCATAAATATGAAAGGAGTGGCTGTACATATTTGCATAGAACTGTCATATATAAATGGACATACAGTACGGTGTAGTGTGTTAGAGGTGGATTACACTTTCAACGGTGCTTGGCAATATTCAAATGTTGAATAGACAAATCTGGACAGTACTTGGATAGGAGCTGGCCCAGGTAACTGCAGGTGACACAAGTGCTGGTGATTCTATAGATGATGTTAACTGCATTTGGTACATCAGCCTATGACATTGCATAAAAAGAGAGAGGACTGTTTTATTCTAAGGTATCACCACTGTTGCACAACTGTGAAATCTTACACAAAGGTATCATTGGAAAACTTGTGATTTGTTGAACAATGTTATTCTGTTTGTGTGCATGCATTATCATTGTATATGAAGAGGGTGACCATATTTCCCAAAGGAAAACTGGACACCAGGTAGGGCTAGCTCAAGCCCTGCCTCCCTTTGCTCTCTCCCACCCCATGAGGCTGGAGTTTGTGTTGCTGCTCACATGAGCCTCTCCTCCCTCTGTGGGGCTGGTCTGGGCTCTGACTAGGCTCTTTTCCTCCCCCCACCACCACCACGAGGCTGAGCCTGGTGTTGCTGTTGCTCCCCTCTCCCTTGCACATTCCTCCTCCAACTGATCAAGTTGTCAAGAGCAAATGGGACAAATGCCCACTTTTGCCCCGCCCCCCAAAATGGGATGGCTGGGGCAGGGCTTAAAAAGAGTGTCCTGGCCAAAACTGGATGTATAGTCACCCTCTGTGATGTTATGAATCTTTGCTGGGTGTTTGTATCTCAAACATGTTGTATTCCTGGGTAACACCTGCAAGATAAATTTACATCAAGACCAGGACTTCATGAGCAGCCATGGTTGATGGGCCATTAAGGAGAATCGGCTCTTCCAATGGGCCTCTCCCAAGGATGCCTCTGGGAGCACATGGACAATGGAAGCCCAGGGACTCAGCTCATAGAACATGATCCCTGACTCCATGTCTGAGAGAGAATAACTTTCATGCACATGGACCGGTGGTGGCGATTATAAATTGGAAACTGTGACCATGATCCTCTTTCCTGCTCCACAACTTTGGACTACAGCTTCTAGCAAAGGGATGCTTTGAACAATAGAGTAAGGACCCCAGTCTTCTGGGTGATCGGAGACTTATTACGAATTGGCAGATTAAAGTCACTGCTGTTACTGTGATCTATGCATTCTGAAATCAGCTAATGTATGATGCATTTTAACCTTCCAGTAACACACTTCCTCTTTATTGTAATATAGGTTTAGCTTTTTCCTTACTAAAGGATTGGCTATCAGTATGGTTTTGGGGTGAAATCCAGAAGTACATATTGATCTGGGGTAGGTGTCTGTCTGGTTCTTTGGAAATGGAAGAACCTAATAGATGTGATTTCTAGTTTTAATAATTCATCACTAAAGTCTGGTTTGTCTGGGTGGTGCATGAGGGGCTATAGGGCCTGTAGGGGACTGTCTGTAGTGCCCTAAAACTAGTACAGAATTTGGAAGCACACACTTGTTACTGGTTTGCTGGAACCTTATGACAGAACATACTGACAGAGCATATACCCCAGACTGGCATCTGTCAGTCTGACCTGAGATTGGCGCTCTTAACTTTGTCTAATACTAGGCAGTGGCATGACACAGCAGTCCAGTAACTATCTTTCATATGAGAGGGACTCGTGGAAAATTCCCTGCTGTAAAATGAAGTTTTGTCAAGTGTTGGTGTTTCTTTCACGGGGAGGGGGGAAATGTCAGTTTGGGATAGGTCATTTCTAACAAACTGTTCGTTTTTGGTTTGAAATTTTTCCCATGACAAATGAAATTTTCATGGGGTGGAGGGAGAGAAATAATAGACTTATTGAGCAACACTATTGCTAGTGTTGCTCAATTAAATCCAGCTCCAAAGGGAAAATTGCAATCACTGGTCCCTTTAAGGTGTATTTTAACTTGTACCTAAAGCTCCTTCACTGTGAAGTTATATGGCAAGGACTCTGAAAATGGGGGAGGGGCTTTCACAATGGATACAATAGTCTCATGACTTTTCAGTTATTTTGGAGGCATTTAAACAACTCCTGGGAATGATGGTATTTGTTCCTTTTGATTTCTGACTAAAATTTATTCTGTGGCTGCACAGCAGACTCTCAACTTGTATGTCCTGTTTGTGAATTGGCATCCTGTTCCCACTCCTTTTAGTTCTGCCAGCTAAGCTTCGCACCCATTTGTTCTTCTTTAGGTCCTGGTCCTGCCCAGTTAAGTAGATGACAAAGCTCTCATAAACTTGAGTGTAGGCTCTAGCCCTCAACATTTCTCCATGAATCGTCCCCTCTAGCCTCCCAAAATCATTTACACTGGGCTGTGAGCTGTCTCCAGTTTGTCAATACCTTTCTGGTAACCTGGCTTCTAGCACAGCTGAATGAGAACTACATAGATCCCACAGCTGGTTTGAAAGTGGTAAGAATTTTTCCATGAAAACATCAAAAATGACAAATTTTAAGAAATCCTTAAAGTTCTGTCATGGAAATTTTCCTCTTATTGAAAATCCAGACAATGCAAAAATGGACATTTTTGTAGAAAAACTGGTAACTTTTTTTTCAGATGTTGTGGAAAATTTTCATTTCACTGTTTGAAAAAAAGCTATTTTTAGTTTAGAACAAAAACAACTCATCCAGGTCCCTCCTCCATGATGACACCTTTAGGTACACAGCCCTTGAGTGCCCCTTTGGTCCCATAACACATAGAAAATTCCTGAAGCTGTTCAGTCACCCTCAGTAAAAGACCAACTTCCCAGATTTCCTTTTCCCATTGGGCATGTATATTAAAGTTATTCCTGCTCCCCTAGTTGTATTAGCTGCATTTCTCCAAGGGGAATTTCTTTGTTTCTAATCTCATATCTTGGTACCATTGCAATTCAGGACAGTGCAATATAAATTTAGCTAGCAAAGAATAATGGTGCTCACAGAAATATCTAGGAAGAAAGGATTTATTTCCCTGCCTGGGAAGTTAGCAAATGTTGGTGGGTGAAAGGAAGGGATTTCTTTTTCTTCCCTACAAATCCTTGTTATATGCAAAGCAGCTCAGACAGGGTCTCTAAATGAGAGGCCAGCCCATTTCCTGTGTTATATTTTCCAGGTGATGTGATGACTGATGCAGCTCCTACAAGAAACTCTAGCAACATCCCTGTCTCTCATCTGTCAGAACCATTTCTGTATTTTTAGTAAATCAGCCTTTCAATAGCCTCCCCATTTCATCTGCCAAAGCCCCATGTTTCCCAAGTAACTATTGAGACAGTCATATGGTTGAAACATACCAGACAGGATGTTATAACTCCCTATTTTCACTTTAGTGGTTGCAGTGGATTCGATGTGCGGTTTTCTGATGTGGTTATCAACCATTGGAACAGTTGTCTAGGGTCATGGTAAAGCCTCCGGCACTGGGAGGCAAAAACAATGGCATGTCTTTTCTAAAAGCTATGCTGTACTTGGGTGAAGTTCCCTGGCCTAGGTTAGAAAGGAACTTGGACTAGATTATCAAATGGTCCCATCTGGCCCCAAGTTCTATGAATATATACCATCCCTGGATCAAGGTGGACAAGGACAATTAGGGTCTGATCCAAAACCCAGTGAAGTCAAGGGAAAGATCCCATTGATGCCCAGGGGCTTTGGATCTACCTTTATATTGCTTGAAAGTCTGAACATTAACATTGATCACTGTGCAACTCAGTGTTGGCCTAATCACATCCATCAACTGCTTCTTTTGATTGGGGGATGCAGATATGAAGGTCAAGCTGGGGTCTGCCAGTAAGAGTCTGCAGTGACTTAGGTTCTTGGCTTTGACATCAATTGTGGATGGATAAATGAGCTGATATATTCAAGAGGATGGTGGAAGCTCTGGTGTATTTTAAGACTTGGAGCAAAGGCAGAAGGTATATTGCTTGTAACTGGTTTTTTCTGTGCACTAGATCTTTAAGTCTGAAAGGACTCTTGTCTTCAGAGACATGCAGCCATTCTGTGTTCAGACCGCCAGAGGCACACTCTCATGGAGACTTGACTTTTTTGTTCTTGTTTGTGGTATCATGATCTCAAATACCTTATCTGCTCACTTTTTTTTATGTATGGAAAAATGTGACAAGGATCCTTGCAATAACTGGATTGTAAAACAATAAAAGCATCACACTTTCTGTCCATACGTGAATACACCATGCTCCTCAGGGCCAGATTTCCAATTAGACATAGGCACATGCCTACGGGCACCAGTGTTCGGGAGGCATTAAAAATGGGTTAAGTTTCATTTTTTTTAAACAGAAAATACTAAGGTCAGCTATAGGCAGAGGGGGCACTGGAGATGCTGTGCCTAGGGGCATGTAAGGTGTAAATCCAGCCCTGCAGCTGCTAATTTTTCACTTGATTTTTTTTTTGGAGGGGGGGGGGAACGGTTGATTTCTTCATGGTTTTACTTCTTCTTTCTAATAGCACCTCAGCACATGGTCAATACCCTTTCATAAAAAGGGACTTGCAATTTGTTCCTAAAACAAGATCTTGATGCACATTCAGATCTTCTCATTCTTCCATCAGTGTCTTACAGCATTAAATACTTCACCATGTAATATGTAGCCTATCACTCCAAAGAGCCAGGAAAACATTCACTAATCTTCATAACGCTGGCAGGCAAGTATCATTGATTCCCTTCTACCATTATTGGGGACCAAAGAATGGAAAAATGAAGTGATTCACTGAACTTAGATTAGCTTGAAAGCCTGGCATGATCCACTGTGCATCCCCCTCTGTTATCAGAAGCTACAGGGCCAATGAGCAGAGAAAGTGTGCTCATACACAATGATAGAGCAATGGCTGCATTTTAGTAGTTCACTGCAAGAGGTGAAGGAGAGCCCTATTTCCAGCTCGGGGGAGGTTCTGAACTGCCTGGGTTTCAACTGGCTGGTTTGGATCACTCATCACATGTATGTGGCTTTCCTCAGAAGTTGCTGATTTGTGCTCTTGGCCTGTGCCCTCGCTGCACCAAGCCATCTGTCTAGGGAGTTCTTTGGCAGGATTTGTTAACATTTGTGTTCATTGTCTCTAACATCTTTGTGACGTGCTTTGCTTTGCATGGTTTCCAGGCTCTCACCCCAGATACTACATGGTTCAAAGGCTGGGGAGCTGCAGGGCACTGAGAGCCATGAGGGGGCAGGAAGCAAGGAGCTCTGGTGTTTACAGCTCCCTCCCTTCCTGTTTACTCCCTCTTCCCATCCTCCCAGACCTTGACCAGTTTTTTCTTTCCAGTAGGTTTGCCTCTCTGCAGTTCTCTCCACTCTCCCAGGACAGCTGTGAGCAATGGCAGGAACCATGGGTCCAGCCTGGGCCTGCTTCACTCACCTGTAGCGAGGCTAAGGGATGATTGTCTATGGTGGCTTTGCTCTGGAGTGAAAAGCACTCTCAGGCCCCCAGCCCCAGAGGCTTTGCTGCTGACACACTAAGGTCTAGTCTACACTAAACAGCTTGGCTGCTTATGTTGATGCAAGGCAGCTTATGTTGACCTGGCTGTGGAAGTGTCTTCACTTGTTGTTGTTAGTGCCCTGCTATGCCAACTTAACACCATCTCCCCAAGTGGTGTAGAATGACAATCAATACAGTTAGTTCAACACAGTGATAGTATAGACATGCTATTACTTATAGCGACTCTTACTAGCCTCCAAGAGCTGTCCTACAATGCCCCATTCTGACTGCTCTGGTCACTGTTGTGAATCTGCTGCCCTGGGGCCAGAAGCGCCCCCCCACCCCCACCCTGCTTAAAAGCCCTGCAAATTTTTGAAATGTCTTTTCCTGGTTGCCTGGTTTGGTGAGCACACCTAACAATGGAGAGCTGCTGAGTGCAATTGCCCAGCTGACCATGCCTGCTTCAGATGTGCTCCTACCTGGAGTAGACAGGATGTGTTGGATCTCCTGGGTCTGGCACAGCTCTGAAGCAGCTGTAGAAACATAGACATCTATGAGCAGATCACTGGGGATTGCAGGAGAAGGGCTACAACAGGGACCAGCAGTAGTGCTGCATGAAAGCCAGGGAGCTGCAGCAGGTGTACCAGGCGGCCAATAATTGATCTATACAAACAGAAAAGTGAGACTGCTGAAGGTGGGGTGGAGATTAGGTGTTGGCCATGCCTAGGTTATCTTTATCTTTAAACGCTTTCTCAAGTTTTCAATAAGGGTAATGAGGAATTTACTGATAGTGGCAGGATGGCTAATGGAAATGAGGATATGGAAGTAGAAAGGACCACATCTGAGGTGGAAGTCACTCAGATAATTCCATGGACTAAATCTGGGTCCTGGAAAATCTCCTCCATTCAAGAATGTTAAAGGCACTGGCACATGAACTTGCAAGCCTAATAGCAAGGATTTTTAATGAATCTGTAAAATTAAGGTACAACCTCAATGACTGGAGATTTGCTGTTTTCCTCCCTTTCTTAAATATAGGAAGTACAACAAGTGATCTGGGGAAACTACAAGCCTGTTAGCTTGACTTCAATTGTATGCAAGCTCTTGGAACAAATTTTGAAAGAGAAAGTAGTTAAGGACGCAAAAGTGAACAGTAATAGGCTAAAAATACAACATGGTTTTACAAAAGTAGTTGTCAGACCAACCTCTTGTCCTTCTTTGAGAAGTGGGGAATCACTGATGTAACCAGAGTCAGGATAAGCTCTAACCTGACATCTGGTGGAAAGCATTTCAGAGAGTGTATTTGCATAGGCACGCCTACCCTATCCCAGACTGCCGAGCTGTGGGACTGCTTGGTGACAAATGATTCACCCTCAGTTGGGTGGTACTTTCTAGACAAGGGACATGGGTTCCAAAACCCAGTGAATTGAGAGAGGCTGGGGACAGGTATCTGTGCCTGGTGGTGCAGTCGCCTTGTGGAGCCAGAAGCACCAGTTCCACCCCCTCCTCTCTCCACTGTGGAATGTCAGTTGATTTTTTTTTTTTTTTTTTTTTTTTTTTTTATTCCCTCAAGAATCTAAATACAGGTTACTGAGCTGAAATCACTTTGGGCTAATGGTGCACTAGCACTGGGGCTTCCCCACTAAGAGCGGAGATCACTAAAGAGCTGAAATAACTGAGCTGAGAGCACTGAGTACTGTGCTAACTAGTGGGAGAGCCTGAAGTTATACTGTGGAACAGAGCAGCTGGTGGAGTGGAGCAGTTGCAGGGACGGCTGGAGCAGACCACGGGACAGCTGGTGGCAGCAGAGTGGCTGGCAGAGCGGAGTAGCTGTGGGACGGGTGGAGCGGCCCACAGAGTGAGCGGAGCCGAGCAGTTTGCAGAGCAGCTCATGGAGCAGAGTGGCTGCTGGAGCGGAGCAGTTTCTGAGGACGGCTGGAGGAGCAGAGTGGAGCAGCTGATAAAGCGGAGCAGTTCTTGGAGAAGGCAGAAGCAGAACCCACGGAGAGGCAGGGCAGTTGGCCCCGGACCACGTAAGGTGCCCCTTTCTACCCAGGCTGGGGGGAGGGACCTCTACAGATAAACTCTCGAACTCTGGGATAGCATTGACCAGAGACTTTTGGGTTGTTGGACTTTGGGGTGATTGGACTCAAAACCCTAAGGGGAAAAAGGACATTGCCAAACATACTTGGAGGTGGGTTTTTGTTTATGGTTTGTGTTACAACCCTGTTTGTGGTGTTTCTCCAATGGGATGCCGCATTGATTCCTTCCTTTATTAAAAAGATTTTGCTACACTCAGACTCCATGCTTGCGAGAGGGGAAGTATTGCCTCCTAGAGGCACCCAGGGGGGTGTGGTATGTGAGTGTCTCAGGTCACTGGGTGGGGGCTCGAGCCGGTTATGCATTGCGTTACTGAAACGGAACCCCTGGATTCTGGACCCGGCCCTTGTTGCTGCCAACTCAGAGGGGCAGAAGGGTTACACTTATAAGACAAGGAAATGAAGTAAGTCTAATCTACCTGGATTTCAGTAAGGTATTCGATACAGTTCTACATGGGCAATTATTAAATTGGAGAAGAAAGTAATTAATAGGAGAACTGAAAGATGGTAAGGAACCTGTTAATGGGGAGACTACAACAGGACATACTAGAAAGTGTATTGTCAGCCTGGAGGGAGGTTATTAGTGGAGAGCCTCAGGTATCCGTCTTAGAACCAATCTTATTTAACATTTTTCTTTTTGAGACCTTGGCACAAAAAATGGGTGTTAATGAAGTTAGTGGATGACAAAGTTGGGAGGTATTGCCAATATAGGAGGACCAGAATATCATACAAGAAGATTCAGATTTGAAAACTGGAGTAATAGGAATGGGATAATAGTGCAAAGGGCAAGGTCATGCACTTAGTAGGGACTAACATGAATATTTTTGTTATAAATTGGGGCTTTATCAGTTGGAAGCAAGAGGAGGAGAAAGATTTGGGTGTATTGGTTGGTCATAAGATGACTGAGCCACCAATGCAGTGCAGCTGTGAAGAAGGCTAATGCAGTCATGGAATGTGCTGAGTGAGGTATTTCCAGTAGAGACTGGAAAATTAGTATCTTTAAACAAGGCACTGGTGAGACCTCACCTGGAATACTGTGTGCAAGACTGAGAGGAGATATGATTTACATTTATGGAGGGGGTGGTATGATGAGACTGCGTACGATGGCATGTAGCTGATCTGTGACTGCCAGCAAATAGCTCCAATGGCCAGTGATGGGACACTAGATGGGGAGGGCTCCAAGTTACACCTGGGAAAGAATTCTCTGTAGTCTGGCTGGTGAGTCTTGCCCACATGCTCAGGGTCTAACTGATTGCCATATTTGGGGTTGTGAAGGAATTTTTCCCCTGTTCAGATTGGCCGAGACCCTAGGGTTGTGTGTCTTTTGTTTTTGGGGTGTGGTGTTTTTTTTGCCACCTTCTGCAGCATGGGGCACAGATCATTTGCAGGTTGACACTAGTGTAAATGGTAGATTCTCTGTAACTTTGAAGTTTTTAAACTATGATTTCAGGAAATCAATAACTCTGCCAGTGATTAGGGGTCTATTACAGGAGTGGGTGGATGAGGTTCTGTGGCCTGTGATGTACAGGAGGTCAGACCAGATGATCACAATGGTCCCTTTTGGCCTTAAAGTCCTGAGAACCACAAACCTGCTGCTTTTACAAAGAGTTGCAAAACAATTCTTGCAGGAGATGCCACCCCCACCTCCAAGAGCACTGTGGAGACTTCCAAGGAGTCTGAGTCAGGCCCCTGCCAGGAACAGTGAGGCAGAAGATGAGTATGGAGGGCAGGTGACTGGAGGATCCAGCTGCACAGCAAGCCAGGCCAAGTTCTTGACTTTACTGCGGTGCAGCCAATCCTGACAGCTGAGGAAGGCACCTCTAAGTGTGCAGTTGGAGGTTCAACAGCTGTTGTTCCTGCTACTTTGATTTGAAACATCTGTTTAACTTGCTCTTTCTTACCTCATGGTAGAAGAGGTGGTGGAACAACCAATAGAGGTAAAATTGCTCTCCTTCTCTTCCCCTTCTAGAGTTAAGGGCCACATGGAGCAGTTTGTTTTGCATTAGGGTGTTCTGTGAATCCTTCATAGAGATCTCAGTGAAACTTCCATGCAGATATTCTGCGATCCTCTGCTGGAGGCTTCTGGGGTGGGCTGCCTTATTTCTTCCTCTGCAGTAGCATACAGTCCCATGCCACTCAGTGATACCATCAGCATGCACCACTGCAGTGCACAGTCTAGCAGCGTATGGGCTCAGGTGGCATTGGGATGCCAGCAGTAGTTACTCCCCAGAGAGAGAAGCTAAAATCACCCTTGCCTGTGGAAACAGTGCCAGTACTCTGTGTGCCATTGCCTTGTTGTTAGAATCATGCAACTGAGCAATTCTCTTGTTTTTCCAAACCCCCAGCAGGCCATGCTCACCACAGCTAGTGCTGTGACTGCTACAGCCCAGCGGCAATGTGAGAATGCAGTTCTTACAACTTTTGGGGAGCAAGCAGGGTGAGTTAGATATCTTAAGTTTCAATTTCTAGTGTGGTCACACTAACAGGGGGTACCTCTGTGTGCTGTATCTGCAGCTGCTGCCATTGTGGCCTTCAGGGTCTCCCTTCAACATGCCCACAGAACTCCTGGACCAGAGAAGAAGACCCTGGGTGCCAGGAGATCCTGCAAGCCAGTGCTGCATCAGAACAAGACCAGGGCCTGGAGATCACTCATGCAGACAGCATGGAGAAGGATAGAGTGGAGAGGAAAAAAGTGTGGGAAAAGGAGAGGAACATGCAGCAGATACTTGCTTTTCTCAGATTGCAGACTGGGGGACCTGCAGCTTTAACAATCCCATGCTCACCTCCTGCAGTCAATTGAGAATTAGGTATCCAGCCCTCCCTATACCCCTGTGATGTATGATTGAAACACAACATTTATATCACTGGCATTGCAACAAATCTTGTACAGTTGTCTGTCAAAGATGTCAATGGAAAAGTTATTTGGCTGAGGGTGATTATCCTGTTTATATGCATGTATTTTTTATCTGAAATTATAAATATTGCCTAGAAATACAGGCCAGAGGTAGGATGCCAACACCCACAAGGTAGCTTATGTCCAGTCTAGCTAGCCATTGTGAATGGACTAATCAAGATTGATGTCCCATTGAAGGTAACTAACTACAATGGGCCATAGAAGAAATTCATCCCTCTGGAGAGCCTTCCTGTGGATGCTTTAGCCAGAATATGGCCAATGGCTGCACCTGAGTCATCAAAGCATGCTTTGATATGTGATTTGCTCATGTGACCCTAGACTCCATCTTGTGTCTAATTTTCCACAAACTAAGACTGAGAGCATTCCCTCTACGTGGGAGGAGGTATAAGACCTTGGAAGCATCTCCAGTTTTCCTCTTTCCTGCTCTGATCTCTGGGCTATGGACTTGCACTAAAAGGAGCATTCCAACCAATGAACTGAGGACTTTCCAGTCTTTTTGGAAGCTAACAGATACCTTACAAGCCAGCAGTCTGTAACATCACTGGTTCAAACCTGATCCAAGATTTTAGCAATTACTGTATGCAGATGATCTTTGACTGTTTTTAACTCTCCTTTTCTCCAATATTTAAAGGATTGATAAGTGTGATCATGGGGTAAGATCTGAGTTACACATTGACCTGGGTATGTGGCTGACCTTTTGAGATCAGAAGAACCCTTTGTTCAATGTAACTGGTTTTCAGTATCATTAAAGATCTACAACCTAGCCTTAAAGATGATCCATCACTCTCACAAATCCTGGGAGGCAGGCCAGTCCTCGCTTATAGATAGCCTCCCAACCTGAAACAAATACTCACCAGCAGCCGCACACCATACAACATAAACACTGACCCAGGAACCTATCCTTGCAACAAAGCCTGATGCCAGCTCTGTTCACATATCTATCCAAGTGACACCATCATAGGATCTAATCACATCAGCCACGCCATCAGGGGTTCGTTCACCTGCACATCTACCAACATGCTATGTGCCAGCAATGCCCCTCTGCCATGTACATTGGCCAAACCAGACAGTCTCTTCGCAAAAGAATAAATGGACACAAATCTGACATCAGCAATCATAACATTCAAAAACCAGTGGGAGAACAGTTCAACCTCTTTACCTACTCAGTGAAAGACTTGAAGGTGGCAGTTTTGCAACAAAAATACTTCAAAAACAGACTCCAAAGAGAGACTGCTGAACTTGAATTAATATGCAAATTAGACACGATTAACTCAGGCCTTAACAGAGACTGGGAATGGCTGGGTCATTACACTAATTGAATCTATTTCCCTATGTTAACTTCTCCTCACACCTTCTATGGGTCATCTTAATTATCGCTTCAAAAGTTTCTTTTCCCCTGCTGACAATAGCTCGTTGCAATTGATTAGACTCTTCCTGTTGGTATGCATACTTCCATCTTTTCATGTTCTCTGTATGTATAACTATCTCCTGTCTGTGTGTTCACTTCTGTGCGTCTGAAGAAGTGAGCTGTAGCTCACGAAAGCTCATGCTGAAATAAATTTTAGTCTCTAAGGTGCCACAAGTACTCCTGTTCTTTTTGTGGTTTTTAGTAGCTGCTCATCAGAGTCCCAGTGTCTGAGTGGTGAAACAAGGGATGTGATGCCTAAAAAGACTGCAGTTTGGACTTGTTAACCAGGGGCTTGAGGCAAATTTACACTTGTTACTGGCTTGGTATATCTAATAACCACCAATTTGGGGCAAGTTTGCCCTATTTCTCATCAGTTTGTTCTGAATTTGGCATCCTCAGCTGTGACCTACCGAGGCGCAATAACACCTCCTCTTCAACTTGCCATCTGGCATCAGGGATTGGTTCACCTACCCTACCGGGGGGTGACTTTAAAGACAATCACAACACTAACTTATGAAACCATGGTTTGGGTATGTGTTGCTGAAATGGGTATGAATATTCCCTTAATTTATTAAGCTTTAAAGGGCTTTAATCGCCTGGTTCCTGTTACAGAATTTTATTTGCTGAAACATCTTTATTAATTTGTAACATAAGCTGTCTGGTGCTAAGCAGGTTGATACTACTTTCCTATTACATCACTCTCATAGAATCTATAACACCATTGACAAGAGGTGCATTGATAATGCTATAGTCCTACATACAGGACAAACAGTACCAGATTTATACTGAGTTGCAAAATGTAGCAATAGATGGTCTCACTATTAAAATATTTCAAAATTTTCCTGAGCTTCATAGCTCCAGTTGAGCTCTCCTAAAAGCTCTTGTATCTGGCTGCTCACTTTCAGGAGGCAGCTCCATCCGTCCCAGTGGAAACTTCCCTACCCCCCTTTTTGCTTTGCTATGACATGACCTACACAATACCTGTAATGACTAGTGGAATACCTTTCTCACTGAGATTCAATCTAAACAATACCAGCACCCCTTCAAGCTACCCAAGGCACATTCAATTGTCATTCTGCACCTGCAGCTGAAGTGCTCCTTGGTGTGGCTTGCAAAACACAATGAAAATGTAAAATGCTATTTGAGGACTAAGCATATTGTTACAATGGATTATCACTGGCCCAGCATCTTTCTTTCTGGTATTCTTATAAAACCTCATGCTCTTGGTAGTTAGCATCCACCCTTATGTTACAGAAGCAGAGCAAGGTTCTTTGAATGTGACTGATCCTGTGCAGAAGTTAGTCCTGTGGAGAGCTGAGCCTTGTTCAGTATTATTGCTAAAAGCCAAAATCCTGTTGGGTTGGATTGTCAGCCATTTTGGAAAAAGGAGGCATGGTGAGGATGAAATGAAAAGAAGGGATCTAGCTAAGCCATACCCATTTCCACTCCACCCTCCACAACACTCTCCTGTGCTCAGCATCTTGTGCTATTTCTCAACATATGTACAAAACAGGCCTAATGCTTATTCAGTTGACCTCAGAGTTGGTTAGCAAAACACCTTGGCCTGCAGAGTTTTCTCAAGGGGAATCTTAGGGCTTTAATACTGAGCATCTCAGAATAAAGTAAAGAGCAGTTCTGAGTCATTTATATTAGCACTGTCACCCCAGATTATGAACAGCCCCTGAGTACCACTTGCCTGGGGAAGAAGTAGCCTTTCTACTAAAGAGCCTGTGTCAGTCTCAGCTGGGTGCTTCCCCCCCCACCCCCCATCTGATAATTAAAGCCAGGAGGGATGAGCTCTACTGGACAGCAACAAGACATAACTTGTTTGATTTTATAATATTTATATTTCTCAGAAGAGAGCCCTGCTTATGTGCATATCTGGCTCTCCAGAAAGCCATTTTCCATCTCTTCATCCTCATTCTGTTCCTCCTTCATCCTCATTTTCCTTCTCCCAGCTCTTGTCTCATTCCTTTGAGTCTGCCATCTTGTCTGTCTTGCCTTTTGCTCATGCCTGTAAGTATCCAATAACTCTGTTAAAGGGGCTAGGACTGGCTGGAACTCCATTTCCTCTGGGGCTCAGAGGCCATCTCCCACCTTCAAGATTTTCCTCTTCACCTTCATTCCAAAGCTACTTGCAGATGACATTGCATATGACACAAACACATGTACAGCTCAAGGCATTACACTGTGCACTTTAAATCTGAGCAATGACAACATTAGGCAGGCTTAGGTCCTCTGGTCTTTCTGCTGTCTTTTGAACACCTGGAGCCTAACCTTTATCTGTTGTGAGTTGCAATTACTGAGGCTGGTCAAATACCAGAAAAATAAATATATTAATTGGCTAAATTAGCCAGCTAATACTGTGGTTATTTAGTGGAGGAGAGAAGGAATGACATGCAGCCAGCTCTAGGAGAAAATCTCCACCAAGCATATTGCTCTGCTCCACAGACTAGTATTCAACTAGCTCATTCCCAACTTGGAGGCCTTTCCATACCTTTGTCCCCCACTGCTGGAATATCAGTGATCAACCTATGATTCATTTATGTTCTACACCGGGCGGGATCGATAAGAAGTGGCTGTCATGCTGTGTGTTTCATCACTGGGGAGCTGTAAATGCCAGTTGCACAGACTTTATATTCACACTGGGAAGAAAATTGATAAAGACAAAGGGCTAAAATTGGTCAGGTTTGCACAGTCCTTTGGCTCCAGCAGCAGCTTTGAAAATGAAGGCCGTGCCAGAAGGAGGACTGCAGGCTTGGTTCAAGGTGTCAGTGAAGAAGGCAGAAGCTTTCCTGTTTCCGTGAGAGCTTTGGGATCTGGTTCTAGAATAAGTTCTGTGTTTTGCCTTTCGTGATATAGGCAGCATCTTAGGGCTTGTCTACATCACAAAGTTGCAGCGCTGGTGAGGGGGTTACAGCGCTGCAACTTAGGAGGTGTACACATCTGCAGGGCATCACCAGCGCTGCAACTCCCTGTTTGCAGCGCTGGCCGTACTCCCGTTTTGTCTCAGGTGTAGAGGATCCAGTGCTGGTGATCCAGCGCTGGTAATCAAGTGTAGACACTTACCAGCGCTTTTCTTGACCTCCGTGGAATAAGCAGGTATCCCAGCATACCTGAGGAAGCCTCTCTGGTAATCAAGCAGGTCTCCTTCCCCGCGGTTTGCTCCGGTGTTCTCCGAATCCCCCCCCCCCCCAAGCGGGTCTCCTTCCTCGCGGTTTGCAGGGGGGTTCGGGGAACGCGAGAGCAAACCGGGGAAGGAGACCTGCTTGCACGGGGGTTCGGGGAACGCGAGAGCAAACCGGGGAAGGAGACCTGCTTCCCTGTGGTTTGCTCTCGCGTTCCCCGAACCCCGCTTGAAGCCACCCAACAGCGCTGCAGTGTGGCCACATCTAACACCACTTGCAGCGCTGGTTGCTGTAAGTGTGGCCACTCTGCAGCGCTGGCCCTATACAGCTGTACTAATACAGCTGTAACAACCAGCGCTGCAAAATTGTAGATGTAGACATACCCTGAATTCACTACAAATCTCCCCCTTCCCTCGCTTCATGTGTGATTAACCACCTGCTGTGCCCTTTAGTGCTCAATTTCTTCTGAGCCCAGAGGCCAACATCTTTAACAGCATCAACATGGCGGGTTCACAAACACCACGGAGCCCTGTTTTATGCATGGTTGGAAACTCTCATTTTAGCAGAGAGGCTGGGAAACCTGGGGTTTGGGTCTCTCAGGCATGGAGGCAGCAGAAGCAAAACAGACCAAAATACCAGTGTTCCTGTGGGGATATGGTTGGCTTTGTGCCAGCAGCTGGGTCTGTGGGCTCCACTCTCCCACTCCACCTTCCCTTAGCAGCAACAATGCAGGGCTCTGTGACGAGCTGCAAAGGAGGCCCTGTGGCTGCTCTCTGCAGCATGGCCAGTTTAATGCAGAGGCAATTCAGAGAAGCTGCTGCTTGATCAGCTCCCAGGGGTACCTACAGAGGCAGATTCTGGCTGTAATTTTGGGGTGATGGATCTTACCTGCACTCAGCCTTGCTCGTTTGAAGGTTTAATTGCACAGTGCTCTTGCCAATTCCCTAATAAAGCATGTTCCCCCCAACAGGCCTCCTTCCAGGCACAGATTGTGCTGCCCACACCCCGCTTTTGAAAAAAATGCCACATTTGCTGCTACTCCCATTGCACTGTTATGCTAGAGGTGCAAACCCTTTGGGGATGTGGTCCTATGAGCACAACCACTCTCATGGGCTACGGTGAAATTTACTGTAACAACATCTCTTAAGAAGTAACCCCCAGAAGGAGAGATCTAAGGAGGCATGAATGACGTGCTCCTGAGCCCCAGCTGGCGTTCACTGTCTGCTTTCCCTTGGGGTCATATGCCAGCCCACTTCTTAGTGGCTTCTGCTGGGTTGGGGCAGCATTAGTGCATGGTAGGGGCTTTCATAGAGAGGGAGTAAACTGGTCCTGGGATCTCCTGACCACACCCCCTTTCCAGCTAGCACCACAGCCCTCCTCCAGTCCCCTGATGAGTGAACGTTTGGAGCCACTTCCCACTATAACGTACTCACCGTGGTGAATGTTTTGCCAGTGCAGACCCTGGATGTATCTGCTGCTGTAACAAGCCGAGGCAGTCTGCATCTCCCAACATGACATAGCTACTGTACAGCAAGGACACTGCTGAGCAACAGACTCAATGGCCCTGTGTGAAAATGGTCATCCCAGATGCTATTGACACCAGATCAGCTCCATATCAATTCCCCTTGCTAAACTGGGAACAGATCTGGCTGGAGTGGGGACTCGTATGCCTTTCAACTGATCATCATCTCCTCGGTCTCCCCATGAGGCCCCATGCCCTGGGAGAAACTGAGGAATCAGAGGCCCTTTGTGGATAATGGGGAATGGAACAGATTCAATGCTTGCATTATCTTCCTGTGTTTTACTGCACTGTTTTTTGCTGCAGTTTGGCAAACATTTTTCTAGGCATGGAACCATTTGCCATTAAATAGCACCACTCAGCTCATAACTTTCTCTGTGACTTGCTGGGAATAGACAGGGGCCCCAATGCTGGGTCAGGATCTCTGACCCAATGGCGGGAGGTAGAGTTGATGGCAGGAGACCTGAGTTCTAGTCCCAGCTTTCCCTGTGACTTGGGCATGTCCCCATCCTCCTCTTTCCTGCCTCACCCGTTGTTTAGGTTGTGAGCTCTCTGGAGCTGAGCCTGTCTCTTACGACATATGTACATAGCACCTAGCACAATGGGACCTGGTTGTTTGTAGGTGCTTGTCCTTCACTTCCAGCCTTGGGTGCAGCTAGGATGGCAGTATTATCTAGTGGCTAGAGCAGTAGGCTGGGTGTTGGGTCCCCAGGGTTTAATCTCCCACTCTGCTGCTGGCTGGCTGTGTGACCTTGAAAAATCAATTCCCCATCTGTTAAAGGGGGATGACTTGTGGGTCAGTGGGTGAAAGTTTCCAGGTTTTAACCAGGCAACTGTGAGTGATGCTTCCTTAAGTCTGAGTTGAGTTTTGCATTGAAAAATTGGTGGGATTCCAACTATTACATTTGAAGAATGCAGCAAATCCTTTCCTGACTCTGAGCACTGGGTCTCGAAGCACAGAATGAATAGTTAGAGAATTTACAAGTAAAGATGTTTAAATTTATTAAGGGATCCAAATTAAAATTAATTAGCTTAGAAATTAACTACCTGGTGTCCTGATTGGTCTTAACCTTGAAGTGTCTGAGTTCTATTTCCATATAGCTCACCAAAATCTGGGTGTAGTCTACGGTTTGAAGAATATTTCTAGGATTAATGGTCATTTTTGTCATTTTTCACCATAACTGAGGTTCTCTGTTCAGCTGGACATGGTCCAGCATGATCTTCCCCAGAGAACTGAACAAAGTACTGCCCTCTTTCAAAGTGGCTACCACCTCCCATTAATCCCAAAGTCCCAAATGGCAGTAAGGGCTTAAGGTGGTTTTGGCAGGGTGTGTGCTTTAGAGTTTGGTGGGTGAGGTGCATGCTGAGTGGAAGGGGGCTGGATGAGGATTGTGGTGTTGGTCGCTTGTGGTGTGGCTGAGAGAACTGTGCATGCCCCGGGTTGCTGTATGTGTACTTGAACAATCTGAACTGTTACACAAAGGTGTTGGGCCCAGATCCACCCACAGTGAAAGTTAGGAGCCTGAATACCTTTGAGGATCTTAGCCTTTGTGTTTGACTCACTCTCCTCCACTGTGCATTTCAAGAGTGCGGGTCTTCCTGCCATTGTGTTTGTGGTGGGCTCGTTCCACCCATCCCCTGGCTGGAGCCCACACCTGGGAGTGAGACAGGGTGCCGCACCGCAGCACCAGCAGGGGAAGACCAGAGCCTGCCTTTAATCACTGTCCTTTGGTGCTCTGGCCAGCGTGTCACAGCCAGACAAAGTGCTGATGGGCCTAGTTTTGTCCCATAAGGTGTAAACAAAGGACATGCAATGAAACCAGTGCCTGAAAGGACAAATGGAAAGCAAAGCAACTCCACACATCGTTGATTCAGCTGGGGCCACTTGAGCCTGTCACACTAAGTGATGTGGGAGGCTTGGGGGAAAGATGACCCCCATCTTAACCTCAGTTTTGGACTTGCAAAGACATTCTGCAGCACCTATTATCTGCAGGCCAGAGAGCCCCCTGCATGGCTGTAAAATATTGTGAAATTGTAAGGATGGACAAACAGAGGCACAGAGAATTTTGAACACAAATCAGAGCCAGAGCTGGGAATGTTTGCTGGGACAGCCCTGCAGACTAACATCTAGGCTGCAGCCAAAGACAAGCACAAGCAAGGCTTATGCTTCAGCTGCTCCTGGAGCTGGACGGTGCACACTTGGCTAGTTGCATAGGGAGGGTTTTGCTTTCCTGTCATAGCATCAGCAATTGGCTGCTGTTGGGCTGGACAGACCAGGGGCCTGCTGGCAGAGCTGGCATCCCTGTTGTGCTATGGCATGCTGGTCCAGTAAGATAGAGCTGAGAAGGCTCATGTAGCTCTATTCTGTGCTGTCTGATCCAGACAGCTCCTCTTCCTACCAAGGAACAACTACCCTGGGACTTGAGTGAGAAGGAATTGCAGTCAGCCCTATCTAATCACTGCAAACTGCATGCACCTGGAGGTGCTGGGATCAGGGGAGCTAGTTGTACAAAACAAGATAAATTGAAAGGATTTCAGGATGGTATCTCAGCATAATAAGGAGAAGAGAGGCTGGGAAACAGATTGGGGAAAGTCAAAACCAAAACAATCAAGGGGAGAACCAATTTCTGGACAGGGCTATGGGGCTTGGCTGCCTTCCCCACAGGCTGGTTCCATTAGCATTTTGGCATTCCCCAAGAGCTGTCTTTGCAGAAGAAAAGAGATAAGCAGAAAAGCACTGATGTTTAGTTTAAAAGTAGCAGAGATCTAAGTTTAAAGCATTTCCTGGCCAGCTGTCCCCTCTCATTCTATGAAGTACTCTGGCTCCTCCATACCAAAAAATGTAACAGAGCTTGGGACAGGCCTGGACTCCATGCGCACATGTGGCTCAACTCTCCTCGTTTGATTTCATCCAGATGTCTCACTCCTTTATTATTGTTAAACTGTGGTGCTATTTATAACTGGGAAATGGACTCGCCTCTCTGAACGGCAACCGGCTGCAAATCTAGCACTGGATTTAATCTGTGGTGTTGGCGTCTGTCCGCTCCTATCCATAGAGGTGGAGTGAGGTAAGGCTGTTGAGGTGAAGATGACATCAGCTTTCTCTGTGTCTTGAAGAGGTTAGTGCTGAGCACTCTGGTTCCAGTCCACGTAAACGTGCGCTTAATTTAGATGCACATAAACAGTCCCATGGAAATGAATGAGGTTACTTAGGCTGTAACTTTGCTGGATGGAGTAAGAGGGCTCAGCCTTATCTGTCAATCAACCTTCCCTCCATTACTGTTTATGCAAATCATCTAAGGTATTAAGCTAATTTGTTGTTCGTATGTCACTCAGCTTGGACAATAGAACCACAGTGATCCATTCCACTGCCTGTTTTTCTGTCACTATTGCCATTTGGTCACATCTGAGTGTCTGGCACCAAAAGGGCACATTGAATGTTTTCTTAAATCAAAGCTTAATGGAATGTAAAGGGCCCAATTCTGCTTTCCCTGTCACCGGGTTACGCTGTCAGTTCCAAGGACCCTTTTGATGGGTGTTGCCCCCAAGAGGAATTGGCACAATCCTGGCCAGGTAGGCTACAAAAGAAAGAGACCTGATGGTTTTTCATCAAAATGAAACCTAGGCAAATCTCTATCCCTTAGGCTAGGCCTATGATGGGGAAGTGTAGGAAGAACAATGCAAATAACAGCATAGTCTGCTAGATGGGGCATAGGAGTGGCACAGCTGGTGTGAAATCCTGGCTCTTCTGAAGTTGGTGCAAAAATCCACCTGACTTTGTGGGGTCAGGATTTCACTCCTGTACTCAGTTTGGTCTTGGGCAAGTCACTGAGACCAATGTTTTTCAAACTTCAGAGCCTACCACTGGAATTTGAAACCATGTTTAGTCATCAAATGTAGTGACCTGATTTTCCTATTCATTGAGCACCTACAGCTCTCACTGACTTTTGGCAGCCAAGCTTGAAACCTTTGGCCTTAGCCATTATGCCTCAGTTTCTCCATCTGTAAAATGGGGATAATGATACATACCCACTTTTATGAAGATCTGTGGATGGAAAGTGTAGGGTAGAGTGAAGTGCTAGGAATGGACTAGAGAGAAGTGGAAACCCTTTAATTCTGGCATTAAAAGATAGCACATTTTCTGAGAGACTCTTTGCACAAAAAATGATTCTTTTAAAATGCTGAGACCTAAATGCTTTCCTCACCAGCAATTTAACAAGCAGAACGTTGTCTTTACACTAGGCTGATGCTAATGATAAACCGATGACTGGCAGTTTGAATACCAATTAATCAAAAATATGTCATGTAAAACCCAAATCCTATTTAAACTTTTGAAAAGACAAGTGCTTATCCCAGGGGTAGGACATAAGTAGATTGATATCAAACACAATATACTTACACGACATTGTTTACAGTGCAAGAGTCTTGAAAACATATTTAGCATAGATGCTATAGCTGATGTTGAGTGATACTTTTGGAAAGAAAGCACACAGCTGGCTCGATGGATGGAAGGAAGGGCTGACAGGAAAACATCAAATTTGCTGAATAAATTGTTCCCTATAAATATTTCTGAGGAGTTCAGAGTCTGCCATTGATTTGGTTCCTATTGATACAAGGCTTTGAAGATAGAAAGCCCCACGTGCTCACTGGTTGGTTAATAAAATCAATGATAGCTAGATTGTGACACATTCTGGGACTACACAGAGAAGTCATCTTCTTACACCCCTGTCTGGGTGGTCTGGATCATGGCTCTACACTCACCCACCTACCCCTTCTCTGGAGCAGGTGGGCAGGCTTGAGCATGGCAGGGAATGGGCAAAGCGTGGGCTCCATCCCTGCTGGCCAGAGTAGCCGACTCAGCTTGGGGGACCGGGGATAGTAATTTACTGCTGCTTCTGGGCCTAGGAGCTAGGGAGGAACTGAACCTTGGAGTGGGTCTGAGTTATGATGATCCAGTGGCCCCTCTCAGGATGGGCCAATTTACACCCCACCCCTTGCTCTGGCCTAAATCTACTATGAATTTCTAATTCTCTGAGGTCTACAAAACTGGGCTTCTTTCCTGTGTCAGGATCTGCAAGTGCACATCTGCTTGCTCACGTGAACAGGGTCTGACTGATCACCAGGTTCAGGGTCAGGAGGGAATTTCCTCCCAAGTCAGATTGGCAGTGATTTTGGTGGAGAGGGAGGGTGGGAAGGTTTGCCTTCCCCTGCAGGGTATGGATGCAGGCCACTTGCCAGGATTATCTGGCTATATCTCACTTAATCATTCCCCTGCCCATGCAGGGGCCTTGGTGCATTTTGGTGGTTCCTCTTTGTCTGTGGTCTAGTCTCATCTTGATTGTTGGATTAATGTGTGTGTGCTGGGTAGTGCGGGTGGCCTGTGAGATACAGGGGGTCAGAATAGATATCTGGTGGTTTTTCTGATCTTAAACTCTGTGACTTTCTCTGTGTTCAGTCCCATTGACTGTAGGGGCTCAGAAGTCTAGGCTGGCAGATAATCACACGAGAACTGGCACATTTTTGGCATATTTTCTGTTCTTGGTTGCATCCCAAAATCATACATGATAAAACTGGATCTGAGCCATACACAGCCAACTTCCAAGGAGGCTTGCGTGAGATTCGGTCATAGTTTAGCGAGAGTTGAGCAGGTTCTTTTTATTCTGAAATGTGTCCCCGTGGCTAACAACGATGATCAAGCAACAATGAGGATGCTTTCACGAAGATATTTCCAGACCAGCATGGGAAAGTGCCTGGGGCTTTGGAAGGACATTTCCCTTTCACACTAGGACAGAGACAGAAGCCCTACTTCAGAGTGCTCCAAAGAAGCCCTGATCTGAATTCATAATTGCTCAAGGAGCATGAACTGCAGAATGACCCTAGGTGAGTTTGTACTGAGAGGAAAACTAGTTGGAAGCAACATACAAAGTTGACTTTTTTTTTTTGCTTGAACTCATTAAACAAGAAAGTAGGCTGCGCAATGAGGCTAAGTAGTTGATTTGTGGATTGGAGGCTTTATGGAGAAATGAACAAACCAATGTAAGACAAAGCTATATGGAATGTGCACATACTGGTGCATGCATGAGTGTGAAAGTGCACATGTGCATGTGACTGTGTCTGCAAACAAGAATGATTTGGGGTTGTGAGATATCTGGTTATGGCATGAGAGAGACCTGGAGTTTTAAAGGGGCAGAATAGATTATTCTCTGAATAGGCGGGTGTTAAAAACAGTGTGTAAACATCCAATGCGAATTTATGGTACAGTTTGTTGCATGCAACAAAACAGGATTTATTTAGCGACTTGTGTGTGAGCAGAGCCATTTGCAGAGTAACACTGCCTCTGATGTGGGAAATTACTACCTGCTCTGGTGGAATTCAACCAGGAACTAGGGACACTTCAGGGTTGGCAGGTGGAATTTAGTTGGAGTAGGTTACGTACTGGTAAACTCAGCCCTTGATTCTTTAACATACAGTGATGGTTGGGGTCAATCCAGCAGGCCGCCTGGGGCGGGCGGGGAGGGACACAAGTGGGGCTATTTGCCCCAGGCCCCAGGATCCCTGACGAGAATATAGTATATACATTCCATGTGTGGAGAACCCGAGCCCACTTATTCACTGACACTTTAAAAACCTTGCACCCCAATCTGGGTCTATGCTGGTTATGCAATATGTATGTATCTTTTCATCCTTGCAAATGATATCTGTAACCCCCCCTAACCCAAGCCTGACCCCAGATGTACAGTACCTTCCCTCTCAACCTGTGTATAGTTCATTTCAAACATTTACTTTAATATTTTTAATTTTATAGTACTGCAAATTTTTTTATGGAAGGGGCCCCCAAAATTGCTTTGCCCCAGCCCCCTGAATCCTCTGGCTGGCCCTGCAATCCAGTGACACTTGTCTGCAGAGTAATCTACCAATGAGACCACCTTGGCAGGCACATGTATACAGTCCCCCCCCACGCAATCAACTCATTTCAACCAATAGAAGCGCAGCCAGCAAGTTAGCTTGAGAGGAAGGATTGGTAGTTTGAATTCACTCAGATGTCACAATGGCCCCATTCAAGAATGACCTGAGCTATTGATTTGAACCTGTTCAATAGTCTGTTCCCCAGCAAATAAAAGTACATAATGGAGATGCTTGTCGTGATTAGGTTGAATTCTGTTGTGCACTTAAAGCAGGGATTCAACTTTTGTTTTCCCATGGAATATACAACATGTCCTCCCCAGACTTGCAGCACTGACTCTTTGGATGAAGAATGAATTTTTTTTCTGTGAATTTACAAAATCATTAATTAGTTTGAGTTGAAATTAATTGTAAAATAAGTGATTTAGCATCTATGTCAGTCTTTAATTTTGTCCAAACAGTTGGATAGCACAGACTCTTGTAACTTGCCATATAACATGTATTGAAATCTTGGGCTCTGGCTGTATTTGAAGAAATTAGGTTGTTTTGAAGCTAAGATATTAACAGTTGTGATAGCTAATTATGTTGTGTAAGCTATAGACATGCCCACATAACTCTTAAGTGGGAGCACTGTGACATCAGAGGTAACTCAACCAATGAACATCCTTCTTTTATAGCTTAATTGCAGTTTGCTTAATGGTTATGACTTTGGTAGTGTGAGGGAGGCTGCCATGTGTAAAGAGTTCTCATTGTCATTTGCTTTGCAAGGTTCCTTGACCCCATGCTAGCTTGGGTGTCAGGACCTGCAAGGCTCCTCTGGCACTGCTGCCTGAGCTCCACCACGTACTGAGGCACAGGGGTAGCCTTTATATCACAGCCACATTGAACTTTGGAGACTGGACTCCTTGGGCCCCTCCTTTTACGCAGGGCTGGTCTCTGTTGGAGATGGGAGTGAAAGCCTTGTGGCGTGTGTGCTAGGCAAGGAATGCTGGAGACTTCTCCCTCGACTTCTTATCTTTGTGCTCTTAAGGTGTTGGGCAGGTGAGATGGGTCCTGATGCAACCAGGGCCGTGGTTAGTTTCCTGGCTGTGGGTCTCTCGGTAGGTAGTGTTATGTAAAGCTTCTGCTCAAATGTGATTGTAAGATCTGTAACTTGTATCATTAAGTTCTGCAACCTTTTTGCAGACTTTGTAACTTCAGTTATTGTTAGCTTAGCCTTTTTAAGTTTTTTGTAACCTTGGAAAGCTATGTATCACTTGTATGAACTTCCAAGCTGTGCAGAGAGAGTGTGAACAAGGGAGTGTATGTGGGACTGGGCGGAGAGGAGTCCGGAGCCAGGTGTGTCTGATATAATCTGCCCTGAGAAGGCAATCACGAAGTGCTATAAAAAAGAAGAACCTGGTATGCGTGAAAGGAACTGGGCTGGGAATGCTTCTCCGTGATGGACACAGAAGGAAAACTCTGTATGTGACAGGAGCCACCCAGTTCTAGCAAAAGGAAGCAGCCATGCACATGAGCAGCTGCTGCTCCTTGACCTGCTCAGCAGCCTGGATTTGTGACCGCAGGCAGGCACACCAGATCTACCATGCTTCGGCTTCTCGGCCTCCATGCTGTATCCGGGAACACTCTGCCTGTGTAAGTGTGTGGGTACATGAGGGTATGAATGCAGTGAATGTGTGCGTGTATGAATAAGCTCGATCTCTTTTCTATCTGACCTAACAGCGGCATTGTAATAAAACTAATACAAGTGTGACCCTGGGTTGGTTTTTAAGGAAACAGAGGTAACAGTGGTGGAGAATGTGGGCAGCTTAGTGGTGGACTTGACCCAAGAGTAGGGATCCCCTGGTGCCCCATCCTCCCCAGACCTCTTGAGAAAAACTGTTAGCAATAGGGGATTCTGCAACATTTTAGCAGCTACATGTCAGGTTAAGTCCAAATCAGTTTAACCTTGCATAACAACTGTGATACTCCTACAAATCTTATTTGTTGTGTGTACTTAAGGAGGTCCTGACCTCAGTGACTTTCATTGTTTGATGGCTATTGCAGCATCAAACTTGGGCCTCACTTTGTTTGTCAATGTACTGTGACAGACCCAGACCAGTGGGGTACAGGAGTCTGGTAGAGGGCAAATATACTGGTCACTGGATGAGTAGTTTTCTGTTCCCTGAGTGACCAGAGCAGGGGCTGCACTAGAGTAATCAGGAACCTGCTAGAACCAGTTAAGGCAGACAGACTGATTAGATCACCTGCAGCCAGTCAAGGCAGGCTAATCAGGGCACTTGGGTTTAAAAAGGAGCTCACTCCAGTCAGGTGGGAGGAACCAGAGGAGAGGAAGTGTGTGTGAGGAGCTGGGAGTGAGAGGCTGTGCTGCTGGAGAACTAAAGAGTGCAAGTGTTATCAGACACCAGGAGGAAGGTCCTGTGGTGAGGATAAAGAAGGTGTTTGGAGGAAGCCATGGGGAAGTAGCAGCTGTCATGAAGCTGTTACAAGAGGCACTATAGACAGCTGCAATCCACGGGGCCCTGGGCTGGAACCCGGAGTAGAGGGTGGGCCTGGGTTCCCCCCAAACCTCCCAACTTCTGATGAGACACAGAACAAGTTGATCCAGATTGTGGGGAAGATCACTGAGGTGAGTAAATCTGCCAATAAGTGCAGAACCCACCAAGGTAGAGGAGGAACTTTGTCACAGTATCCAATTTATTGTATTCCCAATTATTATGATTGTTTGTTTGCATTTGTGTTGTTTTTTGTTATATCTGGTGTTTAGTCAATAGTAATGGTTTTAGTTATATTCACCTGGTTATGTTTGTTTGCAACAGATCACCTGTGCCCTACAACGACAACTACTGTAATGATCATAGATCAAGGGGCAGAGTGTTGTAGGAGCACCAGTGATCTGTATGCTTTGTATAACCTGTATGCTCAAAAGATCTACCTGTGAAGTGGCTTTCTCCCTCCCACTCCTCCCTGGAATGCTTGTGGGATGAATGGACTGGTTGAACAGCTGGAAGATCAGAAGAGCTCTCAGGTAGACAAGGCCATGACACTCTGATTAGGCAGCGATCACACACCCAGTGTATGGACACTGTGAGGAGTGTGACCAACCAGATGCAGCCAAGTCATCCCTAGTCACAGGCTATGAGTAGGTCCTTAAAAGGGGAAGGGGCCATGTGCTCAGGAGTGCACTCATAAGCTTGTACCTCCCGTGAAGGCCCTTTGCTCTGATTGCCTAGCCAGTGGTTTGCTGCATTGCATTCCATCATGCCTTGGGAAGACTTACCTTCATCACACTGTCCATTGCTGTGCTGTGGGACACTTACCTTGAAGAATCCTTACATCTCCAGTGCCATGCCTGTCCTGGGAGCGTGAGTGTGCCCCTCCCCGCCTCTTCTTCTTTAGAGCTTAGCTATCAGTATAATAAACATGCTGCTTTCTGCCAAACTCTGGTGGGTCGTTAGTCCTCCCTAAGCTTATTAGCTGGCCCAGTTTCAGGCAACAGGTAGCTCCCAAGAATATAAAGAGCACCCACCATATTTACCAGTGACAACAGAACCTCCCGCTGGAAAGACCCTCAGTGAAGGACAGTCTGCGTCACTCGCTTCTCCAAATACGCCACAGCCTCTTGTCTGTGCCTGGGAATTGGACACACACACCCTGCAGCTGCTCATGCCTATCTGTGCTCCACCGGCAGGTCTGCCTGTTGCACTTCCCTTTTGAGAGGCTGTCACACACAACTCCATTGATGGGCTACTGCTCTGTGTCAGGCCTGGCAGACTCACGACACTGAACACACTAGTGTCATGATATATGCCCAAACAAATTACTGGAAAACTAATACCTCACTCATCATCATTATTCTAGGGTGGTGTATAAAGAGTTATGCTGCGATGGGGTGTTAAGGAAACTCAGAAAGGGCCTATTAGTGTGATGAGGCCACATAGGAGATGATTAGGCTGGAGAAGCAACCCATGATGGGAAGATGGAGCTCAGTGGAGCAGGTGGGGACTGGGCAGGTATAAAGTCAGTGTAGAGGTGTGGACTTGCTGCTGCAGCGCCTCCTGCTGGTGACTTCCAGCGCGCCCTCTGCAGGCTGGTGATATGCCTGTCCTCCCTGGACCCCAGAGCCCCTCTAACTAGGGTGCTGCCCCCTGGCAGTACCCAAGTAATCTGAGTCTCTCCACCCTGGGGACCCCCCAACCCACTGTCCCCACCTCACCTCAGTATAAGGCTACTGCCAGTCATCGTCTAGCCCTGGGGCAGATTGCAGTATAAGCCACTCATCGCTAGCAAGGAGGGTTTGGACCTGCTACCTTTGCCTACCCCTGGGCTACCCTCCAGTACTTTTTGCTTTCTGCTAGGCCACAGCCTGGGGCTTTCCATGCTGGAGCTCCCCTGCTCCTCTACCTTTCCCAGCCCTGCTTCACTCAGGTACCCTGTCTCTAGCTCCCTACAACCAGGCCTATCTCCCTCTACCAACAGAGAGACTGAGCTCCTGGCTCCCAGCCTCTTTATACAGGCCATCTGTGGCCTGATTGGGGTGTGGCCCAGCTGCAACTGCTTCCCCAATCGGCCCAGCTGCAACCTCTTCCCCAATCAGCCCAGCTTTTAGAGCTGCAGCCCTCTCCAGGGTGCTTTTACCACTGCAGCCCTCCCAGGCAGGAGCGGGGGATCACCCTGCTACAGTCAGGAAGCTGGCAATGGAAGTGGTGGCATCAAGGACATTTGCAGCTGTCTTTGGTGCATTGGAGAGGAAAGGAGGGAACCCAGCCAAAGAGTAGGACCCTGGGAGCCTGGCCTCGAGGGAAGGATGTCCCCAGAAAAGTGAAGGATGGAGGAAAAAAGTAGCCTGAAAGAGAGCAGCAAAGGTTAGAGACTGAGCAGGCCTTGGCTGTGTGGTGTAGGGTCCCTGGGCTGGAACCCAGAGTAGCCCAGATTCCCTTATCAGCCACTGAGGGGGTGGCATTGCCTGGAGAGCGGGTCCAATGAGAGTCTATACCCTGGAAGGGAAAACATAGTGACCTGGCTGGAAGTCCAAGTCACGAAGAGGAAGCTGAAGGTCCTGGAGTGAGAGAGAACAACTGGGGGGCGCAGGACGGACCACAAGAGGAGGCATTAGGCCTAGAAGAGAGCTATTCCCCAGAGCAGCCAGGAGGAGGCACCACCTGCTGTGAGGTGTGTACCCTGTGACATAGGCTTATGGGCTAGAATTACGTTACTGAAATGTGTTTGGCAAGCAGTGCATCAGCCCAGCCTGCCCTAGACAAAGGAATGTGGATTTGCTTGGCTAACCAGCTTGGTCGTCAGGCAGAGACAATGAAGGTGCATGTAAAAAAAAAAAAAGCCATCACCCTAATGAGTCTGGGTGATAGCCTCTGGAGTAGAAAGGTGGGGCGTCTGAACTGCAAATGATAAGTAATTGAATCAACTGATGATATACAAGATTGCTGTATTCCCCTATGTGATACTTTTCTCTTTTCTGAAAGTGAATGACACTGGTGATTGATTTCATTGTGAAATGTCAATGTTAACACTAGAGGAGGAATTATGGCTAATCACTGATGTTACATTTTAAAATCTGTGACCAAACACAGGGAGAAACAGGGTTTTCTCCAGACAGAAAGGAAGGCAACTATCTACCTGTCTCCAGTGAAATTAAGCAAGATGTGACCAAAGCCAATGGAAAGCCCATTTCCATATGTATCAGCAGGGGGATGGGCCCTCCACAGGAAGGGAAGAATAGCATGAGGTCATCCTGAGCCTGGGGACAAAACAGTGAATTTGGGAAGATATAGGGAGAGATAAGCCATCTTGGTGTCTGTCACAAGAGCTCTGGTGTCTCACCAGTAAGGTGACAAAGGTGGGTCCTTCAACCAAGAGGGTTTGATGCCTCTGGAAATTTGAATAAAGATGAGAGACCTGCTTAGGCAAAGATCTCTCACCTAGAAAAACAAGGGAAACCAGCACCTTGTACTTCCATGGGCAGTCTTGACTGAGAGAAAGTCAGTCATAGCTGGAAAGGAAAAAATGGGTAAGACATCTACCTTGCCCCAAGACTGTATCTGGTTGAGTTAAGTCTTAGCTGATAGATCGTATATTTTTACTTTTATTTGCTTGTAACCATTTTTGTCTTTCTCCCTTGTACTTAAACGTAAATGCATTATTAACAAGAGAGAGGCTTTAAGTGTATTTGATTTACTTTTAATCTAAACCAGCCTAGTGCGGTGTTTGAAGTGATTGTTAACTCCAGTTAAAGCAACTAGCTGCTGTGCTTTGGCTCTTTAAAGGCGCAATGGACCTTATTATTCCTCTGAACACTCCAGGAGAGGGCTGGGCAGTTCAGGGCAGATGTTTTGGGGGAAATTCAGGGCTGGGGATGTGCTGGAGTCATTTGGCTGTTAGTAACCAAGACTGGTGGAGACCAAGGGTTACTGTGGTGTAAAAAGCAGGCTGCTGGAGTCTCAGTTACTGAACCAGGGCTGCTCAGCACAGACACTCAGTGCATGGTTGTATGCTGGCTGGGAACATCCACACAGGGAGCTGCAGCAGCAGCATTTTAAGGCACTCAGGGTTACAGGACAAGTCATGACACAACCTCTCACTGATCTGGACTGAACCCTCAAAATGTGACAAAGTTCCCCTGTCCCTGCCAGTGTCAAGCACCCCTCACCTCATATATATATATATATGGGGTCAGGTGTTTTGGGACATCACTCCATATCTTTCAGATTATCTTGTTTTTAAGGGGGGGGAAAGCTGTATCATAGAATATCAGGGATGGAAGGGACCTCATGAGGTCATCTAGTCCCCCCACTGCTCAAAGCAGGACCAATCCCTAAAGAAATTTTTACCTCAGTTCCCTAAATGGCCTGATCAAGGATTGAACTCTCAACCCTGGGTTTAGCAGGCTAATGCTCAAAGCAGTGAGCTATCCCTCCCTGTTCTGTGAATTAAAACCCTTTGTTTTAAAACAGACATTCCAGCACATGAATTTATAATATTCCCATCCTATCCGTCAGAGCTGAACCTCTCAATTCTTCAACTCAGACCCACTAGTGTTGGTACTACAGAGTAATTGCTAACATCTTTATGGGCCAAGCAGGGGAGTCAAAATACACGTCCCCAGTGGGTTACATCACTACTGACTAGACAACAATAGAAAATTGGAGATCAGGAATCCCAGATTCGCTCCTTGGTTAAGAGAAGGTTTGTGGGAGAGAGAGGATAATCAAAGCATATATATGTGGAATAATCAATCTGAAAGGCAGTGTGGCTGTTTAGTTAAGAGTTGGGGTTACCATTTAGAGTTCTGTTCCCAATTGCTTCCATAGTCACCTTATATAACCTTTTAACTTTAGAAGCAGGTGTAGTAGTACGTACTTGGCTACTATCTTAGACCGAGGTCATAGCATCGGTTAGTACTAAGGGTGATGAAGTGCATGGAAATATAAAGAAAGCCCAGTCAGCAGCAGGGAGACTTGACACTATGACTTTCTGGCTCCTAGTTAAGGAACATTTTTCCTTGCTAAAGGATATTTGATGAGCAAGTTTCTCATTCTCCAGGCTGTGTAGGAACAGTTGGAAATATTGTGAAATTCAAGTTATTTGCAGATGGTGGGTGTCTAGTGTTGACAATGTAAAATACATCAGCAGAAAGAAGCAGTAAAATTTTCTCTTTTGTTTTAAATGTTATTGCCCTGCTTGTATGTAGTGTAGTTGTTGGCATGTTGGTTCCAGGCTATTAGAGAAACAAGGTGGATGAAGTCATATCTTTTATTGGATCAACTGTTGGTGAGAGAGACAAGCTTGTCTCTCTCACCAACAGAAGTCTGTTCAATGAAAGATATTCCCTTACTCACCTTCTCCCTAATTCTCCTGCTAGGCACATGGACAGTGTGTGAGGCAACACTCGTATCCCAGGAAATTACACACTTCTGCCAAAAAGGAGTTTAAAAAAATGTGAAACACCTACTTGAATTTTTGTTGTAATAGTCATTTTTGATGCCTTATTATTCCATGTTTCCTGCTACCAGCTCCACCAAGCCAGCAGGAAAAGTTCCAATACTGTGTGGGTGTTAATTCCTGATTTTAGGGGTTCTGCCACTTTTACAATATTGCTGATAAATGAAGGTTTGATGGGAGATCAGAAGAACTCCCATCAAAACTAAAACTCGACCACAACCTTAACTCTGGCATCACTACTACTCCACCATCATTTTATCTTCTTGGCCAGTTCCAATACTGTGTGGGTGTTAATTCCTGATTTTAGGGGTTCTGCCACTTTTACAATATTGCTGATAAATGAAGGTTTGATGGGAGATCAGAAGAACTCCCATCAAAACTAAAACTCGACCACAACCTTAACTCTGGCATCACTACTACTCCACCATCATTTTATCTTCTTGGCCAGATTCACCAGCACACCATGGCTCCTTCACCTCACTCTGGCTAGTGCAAAGCAACAGCGAGACTCTACTGGCCACATTCCCCCAGCTCTGACCCCACATTCCCCATATAGATGCACACCCCTCCTTGTCCTTCAAACTTCCCTTCCTCCATTTCCCCACTTGTCTCCTCTCTGAGTAGATCTGATGCAATGGGTTGTTACACTCTCTTCCATTTTAGAAATACTGGGGTCATATTATTGCATTATTCTTCATAAATGTTCTCCAACAGAAGTTGACGAAGAATGCTTTTCAGAGAAATCTACAAAGAGCTGCCCTCTTCCAAAACAGTTCATTTATTTTTAATGGGACTGAGGCCTCAGGTAACCTCAATTAAGGGGCCCTCTTTCAAAATGGCCATCACCTCACATTGTTCCCCATGAGAATGAAGCCAAGCTGTCCTCAGAGAAGATGGTGACCCTCTAGGCTGTTAAACAGCCACCATCTTCCCTGAATAACAACTTTCAAAGAGGGCTTCTTTGCTAAGGCACTTTTAGTCTCTTTTCTATTGAGAACTACAGGGCATGGCAGCCATTTTGAAAAAGGACAGTACTTCATGGAATTTTCTATAGAAGAAAAGTATTCCCCAGCCTCTGGTAAAGAAGATATTCTTCATAACTGAAAGTAACAGCAAAACTGGCCATTAATCTTTTTTAAAGTCTTATGTAGACAGTGCATGAGATTTCAGTTTGATACTTCCCACATAGCTAAAAAGAGTCTGTTCTGTTACTGAGATCATTTGGGACAAACAATGGTCTGACTCAACATGTAACATTTTTTTAAAGGACCCAGTTTAAAATGAATTGTACCTTATAATCTCAGTAGTGGATTTACCTGTATATTTTCAGATAATTAATTCTGCACTCGGAGCAAGTGCTGTAAGTTGGGGGAAGATGTGCTGCACTTTCCATAGGGGAAGAAAAGGAGTTGATTCCTTGCTTTCAGTCAAAATCAGTTTCAGCTGTGAAACCACAAACATGCTTCTATAATACTGTAAGCCTGACTCAATTATCCTGGCTTCAAAGCTATAAATCAAATCCTTTCAGATCACATTGCATATCTACAGGAAGCTACAGGATCCCTTTCCAAAGACACCTGGCACAGCTTGTGTGTAAACTGACCGCATCATTGTGGCACTCTGTACCTCAAAGCAGCACTCTGGAATCCCCATATTCACCACTGTCATATAATTATGATGTGTTTTGTACAAGGTGGTATTTAGAAAGTCTTGATCTGTTATACAATCCAACAGGATATTAATGTTTGTGCTATCATTGTATGTGAAGATATGAAGTTTTGCTATGTGTGTGTTACTGAAATATGTTGTAAAGGTGGTGTGGCGGGGTGGTTATCCGCTCCAGCCTTGACAGAGTAGAAGCCAGCCTTGGGAGAGGGCTAGGGGTTAGGAGAAAAAGCCCAAGCTGACTGGGGAAGGAGCTATACCTGGGCTATGCCCCAATCAGGGCAGCTGGGTCTTATAAGAAGGCCAGGGCAACTAGAAGCTGAGCAGAGTCTTTCCTCTAGCAGTGGAAGGAGACTGGTCTGGCTGCAGGGGAGTAAGAGGGTACCTGGGAGTGAAGCAGGGCTGGGGAAGAGCCAGAGGAGCAGGGGAGCTCCAGGCTGCAGGGCCTGATTCCAGGCCCATAGAAGTACTAGGTGGTAGAAGAAGGCAGCAGGTCAAACCCCTTTGTCTGTGATGAATGGCTTTTACACTGCACTCTGCGCCAGTGAGCGGGGGCTAGGTGAGGACTGGCAGTAGCCCAGACTGAGGCAAGGTGGGGGTAGTGGGTGGGAGTTCCCTGGGGAAAGGAGACTCACAGAGATTGTTGGGGTGTTCCAGGGGGCAGCACCTCAGAGAGAATGGGCACTGGAGTCTGGGAGGGACATGGGGGGCCAAGCTGTGGCAGATCACTGGCCTGCACAGAGTGCTCTGGGCTGGAAATTGAACTAATTCCTTGAGAGACTAGCAGGAGGTGCTGCAGGGGTGAGTCCACACGCTTACAGATGGGAACACCCACAACCAGCCATTCACGTACAGCAATGGAGGAGCCAGATGCACTGATGGCCCATTAAAGGGAATCCACACTCCCAAGGAACTGTATACAATGGAGACTTCTCAGAGATAGCACATAGACAATGAAGACTACTTGACCACATCCTAGCAAAGGGTTCTTCCAGCTTGCTGGAAGAAACTATAAAGAGGGGAAGTGGCATCACCATATGGTCTCAATCCCCTTCACAACTCAACACCTAGAAACATGTCTGGAGGACAAAGATTGAAAGTGGGGAGCATGGTCCCTGGCTGAAGGAAGTTCCAGCCTGTGTATTGAAGAGTTGTAACCTGCTTGTACTCACCATCAGGGTGAGATACTGCTTGTTTCCACTCCTGTTTTAGTTTATAGATCTTAGGGCTTGGCTACATTCGAAACTTCAAAGCGCTGCCGCTGGAGCGCTTTGAAGTGTGAGTGCGGTCGCAGCGCCAGCGCTGGCAGAGAGCTCTCCCAGCGCTGCACGTACTCCACCTCCTCATGGGGATTAGTTTGCAGTGCTGGGAGCCGCACTCTCAGCGCTGGGGCACTGTTTATACTGGCGCTTTACAGCGCTGTATCTTGCAGCGCTCAGGGGGGTGTTTTTTCACACCCCTGAGCAAGAAAGGGGGGGTGTTTTTTCACACCCCTGAGCAAGAAAGTTGCAGCACTGTAAAGTGCCAGTGTAGCCAAGGCCACTGACTGCGAGTTTATTTTATTTCTTACATAACCAACTTTGAATCTCTAGGCTTACTACTTAAAATCTTTCTGTAGTTAATCTGTTTAAGTGATAATATTTGACCTAAAACAGTGTTTTGGTTGAAGTCTTGGAAAATCTCAGCTCAGTTAATAAAAGCCAGTGGGTGCCCTTTCCACATCAAGGGAGGGGTGAACAGGGTAACGAACTTACACTGGTCAGGCTTCTGACCCATGCGAGACGGTACAGTTTTGGGGTGCATGGCTGGGGTGCAGGGGGAATTGGCTGGAGCTTCCCTATTACTAGTTCATGAGTGTCTGGGAGAACATCCATGTAACTCAGCGGAGTGTGTTCCTGCCTGTGGATGGCTGTGTAAGTGCAGCACCTGCCAGAGGTTTGTAGCTTGTCACAGCATCACAGTGTGAGAGGGAGCCCAGGCTGGTGGGACAGAGGGCTCAGAGGTCCCACACTTCAGGCTGCACCCCAGGAAAACCAGTCGCGGTTATCCAGTAGATAAGAATACTAACCTGGGAAGCTGGAATAGAAAGCAGGTTTCCAAGCTCTCTGTGATCTTGGGCAAATCAGTGCATCTCTGTGCCCCAGTTTCACCACTTTTAAAGTAGCAGACTCCCCATTTTATGTGTAAAATACAAAACTATTAAGCCAATCATTGGAACGGTGTGTGCCAGGACTTTGCAAGGTGTTGGTACAATGCAGCTCTACAGTCTGGAGCAATAGTTTTTCAATTGTCATCAGAGGGAGCTGCTCTGTGTTTTTTATACTCTTTCACACACCCTATCTCCTGAAACACTCCAGTGTTCAGTAACACACTTATGAGTTAAACCATAAATAACAGCAGAGGCAGAGAGACAGTGAGAGGTAGGGGGAAGAGGAAGAAAGAACCTATTGTATGAGAAGCAGACAGCTCTCTTGACCTGAAAATATATTATTCTATGAAAGCCCAAACCTGGGTGGTTGTGGAATTTGCTCCCAATTCACCAGGAAAACCCTGGGCTGGGGTGACTGCCTATTTGATGCGGGTGGTCCTTAATGCATGTCGTAATTTACACTTGAGGCACATCAGATCCCTTGAAATGCCTTTCTTAGAACCATAAAAACAGCTTTGCATATGGATCTCACTGGAGGTTTCTGCAAAGACCCTCATGGTCAAGCATAAACACAACTTATTATTCTAACACAGGTCAACATCCAATTGCCCCCCAAAGATCAATCAGTGCTAGCTGGTCCCATACTCAGTTGGCAAGGAGGAGTACTACTAATACCACTGATCACCTTCAAGAGGCATTGGTTTAAATTAAGCAAAAAGGTTCATTTGCTCCAGATCTGCGGAATTAATCAATAATATGATGATATGGATTTATTTCCTAAGGACCTTAAGATGCTTTACAAGCACTGATGAATTTTTACAACACCCCTGTGAGAAAGATGCTGTGAATATCATTAGACCCATAATAAAAACAGGAATCTGAGGTTAAGTGATTTGACCAAGGTCACACAGTAAATCCTTGTTGGAGCACTAAATAATTCACAGGACTCCTGCCCTCCAGCCTTCTAATCTAATCCCCAGCTCTCTACATAGTTCTCATCCTGGAAATACTTAGCTGGTAACATTTCCCATGGCATTGTAGGAGCTACAGGTGCTACATGGACATGCACTCTTCTGGCTATGTAATTATATGGCCAACAGTACACACTGCAAATACCTGGGGACAGATTCTGTGCTCAAGTTATATGCATTGCAGCCAGTGGCCACTGTGGCAGTGCCTTGAGGGAAGAATTTATTTCTTCCCCGTTGGCTGGGAGACTGAGATGAGGGACAGAGTAGGATGCATGCTGGAAGTGATATCCAGTTGTTTTAGTGCATCCGTTTGTATCTCCAGCAGGGAGAGCTGTACCCTGGCCAGGTGTCCGAAATGGGCTGATCAGGAAACCTCCCACAGCCAAACCCCTAGTAATTAATGGGGGAGTTAGGCTAGAGATTGGCCTGCATAGCAAAGCCCATGCCCAGGTTTGCGTCAGAGCTTTCCCAGAGGCTGGAGTTGTTCTGAGCTGGAGAAGAGCTGGTGGGCTTATTCTAGAGATCCGGGCTAGTGGCCAAGTCTGAGCCAAATTGCTCCAAAGTTTGGCCATGTGCTAAGGTGTGGTTTGGATTCAAACTGCTCTGCAGACCCCCTGTGTGGAGATGCACAGATGGCAAGGTGATCTCGGCATGGATCTGCCTGGCTAGGAGACTTTACCCAAAGCACTGATATGTTCCACCTGGATGCCACATGGAGTTACCAGGAGTTTGAAGCTAGTCTGTGACTAGTCCTTTGTGCTTGTAAGCTTTTTGGGAGCTTATCCCTTATGCCCCATGTGCAAGGGCCAGTCACAATCCCTGCAATCCCCTGCACACCGGGCTGGCCTTGTGCTAGTGCCCCTTGTGGTGCTCCCTGTCCCAGAAGGGGTGTGGGCTTGGGGAGAAGGTGAACACATGGCCGTGCTGTCCTTCTGCACCAGCCAGGAAGAGGTGAATGTAGTGCCCAGCCTAAGGGGCTGTGCCTGGCCTGCTGCCCTGGGAGGCTGTGCCCGTGTTAGATGCTCAGAGCTCTTCCTCGCTGGCACAAATGGCCCTGCTCAGCTTTATTCTCATCACACTTCCAGTCCGAGGAGACTACTCCCAGCAGGGAACTGGAATAAGCAGATAGCACCATGCAGTCAGAGGGTAACTGTTCATCCCATGTACCTGCAGGAGGAGGTCACTGAACAGCTCTGCCAGGGCACTGTAAAAAACATGCATTGTAAAGCTGAGGTAGCCTCTAGCTGAATGCTAGGCCAGTGTGACACTGGGAGAGCCATGATGCTCTACTGTTGTCCTGGGGACCGTTATCTGACCATTTGTAAAGCCTCCAGCAGCCGCCTGAGGTGGGAGGAAATGCTCTTTCCTCAGGCCTTGGGGAGAGTGACACAGCAGCTGTGGGCTGGAGGTGAAATTTCAGCCAGCGCACACAGCTTCTGAGGGGCAAGCAAAAGATACACCCAGATCTCAGAGCCAAGCTATGGGGAGGAGCCAACATTGGAACTGTATGGGATCAGGGATCACTCTCATGTCCCCAGTCTTCCCTGTGACCCCACATCTCTCCTGCCCTGCATATCCCCACTGTCTGCCCCTTCTCCCTAACATTTCTGCTCACCCTTCCCTTCCTATATTCTCACTGTGTCTCCCTCCACCCCACTGACCCTTTCCTGTCCCCAAGCCAGCTTAAGATGGCATTAAGGCTGAGAGTACATATCAGTAACTTACAATGTCCCTATAATGCTTTTTACCTGTAATTATCTCCCAACCGAGCACTACAACCACTGAGCTAAGAAACAGCACAAGGATGTTGTAATTATCCCCCAAACAACAGTTTTCAACCCAGGCAATTCAGAGCTGAGGTTACACTCAAAAGAAATCCAAATCCAAGGTAAGAAACACATATTTAACCTTAACTCTGCCCTGTTGTGACACTGTAAGAGGAAAAAAATATGAAAAAAACACCTCTGGGCTCTAGACTGATTTGTATGGAACCATCAAACATTGCAATGCCTAAATCATAATCCTGTAGCTCTTGCATGGCATCACAACAGAGCAAAGGCTGTTTGGGTGCGTATTTTGACATATTAGGGTTACACTGAAAAGAAATCCAAACATTGAATGTCCTAGGCTTATAACTCTTGGTTTGGAGATAGTTACAGCATTGCTGTGCTGTTTCTTACCCTGAAGTATCTGCTACATACTCGCAACCTATACTCCAGTTTGATGTGGATTTTGTCTGGATCTTTTATAACAGCCTGTCATAAACAGATAGTTAAGGGTTAATGTCTCTTACCTGGAAAGGGTTAAGAAGCTCAGTAAACCTGGCTGACACCTGACCAGAGGACCAATGTGGGGACAAGATACTTTCAAATCTTGGTGGAGGGAAGTCTTTTGTTTGTGCTCTTTGTTTTTGGGGGTTGTTTGCTCTTGGGACTAAGAGGGACCAGACGTCAATCCAAGCTCTCCAAATCTTTCTGAATCAGTCTCTCATGTTTCAAACTTGTAAGTAACAACCAGGCAAGGCGTGTTAGTCTTATTTTTGTTTTCTCAACTTGTAAATGTTCCTTTTTGCTGAGAGGATTTTACCTCTGTTTGCTGTAACTTTGAACCTAAGGCTAGAGGGGGTTCCTCTGGGCTATATGATTCTGATTACCCTGTAAAATATTTTCCATCCTGATTTTACAGAGATAATTTTTACCTTTCTTTCTTTAATTAAAAGCTTTCTTTTTTAAGAACCTGATTGATTTTTCCTTGTTTTAAGATCCAAGGGGATTGGATCTGGACTCACCAGGAATTGGTGGGGAAAGGAGTGGGGAATGGTTAAATTCTCCTTGTGTTAAGATCCAAGGAGTTGGATTGGTGTTCACCAGGGACTTGGTGAAAAAGCCTCTCAAGGCTGCCCAGGAAGGGGAAGGTTTTGGGGGGACAGCAAGTGTTCCAGACACTGAAATTTCTGGATGGTGGCAGTGTTACCAGATCTAAGCTAGTAATTAAGCTTAGAAGTGTCCATGCAGGTCCCCACATCTGTATCCTAAAGTTCAGAGTAGGGGAGGAACCTTTGACACAGCCTATCAATTTAGGTTCTGGTTACAATTCTCCCTGTCAGTCCTACATTCATAGTTACCCGTGCTGCTTTGAAAATATCATGTCTGTGTGAAACTTGGCAGAGAGGTGGGTGTTGAGCGTAGCTGGGGTAATAGGGAGGTGTTTATTTTTAAAAGGTGTTGGATTTAGGGTCATTGTTAGCTGCTACTCACGTTAAAATGTAGACCGTTAACTGCACAGGAGCCTGGTTGGTGGATGGGGGCTGAGTGCACTTAAAGCCTTCTCCATTGGTCCCCCTCTTGAAAAACACCCCAAGGCACCCCTCTTTCTCTCCCTGCTCATTGCATTCTCTTCACCTGAAGAAGACAAAGGAAGCATTCATTGGACTCTAGATGAGAGTCCTAACCTGTGAGTTTGGACAGTTATCTGCTGGAGCATGTGTTAAACAACATTGCTTGCATCTAATATAGTTTAGGTACAGCATTAGTAAGTGCCTATCTTTCTTTATCTTGTAACTTTCCTGACCTTTATGCCTCATTACTTGTACTCGCTTAATAATAAACTTTTTTTTTTTACTGTTTGAATAATTAGCTACAATTTAAACACCCTGGATTATATAAAACACTATTTGAGTGAGATCTTCTCTCTTTGAAATCTGGTATTTCAAATCTATTATTCCTTTAAGGGAGTATTTTATCTGTACCATGGGCTGAGCAGAAGAGGACATACATTTCTGAGGGAAATCTGGGACTGGAGGTGTGTTGGGGTCACCCTGCAGTACAACCCAGGCTGGTGAGAGCCAGCGTGTAACTCAAATGTGGCAGGCAGACTTCAGTTACACACAGACACTCAGGGTTTGGTTTGCAGGCTGGAAGGCTGTTCGTGACCAGCTCGGGTGGGAGCTACTTTAGCAGGGCATTGCAAGGCACCTGAGGTTGCAGGGCAGGGGTGACACAGCCCTCTGTTGGTCTGGACTGTATCTTGGTGTGTCACACCACATGACACCTCAATAAAAGTTGTCATTGTATGGAATTAACAGGGCACACATCAGATGGATTTAAAACTGGCTTACAGAGAGATCGCAAAATATAGTTGTTAATGAGAGAACTTTCTGATCCAACACTGTCTAGATCTTTACCAACAAAGATTTTATCATTGTCTAATATCTCCCCATGAATATTGAAGTTTGCAAATGACACAAAGATTGGTGGGGTACAAATAACAAGGAGGATAGGTTACTGTTGGAGTGATCTGAATTACTTGGTTAAATGGTCACAATCCAATAGAATGTTTTTTTTTAAATGCAGCCAGAGGCAAAGTAATACCTCTGGGAACAAAGGATGCAGGTTTTAGCTACAGGATGAGCAACTCTGTTTTGGAAAGCAGTGACTCAGAAAAGGATTTAGGATTATCATAGATAATTGACTCAACATGAGCTCCCTGTGCAATGCTGTGGCTAAAAGGGCCAATGTGATCCTTGAATCCTTAGATTAGACAATGACATAATCCTTCAAGTAGAGGTAGGGAGGGGATTTTGCCTCTGGGCGCAGCGCTGGTAAGAGCGCTTCTAGAACATTGCATAAGTTCTGGTGTCTGCACTTCAAGAAAGTTGTGGAAATACTGAAGAGAGTTCAAAGGAGGTGACGGAAACGATCTAGGGGCTGGAAAACAGCTTTACACTGTGAAGCTAAAGGAACTCAACTGTCATCTTATCAAATATTAGGTGTATAGGTACTGGCCCAAGGAAAAAAGCTCTCAGACCAGGGGGCTTTGCAACCTTGCTGACAAAGGCAGAGCAGGATCCAATGGGTGGAAGTTGATGTTGCACAAATTCAGTTTTGAAATCAGAAGCAATTTCCTAGCCATGAGGGTCAACATTGGAGTGATTTATTGGGGAGCAGGTGAACTCATCTAGTCTTGTCTTTAAAACTCCAAGCAATGGCATCTTTCTAAAGAATATGCTTTAATCCAGTTTCTGGAGGAAATTCTATGGCTAGAGCCCTGTGCAGATACAAAATTTGTATCTGTGGATGCAGGTATCTATGGCTATAAAGTGGATATGCATGGAGCTGCCAGGCTCTACCAGGAACTGCAGCAGCAAAATCAGCAGCATGTGGGCTGCAGCTCACAGGAGCCAGTGCCCAGCCCAGGTAACGCCCCCAGCCCTGCTCACTGGAGTGGGCACCAGGTTGACTGGCAGCTGTCCCTGGTTGCACTAATGTGGAATCAGCTCACATGCTCCCAGACAGGAGACACATATGATGAATGGGGCTACATCAGCAGTAAACAAAGCAAGGGTGAGGGAAGGGGGGAAGGCTTCATTTGCATTGTAAAATTGCACCGGGAAACATCCCATGGGAAGGGGACACTTGGCTCAGGATGGCATTAGCCTCCTGCATGAGAGAGGAGAGAGTCTTTCCCAGGAGTCCTTCCTGGCTCTGGATGCCAGGACAATGAACTTCAGGTTATCCTTCACCTGAGCAGTTGATGAAATCGAGCACTGTGGGCTCTGTGCTGGAGCCTGGCTAAAGCCCCCAATGCTGGAAGAACGACTGAGGTGAGAGAAGGACTTTGAATAAAAGACTCTGGCTTGTTACACTTCTGAGGCTAAAATCAAATGTGTTTTATCTGGTTGGCTGTCATCATTTCTATCCCGATTCCTCCTCCTTGGTATCACATAAATCTAGGTCATGTTGTTAATAAACTGCTTTTGCTTTTGCAAAACCATCTCAGTGCCGTGTGTTACACTGAGGACTTTACCCTCTTGTTTATCTTGCAGGCTGCTGTGTGTTCTGTCTCTTTTAGACAGCTAACTTGATCACTTCTGTGAGGGTCCGGTGAGAGGGACTGGGTGCTGCAGGAGAGATGGTTCTGGGGAGGACGAGGGGCTGTAGGGGCTGTTGGTGTCACCCTGCAAGGAGGAACCAGGTTGGTGGAAGCCAGGGTGAAGTTGTTGTGCTGTGAGCAGGCTGCTGGGGCCAGGACTCTAAGCCAAAGGTGCACAGCACAGAAGCATTGAGGGTTACAGGGAAGCGGGTGACAGAGACCCCCTTACTGGCCCCGGGTGATCCCCTAAAGCCTCATATCCACACCCAGCGCTTATGAAAAGGAAGAAATCAAATAATTTTCACAGGAAATTTAGAGGGGAACCTCAATATTCCCCCCCGCCCCAAAAAACAAAACAAAAAACACCCTGGCATTTTGCAACCTGCTCTAGGCCTGGCACAGATTCTAAACTTCTTAAAAATTAATTGAAGCAGGGTCCTTTAAGGCCTAAAGCAATTCAAAGATTTACTTGAAAATCCATTCTGTGCTCAGAGAGCTGGTACTGTACATTTGGGGAGGATCCACTGTGCTCTCCTCAGAGAACAAAGAGCTGAGATCCTTGCTTTCAGCTCAAAATTCAACTCAGCCTTACCAATGGAGCCACCTCCATAACATTGCATTCACATGTATGGCACCTAACTGACTATATATTCCTGTGTGTGGGGCTGGGTACAAGGACATGGTATAATTTAAGTTAATATCTCTAGAAGTGGCCAGGAAAGGGTTCCTGGGGAAAATGTGAGATGTGTGACTGGTTGTGCTGCTGGAACTGGGAGACCAAGACAGTTCTAACCAGTGTGCTGCACATAATACACTTCAGCAGAGAAAATCCAGTTCCTTGGCATTGAAATCAATGCCCTCCCCATCAGAAAAAATCCCAGCATATAGTATTTACTGGACCTCTGGCTAGCTTGACTTCTTGGAATTTTAAGAGCCCTTTGCATTATCTGAACAGTACATCTATATAAGGTGGCTTACAGTCTGGTGGGCATGTCATCTGTTAATAATAAATATGGACCATTATCTGGCTGTTGTGTGCTAATAAATGAGTCAGTATGTATCCCCTTCACCCCTTATTTGCGGCTTTCCAGGTCTTGCCTCGTTTCCATTGGCTCTCACGGTGCATTTCAGCTGGAGCTTTTCATGACAAGTTCATGACTAATAGGCTGGCTTTGCTGACTGAAATATAGCCCATGTTTCCCGCCCTGTCTGTCCTGTGCTGAGTGAAATCCAAAAAGGCAAAACGACACGCTGGAAAGTGTTTATTTGTGGGCTGTCTGGTCTCGCCTGATTTAGACCCATCCTTCTGTGGAATCTCGGCTATTTCCCTAAAGAGCTGGGAAGCTTTTTATGACCCTGGTGGGAAATAAAGGGTCATTGCTGTGCCTGAGATAAGAATCGGGACTCAGCTGGGGTGCAGTGAAGGAGCAGAGCTATTACTGTGCTGTTTGATTTAGTAATAAACAACAGAGGTGATAAGGAAAAGCCCCTGCATGAAATCTATAGATGCCAAGTCAAAGGTGAGGCAACGCTCTGGTATTAAACTGGTATAAACTCGGTATTTCTGAGGGAAAATACTGGCTCAGCAACTAAATATTTTAGGGTCAGATTCTGATTGCTGCAAATCTGGAGTAAATCCAGTGAAGTCAGTGGATTAACTCCAGATTCAAACCGATGTCAGTGAGATCAGACTGTGCTGTGGCCAATGTCTAACTTTGCCACAGTTGTAAGTGAAAGAAGAAAAGCAGTATGTGCTTATGGGTACATGAACAAGTCAGTCCTCTGGACCATTGCCCCATATATCCCACTAGTGTGTGTCTACAAGATGCTCTCTTCTGTTGAACCTACACAGAACAGGAAAACACAATGCAAGCTTCTCCCACCCTTTGCCCTGCAAATGTGACTTCACCCTGACTTGGAGGGTCCACTCATGGTGAACAAAACCACTGTTCACTCAGCAGCCTTGCTGGTCATCTCAGCAGAGCAGCTCATCCCAAGAGACCAAACCCACTGTGGGAACAATCATACTGACAGCCAAGGAGCTGTTTTTTGCACTGAGCTATAGAGTTCCATTTCTAAGCATCTGGTTCTCAGTAGGACTAGTGATGTTCAGGGATCTAGGGGCTTGAATTGGAGGGTGGGAGTGTGTGTGGCACTATAGATCGCCGAATGTCAGCTTTAGTTAGAAAAGATTGCATCAGTTACACTTGCTTCACATTTTGAAGGTATTTTACAGAGACATCTGCCTGAGTCTGCACACAGCCTGAACCAACAGCTCTGGAAGTGGGGAACTGCCCCGTGAAGCGTTCTTGGAGATAATGAAAATGCCAGCATTAGCAACTAAAGAGTTATTGGTCGAGGCATGTGAGAAAAGAGAAGAAGGGTCAAATTATGAAGATCTCCAGTATCTACGCTCAGTGAGCGCTCATGGCACGAGTGGGTGGGGCTTAAGACGCAACGCCGGCTATTTTTTTCCCTTCCATCAAGAAGGAGTCAGGACCTTATTCTGGACATTGGCACAATCTCAGGTGGGTGACGTCTCTAGTGGGCAGAGCTTGGAAGATTACTGTTCCTCCCTCTGCCTACCTGGACTCTAACGGATCTGTCTCCAGCTCCGGGAGTTGTGTAGGAATCTGACAGAGCTGAGACAGAGAAGCAAGAGAGGGCTGAACCTGCTGTGATCAAAATCATCGGCTTCAGAGAAAGCAGCATCAGCCCTTGAATGGGCAATTTCTCGCCATCTCAACATTGTTGCTGGCATAGAAAGGGGCAGTCAGAGATCCCTGCCTAAGATGGATGAGATGGAGGGCTTGCCTACACTTGCAGTACTGGAGCTGTTGCATTTCAATGGAGATGTTTGCTACAGTGACAGGAGGAGTTCCCTTATTGACGTAGGTAATCCACTTCCCCAAGAGGTGGCAGCTAGGTCAATGACAGAATAATTCTTCCAGAGCTGTCTAAACCAGGGGTTAGGGCAGTTTAACTATACCACTCGGTGTGCGGACCTTTCACCCCATGACTGACTTAGCTGGGTTGACTTAAATTTTGAGTGTAGACCTGGCCAGAGAGTAAATCCTGGGTTAGACACCTGTATCTGGTGTCCCTGAAGCAGCATGGAGTCCTTTGTTTGATGGGAAATGGCTGTGTCAGATTTGTCTAATGTGGAGGCCTCTGCTTCTGGGATCTTAGCCAGGGGATGCCCAAAGGAGAGAAACGTCATGCGTCTAGTAACATGTGGCAACTTGTCACTTCACAACATGGTTCTTACAGGGATCGGTATGGGCTGAACTGTCCTGGAATGTCTGTCTGAATGAGTACATATCTTGCAGAAAGGCATCTAATCCTGATTTAATAACTCTCAAGTGATAGAAAATCCACTCCCTCCCTAGGTCAGTTATTTTTAACATGGAGGTTATTAAACCATTGGAATGTGTCCCTTCCAGTCTGAATTTGTATGGCTTTAGATTCCACTCCCTGGATCTCAGTCTGCCTCTTTCTGCGAAGGAGCTGTCTGCTATCAGAAAACTCTTCCCCGTGAAGGTATTTATAGACCATGAACAAGTCACTTCTTCTGCACCTTCTCTAGGATAAATGAACTAGACCAAGCACTTTAGTCTCTTGCTGACGGGCAGCACTGTACTCAGCAGAGAAAGGAACAAACTAGTAAGTCTGGGGGGTCTTTTAAGGAACTGGATGACAGTAATTAATACCTGGCCTGGGCCTCTTTGTAGCCGTGCCCCACTCAGGAAACCAGATCTCTCTTTAGTGCTGCTATGGGCTAGTGCCATGGGATTCATCTTCACAGGCTTCCTTTGCAGTGAGTTGCTATAGGTCCTGAGCTGTAATCACAGCCCACCATCACTGTTAGCATCAGGAGCTCCGCCAGCATCAGCAGCTGCCTCAGCAGCATCATTTGGGGCTAGGGAGCCTCCATGTTTATCTTGGGATATATCAGTGCTTCCTACCACCCCAAGGCACAGCCAAATCCCCTCAGGGCTCAGTTTGCACATTTGCTAGCCACGCTGAGAACACCTCTGTCCCACACGCATGCTGTGAGCAGGGCAGCTAAGATGCTCCTGCAGCTCTGATCGAGATTGTCTCAAATCTTTCTGCACCGAAGCTAGTAGAATAGCACTCGAGGCAGCTCTCAGTGTTAATCAGCCATGGGCCATACCACCAGTCAGGGGAAGTATGTCGCGAGTTCATAGAGTTCTTTGTCTCTGAGTGGCTGGAGAAGACATGATTTTAATATAGAGACTTTTAAAGGACAAGTTAGAGGAATAAAATCAACAGCAGAAAGAAACAACAGCAGCAACAAGACCCAAGACTGAAGGCCCATTGTGCTGGGTGGTGTTTGAACCCCAGCTGAGATTGGGCCTCATATTGCTAGGTGCAGTACAAACCCTGGCTTAGGTCAGGGTCCCAATGTGCTGGGCACTCTACAGACTAGTGGTAATGGGGGGAAAAAACTCATTTCCCAACTTTTGAAAACATTTTACAAAATTGAGGTTTTCATAAAAGTAGCAAACCGCCCCCCTCCCCCCCAGAACAGGTTGTCTTTTGACAACCAAAATCTATAAACATTCAGTTGCCAATAATCAAAATAATTGTGGTTGTTGAAAACAGATTTTGGGGTTCTTTGATGACAACCTAAAATATTTGGAATCTAATGAAATTTCACAAATAAATAAATAAATCACTTCCCGCCCCCATGGGCAACACATCTGACCAGCTCCAGTACATACACATAGTGTGAGTTGGTCTCTGTCCCAAAGGTACTTCCAATCTGACAGTCAAAACAAAAGACAGGAGGGGAAACAGGAGTGAGCAAACAGAGAAGGCTGAATGGGAGTTTGTAAGGGGAGTATGGGGATGGAGGTGGATGGTGGTGTGTTTTTTTTCCTTCTTGACAATAGCTTAGGCAAGAAGACTATGACCGCTCCAGAGGCTGCAGTTCTGTGAAGAACAGAAGAAACTATAAAGATGACCAGATGTGAAAGCTGTGGGATGTGCATTATGCTGGAATGGGTACCTGAAAGGTGTTTCACTTGTAAAAAATGCCGCCAGATAGATCTTCTCTTTCATCATATCTGAGATTTGGAGATGCAGCTTGAAACTGGTTGAGTTTTGAAGAGGATTTGAGTGGATGATGGAGGGAAGGCAAGAGGAGGCTGAAGGGAAAACTCAAGACTTGCAAATACGAGCTGGACCAGAGAATTGTGAGGATAGACTGCTGGATGAAGGAAGTGGCCAGTGGAAGCATCTGACTGAGAACAAGGCTGGCTAGCGATGGAAATATATAGCGGAGGAACAGGCTTGTTGAGTTGCAAAGTGAAGGGAGAGGCAGGCAGCAACAGAAGATGGAAGAACAGAAGAGTGGCTAATCCTACAAGAAGAGGGGAAGAGTCAATGGAAATATCCTCTATCCTCCTGGGGCTCTGAACTCTGGCTGACTCGCAGAAGATTGCAAATGAGAACAGAAGGTGGGAAGACTTGCAGCCAGAAAGAACAAAAGGACAAAGGCTAGAGAATCATGCCAACAACACAAATGCAGGTCTATATGAGTGGAGGACTCCTTATTTGGAAGAACAGATGGGCCTGTCCCCGGAGCTGATCTGGAGAACAGAAAGGTGTGCTGTCTCCTGGGAGCTAAGATATGGGATATGGACCTGAGGCTGAAGAGGATCCTAATTGGAGCAGGAAAGAATCCAGTGATTGTCTTTCATGTGGGAACAAATAATACTGCTAGATTCTTGCTGGAAGACTACCCCAGGTTGGGGAAGATGCTTAAAGAAATGGAGGCTCGGGTGATCTTCAGCTAGATTCTACCTGCCCCTAGAGGAGGAGAATGAAGGGGAGACAAGATTATGATGATTAACAGATGCTTCAGGCAGTGATGGTATAAGGAGGACTTTGGGATGTTTGACCACAGGGAGGCATTCACGGACAGAGGACTGTTCTCCTGGGATGGACTCCACCTAAGTAAAGTAGGAAATAAGCTTCTGGGATGGAGTTTGGCACAACTGATTAAAAGAGCTTTAAACTAGGAATTTTGGGGAGATGGTTGGGAGATGTTCATGTAATCTCCATGCCTGATTCTAATAGTGAGCGGGAGGAAAATCAAGTAAAAAGTTATAGCAATGGAGAAAGGAACAATAGAAGGTAGGAGAATGGCTAATAAGAGAAAAGATAGCGTCATTGGTATTGGCACTAACAGTCAGGTAGGCAACACTGGCAGTAAAATGACTGTACCTGATCTGGGCGAAGCTGAGGAGAAACAACTAAGATGTGTGTACACCAATGTGTGGAGCTTGGGTAATAAAATGGAGGAACTAGAATTACTGGTGCAGGAAGTGAAACAGATATTATAGAGGTAACAGGAACATGGTGGGATAGTAGTCATGACTGGAGTACAGGTGTTGAAGGGTATGTGCTGTTCAGAAAAGACAGAAATAAAGGTGGTGGCGTAGCATAGTATATTAATGAAGAGGTTAACTGTAAAGAAATTAGAAGTGATGGAATGGATAAAACAGAGTCTGCTTGGACCAAAATTAATTTGGGGAAGAAAGCTACCAGAGGCTTCACTGGGCTAGTGCTTGCAGAGAGGGCAGTGCCAGGGTGGCTAATAGGAACAAGGACCTGGATGTAGAAATGACCACATGGTGGAAGAAAACCTCAAACAGCTTAATAGGAGCAACAAAGCAGAAGGGGCTGGACAATTTCCATCCAAGAATATTTAAGGAACTAGCACATGAAATTGCAAGGCCCAAAGCAAGGATTTTTAATGAACCCGTAAACCAAAGGATTGTACCCTCTGACTGGAGAATTGCAAATATAGTACCTCTATTTAAGAAAGGGGAAAAGGTGATCTGGGAAACCACAGGCTTCTTAGTTTGACCTCAGTTGTATGCAAGGTCTTAAAACAGGGGTTGCCAACCTCTGGCACACGGCTCGCCAGGGTAAGTACTGTGGCGGGCCGGGCCAGTTTGTTTACCTGCTGCGTCAGCAGGTTTGGCCAATCGCGGCTCTCACTGGCCGCAGTTCGCCACCCCAGGCCAATGGAGGCGGTGGGAAGCTGCGGCCAGCACATCCCTCAGCCCACGGCGAACCGCAGCCAGTGGGAACCGCAATCGGCCAAACCTGCTGACACGGCAGGTGAACAAACTGACCCGGCCTCCAGGGTGCTTACCCTGGTGAGTCGTGTGCCAGAGATTGCTGACCCCTGTCTTAGAACAGATTTTGAAAGAGAAAATAGTTAAGGACATAGAGGTTAATGGTAATTGGGATAAAATGCAACATGGTTTACAAAAGGTAGATTGTGCTAGACCACACTGACCGCTTTCTTTGAGAAGATAACCGATTTTTTTAGACAAAGGAAATGCAGTAAATCTAATCTACATGGATGTCAATAAGGCATTTGATACAGTTCCACATGGGAAATTTTTGGTTAAATTGGAGAAGATGGTGATTCATAGGAGAACTGAAAGGTGGCTAAGGAACTGATTAAAGGGTGCAAGGTGAACTGTCAGCCTGGAGGGTGGTTATTAGTGGAGTTGTTCAGGGATCAGTCCTGGGACCAATCTTATTTAACATTTTCATTAATGAGTTTGGCATAAAAGGTAGGAGTGTGCTAATAAAATTTGTGTATGGCACACAAAGTTGAGCGGCATTGCCAATACAGAGGAGGACTGGAATATGACACAAGAAGATTTGGATGACCTTCAAAACTGGAATAATAGCAATGGGATAAAATTCTAAAATGCAAAGTGCCAGGCCATATATTTAGGGACCAACAACAAGAATTTTTGTTATAAAGTGGGGACTTATCAGTTAGAAGTGACAGAGGAGGAGGAGAGACCTGGGTGTAATGTTTGATCATAGGATGATTGAGTCACCAGTGTGATTGTGGCCAAGAAAAAGGATAATGTAATTTAGGATGCATTTGGCAAGATATTTTCTATAGCAGGGGTATGCCACCTATGGCACGTGTGCTGAAGGCGGTACACGAGCTGATTTTCAGTGACACTCACACTGCCCGGGTCCTGGGGCAGAGTGGGGGCAGAGCCTGGGAGGAGTTGGGGGGACTGTGGGTGGGGCTGATGGCACCCCAATGTGTCCCAATACTTTAGTGTGGTGATCTGGTCACCTTATTTGCCAGCATCACATCATCAATATTACAATAGGACCTGCTATGATCTTTGCAACCAGGTGCCAGTTCGTGCCAAGGTCCTCATGTCTCAGCTGAACACTGACAGATACAGAGCTGGGATCCGTTTGGCTGATGTGTTAGTATGGTTAAAATAGGTATTAGAATTATAAGAATGTGTGTAATGCATGCGGCAACTCACAAGCATTTGATAAAGTCTAAACACTAATCTCACTTAAAACATATGGTATCCCATATGGTAAGGTAATATTTGAGTGGTTGTATTGTGAGCCTCTGTGACTGTGCAAATCACCAGACAGGCAGAGACATTGTTATTAATTAGTGTAAAGCGATGATCTTCAACAGATGATGTAATACCGTTCCCAAAAGGAAAGGTCCATCAACAGCAGATGGACTATTGTGGGACATTGCAACTGGAACTTCCCTAAGTATAATCAACAAGGGACAAAAGACTTTCATTATTCTGATCCCAGTGAAGATGAGTCATGCAAGAGAACTCCTCTCTGCAGCTGAGCTTGCAGCTCAGAACACGTGGCATGAGAGGGATAAAACCCCCCACAAAAGGAACTTGGTATCTCTATACTGCTTGGCCTCTGGGGAGCAAGGTGTTTCTAGGCATAAGCAAGAGATCCCCAGCTGTCTAGCCTGGGTTAGCCCTAAAGGACATAGAGAGCTTGCTGGTTACAGAAGCTTCTATTACCTTTTGAAACTTCAGATTTTAACTCATTTGTGTATCTGTGTTTACCTGCTTTAACCTTGTAAATAACTCTTATTTCCTTTTCCTAGTTAATAAATCTTTGACAATTTATTATAGAATTGCCTACAAGTGTCTTTGGCGTTATGATTTAAGGTGCAATTGTCCTGGGGTAAGTGACTGGCCCTTTGGGAGTAATCTGAATTCTGCTGTGATCCTTGGTGTAAGGGACCATCTATCACAAAGGTAGGCTGAGTGGCGAGACAGACCCGGAATACCCAAGGGGACTGTCTGTGACTGCATGCTAAGGCTGGTATAGTGCTGGAGGAGTTTGCACTTGATATTTGGTTGGTGAAATCAAAGTGTAGAACTCACAGCCAGTCTAGGGTAGTACCCTGCTTCCTAACAGTTTGCCCTTTTTGATTTCCTTTTGGGTCTACTGACTAGAAAGACTTCGTCGGTTCATAATGCAAAATTGCTCATACCCCCGCTGGCAGCATCAGGGGTCTCAGGCAGAGTCTTGGAGGAGAAAGCACCCCATGTCATCTCCTGGTTCAAGAGGGTCTGAGAGGCTCACCTCATGGAAGAGCTGTGAGACAGGTGGGGTGGGAGGACAGTCATCTCTTCAAGATTGAACTCTCTGTCTAGAATATGAGCCAAAAGGACAAAAAAAACAAGCAGATCTGGGAAATACAGACATGCCCGGTCTTCGTCATCTGTTCCAGTGATATATGGAAGTAATAGTACTGATGAATTTCCGTTGTCGGCTCCTGTGTTGGCTCTTATTCCAGCAATAGCCTCAGTGCTGAACGGCAGTGTGAAATGTAGCAATGATTTCCCCTTGTCTCTGGTTCAAGGCTGTGAAAGGAAATGTAACCCAGAGATGAACTCGCCATCTTGTCTCGAAACCCTATATGCTAAGGAAAATAATAAGCTCACTTGCAATAATGTCAAAACCCAAGAAAGCAGCTTGGGAGGTAGGCTGCCTCTGGGGCCGCGTATATGTGATCTCCAAGCTTTGAGAGCGGGGCTGAGTTTCACAAAGCTCTTGCAGCAGCCAAGCTAAGTGAAGCTGTGGCTTTTCCGAGCCATCTGCAATGACCTGCAAAACATGTGTGCTCAGCAGTTAGGGTTCCAGTTGCTCCGACTCAGCGTTACCGTTGAGATAATGCAGCACAAATAGAGTTGCGATGCAGGTGAGAGGTGGTGGATTAAGTATGTTGCTGCAGTGACCATGGAGCTTAAGCTGTTTGCAGTGCAGCAAAGAGGGTGACAGGGAAGCCAGCACCATAGCTCTGGCAGCAGCAGAGATCTTCTTGTTGAGCGTGTCTGAATTCCATGCTAACTATTTTTAGCTTGGCTTGGCTTGGTTGCTGAGGAGGGTTAGGGGCATTCTGGGATGACTCATAGAGAAATCCATCATTTAACTACCTTCCCCTGCCTCCTCCCTTCTTCTGTCAGAGCCATCTTGTTGGGAAGGCTCTTCTGTGAGAGAAATTCCCAAAGGCTGTAGCTCCTCCTTGGTTCCGCTGGGATGTCGTACATGGCACCTTAGTGGTGTCCTGTCAGCTCCTTGGTCTACATCTCTTCTTATGTTTAGTAAAGGGACAGCATTTGGCTACTGAAAATATCAAAGCCTTCCCTCTGAGGGTCTCAATGTACTCTGCCGCACTGGGGAACTGATACTGCAGCGGATGATTATCTCCCACTTATAAAGGGGGGAAACTGAGGCCTGGAGAGATGAAGGGAGCAGGGCCTGCAATACTCTTCTGGAAATACCATCACTGTCTGTCATGCAGGAGTGCACGGAGTTCCCAGCTGTTATCAGGCCCCATTTGAATGCATGCATTGTCAGCAGGGCCGGCTCCAGGCACCAGCTGAGCAAGCTCTTGCTTGGGGCGGCAGATTCTACAGGAAGGCATTCCACCCAATCCTAGGGCAGCACGGCTGCTTTTTGGTGGTGGTGGTTGTTGTTGTTGGTTGTTTGTTTGTTTGCCGCTCTGGCTGCCCTGTAGGGGGCGGCAACGCGGAGGAGGGGAGTGCCCTGCAGCAAACTCGGCAGGGCAGCCAGCGTCCTTCCCTCCTAGCCGACAGGAGTGGCGCAGAGCCCTTCCCTGCAGGTGACGCGGCAGTCGGGGCCGCGTGGCGAGTGCCCTGCTGAAGCCCTGGCCGCCCCCCTTCTTTTTCTCCCCCCACTCCCTCCCACTTCCCCCCGCCGCTAGCTGGGGCATGTCTGCAGCGCAGGGAATCCCCTGCCTCTGGCCGCCCCACAGTTTTGGGGTATTTTTTTTTTTTTTTGCTTGGGCGGCAAAAAAGTCAGAGTGGGCCCTGATTGTCAGTGAAGTCAATGAGATGACTCACATACTTAAACTAAGCATGTGCTTAAAGTGCTTGGCTGGATCAGTGCCTGAGAACTAAATAGGTTGCAGGCTCAAGCTCTGGAAGGTGTGTGATTACTTTCTGCCCATCTCTCCGATGGTGCAGTCACTGTTGTGTAGAGTCAGGTGCTGGTTAACTTCACTTTTGGGTTCTTTAATTAGGTGCACAAGAGCCCCATTGGTCTGCGGTGTCACGTATCCCTTCTGAGTCTCAGACAAAGAGCACGTGGGTCTAGCACAGCCCCAGCTATACAGCCTCCCAGCTTCGTTTCAAGGACCCAGTAGATTCTATTGACATTGTCAAGGAAATATTTCCCTTGATTGTAGGGAACGCTCCTAAATCCGGGGCCATGTTTGACCTGACAGCATCTCTTGAGTGGACTACAGCAAGGTTTAAAGTCACTGTGCTATTAGCATCCTCTATCTTCTACAGTATCTGGGTGTTATAAGGTGGCCCCTTCTGGAGCACGCTCCTGCAGCAGGACTGGCATACCTGCCTTAGCTTCCCCAGTAGATGCATAACAACTCTTACCTTAATAATGGCCACTCTTGGAGCCAGTTTATTACCAAAACATAGATCAAATCAAAAATTCCCAAACATCGTCCATTTCCCACACACAGCGGATATAGACCGTAAAACCCTGCTCATCCCAGCAGGCCCCCCACCAGCCTCTGCTGGAGCCCTTCTGGACCATATTCTGGTGTTGTCCTTATCGGTTCTTCTCTGTCCCTCTGCCAGGACAGCCTCCCCAGCCTTTCCAGCTAGAGTGGATCCCCTTCTTCCCTGGGGAACCCCCACAGCTTCTCTGTTTGGGAATCATCCTCTCCAGGAGAGCCCACTCATTGCCCCAGAGCTCTCACTGTTCACGTGGCTGCAGCTCAGCCAGTGGGTAGGTCCCTCTGTTCCTCACCTGCCATCAGCTCGCTCTGGCCCTCGGCTTCAACTGTCGGCCTTGGAAGCCAGCAGGCAGCTGCCTTGGCTGCTGTCCAGCCTCCAGCCCGTCTACTTTCTGCCTTCTCCCAGGAACCAGCTACAGGTTCCGTCAAGGTTTTTTCCCCACTCTGAACTTTAGGGTACAGATGTGGGAGACCAAGCTTAATTACTAGCTTAGATCTGGTACGCTGCCACCAGTCAGAAATTCAGTGTCTGGCACACTCCCTGTCCACCCCCCCCGCCAACTTTCCCCTCCCTGGGCTGCCTTGAGAGGCTTCACCAATTCCCTGGGGTGAACACAGATTTAAACTCCTTGGATTTTAAAACAAGGAGGAATTAACCATCCCCCTCATCCCCCCACCAATCCCTGGTGAGTTCAGACCCAATCTCCTTTGATTTTTCCTTGTTTTGAGATCCATCAGGTTCTTAAAGAAAGCTTTTAATTAAAGAAAGGTAAAAATTATCTCTGTAAAATCAGGATGGAGAATGCTTTACAGGGCACTCAGATTCATATAGCCCAGAGGAAACCCCCTCTAGCCTTAGATTCAAAGTTACAGCAAACAGAGGTAAAAATCCTTCCAGCAAAAAGAAACATTTACAAGTTGAGAAAACAAACATAAGACTAATCCACCTTGCCTGGCTATTACCTACAATTTTGAAACATGAAAGACTGATTCAGAAAGATTTGGAGAGCCTGGATGTACGTCTGGTCCCTCTTAGTCCCAAGAGCGAACAACCCCCAAAACAAAAAGCACAAACAAAGACTTCCCTCCACCAAGATTTGAAAGTATCTTGTCCCTCCATTGGTCCTCTCGTCAGGTGTCAGCCAGGTTTACTGAGCTTCTTAACCCTTTACAGGTAAAAGAGACATTAACCCTTAACTGTTTATGACAGGCTTCTAGTGGGACTTTGCATCATTCGTGTGGTTTCTGACCTCTTCCCGACCTACCGTCTGTGCTCTATTGCAAACCCCACATAGAGAGGGGTCTTGCACCCTCTATGGCCAGGTGCCCTCTCTTAAGCCAAATTGGCAGGCAGCTGATGAGTCACAGGTGCATGGCCCTGCTCTGTCTTGAAGAGCCAAAGTCACCTTGTGATAGTGGGATTGTCTCAGCGCAGAGCAAGAATGAGAACATCTTACTGACAACTATTCTGAATGAGAGCCTTTAGCAAAACTAAACCCAGCAGCCCTGAACCAGGGAGGGACTGCAGGGTCCCTGGGGACCTGGATCTTACCCTCCTGCAGCTCAGTGTCTGAATGAGGTCAGTCTCTCCAAAATGATTTTACTTGTAGCTTTGAATGCACTGACTCAGGTGCACACCATCTGGTGCCACAGAGCTGCATGCAGCTCTGCTTTAACTAGCCGTGAAGCTAATGGGAGTTGGCACCTAATCTGCTCAGGCACTTTGAAAATACCACTAGGCCTCAAGCTGAGCCATTGGGTGCCTAAATCCTTCTGATGTTCTGGCCCTAAACTCCTATAGTTCCCCACACTTCATTGTCACCAGAACTGGTTGAAAAAGAGGAACAAAAACAATCTGCAAAACTGTTGAAATTTTCCCCCAACTTTGAAATTTTGATGAGTTTTATTTTTTGGAATTTTAAAAAAAATATCTGGCCTGCTTGGTAGCTGTTTGAAAAATCAAAAAGAGGAAAATCCTGAAAACCTTGACATTTCCCTCTGTGTTTTCTTTATTTGATCAAAATTTTGATCAAAATCTTAGAGAAAAAAATTTCTAAAATTGGAAAATGTTGACCCACTCCAGTTGTCACCTCTATATATTGAGCCCTTTTTAAATCAGTCCCTCCAACAGCTTTATCATTTTCCCTGCTCTTTCAGAATTGCTGCCAATAGCTTGTTACCTTGTTTTCTGACCCGGGAAGTGCTGGGTTCAGGGTGTGATTCTGCACTAAGCTGACAGACAGTACAGCCTCCTGCTCCCATAGACAAAGACACATCCTGTGCTAATGATGGAAATAGCTTCATTTTCCCTGTTAAAAATGTTGACAAAAAAGAAAATATTGCCATTTTCATCAAAAAAAATGTTAGATATTTTTGGTCTTTTCTTTGAAAAATTTATTTTTCCATTTTTTGGGGAAAAATCTTCTTAGAAAAGAGATATTTTTGATGAAAATTTCCTTTTTATTTTTTTTAAAAGCTGTTTCTGTTGGAAAACCTCCATTTTGATGATGATTTTTTGACCATCCCCACCGTTGAGGGATTTACATGTTTCCAGATTGCATGTGGGGCAGATCAGGTCTCAGGGCGAGGGGATGATTAGCTCTGTTGTTTGCAGTTCTCCATTCAGTTCAGAGCTGGGGGTGGGATGGGTAGCACAGTCCCAGTGGTAATGCTGAAATGAATGTAACCCCATCCTGGAGCACCCTGATCCCACGCATTGCCACGCCCCCTGGTTCCTCCCTCCTACACATCTCTGGGTCCTACCTTGGGCCAATGGGTTCTGGGTTCTCAGCCCTGAGCCTGCAGGTCACTGGAACAGAAGTAGATTCTCACAGGACAGTGTCTCCTGCTAGTGGCTGGGTGAATACGTTAATATGCAACTCTTGTGACCTCTTGGTCACTAGACTGAAAAATACTCAGGCATGTTTAAAACAAGAACAAATGCTTTATTAGGCAAAAGGATTGAGCTTACTTACAAGGACCTGGGGAAAGGGAAAAAGCAGGGGAGCCAGAGGGAGCAGATGAATGAACAGGCTAAACCCCAACACAGCAAACAGACCCTGCCTCAAATCAAGTTTTCCTCTCCCCCACCCCGTAATAACTAAATGGAGTTCAAATCCCACACAGGATATAAAAGCAGGTGGGTGCATCCTGGAGCCAGCCTGCAGGGCCTGGTGGTTGGTGTGCGTTCATTCTGCATTTCTGGGGGGCTGATGGAGCAAAGATAAATTGGAGCAATATAATAATCAGGTGCGCAAGGCCGTTCTTAGGATTTATGGTGCCCTAGGCAGGATTATTAAACTGGTGCCCCTGTGCCTGTCTTGCTCTTAGTAACACAAACATAAGCTTACAGTATTGGAAAACTTGCCTCATGCATGTTGTTAAAACTAGTTTCACTTAATGAAGCACACTGTAATGCTGATGGACTAGCACTAAAGAAGCAGCACTATAGAAAACATTCTGATTTGACAGAATGATGCAAATATAATTTTTTAAATTTGTAAACTTTTTATTGCAAATTTCTATGAAGAGGTATTGAAACAAGGATTTGTTTTCAATTAAAAGCAATCTTTCTGGCTTTTTTGGCTGCAAAATCAGTAATAATGTCATCATATGACAAAGACAAAGTGATGTCTTGTTTGATTGCAAGAATAGCAAGACCAGTCAAGTGTTCCTGACTCCTTGTAGAGTGGAGATAGTTTTTAATGAGCTTTAGTTTTGAGAAACTCGGTTCTCCTGATGCTACTGTTACAGGAATTGTCAGTAGAATATGAGTGGCAATGTACACATTAGGATATATGTCAACAAGTTGCTGGTATGAGTAAACTGTATAATGTCCATCGATTTTGCATGTGGCAACATTGACAGTGTACTCAATTCTTCGTACAGTTCAAGTCCATTTAAATCAAAACAATTGCCGTGCTTCAGGAGGCTCTCTAGATCAGGGGTCCCCAATGCGGTGCCTGAGGGTGCCATGGCGCCCACAGGGGCCTCTCAGTGCACCTGCGTACTGGCTGACGGACGAGTATCTGCTGAAATGCTGCCGAAATTCGGCAGCATTTCGGTGTCAGCGCCTCTGGATGACACTGCTTGCTGCTGATAAGTAGCGTCATCCAAAGGCGTCGCCACTGAAATGCCACCGAATTGGGGACCACTGCTCTAGGTTCTTGCACTTTGTCATTAGTTGCTCTTGTTTTCCTATTTTGTTGAATTTAGTTCTGCTCAGCCCGCTACCAGCTGAGTGAATGGAACCCCAGGCCGACAGCGGGTTGAGTGGCTCAGCCAGGGTATCAGCCACCAGCCTGATCAGCCCGCTGCCAGCCTGGGGTTCCTTGAGGGTCCCCAGGCCAGAAGCGGGAGCTGAGGGGGGCTGGCGGCCGGGACCCCAGGTGGCATGGGGCAGCAGCCGGAACCCCAGAGCAGTGGCAGGCTGAGCCACTCAGCCCACCGCTGCATGCTGTCAAAAATCAGCTTGAGTGCCACCTTTGCCATCTTTGGCCACCTTTGGCCGACCCCTGCTCTATGCACTAGTAAGGAGATGAGCATATTACAGTTGTTGGAGGGCTCTATTTAGCAGTAACAGGGTTATAGGAAAGTCAGTCAACATTTCTTGTTTCTCTGATTGAAAACTAGCCCACTCTCTTCCCCATACCAAACTTGTCACAAATAATTGTTAACAACTTAATTTTGTTTTTTCTGTGTGTTTTTTTTTAAATATTAAAAATGAATTCAGGATTGTTAGCAAGCATTTTTGGTGAACAAATTTGTTAAATGACAATCTAAATGGCAACACTGTAATGCTTCCATGCTTGGTTCACCTCCTAGCCTGCTGGTCCAACAGCTGCAGTAGAGGAGGAGATAGGTGGAAAACTGCAGGACCCCAAAATCCACCTCTTGGGGTGCAGAGTGGCAACAGCAGCAGCAAACCCTCAGCTCCAATCACACACCAATGAGCACCACCACTAGCCCAACAGACCATGGTGAAGTTAGCACAGCATCTGATCTCAGGGACAGGGCACCCATGGAGCCACAGCAGCTCATCCAGCCCTGTGCAGTTCCCCCCGGATGAGATGGATCACTGCCAGCCCGAGGGAGAGACGCACTCACCAGCTAGGGTGACCAGATCCAGATATCCTGATTTTATAGGGCCAGTCCCGATATTTGGGGTTTTGTCTTATATAGGTACCAATTACCCCCACCTAGGGCGACCAGACAGTAAGTGTGAAAAATCGGGACGGGGTGGGGGGGAATAGGAGCCTATATAAGAAAAAGACCCAAAAATCAGGACTGTCCCTATAAAATCGGGACATCTGGTCACCCTACAGGTGAGTTCCTGCCACCCGCCCCCTCGACTGTGCTGCATTCAGCTCTCTCTAGGACTCAGCAGCCCTGCTCTTACATGCTCCACTGCTTCCCATCTGTTCGGACTCCCAGCAGAGAGGTGCCCCCAGACCTAGTGGTGCCCTAGGCGGCTGCCTATTCTGCCTATGGCTAAAGACGGCCCTGCAGGTGCGGCTGTGTGGGGTGATGCCACACACTCTTTTAAGGCAGGATGAGTCTGCCCCGGCTGGGCACCCTCCGCCCAGGGCTTTCCTCACCCCAGAGCCCATGAGGTGTGGAGGGCAAATGGTGCTTCCTGTGATGAGCCCCACTTCAAGGCAGGTCGATCCCTCCGTGGATGGAGCAGGTGCTGGGGCACTCACCCCTTCCTTGGCTTCTGAAGCAAGGGGGGACCTAGCAGGTGAGGGGAGTAGTGATCCTCTCTCTCCATGTGTGGAGCCTGGAGGTCCTTCTGTCTCCAGCTTTGGGGGAGCTTCACCCCCTTCCCTCAGCATCCTGCCTCCCAACACTGCCCATGTGCAGGGCATGTCCAGGATATGTCAGCCATGTGCCAGCTACCAGGGCCTGCCGTTGGTTGCCCTGGCACATCAGTCAGGCCCAGTAATGCCTCCTCTTCTCTGTCCCAGACAATGACACTGCTGGCGGGGTCTCAAGCAGAGGCAGGTGGCTTCAGTTCCTCTGTGCTGCTCTGGCTGTGGGAGCCCCATCCCCCAAATAGCCTGGGGGCTGCACTGACATAGGGGCAGCAGGGCCTGACTCAGCAAGCAGTGTTTGGAATGATGAACTGGGGCATCAGCCTCTCTACCTTGGTTCCGCCGGTCACTGTGCCATGCCTGCTGGGACAGATGTGCCGTCTGGCTCTGCCACCAGCTCACAGCAAGCCAGCTGGGCCTGATCAGTGGAGAGGAAAATGGCAGGCCTGGAAAAACTGTTCTGTATGCAGCTGTGCATTCCTCCAAATGCCTGGTCTGCCTAACAACCCACCAAGCCCTGCAGCTTCAGCGAGCGTTCCCTCCCAGCCATGGCCCAGCATGGCAGCTTTCATCTGCAGAACATTTTATGGCTTAATTATGTCCTCCTGAGACTGGGGCTTTACAGTGGAAATCAGGCTAACACCAGGGAGATGCAGCTGCTGGGGCCACCCAGCTGGTTTTCAGGCAGAGCAGCTGGTTATCTTCTAACATGGTGACCAGTTGCTGGCTGGGCCTGACGTGATCTCAAAGCTGCATTGAGTCTCTCAGTGCCTGACGATGGAACTTCAGTAGTAACTGCGGTGTGTTCACTATGTAGCTTTGTGTCCTGCACCTTTATATCTCTACGGACTCTGCTGGCTGCAGAGAGAGCCTGTCACTTGGTTAACACTGCACAGGACAAAGAAATCCTGGAAGCTGCATGAAGCCTGGCCCATGAGCCCAGCAGGAGATGAAGAGATCTGCTGGGCTCTCCAGCCCAAGAGACCTTCCAGAAAGGGGATGAGGAAACAGAAGGTTGGGCATTGCTCTCCCCCTGGTTTTGTTCATCCACAACATCTCAGGCCCAGCTGAGAACTCTTGTGTGGATTCAGCCAAGTCAGATTAAACCAGGCATGAGATAAATATATCATCTCAACAGGCCATCTTCCCCCAGCCTCTTGCATGCATGTGGGAGTGGGGAGGGCACGAGAGCCACGGCCCATACCAGACCCTGTGTGCTTGTCAGCATGCCTCTGTTAGCACAATCCCTCTTGGAGCTTCCCATGGAGTGGTGCAGCTCTGCTCCATCCCCAACTGGGCCTGGGCTTCAGAGGCACCTTCTGGCCTAATGCCACAGGTGAGATAAGTCGCATTCTTAGCTGGGGTGAATAATTCCAGTCATCTTCTAGTGTTTGCAGTGCTTGCCGAGCCACCCGGCAGCAGCTCTGGCAGCAGAATGAAGGGCCCTTCCGCCACCATGGAGTCTGGTTACCTGACACTCATTGACAATATGCACTGTTGACTGACAGAGGCCACGCTGCTAAAGTGGGTTGGTGCACAGACCCTGTGTGTAGAGGTTGACTGCGGATATTCCTTGGCCAGTTTGGACCCTGTTCAGTAGAGTCCAAAGATGACATGGCAGGTCAAGTCCCAGCAGTAGAATGGCCAGATCAGTGACCAGGAAACCATCCCAAGCATCTTCAGCTGACCACTCACCGTGCTGTAGGATTGCTGCTGACAGGTTCAGATCTGGTGGTTGAGATCACAGTGGATGCCTTGATGTAAGTCATGCTCTGGGGTGACTGCAGATGTCTGTGTACAGTGGGAGACCTGGACTGGCATGTAGCTTTTCTGCCAGTCTGACTGTAGACTCTCTGCCACCAGTGTGTGGAGGAGCTATGTTGAATGCACTGGAGTTCCATCCATGGATGGACATGTCCAGATGAGATCACTGCAGTGGCTGCACCCGAAAGCCAGAGGAACTGGAGGCTGGCACTGACCGTGGCAGAAGTCTCCATGGGAGCACAGGATGCCAGGGCTCTGGGTTCAGTACTGGCTCTCTGTTGATTCCTGGGTGGATGCTGTGGTATTCCTTAACTAACTTGGCATGACAGAGCTGTCCAGAGAACTTGCGTGGGAAATATCCCAGTTGGGAAATTCTGAAATTTCTAGTTCTCTTATGGGAAAATTTGATAACATTGGACAATGTGGAAAAATCTCTTTTCCACATGCTGTTACTGGACAAAGTTGGGAGGGGAAATTTTTCTATATGGGACCTGCCTATGTGAGAGACCATCTCTAGTGACAGTGCTGCAGCTGGAGTTGGCCAAACTGTTCAAGTGGGGATGCCTGTCACACATAGCAGTGGGGCTGATGAAAGACACTCTCCAGTATTGGCTCTTCCTTACTTCTCACTGTGGTCTGAAACAGCCTGGATTTGTTGATCATTGGGGCCCATGGTGCAGCCCCTCTATTTCGGGAGGGCTGAGACTTGCAGGGGGCAGGAGAGACTGTGAATTTTTGTTTGGGGAAATGAGGGTTTGGGCTCAGATCCTTGCAGCAGGACTGAGATCCTGTGTGTTCTACAGGGTGCATAAGTTATACTTTGTTGCTGGCGGGATTGAGTGGGCAAAAAAACTAGACTGGGTTAATTTGCAGGAAAACACTTTAAATATTAAAAGATTTAAGCGAGGGATAGAAAGATATTCAATATCTGTTATAACAGGAGTTAAGTGTTTTTACATGGTTAAAGCAAGATTTGTTTTATTCTTTTAGTGGTAAAATTGTCTGAATTCCATTTATATTTATATATTAACCGGCTTTTTTAATTTGTTTTTTAGTGGCAAGGGGGAATCTGTCTCTCCTGTGGGATTTGTAGGATTTAAGGTTTTTGTGGGTTGGAGCAGGATAAAAATGCAAGAAATAATGTAGGAGTGGGTCGGAGAGGGAATTGCGAAGTAGGATGGGAGCAGGATTAAAAAAATCATCCAGGGCAGGGCTCTATTTTAGAGTAGGTGAGGGTTGGCTATTTCACGTCGGTGGGTGGGTGTGTCTTGGAGAGAGAGAAGCGATGGATTGGCTGTTGTTGCTGTTTACATCTCAGCTGGGCTGATCTGTCAAAGCTCCATGGACAGCTGCTCTGTTATGTGTTGCATGTTGGAATCAGAATAAATAAATATAAGAACATAAGAACGTCCGTAGTGGGTCAGACCAAAGGTCCATCTAGCCCAGTATTCTGTCTACTAACAGTGGCCAATGCCAGGTGCCCCAGAGGGAGTGAACCTAACAGGTAATGATCAAGTGATCTCTCTCCTGCCATCCATCCCTACTCTCTGACAAACAGAGGCTAGGAACACCATTCCTTACCCATCCTGGCTAATAGCCATTTATGGACTTAACCACCATGAATTTATCCAGTTCTCTTTTAAACGCTGTTATAGTCCTAGCCTTCACAACCTCCTCAGGTAAGGAGTTCCACAAGTTGACTGTGTGCTGCGTGAAGAAGAACTTCCTTGTATTTGTTTTAAACCTGCTGCCTATGTCGCATGCGTACCTCTTTCTGCATCAGTTACCAATCAGCCGTCACTGTGGCAGTATCATACTACAGCTGCTCTCTGTCTTCTAGCTGTCAAAGCTTCTGAGTTGTCATCAGCTCTTTATGGAACTAACAATGGCCGAATTCTGCACAGAAGGAGAACTGGGGAAAAATATTGCTCATGTTATCTCCTCTGATCCTCTTTCCCCCAGCCCCTATTAGCAAGTGTCTCCAAAAAAATCCAAACTGTTCCATTGTATTGCTTTTGTGTCAGGGTGATTCATTGTGAAGTGTGACATTCATTTGATGGAGGCAACATCTCTTCTTTTTAATACTAGCTGCAGTTAATGGTTAAGGTGACTTTTCCTTCCTTACTCTTATATCCCTGGAGTATAGTTTTTTGTATTTTTTTTGCATCTGTTAAATATAAGCCCAATCTGCTAAGAAAGCACTTTCTCAAAGGCTAATTCTTGTGTTGCAAGCCAGAGTGGGATGAGGGGTCAGATCAGTTGTCAAAACACGTTACATCTTAATACGCACTGTAACCCGATACCTGCAAGTGGCCATAAAAGCAGGCTCCCAGCATAAAACAGAGAGCTGAGCAGAGCTTGCCGCCTGGCTGTTAACTAGCAGGGCTACATAATTCAGCATGTACTTGTGTCTAATGTAGACAAGTGCATGCACGTGTGTACGCTGCGCATGCACAGACCCAAACATACACTCACATCCAGTCATACTCATGTTCACACTTCCTCACTCTCTGCGTACCATGGATGCCTGCCCTCCCCTTCTACTGCTCATAGACCTAACACATGCTCCTGCTTCCAGACAGGGCCGTCCTTAGGATTTATGGGGCCCTAGGCAGTATTATTAAACTGGTGCCCCTATGCCGGATGGCAGCTCAAGCTCACAACCTGGTGGGGGGAGGGGGAGGGGGAGGAGGGACTTGACAGCAAAGGATAATGAGATGCCCGGCCTGCCTCATGGTGGCGGAAAGTCACAGTTCCCCGCAGAGACTTCCATGCCCTCTCCCTCATGCAGAATGGACATGAAGAAAGTACCTAATTAAAAGCACTAAAATTTGGGAATAAAAAATGTCAGTCACAGGTTTTTTGATATGCCCTGAAGTTTGTCAGAGATTTATTTGCAAAAACTTCATAGTAAGGGTGAGTCAGCTGTCCTGCTGAATACAACATTACATATAATGGAATACATGATGCAGCTCTTCTCTGTTTTACATTTTCTTCATCAGTATTTCTAAATTGAATTTATATTTTAAATGTACTCAAATCTTAAGCCAGCATTCCAGATTACTACATATTTTACTCACTGAAACAAAGACATTCTTTTAAATTAATCAGAGAGGTTTAGTGTGTTCATAACAATGTTCATTGCTTTTAGAAAAAGGGAACAGTAATTTACTTTGTGTGATCTCCATAACAAGAGACATGGTTATGAAATTTCACTAACTTTAAAAAAATATGTTTCCAAAGATTTTAGGTATAACAAGGATTTTGTCTTACTAAGGTACTGATTTTGCTGGAGGGTTCTTTTAAAACTAGTTTGTCGGATAGTCAGAAGTAAAGAAAGGGAACTCTTTGTCCCGCTATCTGGAAGGGAAGGACTGTTGTCCCTTTAAGGGCTTTCTTCAGTGGGGAGTGGTGGTGAAGGGATGGACAGAAAGGACAGGAAGACTTGAAGCACTTTTTTTTTTTAACTATAGTAATTAAAATGTGTATTTTAGATAAGGGAGGTCTTTTGAAGGATTTATTTAAAAAACTATGTCTGAAGATCCACACATTTAAGGGTAAAGATGATTGTGCATCTAAAACTCTATGCAAGCATTTTTTAGAAATGTGATTTTATAATCTTCACCAGCTCACTAATGAAATATTTTTAAAGCAAATTTTAAACTAAGGTCCTGTAGACTGACATGTTCTGTGTAAATATTACATTAATGCACAACTGTTTTTGTCAGTAAAGTCAGAAACTGACAGTATAAAAATTTATTTGGACATAAGCTTTCGTGGACATCTGATGAAATGGGTTCTAGTCCACAAAAGCTTATGCCCAAATAATTTGTTAGTCTTTGAGGTGACACAAGGACTCGTCCTTGTTTTTGCTGATACAGACTAACAGGACTACCACTCTGAAACCTGTCAGTATATACCTTGGGATTGGCAAATGCCCGTTAAATGGCTTTATTACCCCTTTAATGTCTCTTTAACAGTTTAAATGTTGTGCTAATAGGTTTGGCAGGCTGGTGGTTTTTTCACTTTTAACTACTAGATTCCCTCCCAAGGAAGACTCACCAAGCTAGAGCAGCCATCTGTGGGAGCCTGCAGGAAGGGTCAGAACAAGGATAGGAAAACAAGCGGTGGACACTAAGACCCAGTGGTGCCCCAAATTTTCAGGTGTCCTACGCAGCTGCCTATGTTGCCTATGCCTAAGGACGGCCCTGCTTCCAGACATACCGTTAGATTGTCAGGCACATGAACACACCCCCTCACTGTCTCACACACACATATTGTTGTGCATGGCCTCACACACTTGCACGTTCACACTGACACACACACATCCACATGTTACACGTGCCTGCAGAGTGTGCATTTTTACTGCGTGTGTCTCTGTCTGGATCAGCCCCTACAGTACAATGGTATTGGGAATGCCCTTGAAATTAATTGAAACTTTTCAGCATTTGTAAAGGATAAATATTCCTGAGCAACCAACCAGGCAAACAGCATGGAAACAAGTGTTAATGTGCTGCCAATCTACAGGGCTTCCTCAGAACCAAGTTCGGTCCAGGTGGTCTCACCATTTTCGTAGCAGGTGGTGGAATTAGCCAACAAGGACTCAAGTCTTGTTTGCCCCCAAGCCTGCACTGTTCCTTCTCTGCCACCCTGCATTCAAGCTAGACTCCTTGCTACTCATGGGTGAGCTGCAGAGCAGAGAGACCCAAGTTTACTAAGCCAGGAGCTGCATGTTCTTTCTCCAGTATGACTCTGCTTAGCAAAAATAGCCTGGTGAATGGACCAGAAGAACCTTTTGACCCCAGACAGAGAGGTTTGGGTCTGCTAAGCTGGGAAAGAGGCAGAAAGGCATCACCTGAGACAGTCATGTGCTCCATGGCTCAGGCCAGTAGGGGGCATATCATCAGCTGGTGGAAACTGCGATTTACTGGAGCGATGACAATTCACATCTTGCTATTCCCGTGTTACTTGCTGTTCAACAGCCAATGCTTTTACTCCCCTCTCCCTTCACTGCCCTTTGCTCCAGACTTAAAATGGCACCTTTTGACCTGAGCTATTTCTCTTTGCTGGGAAGTGTCACTAGCAGATTTTTTAAATTCCAGAAATATATGGAAGTCACGCCTTGATTTATGATGATCAATCATCAGCCATCATAGTAATCCCCCTTTGCATGTCCCTCGGTGCCTTGCACCCAGTGATCTCCAAGCACTTTCCAAAGGAGGTATGTGCCATACAGTTATCTTCTCTGTGCCTCTGTTTCCCGTCTTTAAAACAGGGATAAGGGAGTTTCTCTGGGTTACACAGCAAGTCAGTAAGTGAAGTAAGTTCTTCAACTAGAGCAAGGAGAATCATGGGGTCACTCAAGACAATTGGTTTAAGGAAAGGGTACCAGAGGTCAGATTGCGTCCAAAGCTGGGGAAGGAATGAGGAGTCAAACCAATTAGCCCCCTGGATGCTTCGTTGTGTCAGGCAGGAGATGCTGCAGAAGGAATCTCTTCTTCTCTCCCCTTGCCTGGGTTCTCTCAACAAACGCAACACTATAGCTTCCTGGTCTCTCAGGGCTGCTGAAGACAGAGATCCGCCATTTGCAAAGACCTCTCTAGTTCCACATTCTGAAGTGCTGGGGGACAGGTGTTGTCATTCCTTCCCCGTTCGGTCAGTGGCGCTGGGAGCTGTGTGCACTGGGACAGGAAAGGACAGACTCAAAGAGGTGATCTATAAGATGGGATGCCCACCCCTGGCTTCCTGCCATCGCAACCACCCATTGATTGCTGCTCAGAGCGTTGCTGTTCCCAGACATGGTGTCAAGGCCTTGATCGGATGCTTGAAGCAGTGCGTCAAACTGGCTTTGCCTTCCTGGTGAATGGAGCTGGCTGAGAAATACAGTTTCTGTCCGGTGGGAAATTGTGATACATTTTGTTCCAAATTAGGAAGAAAAGCTGAAATGTCAACAAGTTTAATAGATGGAAACATGCTGAAAAGATTCACTTTGGGAAGGTTGAAATTGAAAAATTCCCCATTTTCAGACTGGGCAATGCAGGAGGAGACTTTTCATACCAAGTTGTCCGTTTGAAAGGAAACATTTGGGTTTCGGTCAACATTTTGAAATGAAAATATTCATTTAATTGAGAAATGATGGCTCAGAATGAAAATTTTGATTTTGATTTTCCTGACAAACCATTTCCTCCAAAATGGGATTGTTTCCATTTCAATGAAACCACATTTTTCAATGGGAATTTATTTCAGTTAAAACATTTCAATCAGCTCTAACCCTGCACTAGCCCAGGGAGCCCAGCTCGGCTTTGCTCCCTGCAAATGCTGTAATTATGTACAAGCCCAGGGTAGGGTGCAGCCGGGCCCTTATACAATGGGGCATGCTTTAAACTGGGCTTATATATTCCGTACTACGGCAAAGATCAGGTTTTTAAGATCATGAATATGAGACCTAGCGCCTGGCTCCCTGAGATGCTAATGGATGACACCTGACTCCATGAGCTGGCCATTCATCCTGTCTCTCCTTCTGAGGGTTTGACATTTGAGTGACTGTGTCTTTACTGTTTGTTTGATTCCTCCCTGCACTCTAACTGCTTTTGGCAGGGAAGAATCCGGCACCTTCCATCATTGCTCTCCAGGTTCTGAGTGGTGTTTGCAGAGGGAATAAAACCTGTGTCTGTTGGAAGCTGGGATGTTGGAGGCTGATTAGGGAACCCATTCAAGATGATGATTAATATCACTACACCGTGCTTTCCTTCCACTGTTTATACGGAATAGGCCAAATCCAGCAGATCTGACTTATGCAAAACTCCCATTCACTCAATGGGAACCCTACTGTAAGATATGAACAAAGAATATTTAATTATAGTAATACGTTCGACTGATACAAATAGAGTGTGTTGTGGTGTTTGATTCTGTGAATGTGGCCAGAGAAGTGAGCCCATCTGATTCTTCATATCTGCCACCTATAGGCCAGATTCAAAGCATACATTTTTAGTAGTGAGGGTAATTAACCAGCACTGAAACAACGAGGGTGATGGTGGATTTTCCGTCACTGACAATTTGTAAATCAAGACTGGATTGCCTTTTTGGAGGGAAGAGAGAGATCTGCTCTAGTTCAAACAGGAATTGTTTGGGGAGAGTTCTCTGACCTGTGCTGGAGGTGCTCTGGAGCTAGATACCACAATGGTCCCTTTTGCCCTTGGAATTTAGGACCCTCTCAATGAAGTCAATGGAGGAATGTGGCACTTGTTACGATGCCCCAGGATGAAGATTGAATCCTGGACATCAGAAGGTGGAGGTGTTGCTTACTGACTTTTACACAGACTCCCCAGTCTAGCAGTGGCTCATCTGAGAGGCTGGCTGATGGCATGGAAATGAAATTGCATCTTTCTGGCTGCCTGTGAGTTTTCCAAGTGAAAAATTCATTGGAGCAGATGGGCGCTGAACCAAAGCCAGACAGTGATTGAGTTGAAACCCTTTCGTGATGCTTTGTCCAGGTCCGTTAAGGCCACTAATTAAAAGATCCATAGTGACAGGGCTCAGATTTCTAGTCTCAACACATGGAAAAAGAAAACAACTGGAGAGCTCCGACAGCCGCCTTCCCCTGGGAAAAAGAGACCATGTATTATTCCCTAAAGAAAACTTCCTTCGTGGATTCCTGCTGCAAGGTCATGTCCAATCCACTCTCCATTAAGTCAATATTTTCCTTTCCTCTTATCATTGGGGCTCTCTGGTTCTGCTCAATAACAGTGTCTTAGATTCAGAGCAGTCAGAGCTGGAAAGCTGTGCTTGATGATGTAGTGTGGCTCCTACCCTAAGGCATGATTGTTCCTTGCGGTATCCCAAGTTATTGGGTGCTCCTTGAATAAATGCCCTGGATCTTGGCAGATGCACAAACTTGACTGGAGTAGAAGGTGTGATCCTGGTCCCCCATTTCCCCACTGCCCTTTTCTTTGCAGAGGAGAGGTGGAGGAAGTCGCTGTGAAGTATCCCCCTCCCTGGCACATGAGGGCCCAGCAGAGTCGGAGTGTTTCTGTGTGGTTTCCCATCCCTCTGGTTGCAATTATACAGACGTCTGCCAGCACCAAGGCAGAAATCTATTCTCTCTCTCATCCCAGCAAGGAAACATGATCCTTCTGCAAATCCCGGAGAAGAGCCTCAGTTCCAGTCATCCTGCTGTTTGGGAACAGAAATGATTTCTAGTATGAATCGTGTAAGCAGCTTGGCCTGCATTGACGAGTCTATGAAACAATCTGAGATTAGGTCCTTATCACTCTCTGGCTTAACTCCTTACATGGCTGAGCGATCACAAATTTATAGGCCGGTACGGTATAGAACACAAGGGGAAACTGAGCCCGTCTCCCCTGCTCAGAATGTTTCTACTATCTGCTGCTGCAACTTCCTCATTGTTTCTATTTCACCATCTAGTTTGCCTGCAGAGGTGGCGGGTTTCCTAGGCTGGGGGAAAGCTGTACCTCCCCAAACAGCCAGGCATGGCCCTATCCATGCTCATCCCCCCTCTGTGGCTCCCCCTGTGTGGTAGCCCTAGCTTGAGCTAGGGCTGCGTAGCCCACCCTCCTGGCACTCTGGAGTTGGGGGGGCGCTAGCCTGGGGCAGGGCCAGGCTGGCGGCTGCAGTGCGAGGGGCACTGGCGAGGGGCAGAACCACAGTGGTGAGAGGAGCAGAACGCGGGGCCCTTCCATGCAGGGTCTCCTCCATCTGTACAGCAACATTCCCCGCTGGAGGACAGGGTTGGGGGCAGGCTTGGGGGGTGGTACAGCCGTGCTGGATGAGCTGCTGGTGTGGGGCTGCCTGGTGGCCCCATGTTCTGCTCCTTTCCCTGCTGTGGTTCCCTGGAAAGCCCTGAACCATAGGTGTCTTCAGGTCAGCAGGCTCTCATGAAATACGTCCTAGAATACTTCAGGAACTGGCTGAAGAGAGATCTGAGCCATGAGCGATTATCTTTGAGCACTTGTGGACCACAGGAGAGATACCAGAGGACTGAAAAGGACACATACAGTACCTATCTATAAAAAGGGGAATAAGGATGACCCAGGGAACTGACCAGTCAGCTTAACTTCGGTACCTGAAAAGATAATGAAGCGAATAATCAAACAATCAATTTGTAATCCCCTAGAAGAAAATAAGGTAATAAGCAACAGGCAACAAGAACATACAATGTCAAACCAACTTAATATCATTCCTGACAAGGTACTAAGCCTGGTGGATATGGGATATACAGTGGATATGATATATCTTGACTTTAGTAAGACTTTTGATACGGTCTCACATGACCATCTCATAAACTAGGAAAATATAGCCTAGATAAACCTATTACAAGATTTGGAAAAGTGCATTCAGCTGGAATCAAGCTGGAAGGCCATATTGAGTGGGATCCAACAGGGATCTGCCCTGGGCCTGATTCTGTTCAATATCTTCATAAATGAATTGCATAATGGCAGAGAGAGTACCAAACTAGGAGTGACTGCAAGCTTTTTGAAGGACAGGATTAGAATTCAAAATGACCTTGACAAACTGGAGAAATGGACTGAAAGAAATAGGCTAAAATTCAACAAGGACAAATGCAAAGTATTACACCTTGGAAGGAATAATTAATTTCACAAATCCAAAATGGGCAATGACTACCTAAGAAGGAGTACTGCAGAAAACAATCAGGGGTTATAGTGGATCACAAACTAAATATGAGCCACCAATGTAACACTTGCAAAAAAAAGTGAACATCATTCTGGGATGTATTAGCAGGAGTACTCTAAGCAAGACACGAGAAGTAATTCTTCTGCTCTACTCCGCGCTGATAAGGCCTCAACTGGAGTATTGTGTCTGGTTCTGGGCTCCACATTTCAGGAAAGATGTGGACAAATTGGAGAAAGTCCAGAGGAGAGCAACAAAACCGATAAAGGTCTAGAAAACATGATCTATAAGGAAGAATTGAAAACACTGGGTTTGTTTATTTTGAAGAAGAAAAGATTGAGCAGCCACATAATAGTCTTCAAGTATGTAACAGGCTGTTATAGAATAGAACAGGGGTAGGCAACCTATGGCACGCATGCCAAAGGCGGCACACCATCTGATTTTCAGTGGCACTCACAGTGCCTGAGTCCTGGCCACCGGTCCGGGGGGCTCTGCATTTTAATTTTTAAATGAAGCTTCTTAAACACTTTAAAAACCTTATTTACTTTACATATAACAATCTTTTATTTTTATATATTATATTATAGATTTATAGAAAGAGACCTTCTAAAAACATTTAAATATATTATTGGCACACACAACCTTAAATCATAGTGAATAAATGAAGGCTTGGCACACCACGTCTGAGAGGTTGCCGACCCCTGGAATAGAGGATGATTAATTGTTCTCCTTAACCACTGGACAGGACAAAAAGCAATGGGTTTAAATTGCAGCAAGGGAGATTTAGATTAGTCCAGAAAAACTTCCTAACTGTATGGTAGTTAAGTACTGGAACAAACTACATGGGGAGGCTATGGAAACTCCGCCACAGAGGTTTTTAAGAACAAGTTAGATAAACACCTGTCAGGGATGGTCTAGATAATAATTAGTCCTGCTCCTGTTCAGGGAACTGGACTAGATGACCTATCAAAGTCCCTTCCAGTCCTACATGTCTGATTCTATGAAAGAGAGTTGGTCAGGGTGAATTGTGCATTGTCTCACACTTCAGCCAACTCCCCTATCAGTAGCTCGGCAGAGGTGGGCACTACATGAAAAGGAGAAAAGATGTGCTAGTGAAGGGGCTGATTACAAATCTGAACCACCCGTATGTTCCTCCCAAGATGCATTTGTACATCTATTCGGCGTTTTCATGCTTTTTTACCTGTGAGCATCGCTCAGACACCCAAGCAGGTGAGTCAGCACTTAGCCACGAAGGAAAAGAGTTTACTGGAGAGCTAGCTTTCTGACATGTGGTAGTATAAATTCAAGGGCTGACTGAGCCTGCCCATAAACATGGGATTTCAGGACTCCTTCCCCAAATCATGAGATCCCTCAAAATGTTGATTTTACTTTTAGTCAGAGAGTATTTCTGAACCCCTCACTCAAATTTTGCAGACCTATACTGGGTGTATTTTGTTTCTCCATAGATTCTACAATTTTTAGTGTGTAGTTCAGTGGTTCTCAAGCTGGGCATCGGGACCCCTAAGGAGTTTGTGAAATTATTACATGGGGTGTTGTGAGCTGTCAGCCTCCACCCCAAAGCCCACTTTGCCTCCAGGATTTATAATGGGGTTAAATTTGTAAGGGAGGTTGCACTCAGAGGCTTGCTATGTGAAAAGGGTCACCAGTAAAAAAAAGTTTGACAACCACTGGTCTAGTCCATCTGTAGGAAATGGAACTCAAATGTTTAAAAAGCTTTAGAAAATCTGCCTGGTCTTGCATTCAGTTGAATGCTGTGTTGTAATTTAAAGGCTCCTTCACTTGTCCTGATGTGAAAGCTGTCTGTCTTGTGTCTTTTGGATCCACTTCTACTGGCTAATACGCAGTTTCAGGATCCAGTGTGGAAAACCAGACTGAACGTGCTACAGCATCCAGGACACCATCTATTCATGGTAATGGATAAGAAGCCTTCAAAATAAGTTCATTTGGTTTTCTGTAGTCCACACAGGATATGATGCTGCCATTTTTTTTCTTAACTAGACTATGGGTGAGGCTCAAGCACTGGTTGAAGGATGAGTTGTGCTTCCTGATACATTTCTTCCAGTAGGCCTGTGAAGCCCCTTTCCTCCTTGCAGCTGATAAATGGTGAGGTGACTGTTTAATGGCTCAGTTTCCCTCACTCTCAATCTCAGGTTGTACTGCACTTAGTCCAGCATAAGTCCTTTGTTGGATCAGGAGAACAATTCCTGAGTCCTGAACGGAAAGTCTCTTAGATTGTGCTATTCCTCAGTTAAAGGTACAGCACTATGCTTGTTCATAGATGTTTTGCAAAAATACTTGCGTACATATCGACTCCAAGTGCATTGAAATCAACAAAAAGAGCCATGTTGACTTTAATGAGCTTGGATCTGCCTGTATATTTATATAAGGGGCCATACAACGACAGAGAACGAATTTCATAACAAGTTACAAAGCTTATGGAAAGCATGACAACTACAAACGCCAGTCATATTACAGAGTCAGAGGTAAAGACCAGAAGGGACCACTGTATCACAGGCCACCAAACACCAACCATCCACCCCCACTCTATTCCCTACCACTGAAATGACACCAGTAGAAACTCTGTGAGCTCACCTTCACTCCCCTTTCCCTTGTAGTTTTTGTTGTTGTTGTTTCTACAGCAGCTAGATTCATTGGTTCACGTTTTGCAACTGCAGTTCCCTTTTCTTTCAGCAAACAAACAGGAATCTGTTCCTGCTTCAGGTCCACAAGAGCTGTAGCAGCTAAAATTCCTCCAAGACCAGGGCTGGTGCAACCTATTAGGTGACCTAGGCGGTTGCCTAGGGCGCTAGGATTTGGGGCTGCATTTTCTTCAGGGGTGATCATGACGGCCGGATCTTTGGCTGCCCCGGTTGCCACCGGCATTTAGGCGGAGGGAGCTGGGGCAGGAGGGTGCGTGGAGGGCTGCCTGCAGCAAATAAGGGTGGGGGGTGGCACGTAAGGGAACTCCCCGCCCCAGCTCACCCCTGCCCCGCCTCCTCCCCGAGCTCGGGGAGGAGGTGGAGCAGGAGTGAGCTGGGGCGGGGAGCTGCTGCACGGCTCCCTGGGCTGGAGGGGGGGGAAGCTGCCACGAGGGGGGCACCTCAGGGCGGAGGGGCGGTGGGGAGCTGCTGTGGGTGAAGTGCCTCAGGGCGGGGGGGGTGTGGGGAGCTACTGCAGGGCTCAGGGATGGGGTGAAGCAGAGGTGACATGGGGTTGGGTGCTGCCGCATGGCTCCCTGGTGGGGGGGGATGCCTCAGGGCGGAGGGGGGGTGTGGGGAGCTGCCGCAGGGCTCGGGGGGGGATGGAGCAGAGGTGAGCTGGGGTGGGGAGCTGCTGCGGGGGGGGGGGAGCCTCAGGGCAGGGGGAGGAGCTGCCACGGCTGAGAGGGCTCAGGTCAGGGGGAGGGGCAGGGAGCCACCGCAGGGCTCGGGAATGGGGAAGGGCGCAAGGTGGAAGTTTCGCCTAGGGCGCGAAACATCCTTGCGCCGGCCCTGTCCAAGACCCATCTCAAAGCAAATGCAACCACTCCCTACATTTCCCTTACTGGATGGTTAGAACAGCATGTAGCTGGTACTCTGGCTTTTGCCTCCAGAAATGGGACAGTTTGCTGGCTGCAAACCAATAGCCTGCAGATTAATTGTTTTACTCTGGTCACCTCTTTAAAGGGAATTTCCACAGACTAAATTTGTAAGACACCTTTCCTGGCATTTATTGCACAATTATTAGCCATAACAAAATACAAACCAATTGGTGCATAAGCTAATACCTGGGCTATCCAGACTTCTTGCTCGACTTCAGAGGTCCAATATTCAGATCCAGTTTTCCACATTTTGGATGGGTGCACACATTCCCCAGTCACTGTCCCCACTTGAATCCAAGTAGGTGGTTCAGTTTGGATCCATGATTTTTATTGCTCTGGTTAAAACTGCAGGTTTAACCTCTCTAGTCTGGCAACATCCGTGGTCCAGCATGATTTTATTTTATGGTTTTTATGCTTCATCTACATATTTCCTTGTGCCAATATAGTAAAATTGTGTAACAACACTAGCACTTTGTTATGAAGAGAGCCAATAAGCCTTGGCTAGGCGGCATTGCAAGCGTTGTTCCATTTATTAGCCTCGGTGAGATAAAAATAAAAAGAGACCTACTTGCTACAATATTGACGTCCCATGGTTTGGCAAATTCCGTGGTTCGGCACTGGTCAGGTCCCCAGGGTGCCGGACTAGAGAGGTTCAACCTGTAGTTAGTTCCAGTTCAAGGTATTTTCTATTCTGAAACTCCGTGTGATGTGGTGGGTATTAAACAGTTTTTAGTTGCATATTCAAATTGTGGTTACATAAGGCAGTAGATTCGGAGGTTAATTTAGGGTTGTACAAATAAAAAGTAAAATTGCAGTAGGCATAATACAAATGTGAACATCAGAATCTGAATATTGTAGTGCAGTGTTTTCTCCAGGAAGTTGCACATGTAATGACTCATCTCGGTTTTCAATATTATTATATACTGCAAAACTATGATCAAACTGCTAAATATTTTTCAGTAATTTTCAGTAATATTGTAATAATTTTTCCCCTGGTTTCCCAGTTTAACCCTGTATTTGCCAGTGCCTTGCCCTAAACTAGTTTTTCCTGGGAAATTGCCAGGCCTGGTTGCCTTATATTTATAACAATCCCTCTTTGTGTGGCCAATTTTTACACTACTAGCATTTAACTGAACTGCTTTCCTTAATTTCTGCATTATTGCCAGTCTCCCTGGTTTCACAAAATTAATTTAACAATTGTGCCATTTGTTCAAAAATGTCATTCTGAGATAAGAAGCCCTCTCTTCCATCATGCACAATAGACACAAAGCTGTATTTTACAAGACTCATGGTGATCAGTTTCTATCTTCCTCACTCGCAGTTGCTACTTTTTGTGTTGGGCTGCTGCAAAGAAAGATTCATCATGTGGTCAATTGCCTTGGGCAGTAGCTTTGACTATTTCCAGCTGCCTACCTAAATGAAGGGACTTAATTGCTCCTTCCATTTCTCCTGAAAGAAGGGTGTGCTTAGCTTTTACAAGTTCCGTGATTATTATCGGATCAAAGACTCAGTGGATAGCAGCCAATAAAGACTTCCAGCATGTCAGACCCGATTCTGCCTCTGGGCGGTTGCCAGATTGCAGATATTGCTGTGCATAATTTATGGTGCTTTCCGACTTTTGAAATGGGGGGTTCCTCATGACTAGGCAAAGTCCTTATGACGAGAAAGAAAAAGCATTAAGTGTTTGCCCTGGGGGCATAGCGGTAGTCTTCTTGTCTACTTTGGCAAAGATCTTCAGTTTAAACCCTTAGAAAGCAGTAGTAGAAGAGATGACAACTTTAATTTTGTCACATAATCACCATCAGGGCAAATGAACCAATTCCTTGATCTGACCGATCAGGCTCTGTTCCTGTAGTAGCAGACATGGCTAGCTCCAGCTCGGGAGGTGGTGGGTTCTGGTCCTTACAATAGTTTGTGTGGGATAGCTCAGTGGTTTGAGCATTGGCCTGCTAAACCTAGGGTTGTGAGTTCAATCTTTGAGGGGGCTACTTAGATATCTGGGGCAAAATCAGTACCTGGCTCTGCTAGTGAAGGCAGAGGGCTGGACTTGATGACCTTTCAAGGTTCCTTCCAGTTCCAGGAGATTGGTATATCTCCTATTATTATTATTATTAAAGTGTTTCCTAAGCTATGAAGAAGTGTTTGGTCTTATTTCCATGTACTGGGGGCAGTGCATGTCACAACCCTGTGCTGTGTTTGGCCACTGCGGGCCTGGATTGAGTTGATGCACGTTCTCCCGAATGCTTGGTGAGGTTGCAAACACATAGGCAGCTTCCACAAACTGACATCCTGGCTCTTTTGATGAAGACAGCAAAATGAGTGACTGTTGTTCTAAGGGCCTAGCAGCATTGCACAACTCAACTACGCTCCAGCTGCGTCTGGTGAGGGTCTGATCTGAGTCAATGAGTGTGCCACTGAGTACCGGCTAGGCTGCAAACACAAAGGCTATCCTTCCCACTAGGAGATAACGCTCATGTGCAACGGGAACTCTTGTGGTGGAGAAAAAATGGGCATGCTTGGAATTCTGCGAAGGCCTCTGCCATGCGCACCTGGACCCATCTTTAAGGAGAGTATAGAAAGCCACACCCACCTCCCTGGGCAGAGCAGTACCTGTTTCTTAATGACTGTATATTCAAAATGTAGATTGAATAAGCACAGGCTGTTTTACAATGATATGTTTGCAAGAAATGGAGGTATCTCAAAATTGGATACAAAACGTTATTTAAAAAAGTGGGGAGAGCAGAGCTGAACTGTAAAGAAATAAAATCCAGACACTTGTCTGTGTGTTTGTGCAGGATTGAAATGAAGAGTTGTTCTATAGCATGCAGGCATGTTTCCCCTCCCAGACTATGCTGCAGCACATGGTAGATGGTCACGGGGACAGAATGGCTCCATTGCACACAGCTTTTACCCTGAGAAACCCAGAAAAGAAATTGTTCCCACTGGAGCTCTTCAAAATGCCTGGATTTCTGTGCCTATTATTAGCTGCTTTGCTGACAGACCCCTACTGCTCATTGATTTCACTAATGAAGAGTTTATATAATAACAGCCGAAGGATATTTACATTCTGGAAGCAGAGAGATTTGGGGGTTCTGTGGCTGTTGAATCCATTCTCACGACTTTTTTTCAGAGACCTTCCATTGCTGCCTCTAGTGACCGAAGTGCTACAAGTTCTACAGAAAGATATAGCGCGGGCTGCAGCAGTGCAGCCTTTTCACTCCTGTTCTGGGGAGATCACAAGAAAGTTTACTCTTCATACCTGTTCAATCTTTGGCCTCTGCAAAGGGCCACCGAGGGGTAATTAGTGCCTGCTGAGACGTGGCCCTGTGATGGGTTGGGCTAATTTCAGGCTGTGATGACCCCCTTCCATACCATGCCGCTCGTACTTCTGTGCTGGTGGCAGCGCTGCCTTCAGAACTGGGAGCCAGGCCAGCAGCTGCCGCTTGTGTGAGTCCCCTACAATAGTCTTGTGGCCCCTTTTCAGGTGAGGACCCCCAGTTTGAGAAACACTGGGTTAAACTTTGCTGAAGTTGATGGGCGTAACAGCTGCCTTCCACTCAGGATATATATAAAAAACAACTGAGCTCCTTTATGGAACCAGGTAGCTGAAACAAAAGGAGCCTCCACCCAAAGCACAGACATGTAGCAAGGCTTGAATAGAAGCTGAACAGTGTGGCCCTATCATAACCTTAGTCCCACATTTGGACCTTAGCGTCCAAAATATGGGGGTTAGCATGAAAACCTCCAAGCTTAGTTACCAGCTTGGACCTGGTACCTGCTGCCACCACCCAAAAAATTAGAGTGTTTTGGGGCACTCTGGTCCCTCTGAAAAACCTTCCCTGGGGACCCCAAGACCCAAATCCCTTGAGTCTCACAACAAAGGGAAATAATCCTTTTTCCCTTCCCCCCTCCAGGTGCTCCTGGAGAGATACACAGACACAAGTTCTGTGAAACTACACAGAGAGACTCCCCCTCTCTGTTCCCAATCCTGGAAACAAAAAGTACTTTCCTATTCCCCCAGAGGGAATGCAAAGTCAGGCTAGCAATCCAACACACAGATCTCCCCTTGATTTCTTCCTCCCACCAATTCCCTGGTGAGTACAGACTCAATTTCCCTGAAGTAAAGAAAAACTCCAACAGGTCTTAAAAGAAAGCTTTATATAAAAAGAAAGAAAAATACATACAAATGTTCTCTCTGTATTTAGATGATATAATACAGGGTCGATTGCTTAAAAGAATATTGAATAAACAGCCTTATTCAAAAAGAATACAAATCAAAGCACTCCAGCACTTATATTCATGCAAATACCAAAGAAAAGAAACCATAGAACTTACTATCTGATCTCTTTGTCCTTACACTTAGAAACAGAAGACTAGAAAGTAGAAACTACTTCTCCAAAGCTCAGAGAAAGCGGGAAGACAGACAAAAGACTCAGACACACAATTCCCTCCACCCAAAGTTGAAAAAATCCGGTTTCCTGATTGGTCCTCTGGTCAGGTGCTTCAGGTGAAAGAGACATTAACCCTTAGCTATCTGTTTATGACAGGCCCAAAGCGGTTTCCCTGAGGACTGATTTAGCAAATGCAGGGGCTAGGGCACTGATGAGTGAAGCTATATATATGTGTGTGTGAGAGAGGAGCAGTGAGAAAACACAAGAGAAGCAGCAGAAAGCCAAAGAGAGCCACAGACGCACTGGTAGTGTGACCCTGAGAAAGAGCCAAGAGTTTTTGAGCAAAGTGCTGGCTGGAAAGGGGCTTGTAACTGTGAGCAAAGACGCTGATTCCTGCTGTGTTCAGGGGAACAGGGCTTTGATGCAATTCTGTTTGTAGTAAGAGGAGGTCCTGAGATATAAACTTTGGTATCAGAGGCCTGGTATGAGGCCTGAGGCCTGAGCTAAAGTAGTGGTGAAGACTTTGCTTTATGTTAGCAAAGTTAAGCTGTGAGCCAGAGGCAGGCCCTGCTCATAGAAGCTGGCAAGGAAAGGGCTGATGCTGCAAGAAGATATGTACCTAAAAGGTACTGAACACTAGATATCAGAACATTCACATACTTGCACATTCCACACAGATAACAAGGAACAGACTGACCCATCCCAATGACAGGGGCAAAAGGGTAATATGAAGGATAGAGTTGTTTTGTTCCAACCAGCATGTACAAGGTGAGAGGCGGCACCTTACTACGTAGAGAGCAGAGCACCACACGGTAGCATCTGACAACACTGTTTATTTATAAGAAATATACAAAGGAATACCTGACTCCATCACGAATTTCTCCTCTTAATAGAAACACCCATCAAGATCCAGAATTTTGGCTAATTGCTCTGGTCAAAAAGGGGTAATTGCTCTATTGTATCAGGAACAAGTGATACGCCTTGGCTACCATGTTCAGATCCAAACTTCCCCAAGATTCACAGGCTTTTGAATCCAGGTTCACATCCAGCTCTGCTAGAGGATGGATGGAAGTGTATTAATTCATTCTAATAACTGACAATCTAAGAGTACGTCTACACTACCTGCTGGATCGGTGGATAGTGATCGATCTACTGGGGATCGATTTTATCGCGTATAGCTTAGATGCGATAAAATTGATCCCCAGTCGCTCTGCCATTGACTCCAGAACTCCACTATGGTGAGAGGCGGAAGCGGAGTTGACAGGGGAGCAGCAGCGGTCGAAATGCCGCTGTCCTCATGGCCAGGTAAATCAACCTACGATAAGCCGACTTCAGCTACGCTATTCACGTAGCTGAAGTTGGGTATCTTAGGTTGAACCCCACCTCCCCACAGTGTAGACCTAGCCACAGTCACTGCTGACCTGGCCTAGTTTCAAACCAGTGACCAGAGGCAAAAGGCTTTGAAATCCGTGATCAATAGCCCAAACCATCCAGTCCCCCACAATGGGTCTATTTATTGGGGTTCCCAATTGGTCGCCTGGCAAACTGTGATCCCCACTTTGCTTCACCTAATTGAGAGATTCCTTGGGAAGATGTCCCATGCCCAAGCCATGTGTCTCCCTTGCCCTACAACTTAGCAGTTATCCCACTGACAATGAAGCTGAGGGGGGCATGGAACCAGTGGTGGCTGCAGCCTCTAAAATATCCACAGGACCCTCAGCAGAGCTGAAACTTTCATTGTCAGGGAGAAGGGCTCTCTCATCTGGTATGTTATGGTCGTTGCTGGGCTGAGACACATGAGGGCTTGCATGGTCTGACATTTGACGTCAAGTTACATATCTGTGGAAGGAAATGCTAGTCTGGAGACTTGTGGAGAAGCAGAGAAACCACTCTCCAGCACAGAAGGAGTTAAGGAGATTCTTTTGGCCCAGCTATCCCCACCCCATTATACCTGCAGCCAATGCCAGGCATGGAGGAGAGGAAAGGAGGGAGCCTGGCTCAGTGTGGGGCTGACTAGTGAAGAGGCAAGAGCTAGCTGGCTCCCTACCCGAGGGAAGGATTACTAGCCTGCCAGCTAAAGCTGTCACCAGGGACCAAGCAATGTCTTCCTGGCCAAAGAAGATGGAGAAAGAGGCCTAGGAGCACCCGGTCTGAGAGGAACCTGGGCAATCAGATCGTGGAGACCTTGGGGGGGTTCTGACCCTGTCAAATGTATGGCTGCCCCACCTGGAGGAACCTGGGACCATAGCAGGATACCAGCCAGGGTCCATGATGGGGCACTACTAAGAGACAAGCCACCACAGGAAACTGGAGTATAGGGGCCATGCCTGAAACTATAGGGGCAACAGTAGGAAGTAGCCCAAGTCAGTGAATGCAGACTCCTGCTGAGAGGTCCCCCACACAGGGGAGACTTACACAGGGCCTGTGCTGGGACCCAGTGGAGGGGGAGGGCCTAGGTCCCCCTACTCTCTCTGCCTTAAAGACTGAGGCATCTCAACCACAGAAGCAAGGGCAGGTATTCCAACCACTGGGCCAACTGGCCCTCCAAGCCCCCAGCTACAGGACTAAATAACCACCATGCATGCTGACCCTTGACATTGTGTTCTTGGTGCTGCAGCTCAGGAACAAAAGTCCTTATCACCTAACTGCTTGTGAGGCTTTCCTGCCTTGGGGTTGCTCTGATGCCCATAGAGACCTTTTGTTTGTGTTGAGCTGGACATCCCAGTTTTCCTGAAATTCCACAGATGCACATCAACTGCACTGCAGTTACACTCTGGGTCTTGAGAATCTTCTGCAGCTGAGATCAAGAGAAAGAACCATCTGTTCTGACTCACTGTAGGCCTGATCCAAAGTCCAATGAGACAGGATTTTCTGTTGATGGGTTTTGGATAAGATCCAAAACAACGCAGGAATAAAATGGACATTTCTGTGCAGGACTGAAAGTGAGGTTCCTTTGGAGGCTGTTTGCTAGCTGGGGCTGTGTCACAAGAAATCTCTTGTGCATATTTGCAATAGCATTTGGAGGAAAGTGTCAAATGTGACAGTTGGTAAGTCTGGGCTTTAGGGTTACAAATTCATTGGAGACATAGGCATATTACTGGGCTAACCAAGAGGCACTCTGGCCAGCTAAGAGCTGTGCTGATGGGCCACAGTGACTCTCCCAACTGTCTCTTGGCCCCTTGGCTGTTCCATCCTAGGCCAGTTCTGTTCCAGGTATCTCCCACTGTTCAGTTGCCTCTTGAACTGTGGAGAGAAGTGCGGGTCTGGAAATAAGGCCTGTTCTTTTGCTCCTTAGGTCTAGTCTACACCTACACTTAGGTTGACCTAGCTACGTTACAGGGCTGTGAAAAATTTCGTGCCCTGATCGCTGTAGTTAGGCCAACCTAGTGTGTACAGGCCTGGACAATGGAAGGAGTCTTCCATTGCCCTAGCTACTGCCTCTTGGAGAGGTGGATTAATTACATTGACGGAAAAATCCCTTCCGTCGCTGTTGGAACTGCCTATGATACAGCCACAGAGCTGCAGCACCACAGCTGGACTGCTGTAGAATAGACATTAGCTTTCATGCTTCTGTCCTCTCCCAGCGTCTCTCAGAAAGGAGTCTTTGCACTAGTGCCTGTCTAAAGGACATTTAACGAAGTGGAAATTGCCCACAAACTCTTAGAAAAGCAATGCCATGAATTCTCCGTAACATGCAGTCTTTAAACCATGATTTGAGGAGTTCAGTAACAGCCAGCAGTTAGGGGTCTATCACAGGAGTGGGTAGGGGAGGTTCTGTGGGCTGTAATATAGAGGAGTTCAGACTAGATGGTCATACTGGTCCCTTCTGGCCTGACAATCTGAGTATCATTTTGGTTGTTGGGTTTATCTGGGTGCCATTGGTGATCTGTGATATACAGAAGGTCAGACTAGATGGTCTGATGGTCCCATTGACCTTAAACTCTATAGGCAGATCTACACTAAAAGCGCTATATTGGTGCAGTTGCAGCGATGCAGCTGTGCTGTTGTAGCGCATCTGGTGAAGACACTGTATGCCAACAGAACAGCGCTCTGCCTCCACCTGCTTGAGAGGTGGAAGCTATGCCAGTGGGAGAGCATCTCCTGCTGACAAAGCACTGGTGTGGACAGTGCTTAGGTCGCTGTAACTTGTGTCACTTGGGAGATGTCTTTTTCACACACTCCGAGCGATGTAAGTTAGCTCGACTTAAGCCGTACTGTAGACCTACCCGGGACTCTACAGTAACAGCCTGAAACATTCTAGCATTGCTGTTGTAAGCTTCTGTTTTAGAAATATTATCCCCTAGCCTGGTAGTGTTTTTTACATGGAATCTCTGTTTCTGATAGGGTGCCCCCACTAGGATGCTGAATGGATGCATCTGTATGGGACTGCAGCTCTCCAACCAGGCACTGAGACCCTTGTTTCTTCTCCTACCCAGTAATTCAATTGTTCTGACACAGTGGGGTCTCAAGTGCTTAGCAGGTCCAGTTCCAGCACCTTGAGATGACAATGCAGAGCCTGGTGAGATCTAGTGTTTGGCAAGGGACTGGAAGTCAAGATGCCCATATTCCATACCTGGCTGCATCACTGACTTGCTGTGTGACCTTGAATAAGTCCCTTCAGCCTTTATATACCCATTTCACCCTATCAGCAAAATGGGTTCAGTACCATTTCCTTTCCTTACAGGGCAGTTGTCTGGATGCATTAAGACTCATAAAGGTGTTCAAAGTGCTTTGAGATCCTCAATGAATATAGCAACACAAAGCCAGTGTGCGATTTTTCCTTGTCTATAACATTGCAAACCTGACAATTCCTGTGGATTTCACTATAAATGACAATTCAGCAGAATGTCTGTATTAGAAGGTTAGTCCTCTGGTGAGGTGAGCCTGGAGCCTAGCAGGCTTGGGAACAAGAGCTCTTTCACTTCACCTGGAGAGGGAGTCAGAGAACTGAGGAAGCGTTCTACCTGAAACAAGTTAATCTGCATACGTTGCACTGTGGCTTCCTCTATGGGCAAATGGGGAAGACTCAGGGTGTCTACACCTGATTTGCATATGCCTCAGGAGTTGCATAATGTACCTAAAACTAAACAATCTGTAGTTTCCTTTGTGTTCTGAAGATCCAAACTGTGATATATTTGCTGGGTAATGGCAGATACCTGAAAGGGGAGAGGCATGGGAGAACACTTGGGGGTTGTCCAATGGTGGAAGTGGATCTGGAGAGTGGTGCATTCAGACTGAGCAGCCAGGTCACAGTAGGCACAAATGGATGGATTTTATTTGTTTGTTTGAGACTTGTCTTGGCAAAGAAAATTGTATTTGAAATCTCTGCACTTCTTTGACAAGATGGGATTGGGCTGGCGGTGGTAAGCCTGAGCATGCTAGATGGAAGCAAGGACAGCCCTATGTAGGAAAGCCAGTAGCTTAGGGTACAGCAGCAAGGAGACAAGCCTGGAAGAGTTCCCCGCTGAGAGGGCACCCCTTGTGCCCACATGAGTTATGAGGGGTGGACTGCCTTGGTGAATAAGTACTAAATGAGTTTTTACAAAGGTGGCCATTTAGTTTATAATTGGTTGGTGAACTTTACTCAGGAAAAAAATAATTTTGTTTAATGTATCAGAGGGGTAGCCGTGTTAGTCTGGATCTGTAAAAGCAGCAAAGAATCCTGTGGCACCTTATAGACTAACAGACGTTTTGGAGCATCTCCAAAATGTCTGTTAGTCTATAAGGTGCCACAGGATTCTTTGCTGCTTTTGTTTAATGTAGTCTCCCCATGTGTGTGCAGTAAGAGAAGACAACTGGTATTAATGGGGCTCAGGTGTTTAAATCTTTCATTCTTAAAACCTGAGAGGGCAAGGTTTTAGGTAGAGGCTTGAACCATTTGTTTTACTTACATTAGGTGGCAGCACAAGGCATTGCTTGAAACTGGCTGCGCTACTGCTGCTAACAGTGTGACACTTCTGCCCACTGTTCTGTTATTTACTTGTCTCCTCTTTTTAAAACATTTCAAACCTTCCAATCAGGGAACAGGCACTATGCCAGGTGATTTAAGAGACCAATCACATGACACAAATAATGAAAAGAGAATGGCTGCAGCGAATGGTTTGCCAACAATCTATGGTCTGAAAATTCTTTTTCCAACTATTTGGGGAATCCTTATGAATTACAGACATGAAAAGGAAATCCGGATCAGATCACAAATGATTTGCTAACAAAATGAGCGTCTACATTTGTCACAAGTAGTATTCAGCACAGACCAACTATACTTATGATCATAGGCTGCAGCTCAATTTCTCTCAATTACTCATTCAATTTGTTATCTAAAGGAGTTTGGGTAGCTAAACAGAATCAGGTTGTTGGAAGGGAACCTTGTCTGGTTGTTAGAGATGGGATTTTAGGGTTCCATTACCAACTTTGCAAGTAATTCTCCAATCTTATCCAAATCACTTAGGACTTCACCTCTGTACCTGTTTGCCCAGCCATCATCTAATGCTATCACAGAACTTATTAATATCTGGGGCTTGGTTTCCAGAGCTGCTGAGCACCTACAAATCAAGTTGAAGTCCATGAGAACAGCAGGTGCTCAGTGCCTCTAAAAATCAGTTCCTAGCTGGTAAAATCTGAAGGCCTGATTCTCTGTTGCCCAGCACCTTGTGTAGGCATTTACACTGGTGTGAAGTGAAACTTCTGATTTAGTTGCATTTGTACTCTCTTTGCACAATGGAGAATCATGCCCAGAGTGTGTCTATAAGGAACTTCCAGCTCCTCAGGTGCAAGTTGCCATGTCAGTAGTACAGAGGTTGCTGGCTTTGCCTTTTCACAAAGAGAGGATGCGAAGCTGCTAACCTCAATCTCAGGTAGAAAATTGGAGAAATGCCTTGTGCTAAACCCTTTTGCTTTGGCTCACATCCAAGGAACGCAACACTAAGAGCTGTACTTCTAGCAGAGAAGCGACTCAAAATACAAGGGAGGGAATAAATTAAAGCTTGAAAAATAAACATCTGGCCATAAAAGAGCTCAGAGCAAGCCTGTCCTTTGCTTTTCCCCACAGCCTGGGGGTTCTCTGACAAATCGCCCTTGCTACCTACCACCAGTGACTACTCCCAGCTTGTCAGCTTGGCTAATTGTTTTGGAGTGGGTGTAATACATCTCCTGCCAGAAGAGGTTTGCAAGGCTGCCCACGCTGTAATTGATCTTCTGTTTATCTAATCTCTTCCCTTCCTTGCTATCACTGTGGGCAGATGCAAACTCCCTTTATGGCTTCTCTGCCACCGCTCTAGTTACAAGCCCAAACAAACCCTCTTCTCAGTGCTAGAGGCTGATTTATAGATCCATGTTGTTCTATTTCTGGCTTAGTTGACTGTTGTCCGTTTTCCACACTCAGGTAATGATCTCACACTGGAAACTCCATTCCACTGGAACAAATTATTTTTAGTGGGTGGAAATCATTGCCAAATTAGAATAGTGGGGCTTAAACACACTTTGTGCTCACTTTCCGCTGGTGTACATGACTACACAAGATTCTGGGCAGCGGTGAATCTGGTCCATTAACTTCAAAGGACATTAAATCAGGCCTATACACTGATACCATAATTCCTCCTTTCTGTGGTTACTCAAGAGTAGATATGCTGTTTCATTACCACCTACTTTTTCCATACGGGATGCATGGTCAATTGAACAGAATTTTTTATTTGAAAGGAAATGTGTTAGCATCAGTATTTTTCTCTATTGTTGTCAGTTACTGAGCCTAATTCTCCTCCAGTTTACATCAGTTTTATACAGGTGTATAACCTACCGCCTTCAATGGATTTACTTTGAATTTTCACCAGTGCAAGTGAAAGCAAAGTCTGTCTGTATCTATTGGGTTCCGGGAAGTGGGCAGGCGGAAGCCCGCCCACTGCTAAAGGATCCCCCCTCCAACATAAGGGGAGGATCTACAGGACCAGAAATGATGGGCTGTTACTAAGCACGGCTGCTTTTCACTTATTTCATGGATACGTTTGATGTGTTTTTCCTGTTGGTGGTGTTGTGACTGGCGTGTTGGTCCCAATCCTCATTTGTGCCATCCTTCAGGAATGACACATTTAAATAAATAAAAAGTGCCAAGTTCTGCCATCAGTTACATCATATAAATCTGGAGTCGGTCAAGTTGCTCAGTAGAGTAACTCTGAATATACAATGATGTAACTGAGAGTAGGATTGGGCCCAAGGGATTGATCCTGATCTCACTCACCCGGGTAAAAATCAGGAGCAACTTACTGGAGCTACTCTGGTGCAAAACCTGAGTAAAATGAGAATGAGGCCCTATGTGTAGCACTCTTTTTTGTAATGTGAACAGCAAAACCACAACAGTGCAAGAAGAATGCTCCTTACAGCATGTATTCTGACACCTCAAATTAACTTTTCTGTGTGTTGGCAAGGAGAAATATGATAACAGTGAAGGTTTTACGATTGTCTGTAATCTCCCAATCCTCTGTGCGGTGAGTGATAGGACAGGCAATTACATTTTAATTGAAAAGTTGGAGGGGGTGGGGGGAAAATCAGAAAAAATAAACACTAGAGTCAGAAAGTGACAGCAGCTAATTTTTCTGACACAAACTTGAAATCCTGAGCCTGTCTCCAAAACCAACATATGGTGCATTGTTCAGGATGGCCTTAATTGCAGAGTATTTAGCCATCCAAGTAGTGTAAGCGCGGTCATTTATTTGCTTAGTGGCTGGATCAATATTAATAGGCTGGCTCAGTGGGGGAATATGTTTCGCCTTCATTCCAGATGTCACCTAAGCTAAACAGTTTGAAATCTTCAGCTCATCATTTGGCTTCCCTCTGCACAGAAGGAGCTGTGTCACACCGAGTCTGGGAAGGGCAAATATGGGGTGGGTCTGCGGTGAGCCATGAGTGCGTTGTGGAATCTACAGTTATGGAGATCAGCTGATCTGACATCTGTGTAAGCAGCACCAAGTGTCTGCAGCTCCTGTTCTGCCCATAGTCTGCAACAGTGTCTACCATTGGCTGTGCTGCAGTGGGGCCAGGCCTTCTCAGAGGTCCAGAGAGGCCTGGGCCACTTCCAGCTTTTGAGGCCCCTAGCTGTAACAAAAATAAAAAATAACGACACATGAAAACAAAATAAGGCACAAAAAAAAGCATGAGACATAATTTGAATCGTTTTTTATTTAACAAATGCTTTTCTGTGCAAACTTTTCCTATTGAGGAAAAATCTAGTTTTCATACATCACAGCTGATATTAAGCATGGCGAGCCCTTCAAATGCTCTTGTCCCATAGTTGAACAGTGATAGTTCTTCACCTGCTTCAACATGTTGAAGGTGCTTTCACCTGAAGCCACTGATGCAGGCAAACTGATAAAAAATACACAATGCAATTGTGATATTAGGAAACACCCCTGAGAGTCCAAGTTCGACTATTTCTTGAAGCAATTCCTTTGGCTTGCAATCCAATTTAAAGTTTGTGAAATATATTTGTTTGAGGAAGATGACCTTGTCACTGAGATCTTTTGAGATTTCTTTGTTGTACTGTTGCTGAAATTGTTCAGCTGCAGAAAGTAGATCTTCATTACTCAGTCTCTTGAACTGCCAAAGAAACCCCCAAAGGGTACAAATTAGTTGCAGTGACTCAAATTGATGTGTAAGACCTGATTGAATACAGTCAATGATGACAAGGAAGGGATTGACCCTATAATGCTTCTCAGCATCGGATTCAGTAGGTAAGTTGCGACTGAAGGAGAACTCGGATGAAATGCCAATATTCTATGTTATCAATCTGGACTCAGTCAAGATCACATCCCATTGTTCACGAATCTGTTGAATGTCATTGATAAGACTTTCAGTGTTATCCCTCTCAACATCAAGTGTAGCATTGTGTGCTTCAATTACCAGATTGGCTTGCCAACTACAGAACCAGTTTCTCCTCTCTTGGTTTTCACACCTCAACTGCTAGAACAGGGCCTCATCCTCCCTGATTGAACTGACCTCGTTATCTCTAGCTTGCTTGCTAGCATATATATACTGCCCCTGGAAATTTCCACCACATGCATCTGAAGAAGTGGGTATTCACCCACGAAAGCTCATGCTCCAAAACATCTGTTAGTCTATAAGGTGCCACAGGATTCTTTGCTGCTTTTACAGATCCAGACTAACACGGCTACCCCTCTGATACCAGATTAGTTTGGTGGATCATTGTATGTAGCTTCAACCACAAAGATGACATGAGAATGCATTCAAATTTGGACATGTGCTTCTGAATAGACTGAAGTTCAGTTCAAGCCTGTGCAGTGAGATTGAGATATTCAAGCTCATTTAAAGCCTTTCTCACTGAATTCAAATGCTGCGCAACTGGTTGAACACTATCAATCCATGCAGACCATCTAGTTTAGTGAAACAGGAAGATATTGCTTCAGAATTTCTCATCTTAGTGGACTGCTATCAAAGAGATTGTACATTTGCTGAACAGTTCCAAAGTAAGTAATTGCCTCCTTGAATGATTCAGCACAGTCAAAACCTACAAGATTTAGTGTGTGGTTTCCACAACTGGAGAAAATACAGTTTTTGAATTATGCTCAAGCAGAACTACTTGTACACTTTTTGTACTTCCCAGCCATATTAGATCCATTCTCATAGGCTTGACCAATGCAGACTTGAAAATCTAACTTAAAACCTTTTTAGAATTGCTAGTACTCAAACTGGGAAAGAAATTGCTGCTCTTCTCGTGAAATTATCAAACAAAATGAACCTTTCTTCAATTGAAAATTTTGAGCTGTCTACAATCTTAACATATTAAATAACCATAGTAGTCTGTTCCTTGTGAGAGCAATCTGGAATAGCATTAACAATGATTGAAAAATACTTGGCATTTCGAATCTCATCAAGAATTGTTGTTTTTACGAATGACCCGTAGCTCAATAAACTTGTTTTGTATGTGTGTGGAGAGATAATGGACTTGCATGTGCTTTTGACTCTCTTGTGATTCTTGAACACATTTAACGTGCTCTGATAAAAGTGGGTCATATTTGCTGAGGAGCTCAACTATGCCTAGAAAGTTTCCATTTGCACAATCACCAATACGTTGATTGGAAACAAACAAAGCCAATCCCCACTCAGAAAGACAAAGGATGACATTCAGGATGCGCTCAAGAATTTTTTTCCAGTTATTAGTTTCTGTAGAGAGTTCAGTCAAGAGTAAATTCTCAACTGAACTTTTCAGCTGATGCTGACCTACTGGGTGCTTTCCATGCAACAAAGTTTTCTTTGTGTGATATTGAACTTTCATGTGATGGTATTTGGTCTTTCAACTTCCTCCAATCTCTGTTGGTGCTCTATCCTGATTGATCAGAGAGAACTGATGCATTTGCAGCACTTTTGTTCAAAATAAAGCAGGGTGCACACTACAGAGATTGTTTTTCCGTACTCCAGCATAACCAGTCTCTTGTGCAGGTCTCACCATTTGGAAGAGTTTTTGTAAGCAGACGAGAAGGGAAAGCATGATTATCAGCATGTCGTGGAATGTTACTTGGAATTTCAAAACAGCTAATTTTGAAGAAAAGATTGCATTTGGGCATCATTTTTCTTGTCAATAATTCCAGTGTTAGTCACAGTCAAACCTGTTGTACTCATGAATTGCTGTTGCTGCATAAGGTCTACATCTTCCTGTTGCTGTTGAGTTTCTTGATCGTACGTAGGATCTTCTGCTGCATCTGTTACTGTTGGCACATCTCCTTCTTGACTACTGTCCTCATGTTCAGGTATTGGCATTGAAATATCACCTAGTGCAGTTGTGGAGTTTTCATTATCTGTAGCATTGTTTGTTGAGTAAGGTGTGTTCTCCAGTGGTTTGAGAAATGAAATTATTGGCCTTGAGCTCTTAGCTGCTGCTTCACTCCTGCTTGCACCCCTCAGAGCTGTCCATCTGACTACCAGATTCACACAGGACTTACTCTCTGGCTATGTCTACACTTGGAGTGCTTTGTGGGTATAACCATGCCAGCACACCCCACCAGCAAAGCACTCCTAAGTATGGATGCAGCCTACATGGTCAAAGCTGTGCTTTTGCTGCTCTAAGACCATAAGGGACTGCTGTGATCATCCAGCCTGACATCCTGCACAAGACAGGCCAGAGTACTTCCCTGAAAGAAACCCTGTTTGGATGTTTATCTGAAAGAGCTTCTCTAGTTCAACTGTGATTTTAAAATGGCCAGTGATTAAAGAACCCGCTACAAACATTGGTCAATTGTTCCAGCAGGTAAAGCACAGATTTTTAACAGTAAGAGTAATTATTTCTAGTCTAAATTTGTCTAGCTCCAGTTTCCAGCCTTTGGATCCTGTTATAACTTTCTCTGCTAGAGGGATAGCTCAGTGGTTTGAGCATTGGCCTGCTAAACCTAGGGTTGTGAGTTCAATCCTTGACGGGACCACTTAGGGAGCTGGGGCAAAAATCAGTACTTGGTCCTGCTAGTGAAGGCAAAGAGGCTGGACTCAATGACCTTTCAAGGTCCCTTCCAGTTCTGGGAGATATACTTATTATTATTATTACTGAAGAACTGATGTATGTACTTTAGACTCTGTTCATGTCATCCCTTAACCTTTACTTGGTAATGTGAAATAGATTGACTCAGGGAACTCCAATCACTACAGACATATTTTCCCATCCATTTATTGTTCATGTGGCTCCGAACAGTGGCACAAGAGCATGACTACCAACCTCAGGGCAAACTGAAAAGCCAGGGCACAAACCCCAAGCTGGTCGTGAGTTCTCAGCTTAGATTCCACCAAATAGCTGTACCAAATGCAAACTCCTCAGGTGCATTAACTGCCTTAAATGGAGTCATAGGCAGTCCCCTTGGATACTCTGGTCTGTCCAGTAGCCCAGGTGAGTGTATCCCTGTGTTAGATGGCCCTTAAGACCAAGAGTCACTGCCGTATTTAGCAGTATCCTAGTCCCAAATCACCACTCACTTACCCCAGGTCAGTTGCATCCTAGATCTCACACCAAGGACAACGCTTGTATTCAATCCTATAAAAAACTATATGAGGATTTATGAAATAGGACAAGGAAACTAGCAAGTTATTTACAAGGTTAATGGAAGTGAATCAAATGCGTTGGAGTCTTAGGTTCTGTAATCAGGAAGTTCTATTTGTCTTTTAGGGCTATACCAGGATAAGCACTGGAGATCTCTTGCTTATGCCTAGGACACTTCTTGCCCTTCCAGAGTCCCAGCAGTGTAGAGATCCATAGTTCCTTTTGTTTGGAGTTTTTATCCCCCTCCTGTCATGTGCTCTCAACTGCAAATTCAGCTGATGGGAAGGTGTGAAGTTCCCCTGGCGTTATCAGGACTGGTGATCAGCTAGGTCACTCCAATTCTTGACTCTAGAAGCCAGCCTTACCCTGCTCTGCTGTGAGAACTCCCACTCCTGGGCTGTTCATGCAGAGCCTCTGGCATGTAAGCTGCTCCTTGGATTGTGCAACCGAATGACACTAGCCAATATCTCCGGTCCCAGACACAACCCTAGGAACCTCTGTCTTGCAGTGTCTAGTTATGTCCATTTGTGTTTGTTAAATTGACAAAGAAATTGATATCGACCAGGCTTGTTATCCCAAGGGGAGTTTCTGACACACTTCAAACCAAATGCACTGCTTCAGATACAATAAACAAATGTATTAACTACAAAGAGAGATTTTAAGTGATTATAAGTCAAAGCACAACAAGTCAGATTTGATCAACTGAAATAAAAGCAAACCACATTCTAAGCTGCTCTTAACACTTTCAGTGCCCTTACAAACTTAGGTGCTTTTCACCACAGGCTGGCTGGTTGCTCTTCAGCCAGGCTCTCCACTTTGATCAGCGCTTCAGTCGCTTGATGGCAATGTCTGTAGATGGAGGTAGAAGAGAGAGGAAGAGCCTGGCAAACGTATCTCCCTTTTATCATGTCCTTTCTTCCCTCTTGGCTTTGCCCCTCCCCCCCTTCAGAGACAGGAGAGCATTACCTCATCATAGTCCCAAACTGACCAAAAGAAATAGGGTGACACTTGAGAGTCCAACAGATCCTTTGCTGCTGCCTAGGCCAGTATCCTTTGTTCCTGTGAGGCTGGGCTGGGTTTGTCCTACACATGCCCCGATGAGGTGTGAACTGCCCCTCTGCTCTTGGAGATTTTTGCCTGGGTTTGTTTTAAGCCATAAGGACACATTTTCAGCCTCATAACTATATATATATGAATTTGCAACCTATAACATTACTGTAACAACAATTACTATAACATCACTATAACAACAATGCTTAATGCATTATGAGCCTTTTGAAGACCCTTGACATGACAAACTTTGCATTGGATACTACACAATCATTTTATAAGGATGAAAATGGGGGTGCAGGGTGTTCCCTTGATGTACAGAATGTCACAGAAGCGTCATCTTGCTTGACTCGTCTTCACATGGAGGGGAACAGAAGAACAGTAAGGGCTAGTCTACACTGGCAATGTTAAAACACTGCCATGGCAGTGCTTTCACGTGGCTTGTGTAGTTGCAGCACAGCCCTGGGAGAGAGCTCTCCCAGAGCTATAAAAAACCCACATTCATGAGTGGCATAGCTCCCAGCACTGGTGCACTCTCTACACTGGCACTTTACAGCGCTGAAACTTGCAGCTCTTAGGGGTGTGTTTTTTCACACCCCTGAGTGAGAAAGTTGCAGTGCTGTAAAGTGCCAATCTAGACAAGCCTTAAGAGTCCTTCGTCCTTTTGTTGATAATTCTTCAGTCCAGATGTAGGATGTTTTCAGCCATAAGATTCACCCAGAGCCCATCTGGTACCAACGAGTCTCCTGTTTTGGGAGGGGCATAACAATTTCTGGAGAAGAGCAGCTTATCACTCTAATTAATGTCCCTCTCCTGTACAGTGATTCATAAAATCACCGAAACTCAGATATTACATTACAGTATAGAACACCACTGTTGCAAGTCAGTTTAATGCCGGAAGCAACTCACAAGCATTCAATAGACTCCAGACACTAAAACTTTCTTATAATTCTAATACCTGTCTTAGTAATATTAACCCCCAAGTGAGCCAGACAGATCCCAGCTAGGTATCTGTCAGTGTTCAGCTGAGACAGGGGGACCTTACCATGAGCTGGCGCCAGGTCTGCCAACGTCACAACTAGTAAACGTGCAGTTTTACTGGTATAACCAAATCTGCACTGGGGGGGGGCTTCTGTCAGCACAGCTCTGCTGGTCGAGGATCACACCTCTTCACACACCCCCTGACTGACACGGCTATGCTGGCAGAAGTCTGTACTGTAGAGCTGGCCAGAGCATGTCCAGGCCAGAGACTGGACTGCAGCTGTCCATTGATAAACAAACACGCTGGTTTCCCCTTTACGCTCTGTAGTCTGATAGAGAAACTTTCCAAGAAATGTTGTGTTGACATCAAAGGAATTTCCAAGGCAAATAAAGAGCGATTTATTTTTTTTACCGAGCTTTATCAAAGGCTCCTTCTTTGCGTCTCCTCAACTCACAATGGCTTTTACCCTTCAGGAATGCTTTCATTTAGGGTCTCATAGCTCAGAGAATAAACCTCCTTTCTTTTCCAGGTTCAGGGATACAGTTTCATGTAACTGGGAGTTAATTTATCCAGAATTCTAACTATTCTAGCCAAATTACACTTGTTGTTAAGCAGAATTCTGGAAGGAATATCATACTTCATGCTTCAGGCTAAGCTCTAAGGCCTACTGTAGCCAAATATATATATAGTGATAAAACCTTTCAGTGTAGAGGTATGATCTTGTGAACAAAATAGCTGTACCATTAAAAGCCCTCGCATGGATGCAATTATATCAGTATAAAGGTGCGTATATCATTGTAGGCATAGCTACACTGCTATTAACATTTATTCTAGTATACTTGTGTCCACACTAGGGGTCTTACATAGTTCTCATTATATCAGTGGAGTTATGGTACTGGTAAAGCAGGGCAACTTTTATGTGTAGACAAGTCCTAACCATTAGAGACCAGGATGAGACCTATTTTGGAGGGCAGATTACTCTACATCTGCTCCTGCAGGGTTCTTGCAGCTTCCTCAGAAGCAGCTGGTGAGTCCTGACTTTCAGTCGTGCTGAAGTACTGAACCAGAATGCACCCACATGGCAGTGGAGAGATCTTGTTTTCTGATTTCCTTAGAGGTTGTTATGAGAAATATTTAACAGCAGGGAAAAATGCTACTACAAATGTTTAAAAGCTCTTGTCTGTGTCCTGTCAAAGTAAGATCATGTTGGGTAAAGCCCCAAAACTTTCCACAAGCAAAAATGGGACCAATCTCCTTGGGACAGACTGGCTAGATTAGACAAGAGGGCATGAAACTAATAGCAAAAGGGGAAGGTAAAAAGATGGAAGATACGGGCACTCAGCACACAACTGAGACGTTGAGAACAAAATTAATCACAGAACCAAAGGACACGGAAAGAAGAAATTCTTGAAAGGTCTATATACCAATGCTGGGAGCCTGGGTAACAAAAGAGGAATTGAAATTGCTCATTTATGAGCATACATTTAATCTAGTGGTATTACTGAAACTGGCGGGATGATTTGTGCTATCAGAATGTTAAAATCAATGGTTATAACCTATTTAGGAAGGCTCCAGTGGGCAAAAAGGGAGGGGGAGGGGCACGCCATGTCAAAAATGACATTACCTGTTTCTGAGTCACTGATAATTTAGAGAGACGAGTGGGTGAGGAAACATCTTTTATTGGACCAACTTCTGCTGGTGAAAGAGCCAAGCTTTCAGGACCTGTGGAAGAGCTCTGTATAAGCACCAAAGCTTCTCTCTGACCAGTGGAAATTGGTCCAATCAAAGATGTGATCTCACCCACCTTCTCTTCCAAATATCCTGGGACCCACATGGCTACTACTACAACACCACTACTACTCTGTTAGGACATTTTCCATAACAGATAAAGCACAAGATTCTCCCTCACTGACAATTTTTAAATCAAGATTCCTGTGGCACCTTATCGACTAACAGAAGTTTTGGAGCATAAGCTTTTGTGGGTGCCACAGGCCTCTTTGCTGCTTTTACAGATCCAGACTAACACGGCTACCCCTCTGATACTAAATCAAGATTGGATGTTTTTCTACAAGAGCTTCTCTAGGAATTATTGTGGGGACATTCTCTGGGCTATGTTATGCAGGAGGTCAGACTAGATGATCACAACGATCCCCTCTGTCTTGGAATCTATGAAAGAGATGCGGGTAAACTCAACTGATATAAAATCAAATATGCAAAGAACTTCATTAAAGTCAGTTACTTTTGCTAAAGGCAAATCACACCCAACTCACACCCACAAACCCCAGGAAATACACAGTGAAGCCGGATTAATTCCAATTAGGAATTAGGCACCAGTATTGAACTGTGCAGCAAGGTCCCTCAGTGAGCTAGCCCTGCCTGTGCTCAGTGCTTGTCCACCTGCCACCCGCTGCTCCCTGTGCCAGGTGCAGGGGGAGGGTGGCAACCTGGGTGATGCGCTTTACCCCGCTCACCTGCATCATAGAAGGAGTCCCGCACCGCCGTCTCCCGGAAGTCCAGCTCCCTGAAGTTGACTGTGATGACCTGGGCTTCCTGCACCAGGCACTGCAGTGTCCCGGCCTCTGGGCTCCGTGCCCCAGCCCTGGCTTTTGGGCTCTCATTCAGCACATACACAGCCTGCAGGGAGCGCTGCCGCAGGGTGAGGATGCTGCCTTCCCCTCCCAGCCCTGCTGCTACTGCCTCAGCCTTGGGCTGCTGCTCCACTTCTCTGCTGAGGAAATGCTGCTGCTGCTCCGCCGCAGTGCCCCTGCTGCCCTCCATGGTGCCCACCTGCCGCCCCGCATTCAGGGCCAGCTCTAGGTTTTTTTCTGGAAAAAAAGGATGGCCAGAATGCTGCCCCTGGAAGTGTGCCGCCCCAAGCAGGTGCTTGCTTTGCTGGTGTCTAGAGCTGGTCCTGGCAGCAGCGAGGGGCCATTGGCTGGCAGCAGATAAGCTACTGTGAAAGATTCTGCTTTTTTTTTTATTCTCTCGGTTCCCACTTCTCTGGGCTGGCAGCGATTGTGCTGTAGCCATGTAACAGGAGGCTCCTGCTCAGTCTCTGCTCCCTTCTCAGATCAATAGGCCACTCAGCACCTGCTCGTCAACTCTGGCCAGTGAAAACACGTCTGATCAGATAGAGCCTGATCCATAGCCCACTGGAGTCAGATGAAAGACTATTGTTGGTTCCAGTGGGCTTTGGGTTGGGCCCAGAACAAGTTGGAAATAACAAAAACAAATCCAGGCTTGGAGTAAGCCTGCATTCAGGAAGCAGATGCAGACCAGGTGTCTGATCAGGACCCATGCCCTCCCCTGGCATTTGTACACTACTAGCTGGAGCGAATGCTTTCCCCTTTAGTTATACAGACCTCAAGCCAGATTCTGAGGTCTGTTACGTTAGTATAAGTGCACAGAGCCTTCTGACCAGAGCCTTGTCTAGATTAGGATTCGGAAGTTATTAGCTAACACGTGCCAGCTAACGCATGTTGGCAGTGTAATGTAGACAAGGCAGTTTAACATGACCAGTTTAACATGTTAAAAGCACATTGCCTTGTCTACAGAAGGCTGTTAATACATGTTAGCTAAAGTCTTCCGTATCCTAATCTAGGCAAGAGAAGTAGAGATGGGAGGAAAAAATCAAACAGGGGAAGAGAGGTGGGTAGGACAGAAAGAATCATGCCTGCACACACAAGTTGCACCAGTTTAACTTAAATGGGTTTAAGAAACAATGTAGTTAAATCAGTACAACCCACTGGGTGGATGCCCTTAGATCACAGGTGCAAGCTAAACCATCCCAAGGTTTACAGTGATCCCAGAGTGTCCTACACAAAGCTGCACCTGCACCAATTGAACTGTGTAATTTTTATAAGGATTTGGCTGGACGGGAGGCTGCGGTGTGTGGGTTAAATCCGAGAGCTGGTGGGGGGAAGAAAGGGTGTTGGGATGGAAGAGGAAGGTTTTTCCAGAGCTGGTAGGACGGCATTTGTTGTACCATAAATTGGAGAAATATTAGCTATTTTGGAGGGGTGAGGGGAGGTGTTTGTGACTCATTCATGAACCTGTCCTGGAAGCTGTCAATCTATTTCTTCCATAAACATATCCATGGAATGGCTCTATCTTGGTGCTTAGCTGTGCTATGGTACCATATGATCTGAGCATCTCCAAACATCCTTGTGAGGCAGGGCAAGGCTGTTATCCCCAAGATACAAATGGGGAGTGGAGGGATAGAGAGGCTAAGCGATGCACCCAAGGTCATGCAGGAAGGCTGGGGCAGAGCTGGAATCAAACTGAGGTCTCTCAGCCAAGCTAACATGCTAATCATTGGGTCATCTGCAATTCAACCTCTCTCCATGGTTCAGCCCTCTGATTCTTGGACTATTTCTTGTGGCTCTTTGTGGGGTGTGATTGGTCGCTCTGTACAGATTTTGTTCTCTGATTGGATGACTGAAAATTTTTGAACAGAGATGAATGTGGAACAGCAAATGGGGATTCACTGCCAGGAATCCAGATCTTCATTTTTTAGAGTCTGATGAAATGCCAGCAAGGTCTTCCTTCTCCTGGCGGTGCCATGGGGATTGAAGCAATGGATCACATTCTGAACGGGGTTCTGCTGATGCAAGCTCAAAATAATTCTCTTGATCTAGACATGTAAATGTTTGGAGTGTTACACAGCTGGATATTTAAGATCTTTTCAGAAATCCATGGTCGGTGGCATGCTGGCAATGAATTCACTGTGTTTGTACCGTTTGCGGGTGGTGTACTGGACTGCAGGCCACAGAGCCTCTCTTCAGTCCTTGGTTTCATACATTAATATCCTCAATACCAACATTTTTGCCTCATGTCTGTGACTGGGGTTGTGCGATAGGCTTGTTGAAGTTAATTCATGCTCAGTGATGCATGCCTGAGCTTGTTGTGACACGTGGACTCTGGGAGGCTTAGACCCCATTCCTCTCTTGGAATGTGGGCCATTGAACCTGGTTTCAGCTGGGTGCACCAGCAAAATGCTGGGCTGGCTTAGCATCATGGCTCACAGAAGAAAGGGATTGTCCCCACAGCAGGGAAATACCCATAGTTCAAGAGTAGGATTAGCAGTGACATTTTATCAACCCCCTAACCAGGGTCAGAGTCAAATCTCCTGCTTTCATCCCTCGCATTCCTGCTCCGTCCCACTGATTCCTTTTAACTCATCCTGGTCCTGCAGCTCAGTCTGAGTGCTTGCCCCCTTGGAGGCTGCTCTGGGTCTGGTTCGCTTGCTTGGGTTATATTATTAAATCAATTTTTAAGTTTTCTTTCCTATGTGAAGTTTGTAGTTTCTGCCCCTGGTGGTGCATAGGGAAAACGAAATATAGGGCTACTAGAGGCAGCGCTGTCTGGGTACAAGTAGAGAGTTGGGAGGCAAGAGATCTGGGTTCTCCTGCTAGCCCTCTGTGGGATCTTCACCTCTCTGTGCCTCAGTTTCCCTCTCTGTGAAATGGGGATAATGATATTGCGTTAACTCTGGCACATTTTGGGGATTAAAATTAATGGGCCAAGTTCTTCTTCGATCCAGCTCCTATGTGGCGTCTGAGCAGCAAAAAGGAGCCAGAATCCCCTCAGATGTGGGTGCCCACTTGAGAAGGGGGCTGAGGTAGAGGAGCTCTCAGCCAGGGCAAAGACAATGGAACTAGCTTGTGCACCAACCAGTCCCTCCTCTGGCACTGGGGGACATTGGGGCACCACAGCACAGAGGGGATGGGACAGAGTGCAGCTTTCCTGGCATATGCTTCTTAGGGACTATATGCAGCTGGTGTAAGATAGGGAAGCCTCTAGGCCACCCTAACTCTCTCCAGAGCAATGCAGGCTGGCCTGCAGAATGAAGGAGCTATAGCTGACTGCCTGACAGTCCATCTCACCTCCCAACCCCTTGGAACGAATCAGTCTCAGTGCAGAAGAAACTTGGCCAATGTTTGTGAAGCACCTTGAAGATCTTTGGCTTATTCATATGACCATGATTTATTATTTGTATTATTGTAGCTCCTAGGAGCCTGAGTCATGGCCCATTGTGCTAGGTGCTGTACAAACACAGCATATGATGATCAGTCTCCCTTGACTGACCTCTTACGAAACTGGGTGAAAGTCATCCACTTCCTACAGAAGGGCCTGATTTTGCAGGGTGGTAAGCACCATCATATCCCAGTGATGTCACTAGGAGTGGAAGGTGCTCTGCACCGGGCAGGAGAGGGCTCTACAATATGTCCATATCCTCTTCCAAAGTCCTGGCTATCAGGAAGGTAGACATGGGCCCCTCTCCAGGTGTGGGCTGAGGGATGTGCTAGTGCAATAAGAATAGTGAGAAGCCATTCACCTCCCCACATGGACATGCATAGCAGTGACTAAACTACCCGGCCCGTGGGGGGTGGGGGAGCAGGTAGAGCAGTGGAGCTTTCAATCACCTCTGCATCCAACTACCCCTTAAAATGTCAGCAGCCCCTGGCCAGGCAGCTGCTCTAGCTGGCTCTGAGCATGAGGAGAACACTGATGGAACTCCTGATGATGGCGCTCAGGCCATTGGGGTTGTCCCAGCAAGACTAAAGGAAGGCCAAGCTGTTTAGATGAGTGGAGGCAGAGCTCTGATGTAGGGCTGGGCAGAGTTCGGACCAGCCCCATTGTCTAAGCATAGCTGAGGTGACTAGCAAACAGCTGTCCCTGGACAGCTGAGCCATGGCCCTCCCTTTAGGGGTGTGTCTACACTGCAGCTGGCAATGAGCCTCGCACTAAAAATAGCAGTGTGGACATGGCAGCTCAGGGGGTAACTGGAGCTCTCAAGCCTACCCACCCCCTGAGCTTCAGACCCCGAGCTCCTGGCTGAGCCAGAACAACCACGCTACTATTTTCAGTGTGAGGCTTGTTCCCAGCTGCAGTGTAGACACATCCTGTGTGTGGCCCTTGGGCTTTGCACCCTGTCATTGGGGATATGTCATGTTCCTCTGGGTCAGGCTCTAGGTATGCATGAGCCAATGTAACATGACATCAAGCAACGCAAGCAATGTGACAGGACAATTGGACAAATGTTAATCATTTCCCTACCAATGCTGGAGCCAGGGGGCCTCTTGTTCTCTGCCTACGGCACATAAATCTAGTCTTCTGTAGGCTGTAATACATTGGTCTAGTTTTGGTTGTTGGGTTTAGTGTGTGGGTGCTGGGTGATGGTGGTGCCTGTGAGATACAGGAGGTCAGACTAGATCATCTGGTGGGTCCTTCTGGCCTTCAGCTCTATGGCTCTGATAGACACGTGTCAGAGAATATTTTCTCCAGCCTAAACTTCCTAGTCTGAAGTCCAGCCTATTGAAGGAGCAAGTCAGCCCATTAAATGCTGAAGTGGCCATGAGCTGGTGGATGTTGCAGCTTGAGAAGCATGGGCCCTGAATCTGCTCTTGTGTGCATTGCTGTAAAGTAGGAACAGCTCCCCTGGAGTCAAAGAAGTGGCACTGGGGTAAAGCTGTTCGTGGAGGAGAATTAGTCTCTTGTGCCTAGAGTATCCTCAGGCAGTTTGGCAAACCTCCATCCTGAGCAATTACTAGCACTGGTTTGGAATGCTGGACTTTCAATGGGGCATTGTGCTCCATTGGGGTCATGACTCTGGAGCATCATCAGCAGTGTTATCTCTTTACTGTCCTCAAGCCCCTGGTTCCGGAATCTCAGCAGCAGCTGTTTTTTGTAGGGGGATTGAGTTCTGTTCCCAGGAATGCAACTGGAGATCTGCAACAGCCTTTACAGCTGGGCTACTGCCTTCCTAGTGATGCTGTTATTAAAGGGGGTGTCGTTTATGGCCATGTGGAGTCAGGCTAGCTACTCTTTGCTTTTATAGAGCCAGTATAGCCCCAGGTCATCCCTCAGGGTCCCAGTGTAGGAATAGCTCAGGCACCTCCCTTCCTGCTTGTGACTGATGGGAGCAACAGAACCAAAAATACCTGGTTCAGTGGAGAACAATGCTGCTCCATAGTGCTACTGTCATTGTTGTGGTCAGGAGAGAACAAATCCCACCCTCTCTGCACTGACAAACCCTTACCACATCCTAGGTGGCCCTCCTGTGCAATGTGGGCTTTCTGTAATGTGTAGAGTGCACTTTGTGAAGTATAGATGGAGCATGTGCTTGGAAACCTCCATGAACCATGGGAAGTTCACATCTGGATCTGAGACCATCCCCGCTCTGAAGTAGATGCTTAGAACTTCTCAGTACTTCTGAGTGGTCAGTACTAGCTCTTCTGGAGCTGGCCTTTGTGCCCAGCATGGGGAAACGCACAGCTATCACCCTGTTTTGGAATGAAATCCAAGCAAACCCTGGAAGTTCTCCTAGATCTATAAACTGAGCAGATGTTAATGTGAGACTATTATGACTCAGTGAGTCCTAACCAATCTGTCTTGTAGTTCAGCATTATTATAGTGGGGCTGACGCAAGATCATAGTTAGGGTTGCATCAAAGTTTTCAGTTTCATGGGATAATGATTTGTTCATTCGTTCAAAATCTTTTGAGAGTAATAAAACCTGAAATAGAGAGAGATCATATCTTTGAAGGGGCTCTTATCTTCTACGTGTTTGTCACACAGATGTGTTTTTTGTTTGGTGAAATAGTTATGTTTAAAAACAGGCCAGAATATAGATTTGAGTCCTGTTTTGGGAATTCTTTTTTGTAAACATGCCACAGGGAATCAGAGTCAAAGTTTAGCTATCAGTTCGTTGTGTGTGGGGACTGATCTCCAATGTGTATTTTGTATTTTTATGTTGTTTTGAGGAAATTTGCGGGGAGGAGAGTTGTGAACTGCAACAGTGCACGTTCTTTTATTAGAAACTGTAGTTGGCTTTTAATCCTTACATTTGTATTTCCTAATTTTTTAATGATTTGATTTCTTGATGAGAGCAACTTTAACGAACTTTAAACCGAGTAGTTTGTTTCTGAATTATGAACTGTCCTCTGTCACGCCTGAAGACCCCAGACAAGAACAGAAGCCGATTGTGTGAGGCACTGCATGAACATGTGGTGAGAGTGCTCTCAGTCTAAATAGACAAGACAAACACAACTAGTATCACCCCTTTTGCACAGATGGGGAACTGATACTTTGAGCGTCACACAAGGAGGCTGTGGCAGAGCGGAGGATTGAGCTTGGGGTCTCCTGACGGGGAGCTTAGTCCTGTAGTCCAAGAACTAGCTTTCCTTTCTCCTGTGACTACTAACCCCGCCTCCTTTCTGCTTGCAGCCTAGACTCTCATCACCAGACCTTGAGGTACATAGTCAGAACAGCTGCCTTTCCTTTTCGTATTGACAGAAACCTTGTAAAGAGGAAAGTCCTTACTAACGTAACACTGTGCATTGAGCTACGTACATGTGGTGTAATGGCTAGTGTGGGGAGCTGGATTCCATTCCTCTCTCTGCCAGTGTCTCGCTATGCGACCTTGGGTGAGTCCTGTAACCTGTCTCTGCGTCAGCCTCCCCACCTGCCAACTGGGGGAAATAAGGCTGACCTGGCTCAGCTGGGAGTTGGGAGGATGAAGGAAAGTCTGGAAGGACATTGGCGGGGTAGGATCAGTACATTACAATTGTCCTGTGTACTCCATTGCTTAAAATGAAAACTGTACTAAAGCTATTAGCTGGTCACCACTGGACCCAAGGAGCAGAGCCACCCACAGCTAAGCACCCCAGAGAAATCAGGCTGCGAACTCGCAGGCACGGCTGAATGCTCCTAGGAAAGCAGGCTGTGAAGGTGCACGCACAGCAGAGCACTCCCTGGGAAAGTAGGTTGCGAACTCCCAGGCATGGCTGAGGGAAAGCAGGCTGTGGGCCAAGTCACATGCACAGCTGCATGAGATGAGGAGAAGCAGGCATTGGCTGGCAAGGCTCTGGGCAACCTCAGCCTACTGTTCGAGTGGTGCAAAGTTCTAGGCAATCGTGCCTGTTCCAGGAGTGGGCAGAGCCGAGACTCTACTGCCCCGGCATTGGGTGAGCATCACCAACATACAGAGGACACCACAGCCCCTGTTTCCTCACCAACCTTCTTGATGGGAACAAGGAACAGGTGTTGGGAAATAATGACAGAGATGGAGTGATGGCCCATCCCATGGGGAGAATAACCAGTGCGGCTCGGCTCTGCATCACACCCCATCCTGGCTGCCCTCTGCTGATCCCAAGCCTGTCCTGTGCCCCATGCAAGCACTGTACATCCCAGAGCTGTCCTTCCCTCTTCTTCTTGCTGTTGGACTGATCCTTTCCCACTGCCCCTTCACCGCTGTCCTTGCACTTCTCCTCTCTTCTCTCTGTATTCATCTTCTGCTACTGCCCTACAAACTGCACAGCTCACTCCATCGCGACTTCAGAGGCAGCTCAGCTGGTCTCCATCCCTGGCCCTGCAGGTCATGTCCAATTCCATAATACTAATGGTTGTACTGAGCCATCAAAGGCTTTGGAGGGAGGGGGTGTCACACAGGCAGTCAAATATTAAGTTGCTTTTAAGGTCCTCTGTTCCAAGTTGCATTTAATTATCAACCACAACTGCTTTTCTCCCACCTGCTTAAATGGGGCAATATCAGGCCTTAAAATATTCAGGACAATCGGACACCAGTGCTGGTCAGGAATTTTCTGCCATAATGATTTGTCCTATGGGAAATGCCATTTCTGGAAAAGTGAAATGGAACGTCAAGCTGATTCTGAATGAAATGTGTGGCCGTTTCCAAGTCAAACTTTTTTTTATGAACTGTTTGTTCTATGAAAAATGTGACTGTGTCAGATTTTCCTCCCACACTGGGGTGAAAACAACGGATGAAATTTCAGAATTTCCTCCAGGACAGAAATTCCAATTTTCACTCAGTTCTGTCGGACGTGGGGCCCCGGGGAGCTAGCGGATCACTGCAGCGGGCAGGAAAAAGCATTATCTCTCAGCACACACACCACTCTCGACTGGCCAGGTGTGGTCTGGGCTCTTCGGGTTGTTTTACACCTTTATTTGAATGGCTAGACATTGGCTATTGGCTAAGACAGAAGAACAGAGGGGAGGCAGCATCAAGCCAATAGCTAAAGTATTTCACTGTGTGTTGAGGCAGACTCAAGACTAGAATACAGGACTTATGGCGCCCAGTGTTGCTCCTTGGGTGAATTCCTTAATCTCTATGTACCCATTTGTAGTCTGTAAAATGGGGATAATGAAATCTTCCCACATTTTGTAAACAGCCCTTTGATATCTTCAGACAGACAGCGCTACACAGGTAGAAAGTGCTACGTTATCTGGCGCTGCCTGGAAAATGGGACGGAAGGATAAGTCCTGTGGAAAATTTTGATTTTTAGTTGCAAAATCAAAACTGAAAATTTTTGGCCAAAGCTGGCTGAAAACCAGTTAATTTTCATTTTTCAGCCAATAATTTTCAGATTTGGGGGTTTCAGCTGAAAAACAAATCAAACTTTCACTTCCTCAAAAACCCAATTTCCTTCCAAAAGCAGTTTTGAAGGAGACTTTTCAACTCGCCTTACTCTTATCCTTATGACAGATTGGGAAACTGAGACAGAGGGTGTGGTTAAAGTGGAAGAGCTGAGACTAGAACCCAGAAGTCCTTACTTTCAAGCCTCTCTCCTAGTGAGTGGACCACACTGCCAATGCAAATGGCTTTCATGACTTGGTTGGGTTCCCTTTAATCTGAGGATGAATTTATTTCCAATAACTGGACATGCAGTTCAGAGTGGTGCTGCTTTTGGAGAAGCAAGCTTGTGGGTGAGAAGTTATATTTTATGGGTTCAAGTACTAAGCATCCTCTGGAATGGTTCGTATTTATTTTCTGTATTAAATTTTTATTAAGAAAATCATGAAGAGTGAACTGCATATTAAAATGATACAATAACTGCAATGAAGTCGCCAGCGTTGGTCTCTCTCGAGCAATAATCTTTCTGATCCAACAAGTAATTGCAGAACTGTGTGAGTGAAATAGAAAGGGAGGCTCTGAAAGGTTCAAGGAGATTTATAGAACATTTCAGACCACAGAAACACATAAAACCAAGTCCAGAAAGCCCCAGGAGCTGGGCACGGGGACTGGCTGTCAGAAGCAGCTTGTCATATAGTTATGATTTACTGTCTTCTCCCAAGTGATCTGTACAATCTCTTTCAGCAGCATGGCAAACAAGCAGCATCCAGGGGCCATGAGATGAGTGTCTGGGAGAGAACGCAGCGGAGAGAATGACCACAAAAGCAGACATGTGGGTAGTGAACTCTCTGAACAGCTCACTCAGAGGGGAGAACAAAGAGCATTTCCTTTGCATCTTCCTTTTCACTACGAAAATACAAATTTGGGTCAAGTTTGAGAAACTTCCTCTAACAGCTAGAACTCAAGGCTGAGATTTGTCGAAGCCCAGAGTGTTCAGACACATGCTGCAATTTATAGGAGTTGTGCTTCTAAGCCCGCTCAGTGGCTTCAGCAACCGCAGCCTGAAATCTTTAAGACCCTCCACTAACCCACCTGCAAGTGCCGTCTGGTTTTGCTTCCAGTCAGAGATGGGACCACACTATAATATTTGGATCAAAATTCAGGGATGTTTAGATGCAAAGTTTTAATTTTGCCTTAGCACCGCCCTGTCCGGAGCTGATCTAATCATAACAATTAGATCCAACAACCATTAATAATTTAGCTTAATTGCAACCTCCCTTCTCTGTGGTCCCTGTCCTTTTCGCAAGATCTCTGTTCCCAGTCCCCCCTTACCACCGCCTCCTCAACCTCACCCCCTTTCTCAGCTCCCCCTTTTCTTCTGAGTCTCCCTTCATCACTACCAGCTCCCCACAACTCACCCTGTTCCATCTCCCTCCTCCCCTCAACTCATCGCCCTCCCCCATAATCCTCCTGCATTCACTCCCTGCACTTCCAAATTATTTCACTAGGGGGTAGATCTGAATAAACAATGAATTTTGGCAGGGGGAGCAGGGGCGAAATGAAAAATCTGAAAATCAGATCAGTCTGTTTTGAACAGAAGCTGAATTTTTCTAGTTTTCCTCACTGAAACAAATGGAACATTTAGATATTTCCAAACATTTTGTTTCCGCAGAAACGATTCATCCATTTTGACCTGAATTCATGGTTAGTTTTGGTGGCCCTGAACAATGCGCTTTTCAGCAAATTTACTATTTACCCAAAAGATTCCATCCTGCTCTACAGGGGGGTGGGGTTTATACCTTCCACCACACTGAAGAAAGAGCTGTCCAGGGAGGCTTCCAAGTTAGGGCAGAGGGAGGAGACAGGGCTGCTTCAGGCCTGGGCCAGGAAGGCAGCGGAGGGAACAGTGAAGAGGGGTGAGGAACCAGCTGCGGGTCCAGCGGCAGGAGGAGGTCTTCTCCAGCCGATGGTCCTCAGGTGGCAGTGCTGGGACTATGACCCAAAAGGCTTTGCACTGCATTATGGACTAGAAATCCTGCATTGCTAGCTATGGGGGTGGTTCAGAGGAACATCTTCCCTATGCAGCCAGTGTCTGCCAGCTTCGCCCCGCCTCACCCAGCCTGTGGAGGTTTCCCATAACCGGGTTCTGTATACTCAGAGCCAGACCTAAACCAAATGGCCCCCCGGGCAAGGAGTGCCTTTGGCACCCCTCCTCTGTTTGTTAAACTTTGATATCTTTTTTTTATTGAATTTGTAGCCCATTTCACGACTTTGATGCATGATTTTCACACACTAGGATGTGTAAATCTATGTAAATTCATGCCATATATAGGCAAATAAAATAAAAAATATTAAAAAGTTTCTATAAGCTTAGAGGAAACGATTTTTTAAAATAACTGAAATATACTAACCTCAAGAAATCAAACTATGCACCAACATACTGTGGACCAGTATTAAATAGTCATCAAACACTTTCCTGGTAAGCATCACTTAGGACTGAATCAAGAACTGCCTCTCCCCTTGTGAGTTCCAGGACTCCAAGAAGCAGTCTTTAATGGCACTAGGGTTTTATCTTTGCATCCCTCCTGAGGTGACATGTCCCCCCTGTCACTATGGGGAGAGTTGAAATCCCCCATTATTGCTGGGTTTTCTATTTTTGTAGCCTCTCTACTTTCCCTGAGCATTTCATGGTCACAGTCACCATCCTGGTAATGTGGCTGATAGTATGTTCCTACTGCTATATTCTCATTATTCAAGCATGGAATTTCTATCTGCAGGAATTTCTATCCATGTTCTATTAAACATGGTACTGTTTAATTTACGATTTTTGCTGTATTTGACTCTATGCTTTCTTTCACATATAGTGCCACTCCCCCACCAGTGTGACCTACTCTGTCATTCTTGTATATTTTGTACCGTGGTATTACCATATCCCATTGATTACATTATTCCATCAATTTTCTGTGATGCCTATTATATTAATATCCTTATTTAATACCAGGCACTCAAATTCACCCATCTTAGTATTTAGACTTCTAGCATTTGTATACAAGCACTTATAATTAAGGATTCATGTTTGTCACAGATATCGCAGGAAGTCACTTTTGCAGAGGCCAGTGTGGCTGTCCCCAGGGTCGCCCGAGCAGCTGCCTCCTGGAGCAGCTCTGCAGCCAGTCGCTCAGACAGCCCCAAAGCCAGCCGCATCAGCTATAGCTCTGGCAGTCCCCAGCAGCTGGCCCCCAGACTGCCAGAGTAGTGGCCAATGTGGCTGATCCTGCGGTTCCCCCCACCCCAGAGGTGGTGAAAGTGGCAACGGGCTCCCTGGGGTTCCTCCTGCAGCTGGTGCCAGGGGATTCCCCCCCACACATAGTGCCCCCCTCCTCAATTCAATCGGGGTATTTATGGTATACATCATGGACAGGTCACGGGTCCGTGACTTTTTGTTTTTTGCCTGGGACCTGTCCATGAGTTTTATTAGAAGTACCGGTGATTAAATCTTAGCCTTACTTTTAATATTTGTCAATATTTAGTTCTCTGCCTTCATGTGATGTAACTGAATGGGACTCTTCTTTGTTTGACTGTTTCTCTTATATCATCTTCTGTCCTCTCCTCTTTATGAGGATATAGAAGATCCCCTTTAATAAAGCCTCCCTTAGGGGACGTGTCTGTCCGAACCGTGTGCTTCTCCATACCTGTCGGCTTTTTGCCAGGCCTTAGTTTAAAAACTCCTCTATGACCTTTTCATTTTACCTGCCAGCAGTCTGGTTCCGTTTTGGTTTGGATGGAGCCCATCCGTCCTGTATAGTCTCCTCCTTTCCCAAAGTCTCCCCAGTTCCTAATAAATGTAAACCCCTCTCCTCCCAGCTTCCATCAAATCCCCAGGCAGTTCTGCCGTCTAACTGGCCCTGCATGTGGAACTGGAACCATTTCAGAGAATGCTATCATGGAGCTCCTGGACTTTACTCTCTTACCTCACAGCCCAAATTTAGCTTCTAGAACCGCTCTCCTACCTTTCCCTATTTTATGTTACATACATGTACTGTGGCCCCTGCACATAAGTCTGTCTAGACATCTCAAGAGGTCCACAACCTTCACACTAGGCAGGCAAGTCACCATGTGGTTCTCCTGGTCATCACAAGCCCAGCTATCTATATTTATAATAATTGAATCTCTCTTTACTATTATCCATCATTTCCTAATAATTGGGATTCCCTCCCCCAGAGAAGCGTCCTCAGTGTGAGAGGATACCATGACATCTACTAGAAGCAGAGTCCCAACTTCGAGATCATTTCCGTTTGCTCCACCTTTATGTTCTCTTTCCCTGAGACTTTCATCCTTCTGGACAACACAGAAGCTGTCAGACTGGGGTGGGACAGCTCTGTTGTGTCCGTGAAAGTTTCCTCTGTGTACCTCTCTGTCTCCCTTAGCTCCTCCAGGTCAGCCACTTTGGTCTCCAGAGCCTGTACTTGATCTCTGAGGGCCAGGAGCTGCTTGCTCTGAATGTATACATATGCCACCTGCCCACAAGGTGGGTAGCCATATGTGCTGCATTCAGTACAATAAACCGGATAGCCCCACCCCGCTGCTAGATTCTGCCTGCATTCTTTTCACTCTTGCAGGGGTTTTTTTTTATTGTTTGTTTGTTTTAGCCTAAGTTCAGAATGTGTTTGTTAGGTGTATCTACCTCCCACTCCCTCACAAAACTCCCGTGTGCTGCTCCTCTTTGCTGGCTCCTCTGGTAGCTTAGGAGCTGGCTTTGAAACCCCCTGTTCTCCCTGAGTTAGCCCCACTCCCTTGTGGTGGAGTGGGGTAGAGGCAGGGTGTGAGGAGTGGGGTAAGGGCAGGGCGATGAGATAAGGCAGTGGTCCCCAACCTTATTTTGGCCAATAGCACATTCATGTTTTCAGAAGAGTGTGGCGAGCACCAACAATTTTTCAAGGCTTATTTTGTATTTGTACATTAAATAATACGAAAACATCATATTTAATATACATAATATATGACTCCATAGGATAAAAATGTAATTTTACATGTAAAAGGTATTAATTAAATTATTCGGCAATTACTCTTTCACCTTACCATGTGAATTTGCTCTTTTTTATCTACTTGTAAGAAAAATTGAGGAGTTTTTACAAAATAAATATCATAAACAGTTTTCATCTTTTTTATTTTAAAAAAGTTAAACATTGTTGAACTGCTGGTCCAAATATATTTATTATTCTTACTTTAACATGGAATGAAGCCTGCAGCCCCGGAGTTCTCTGTCCCTGACAGGCGCAGGGGCGCAGTTTCTCTCCGGCTTAACCCGCAGCCCCGCACCTACCAGGGACCGAGAACACCAGTGCCTGCAGCCTGCGGCCCCGGAGAATCTGAAGAGAAGCCATAGCCCCACGCCTTCCAGGGTCAGAGAACATCGGTGCCCATAGCCTGCAGCCCCGGAGAAGCTGGAGAGAAGCCGCAGCCCTGCACCTGCCAGGGACAGAGAACACTAGCGCCTGCAGCCCCAGAGTACTATGTCCCTGGCAGGCTCAGAGCCCTGACTTCTCTCCGGCTTATGCCACGGCCCCACGCCTGCTGGGGACTAAGAACTCCGGCGCCCACAGCCTGCAGCCCCAGAGAAGCTGGAAGGAAGCTGCAGCCCTGCGCCTGCCAGGGACAGAGAACTCCGGAACCCGCAGCCTGCAGCCCTGGAGTTCTCTGTCCCCGGCAGGTGCGGGGCTGTGGCTTCTCTCCCCTGCTGGGCACTAGGCAGGAGCACATAAATGCCCCGGTGGCCATCATGGCGCCCATGGGCACTGCGTTGGGGACCACTGAGGTAAGGGATGGGTTCTCTGCAGACAAGGCTGCTGCTTCTCACCGCCTTGGCATTTCTCCCAACATGCAGATTTGCTGGCTGGATTTACAGGTGTGAGAGAGGATGTTTCTCTGAATAGCAGGGCCTGCTGAGCAGGGAGCAGGACCTGACCTGACTGCAGAGAACCCAGCCCCCAACTTGGACGTGCGAACCTGTGGGTTCTCTCCTGCTGGTAGTCTGAGAAGAACAGTGGCTCCCACCTTTGCAGAACCAAGGATAGGATTTTCAAAGGAGCCGAAGGGAAGGCTGTTGGTGTCTAATTCCCCTAGGCATCCTGGAAACCCAGATCACTTGTGCTGCTGAGCACTAATGTGATGCAGCAATAACCCTTAGTGCTCTGTGAAGAGCTCTCAGAGAGATGTGCCCTGGCTCTGCAATGTTCCAAGTGCAGCTGTAGCAACGCACAGCAACTCAAGCGCCTCCTGGTTGATGGTGTCAAATGCTGCAGAGAGGTCTAGGAAGATGAGAATGGATGTCCTCCCTGCATGCACTGACAATAGGAGACTATCCATCAGGCCACTAAGGTGGGCCACAGCCTGGCCTGAATCCCCGCTGTGCCCAGATCCTCGCTACGCTGTCCTTGATTGCACCCGGCAGTATTTCAGCCGAGGTTAAAACACAAGAGCTTCCCCACTTGCTGGGCTGAGGGACTGCATTTGGTGCAGGGGAACTGGGTATTCAGCAAAGTGCAGTGATGGTAGCATCCCAAGAATTTTCACTGAGACGTCTAGCTGGGCTTGGTCAGTGGGATTAGATAATGGCATCACTGCCCTACCACATAAGACCAGCCTGCTAGTAACTATGGCAACTGAGGCATTTAACTGCCCTATTGTAGCATCCAAAGAACCTTTAATGGTTTTACGTTTGCATATCAGCCACATTTTAGGGGGATATATCCACTCCTGATGTAACTCCATGGAAATCAATGGGATTTCTCCGGGAATCAGCCTGGCCCATTATCATCTGGGAATCTGGCACCAATTCTGTGCAAAAGGCCAAACATGGTGCTGCAGGGTGCACCCAGGGCTGAGGGCAAGCACAGGTGCCAGCTGGTCTGTGGGCTCTGTTATCTCCCTCCCTTTGCTTTGGTGCCCCTTCCAGCTGGCTCCGCCTTAGCACTGCCATTAGTAACTGGTGGACTGGGAATGTGTTGCACACTTTCTTTTTAAACATCTAACCTGGAGATGGAGGAAGGTCCCACCCTGCTAGCCCTGGAGCATGGAGACCTCCTACCACAGGCTGTACAAACTCCCCCACGCTGCCCCAGCAAGGACATAGAAGGAGTCTTTTCTCTCCAGAGGAGAGGGCAGCTGATTTCCCCACAGCCCCTTCATCCCTTGGCTTCTTTCACATCAGCCCCTGTCCCTGGGACCAACCCACTCATTTTGCAAAGGCCACTGAGCAGTTTGCAGATGGTGACAACTTCTAGTCAATATTGCCTTGGCTGCTGCAAACAGTGATCCTCACTAAATAAGAGCAAACCTCACCTCCTCTCCCTGTGGCACAGAACCTGGCTTATTTCTGTTGGGACTGCCCCTGAGAGGTTGTGGCTGTAGGCTGGCTGCCATCTCAAGAGGCTAGTTTCCTGCCACACACCTTTGATCAGAAGTAATTAGTGCACTTTTAGCTGTTTGTGCCTCGGCCCACATGCCAGTTAAAGGTAGGTGGAGGGGAATTGGGCCTAGTGACCAATGGGCCAGACTCTGCTCTGTTACCTCCGATGAGTACTATTAACAGAGGAGTTACTATTTATTTTCCCCACACCTGAGCCTTGTTTCAGTGGGTACAGCTGCACATGCAATCACTCCCTTTACACATGGTGAGGAGATGTTGTTGTGAGGTTACGGGTCTGTAGGCCTCACATCCTTGAATTAGACAGGAAAAGTCCAAAGAGGAAGCAGAAACTCCTTTCCCACCAGCAGATTGCCCTCTCCCCTCACCCTCAGCCCATTCTTCCTCCCCCCACTACCCCGTTCTTCACCTAATCACTAATTGCGCCAAGGAGTAAATGGGCTGCAGTTGCTCCCTAGGCTTTACGTTGTTAATCACTCCCTGGGTGTTGACTGGCAATTAGAGCAACACTTTGTGTGGTGATTTAAGTGACAAACTATTGTAGTTCTGGAGTTCAGATTCAGCCCCAGGGCAACCAGAGGTCGTTGTCATTTGAGGGCAGTTCAGTGCCTCCCGCCCCCATTAAGGAAGTGTGTGTGTGTGTGTGTGTGTGAAGGGTCAGTCTCCAGAGAATTCAAGGACTCAATGGACAATGGAGACTGAATTCCTCAAGCCCTCAAAGTGGCCTTGCTGGGGCCAGATGTGGGAGCCTGCTGCGAGGCTGCTCTCCCTGTCCCTGCTCTCAGCCTCTAGGGCTCTTGCTTTTTTCCCTGCCACCACCGAGGGCGAAAGGGGCCAGGCTGGATTTGGAGCAGGGAAAGCCCCAAGGCCTTGTGCTTGCTGGGCCCAAGACTTTGGGAGAGGGGACCAGTGAGCCCCTCTCTGCGGCTGCCCCACAGGGTGGGATCGGGGATGGTCCCTACTGAGGGACAAGTGGGAAAGCAGCATCTTCAGGGCCAGTACAGGGAGAGCAAAGCAATGAAGGCGAGGGAGTGTGTGTAGAGACCTTGTTCCCGAATCAGCTGAAGGTTAAGGACACAAGTGAGACCATCTGCTGGGATATCTGGGAGCTAGACACCACATCACGCTGACCACCATTATTCCCAGTGCCATTGCAGCACATGCCAGAGCGGGGATGTGAATATTCACCTTGGGCTCTGGTGTGAACAGAGGAGCAAACGGCTGATGTTAGGAGAGGACACAGTTAACCTGGAGACTGAGAGCAAATTAACTCTTCAGGGTTTGGCAAGACACTCTACTGCTAAGAACAAAATGCGGGATGCTGGTCCTTTAAATATTTGACAAAGGGACATGATAATTGACCCAAGGAGGAAGGGCACCAAGAGCAGCACAGCACGGTGCCTGGGGTTATGCATAGCTCCACTGCACCACCTGGTCTAAAAGGAAGGGGTTGAGAGCAGTTATGCAGCTGCTTCCCACTGCCTCCCCTTTCTACAAGGGGAGATTACAGTGTATCATGGGAGATGTAGTCCAACCAGGGAGTCCTGCCCATAGGGGAGAACGTGGCATTAATTTGTTCTCTGTGACCCCCTCAGTCCTTGGCTGTTGTGAACAGAGGTGCAGACGAAGAAGGGAGATGTATCCTGTAGGGACTGCATTGGGAGCATGGTGCATTGTAGCAGAAGATGTTAGTGATGGCGAGATTGAGGTGTTTTCCAGCCTTTTTCCTCCTGTGATACTGAAACCAGGCATGTACTTTCTGGTAATTTCTTCACAGATCCTGGGCCCAATATTCAACAGTGGGTCTTTTTTCCATGCTGTCCTAATCCTATATATGGATGGTCAAATTGAGACTTAAGCACTTAGGTACCTCAAATGCGGACGTGGAGACTAAGTGCCAATGGGAGATGCCCATGGCTGATTGGCCTTCCCGTGTGGAATTCAGCCCTTAGTACAGAAGCAAGTCTTCTGGCATCATCTCTGCTCCTTCTATTTATTGTTCAGCCTGGGACAATAATTTGTGGCATGCATGGGAGGACCAAAGGTGAGTGCAGTGTCCTACAACAGGCCTGAGTTTAGCAGGGAGTATGCACAGCAGAGACCCAAATGGCTCTGTTTCCCATATACAAGATGGAAAACACACACCCTCGGCCCAGGTAATTTATTTCAGAGGAAGGAAACCAACAAAGAAAAAACCAATGACACATCTGCATAGCAGAGTGTGTGACAGCACATCACTCGCTCCATCTTCATCTGACATACAGCGCTATCCCCAGCCCCTGACACAGGCAGGGAGACACCTTTGATTTAAAGGACCAGCACAGAAAAAACAATCTTCATCTCCCCTCATTTACAAACATCACATAACATTTTAGCTTCTTACGAGGCCCTTCCCTAGAAACGAGGGGTGTTTGGTCAGGAGAAGAGCTCACAGGACAGCTTCAGACATGGTGTTACTTACTCGCCTAAGCACCCTTTAATGTATGTCTACACTGCAATGCGTTAATAGGACTCGAATCTGTGGACCCTGGGTTTGCAAGCCCAGGACTTGAGCATCAACCTGCATATTGACTCTAGACTTAGCATTTCAGGGCCCAGACCCAAACTTGGGGCTCCAGACTGCAGTATGGATACCCAACTCAAACTGCCGTATCCTGAGCTTCCTAGCCCCTCCCTAGAGGAGGCTTCTCTAACCCCTGGTTCGTGGTGCAGCATGGGAAAACTTGGCTATCCATCCCGCGTGGTGTTGCAGCTCATCAACACATCCTGCAGAGCTGTCTTTTGGGTCTGTACACACCTGGCAAGCTGGAGCCAGCAGCATGTCACCATGTACTAAATGGGAAGGCAATATAAAGGTCTTACTTCAGTTAACAGCCTGGCACACCTCTGTAAGAATGTGGAAGTTTCTAGTTAAAAAAAACCATAAATAAATGCTTGTTTCACTGTTTTGTGCTTCCTGGTCTCTAGCTTGAATTCTTTGTGGTGGTGGTGGGGGCGGGCACCATATGCCTTGAATGAAAACACGTTGCTGCCCATGGTTTGTAATACATTTTGCATTGGGTTGTAAGCCACAAATCCCGATATTCCTGGCTGCTTCTGCCTCTTGTGTTTCTGGTGCCAGTTCCACGGTGGGCATCGCCCCTTGAGTGACAGAAGAAAGCTCCTCTGATCGGGGACCTGGAATATGCTGCCACTTTTCTGGCAGCAAAGCCGCCTCGATCGCTGGTGTGAGTACGAGACTCGCTTTGGCAGCTTGATCCGGTGCTTGCTGGCTCCAGTCCAGTACTATGCTGCGGGGTGGGGAGTGAAGGAGGGAGGGCGTGGTCCTGGCTGACTGGGCTGTTGTTAAAGGCTGGTGGCTCAGTGCAGTACCGAGCACCCAGCCAAACTCCTCATAAAAGGGGCAGGATGGGGGCAAGTTCCCAGAGTTTCTCATCCTTGGCTTTCCGGTAGTCAGTCTGGAGCCCTGTAATGCTCTCCCCGTACTGGTCACTGATCTGCTGCCGACTGCTTTGCTGTTTCCTTGTACTTCTGGCCATTCCTGGGACTCTTAGCTAAAGTGGACCTGTTTGCTTGCCTCACTCCAGAGATTAACCACAATCTGGCTGTGCTCCTGTGACCAGCCATAAGTGCACTTCGCAAGGCTTCCACCAGCTGAGGCCCTTCGCGTCGCTGGCCATTACAAACGCAGGAGGAAGGTCACCACGCTTGCAGCTAAGTGGGTCGAACAAAATGGAAGGGTTACTGCTGAGCAGCTAGGGCAGAGGGGGGCATTGCTTCTGTTTTCTGGGAGTTGATTGGCTAGTCTTGAGATAGCAAGGACAAAAGACTCCATCCCAAGGGACTGTGGAATAGTGTTGGCAGACTCTCAGGACCTGAGTCTAGGGGCTTGGGCCCAAGTTGTGGACACATGCAAAACAATTGTGTCTGAGCTGCTGCGGGATTTGGGCTTGAATTTTCCACTCCATGTGGTCCTAGGACCCGGGTGCAAGTGAGACAGAATTGTGTGTAGACAGAATGGGGGTTGGCCCAAGCCTGTGTCCAAGCCCGGGTTTTCTTTGCAGTGTAGACACAACATGAGGGTGGCCACTCACCCATTGCTGGAACTCCAGCTATTCTGTAATTCCAGGAATGATATATCCCTGCTCACTCTGATGTGACCCTGTCCCTGCCGGTGACCTTGTGTGCAAGGTCATGCAGGTAGGGGGCAGAGCAGCACACTCTTCGAAATGGTGTCCCCTGTCTGATGCCGGAGAAGCCCTTGGTTTTGTTTCTGCACAAAAAGAGGACTGTCCATTTATAACAGATCCAGTGGCCTCCCTACATAGAGTGGTTTCTTGTCATGCACCGTGGGGAAGAAGACGGCGATCAAAGGAGGACTGCTGGCCTTTGCACTTCTGTTTTGACTGGTGGATGAGAGCATCATGTTGAAGGAGGGGTAAAATCTGAGGCCTCCAACAGCAAACTCCACAACTCTCTGGAAACTGGACCCTTGACTTTCTCATTTTCCAAATAAACCCACCCTGAGCTCAAGTGCAGAGGGACACCTCCACCTCAGCTCATTTTGCTAGGCGGGTAAGATCAGAGGCTCTGTATTCTCAGCCACAGCGCCTGCTGCTTTGAAGTGAATCCCAAAGGAAACACTCCTCCTTTGCCCTAATTAAAAAGCAATAACATTTATTTTCATTTAAAAAAACTCAGGTTAGGAAACATGCCACAGAATCCCCCGCCTTCCCACTGGGGAAGATGCCTAATAGCTCTGGGCCAGATCCTTTGCTGGTGTAGATCAGCGTAGCTTCCTTGAAATCAATAGAGCTCTGCTAATTTACACCAACTGAGGATCTGGACCCTATTCTTTCCAGGCAGCTCAAGGAAATCCAGCACATTAAGGTCAGGCTGACATCAGTATCCTGTGGATATTTGGAGATGAGAAGCTCAAACCCACCTCTGCAATTCCCCACTGTGATCCCAACAATGAAGTCTGCCCAATGTTTTAGGCAATTCTGTAGTGTTTGAAGGAGCCAGAAGCCCTTTGCGAACATGACCTGCTGTGCAGGAATCCCTTTGCTCCCTAGTGAAGTGCAGCCACCTCTGGGGTGGAACACAGCCACTCTTTGACAGTGTATGGCACAGTTTGAGGATAACACAGCAGTTTAAGACAGGAAGTGGAGAATCTTGGATCCAACTGAAATGAGAGGGGGAGTTAAGAAAGCAGAAAATAATTACCCAAATTGGGATTTGCTTGATTCCTGAATTCCCAAAAACATTCTCATGTGATCAGGATTTCAATGACATCTGGAAGACAATGGGTCAAAGTCACAGCTGACACCAGTAAAGTCTCTCCTGCTTGTCCCTGCTATAAATCCAGGTTTTCAAGCTGCTCTTTCTTTCTTATTGTAGATCTTGGACTCTCAAGGGAAGAGATGCAAGTCCCATTGCTTGACTTGTGTAAACCTCACCCTGGATAAAGCACTGGTGAACAGAGCATGTGGTACAAACAATCCGCCCTTGGGGAAGATCGAGAGGAGATGATCAATCTTTTCCATCTCTAGCTTCTTGGGCTCAGTGACTTACTGAGAGAGGAACCTGAACACCAGTCTGTGGGATAAGAGAAACAGGACTGGGGAAAACTGAAAACTGCATCACACAGCTTCATTCCCTAGCACTCCATCTCACATTACATTGAGTCTTTTCCTTTTCCTGCTTGGTCTTATACAGTCCTTCTAGTTTGGAGTGAGGTGCACTGGTGGTAGTCTGGTGACGCTGCTAGTACCTTACCTGTTCTCTGGACAGAGGTTTGTAAAAGCTCCTCCCACTTGCCCTGGTGTATATCAGTGGTGAGCCCATCAAACTCAATGGAAGCGCACTGGAGGAAACCCAGTGTAAAAGGAAAATCAGGCCAAGGGATTGTTGTTCCAGCCCCAGAATTGTGGAGACATCTTTATATACAGCCCTAAAATGAAATGACAAAAACCATTGCATGAAGCTTGAAATGAACCTGAACTAGAAACATCTCTGAGGTGTAATCGGCAGAGATCCCAACAGATCACTAGAAAGGCCGCTCTGAGGGTATTCTTGATCAGACGGAATCAGGAAGTGGTGAAAATATCCTCAAAGAGCTTCTTCCCAGGAGATCTTTGGGCAGAGAAACTTGGTTTATGATCTGATGGTTTTTCAAACTGCCTGAGGCTTGCTCATCACTATAGAGAGTCCAGTACTAAATATTGCAAAGTATGTGCTTGGCGTCATGGCTGGGCTTGTATACAAGGATGGACAAATTGGAACCTTCTCAAACCCAACCCCTAAGCTGCCTGACCAGACTCCAGAGGGGGCCAGACTGAGAAGAACTGGAAAATACCACAAAGAATGCCTGTTTCCATGATATTTCCAGCCCAGTTCTGCTGGGTTAAGCGTTGCGAACAGCTTGGATAAACTTCAGGTCAGCATCCAGACAAAACCTACTCCAAGCCTTGAGAGATTTGCTGATCACCCGTTGAATATGGTCCTCTGTCTGTCCACACCCCTTTCTTTTGGCCTTTTCCATGTGTAGTTCAGAGAAGAAAGTTCTGGGGAAACCCAAGATAGCTAGATCTGTGGGATTTCAAGCCAGAGACAACATCTTCAGTGAAAGCCCTCCACCATACATGTCCTTATTCAATGGGATATGAGCTCTGGTGTTGCCTTGAGATAAGCAGAAAGAGAGTCAAATGCATAAACCATACGGGAGTTCAGGAAGCTATTTGGTCCTCACATTCCTCTTACCCCTAGGGTACTTTTCTTTAAGGTAACCATTGGTCTTTGGCAGGCGGACACTGATGAACAGTCAGTCAATCCATCCATCAAAAACAGGCTGACATAAAACAGTGGTAAACAGCCTCCAGCATGCTTCAGGAAATGCTCTCTGGATTGGGGAAATGCAGATTCTGCATTCATTCCAATGAACCTTTCAGGAATATTTTTATTAAAGAGAATATCAATAATCTGGGAAAGATCTGCAGGGAAGGAGCCTGGGGAAATTCTCCTTCCAATGAAATTCTGGCAGGAAGTTCCCCATGTTTTATTCATGTAACGAGACTGTACCGGCCTCCAGAAAATCTTGTCAATTTTTTTTGGATGAACTGTAGGCTGGGCTGAACAGTAGTAGAAAAAAGATCATTGAATTCAACTCCACGTGTATTTGAATGAACATTTCCAGATGAGTTTCAATTTTATAGCCATTATAACTAGAAAAGCTTTATTAAGCTATCAGAGCCCTTCCTCAGGGGCTGGTGCTGTATTACTGCTTATCCTATGTCTTGCTAGTCATTTGTCCAGTCCAAGTAATGGGGAGATTATTCCACAGATCTCACTGTCACAAATTCCTCGTGGTACTCACCCAGATTTCAACGTTGTTAATTCACTCCTGCTATTCTATTTATCTCCCCCCCACACACTCCGATCCCCCTGCCAGCACCCTGGCTTATTCCTCTCTCACCTATGGTATTTGTCTATAACCACCAAATAGCTGTAAACAATGACGATGTTCCCCCACCTCCGCCAAATCACGTAGCCAAGCAGTCCATAGTGAGGCCCTGATTCTACAACTTCTCATGAAGGGAGCAACTTTGCACAGTTAGTAGTTCAATGGGGTTCAAAGTTTTACTGATGTACCTATGTGTTTGCAGGCTCAGGGCCTTGGCAATTAATCTTTCCACACAAGCCAACTCCTTCAGGCTTTACATTCAGCTTTGGACCCATCCTGGAGAAGAAACTTGTGTCATTCAACAAACTTGTTGACTTACTTAGGGCAGAGGCAACCTGTACCTGCCGAATGGGGGGGGTCAGAGTGAGGGCAGTGGCTTGAGCAGATGTTACTGAGCATGCTCAGTACAAACCAGGCAGCAAATCTGGGGACAGAGGCACCGACCTTCTGAGTTTCTGGGAAGGTGCTTGACCTCTGCTCCACCTCAAGCCCTGCCCCCACTCCACCCCTCCCCCGTCTCTTTGTGCCTCATTCTGCCCCTCCCCCACCTCTTCTTGCCTCCGCTCCTTCCCCTCCTCCCCAGCACATCCTGCACACCACTGAACAGCTGATTGCAGTGAGTGGGAGGTGCTGGGAAGGAGGGGTTGGAGCTGATTGGCAGAGCCTGCTGGCAGGCAGGAGAACTGGGATGGGACAGGAGCTGATCCTTGAGGGTACTGGTGGGTGCTGAGCACCCACTAATTTTTTTTCTGTGGGTGCTCCTGCCCCAAAGCACCCACAGAGCCCGTGCTTATGTCTGGGCAGGCCCATGTACCCCCCAACCATGCATTATCTCTGACTTAGAAGGTGCATTCTGGCCTCAGATGTGTGCACACGGCTTCTCTTGTCTTCAAAGGGAGTATTGGGCGAGCAAGGGAAGGCAGAATCCAGCCCTTAGCTGGACTGTTTTTTGGTCTCAGCTAACACTGATGCACTCAGAGGTGAGATTCTGTGTTGCACTTCTAACAGACACAGCACGTGACTCACAGCCCAGGGGAAGGTGTGTCTGTGGTGGCTGTAAAGCCCCCTTTGTGCCTTCCCAATCCTGGGCAGCTCCAGGACTCTAGTTCAAGCCGCACTAGTGTGAGTCTGTCTACCCAGTGCAGTGTAGCCAGACGCCACCATGCTAGCTAGAGGCTGGAAATGTCATTGTGTGGCCTGCTTTCCTGCAGACTGAAACTGACCCGGTGACCCCCAGGGAAGGGTCAGACCAAGAATTCTTTTTCTTTCATCCCGTTGAACTCTCCTGAGAAGTGAGGGTGAAGTAGAGATGGGCAAAGGAAACACCACGACCCCAGCCTCCCTGAGCCCTGCCTCATTTCTAGCAGCTCCATTCACGTGCACACTGTCCCAGGAGCAAGGGATGCTGGTTTACCTTGGCTATGCGAAAAGGGAAGAGGACCTTTCCTTCTCTCTCCCATCAGAAAGCACTGCATTGCAAGCAGGAGCTGGGGGGAAAGAGAGTGGTGGGATGGAGATTCTTGGGGGGGGCTGAGGTGGGTGGTGTGAGTGTTGGAATGAGGCTTAAAGAGGGAAGGGTTGGGGCCAGTTCCTCTCTTACGTGGAGTTCTCTAGCCAGAATGATTTCCTCCTATGAAGGACAGGGGCCTTTTTGTAAAGATGCAGATGATTTCTCTTGTAAGTAAAGGATACACTGGGGTGTGTCAGAGGGTGGTCCCCAGAGAGTCCCTTCAGGCCTTAATCACAGACCACTACCATTCCAGGTCTCCTTAACCACCCAATGTTTTATTGTAATTTTACAGAGAGTAACCAGCGTTGCCATTTACTTCAGGGGAAGGGGACAGTAGCAGCAGCTAATCCTGCCCACTTCTGCCTTCCTTCAGGTTCCCCTCTCTTCCTGTCAACTCCTATAATCCTAGCTGTTTGGGGCTGGCTTCCAATTAACCCTTCAACTGTAGCTCTGCTCTGTTAATTGATGTCCACTGTCAACTACCGGTCTCCCAGTAAGGTCCAAATTCATATAGAGTGGTGGGTATTAGTGTGAGAAGGTGCTGAAAGTGAAAAGGAGTCACCACACACACAAATCATACAGAGAGACATGTACACAGGCGGGTACTGTGTGCACCCATATACGCATACAAAGGGATGTGGATGTGCTGTGATCTATATTCTGCTTCAAAGGGGAGCAGATGCTGACTAGGATGGGTCCGTGACTCTTCATGCCATGTCACTGGGTGCTTGTTCGTTTTGTCTATGTCAGGTCTCAGGAGGGATTTTCACTGATCACACATTGTCCTGTGTTTGGCTCTGAAGCTGCACTGATGGCAGTGAGTTTAGCTTCTTCTGGCATGAATTTTAAACAGCATTTAAAACTGAAACACGCAAATCAATCCAGATAAGGGATCTGCCCAGAGGACTTGCATTTGGTATCTTCCCTAAGGAGAACATGGGGCCAGGCTGCTGGTCAGCTTTAGCTCTGATATCCATACTGGGCTGGCATCTTTGGGGTGTCACAGCCTGAAGCCCTTCATGGTTTGTGTGCAGAACCAGGATGTCTGAATACAGCAACCACCCCTATTCTCAGTCAGTATGCAAGGGTATTGGCCTGGCTCTTGTCCTTTGTGGAGGAGGGGAGACTGATATGCAGGATCCCATTAGCACAGCTCCTTTCCGTTGTGTGCAAGGATGGATGAATTTCTGAGGGTTTGCATGGAAGGATTCTGGTATTTCTGCTTTGGGGATGGACTGAAACAGGAGTCATGCTGCACCCTTTGTGTCAGTAGGTGGGGCTGGCTGATTAGCCAAGTCAACAGTTGCTCCCCTGTGAGTGTACATATCACAGCATATACACACCCATTTGTGCGTGTACATGGATGCACACAGGTATCCATATCGCTCTCTGTATGATTTGTGCGTGTGATGACTCCTTTCCGCTAGTGTGTGGGAAGCCAGTGACTTGTGCTTGTGGCATATATAGCACATGTGGCCTATGACCCAGCTCATCAGACAGAAGATGATGTCATGGACTTATTCCATGTTTGTAGTGGAGGAAGCAGGTCCCATGACTGAGACCTCTGGGACTTGTACTGCTTGGAATGTCAGAAGTGAGTGGGAGACCTTGGCCAACACGTCGGCCAAGTGGACAATTTATTAGCTCACCCTGAATGAACCAGATAGGACCCAGGAGGATGGAATCCGGGGGGCCTAGAAATAGAGAAGCTATTAACTTTTTTGCCTATAAGCATATGGATTTAAGGCTTCGTGTTAATTGGTCGTCAGTGGGGAGAGTCTTGCTATGGAAAACCAATTCCATGTGTATTGGCAGTTTTCTCTCCTCTCAGCTGAAGAGGTAGAAGTGCTGAAACTATATTAAAGACCTGTTTTCCACCAAGTCTTTCTCAGGTATTTGACTGAAACAAATCAATGCTTCCCAAACAAAGGCAATAAATCAAACAAACAAACAGTCAAAAAAAAAATAAATCCATGTGTTCTAAATAACATGACTAAAGCCCAGTGTTCAGTGTCTTATGATGTCACCTGTTTTCAAGACATTTCTGAGTGACTTTCAATAAGAGTTAGGGACCTAAGTGATTAGTCACTTGAAAAGGGGACTTAGCTGTCTAAGTCACTTATGCTTTGCAACCCTGGGTGGAGTAATACTTGAATACCTTTAAAAATCTGGCTGTGCTTCCTAAATTATTTAGCTGCTTTGGAAAATTTTACCCTAGACCTATATTTCTGGGGGGAAAGCCTGGTTCCACTGAAGTCAATGGAAGTTTTGCCTGTGGAGATATTTGGTTCTGGATTAGGTTTGATACTGAATCAGATACAGGAATTGGGGTCAGTGGTGCTGAAATCTTGTAAATTTTTCTTATGAGATCTTGGACCTGAAATCATTTAAATTTCACAAGAAAGATCAGCTGCATCTAAATTGAAACAGAAAATTAGGTACTTCCTAGTTTTGGAATGAACCTTGAGTTAAAACTGTAGAGACAGATTTGGAGTAAGGGGATTCAAATTACACACACAATTCAATTACATTCAGATGTGAGGTTCCTTTTTTATCTTATCCCTATTCCTTTATCCTAAATGATGATCCATTCAATGTAAGGGCAGAGGAAATATCTTTAGCAAACATATTTTCATCCTCCTGTAACCACTTTGCACTGAGTGCCTTAGGATTTTGCCATATCAGAAAAAATTATTGGTCCAATAAATCCATTTACCCACCTCTGGAGGCAGCCAATACTTGGTGGCTTCAGAGGATGGGAAAATTCCACAATTGCACCTGGTCAACTGGCTACATGTGAGGGAAATGGTCCTTCTTGCCCCCTTCAAGGTAACAGTTGGTGCCCTGAAGCATCAGACTTGTTTACCTGCACGGCTACCAACATAATAATCATTCATAAATCAATGCAAGGCAGAGTTTAGCTACAGTGTTTGAGCTTCAGCAGCAGTTTTGAGGGCTACAAGAAGTAAAAATTACTTAGGTTGTAAGATCTATGGGGTAGGGACTGTCTTTTCATTCTATGTTTATACAGCACCAAGCACACTGGAGTCCTGGTCTGTGACTCCTAAACCTGTCACAGAATAGTTTAAAATGAAAATCCTGCCTTCTTTCTCATTACTGTTGTGAAGAGAAAAAAAAAGCGTGGTGCTGTCTGAATAGTTCTGTCCTAATTAGCTGGTCTCTGGCGTTTGAAGTCGATGGGTGAGTTCGTTCCTTTGCTATGCTTTGAATAATATGGGCAAAACCTTTTGACATATGTACATGGCTAGACTGAAACGATGGAGACTGCTAACACCGTGCCCTAATATGAGACAATATATTGGCCTTTCTACATCTAGTGTGAAATTGCACAAGAAGCCAGACTCAGAGGTAGGTCTGGGTGTAGCGTATGTCTAAACTGGTGTAAGTTATCCCATCCTCCAGCCCCCCGCTTGCTCATCTGTGATGGGACAAAGCAGGCTCCATCTAGCCTCACACCACTGTAACCCCCACCCCCAGGTCACCTCTGAGGTTACCTGGGTGTATGCTGGTGTCAGTTACACAACAAGGGGCCAAAGGAGAAGAACGTAGCAAATAAAGCTGCTAATGGGGTGCAATGAGGCGTAAATCAGACTCCTGCTTTCTAATCTAATCGACACCTTTTTACCGCTCCTAGGGATGTCAGGATGCCACAGCAGCCTCCTTTTGTATCCACCCATGCTGGATATGGGCATCAGCTTGCGCATCAGCTAAGGGGGTTTGTGAAGGGCTGGAAACTCTGCCTGCTCTGTCTATAAGGGAAAGATTGCCTGGAAAAGCAGTATTCCCTCATCTGACCAAGAGAGAGGCCTCTGAATAGCTATTAATAACGGGGTTGGAGGATAAAGCAGTCAGGCGGGAGAGCTGAGAGATGTGCCATGTGATCACAGCCCATCCATTACATGGGGTGCTCTCATATAGAGGTGACCAGGTCTGTAGTTTCCCATGAGACATGCTGTGCTCTCATGCTATAAGAGGCTGGTCCGTCGTTCACCCAGCGCCAGACCCACTGCTAGAGGAAGGCTCCGTCAGTGTTCTCACTGCACACCTCTATTTCAGGGCATTCCAAGTCTGCTGACAGAATTGTGGTTGGCAGGCAACGTCTTACGTCGGAGCAAAGCTCTCCCCCAGTGGAAGTGACACTGGAATGGACGTGTTCTACACTGGAAAGCCATTCCCACTCGCCTCCAAGAGACAGGCCCCAATAGCCAAGAACAATGTGTGCCTTAAAGGGGCAATGCCAAGACCCAGTTCGCCAAGAGGTCCTCCTTAAACGTGGCAATATTTGCCATGGCAGATACTTCCTCTGCCACCAACCTGCCTATACTGCACCAGGCCAACTGCACCCTTCTCTGCATGCGTGAGGCGGAAGCTGCCATGTTTGCTGTGGGCACATGAAGGGAGGATTCGGCCTTTAGACAGGCTCAGATGTTATACTTCAAGCACAGGCATCATCCCTAGTGTAAAGAGACATGTGCATCCCTCCTCTTCCCAAGTCCATGCAGGCACACTCCAACCAGAAGAGCTGGTCATGCAGGGGGGTGGGAGGGAGGTGTTGGTGTTTGTGGCTTCTGGGTGCCACTGAGTGGTTCTGGCACTGCTGGGAGACGGCAGGTTGGTGGTGCAGCAGTGTGAGGCAGCAGCAGTGACAGATCATTGGTCCAGGACTGGCATGAAGATGTTTCCCTGATGCATGAGCTGTGTGCTGCCAGGGACCTTGGCAGAGGCCAAGATGGAGAGATCCTCTCTGGAGAGCCACAGAGCAGTTGGGGAGCCACTTAGCAGCTGCTGTTGCAAATTCAGGGCTATAGAATCACCTGCAACTCCGCCTTGCCTGCTCCAGGATGGTGGGGAGAGTGGACGGTTAATGCATCCAGCTCTCTTCCTGATTCTCTCCCCCTCACCACATGTGCTGGTGTGCACCCCAGCCACAGAGCCCTTCTCTGCATATGAGCCCCCACTCCTCCCCTTCCCACTGTGTGAGTCTTGCTGTGGAGGTGGCAGGACATACCCTTAAGTGAACTGAGTGTACGTAACAGAACTGGGATGCAGGAGAAATTCTGAAGCTTCTCAGCTCCCCATGTGACACTTCAGCACTAGGGATTTTTGCAAACTGGAGGGAGTGGCCAAAGTCTCCTCACTCCCATCAGTTTACATTTGCACACTACTCCTCTGAAATAGAGCTCCAGTCTCAGCCATGCTATGCAGTCTCTCTGCCCCTCCATTGAGTCTGTACAGCACATGTAAGATGGGGCACAAGTAGGAAGGAAAAGAAGATCCCAGAGGTTGGCATTCCATGCTTGTCTGCCTGATGCATCTCAGCCCTGAGATTCTGCTCTCCCTTGGGGGGTGGGGGGAGGGAGGGTGCAGAATGTTGCATCTGTCTTATCAGTGCTGCACCGATCATGGTCATGAATGATTGCGAGAATCACAGTCCATCTTAAACAGGAGGCATTTATTGGAGAAAATGCCTACAGCAACAGAGACAAACAAACAGGCTTCCACCCAGCTCCAGTCCCAGCTTTGTCTCCCTTGTTTACCAGGGATCACACCCTGCCTGGAGCTCTATACAGTGCACAGTGACACAATGCGGCTGAATAACATATGACAAGTAAATAAATCTTTACATACATGTGCTATCTCCGTGCCTCCCAAATATATATGAGTGCTCAACATCCACAAGTGGGCTTTCTCTCCCCTTCCTCTTTCTAGGAGTAGGAGGGACTTTCCAGCTCTGCCATGCACTCTCCTTAGCCATATGTTCGTATTCTTCTTTCCTCATTCAGAGCGCGAGCCAAGGAGCATATTTGGTGCAGTGTAATGATTATCAGTGTTCTGAGAAGACTGAGAGGAGGTCAAAAACTCCCCGCCAGACTTTTCACTACCAATATCAGATGAGATGGTTAAGTTTAGTTCCCATGAAAATGAGAGCCCAGTAGAGCCCAGGGACAGGGTGATCCTCCTTGCTCAGAAGGGCCAATTCACGTCAGTCCTGGCCTTTGTTCTTAGCAAGTGATACCAACTGATGCTCTTGGTTGCTGGCTGACGGGTCCAGGAGCCAGGCTTATGGAGGAACAAGACAGCAGAGGTTCAGGTGTTCTGGTCTGTATCAGATCCTGAAACATTTCAGCCTTGAGTTGCAGACAGTTTCCTATGATGTCTGGGAAGGAATCGTTCATGGTTTCTGGGCACTACCCCCTCTGGAATTACCAGGCTCCTCCCAGTGGAGTTCCCCGAGCCAGCTGGAATGAGAAATTGGCCCAGCTCATTCCTTGTGAGGACTATGGCAGCTTGCATGAGTGCTCTTTTCTGGGCTAACGGTTTCTGTCCTACAAAGTGTTCCACAGATTTTCCGCTCCCCTTTCTGCCCTGCCCTCCCCTCCTGTCCCTGTCTAGAGAACCAGGGTGAAGCTGAGCACATCATTTTTGTCATTCTGAATTTTCTGGGACATTTTTCATTTTTATGTCCCCCAGAATTAAAATCTCACCCAGCCCTAGCTGGGATGCTGCACGTGAAGGATGTGTAGGATCAACCCTTGAAGCAAAAGCCCCTAATTACCCCCAAACAATGCCTGTTTGAGTCACATCCCGCAGGCTCAGTAAGTCAGGCTGAACACCTGAAGTTTGACTGAACCCATCGCTACTCCCAAGGTGGCCCCTGTATGCCCTGCAGGGCCATAAAAGCCCCTTAGCCAGCTGTGAGACAATTCTCCTGGTGCGGCCATTGCATAGGGCAGTCACTCCCCTTCCCAGGCCTCCTCTCTGGTCCTGGAGGTGTTAGGAATAGGGTGTTCCTGTAGCCCACACGTCTGTGAGGATTCCTGGCTGCTGCAGCAGGATGCCCATGGATGACTGGGGCTGGGGAGCATCCTAAATTAGAGCAGTTCTTAGCAACACCTGGGGCTGCACTGGCCCATAGCAATGTAAAGCTGACAGAGCCACAGCACAAAATCTCAGCCAGTGGCTTTGCCAGAGTGTCTCCTGATTGGTGCTGGTGTAAATGGAGTGAGGATCGGGCACTCTGTGTGTCTTCAGTGAGTGCCCAGTGGCAGGCCACCATTGCAACGCCACGTGAATAAATACAAATGGAGAAAAAGGTCTGCAATTGACATGCCCAGCTCCCCTAGCTCAGACCTCAGAGGCCGTGTAACCCAGCTAGAAGCCATCGGCTGGGAACAGTGGTGCTGGGAGTCTGGTTAACATTTACAACAACTTATATGTGTGCGTTGTGGGAGATCTTTCCTTCCTGAACAAGTGCCCATGTCAAGGTCACCAACTTCCTGGGTCGTTGCTGTTTATCCCAAACATTAGAGGCCAAATTCTCTTCTCACTTACGCTGGTGTGCAAATTCAGCGTTAACGTCCTTGAGTTCAGGCAGGCTATTCTGGATTTACCCTGCTGTAACAGTGTGGGATTTTCTCCAGTGTCCCTGTTTCTGCTCTCACACTGGTGTAAATCAGAAGGGACACCAAATAAATTAGTGGAGCTACCCCAGTGTAAAATAGTTGTAAATGAGATCAAAGTTGGTACCTCAAACGTTTTCCTTGCACTGCCACAGATCATAGACGGGAGAGGTTGGAAGCAGACAAAATCTGACCGGAGGTTACTGGAACATCTGGAGTAAAAACAAATGCTTCTTATGTAGAATAACACTTAGCAAAGATGCCGAGGGAATGTAAAAACGGGTCCAATCCTGCTCCATGGAAATCAGTGACAATCTTTCCACTGGACTTCAGTAGGAGCTGGATTGTTCCCATCTGATGGTGATACAGTACAAATGTTGTGTCTCAATTATATCCCACAGCCATTAGAATTTTAAAAGCTTTCTCTGCGTCTTCCTGCTGGGTTGGCTTTGCCAAGCACTTGAAAATGGTTTTCGGACAGTCCCCGAATGACAGGCAGAGTTAGATGCACTATCATGCGGATTATTTAGGGGTCAGTTTTCAAAGGGACAGACAGCGCTTATGACAGTCAATGAGTGGGCGTTCAGGTCCTAACTTTCCATTGTGCCTTTGAAAATCTCCTCCTTGCAGCTTGTGATTTATACTGTACTACTCTTCTCTAGAGCCGTTCATCTGTGAATGCTGTGCCAGAGTGTAGGGAGGCCAACTTGCACACCAGCATAAGGCACGCCCACTCCATGTGGTGCTCTGTATCCCTTCAGTGGCCTTGAGCCACACCTTGAAGGGAGCCTGCTGCAGCCTGGGTGAACAGAGGTGGGTCTCTTAATTCAGACAGTAGCGACTTGTGCCCAGAGGTCCCAGGTTCAGTGCCTGCTGCCAGTGAGTGACTCAGGGTGAGCTGTACGCTAATGATACACAGAAGTTCTTGTGCAGAAACATGGCATCCGGACTGAGAAGACCCAAGGATCTTGGAGCCACTGAATGCTAAATCTGTGCATGTTGCACTGCTTTGCTGCTCACAAGGGTTTTCTGGCCAGCTGACACCCCACAGTGGCTTTCCCTGCTGCTACATCTGTGCTGAATTTGGCCCTACCCCTGGGTGCTTTAAGGAAGTTTCTATAATCCCATGGTTTGTTGGCTTGAGACAAGCAACCATCATCCCCATGTGGCTCAGTTATTTCATGATAGAAGCCACGTGTGGAGGCCAATAATCCCAAATATATTTTTGGTTTTGCTCCTTTTAAGGGTGTTGCCATTCATTGTGATGTACCTTACAGATTCCCTCTGTGAGAATCATCTGATGCGGAAATGCAGCCATCTCTGGGGTGGTGGGCAGTAGCAACACAGTGCAGAGCACGTCATGCAAGAATGGTGGGGAAGAGTAAATATGGTTAAGGTTATTGGGAAAGACCTGCTCCTACAAAAGCTGCTAAGTGACCTTTATGGTCCATGTAGGGCAGGGAAGACCTCAGTTTGAAGGTGCAAACTGCGCACAAGCAATCAACTTCATGCAATTCAGTTGATCTATCTCAGAAGGGTGAAGGGTAATGCTCATTCTGCTGGAATTCATACCCGAGATTCCAGAGAGCATAGCTATTTCAAACCGCCTCATAGGCCCTTTATGCAGCCCATTCCTGCTTTGCTACACCCATTTAGGTGCACAGATAATTACAAAACAGAGACAAGCTCCAGTTATGATATTTGGGCTGAGTTGAAGAGTGTTCTCTACTTGGATGTTCATTCAGCCCATTATTGTGGTGTATGCATCTGTTACGACCCGTTTTCTGAGTATGGCATCTTTAAAGGGAAGGAAGTCCCTAATTCGACCCCATTTTGTTTTCAGATGCAGCCTTCTCCAGAAGGGCCATGCACACATGGTGCTCTCCATCACTGGGCAATGGCTTTGCTTTGAAATCTGCTGATTATTAATCCCACAGAGAAGGGCCATTTGCCAACTTCGGCTCTGGACATGGGTCCAGATTGAGCTCTGGAGTAGCTGGATCTTGCATGAAGGGTTTCAGCTCCTCTCTGTTTACATGACTGGCAATTTTAAAGTGAAGATTGGATGTTTTCTAAAAGATCTGCTCTGGTTCAAAGAGAAAGTATTTTGGGGCAGTTCTCTGGCCTGTGTTATACAGGTAAGACTAGATGATCACAGTGATCCCTTGTGGCCTTAGAAACTATGAAAATATCTACAATTAAAGCCTAAGTAGGCTGAATAGGGAGTCGGCAGGATACACATGTTTTATACAATATGTGTCAGTCGCTAAGTGCTATTAAGTGCCTTGATTGGACACCCTGTAGCTCTCTGGTAGGTCTTTGCTAATAGCTCAGAATTAGTTTCCCCTTTGCATTGGAGATATTTCTCCGTTATTTATTTTTGCGTGAGAAAACATGTTTCCATTCCAATCCTCTAACTATTGCCTGAGCGACCCTTGACCTCTCCCTGCCGGCCCTGCCCCCGTGACTGACCAGATGAAGGAATGTGAATGAAGGAAGTGCTATAAAGGAGAAATATTGCTGCCTTGTAAATTCCCTGTAGCACAAAAAGAGATTTCAAAATAAACAGCTGCAGCCTAGGAAAGCATAACTCAGTCATGCAAAATTCATCACCAGCTAATACAGAGGAGAGAGGTTTGAAACTGACATGAAAGCTCCTAATTATTCCTTTTCTGCAGAGGCTCCTGTCAGAAAGCATGGCAATTGCTGCTGCCCAATTTAGGGTGACCAGATGTCCCGATTTTATAGGGACAGTCCCAATATTTGGGGCATTTTTTAAATGGATGCCTATTACCCCTCACCCCCTGTCCCGATTTTTCATGCTTGCTATCTGGTCACCCTAGCCCAAATCCTGGTGGCTGAGCTATTTTACACCCCGAAGTATGTTCCCTTTGGACTCTTTTGATACCTGTTTTCCAGCACTAGTGACCTGTTATTGACACCAGTGTTGCCCCTCTGCTGTGTAGGAGAAGATACACAAGTCAGTTTCCCAGTGGAGAAGAAATCAATGATATAAAGTCTAGGAATATTCCTGGGGTAACTTGCTTAATTTACAGTGTAGACACCAGTCCTGGAACAGACATGGCCATAAACAACATGCAGGAAATCCCATCGCTCAGGAATCTCAGGCCACCACCGCTGCCCAATTTCCAGCAAGCAACTCTGCTTAAAGAACTGACTCTCATTCAGAGAGGGAAAGGCAGAGTGCAAACCCTCCCACTGATGACCACAGTTCCCCCCAAAAGAATGTGCAGCAACACAGAATGTAAGCAAGTTTTTAGTCTTTGAAGAAGTGCTAAGAAAAAGAACTTGTGAGCCTGTGTAAAAGAGCCACGAGCTCACACCTGTCATAATAACATGATGCACACTGTATCCAAGGCCCTAACTTCTGCATCAAGACCCTTGGGTTTTGTGGCACTCTGATTACATAGTTTGTAACTTGACGATGTCCCTCCAAACTGAAGCTTGTGAATATAAAGGTCTCCCCTATCTATGTGTTTGAATGTGATTTCCATAGCAGCTGCAGAGCTTTGGGATCCCCTCCAACTCAGTTCAGCTTCATTTTAGCACTGGAATCAGAGAGACCCACCTTGCTCTGCCACAGGAGCCAAAAGAGCAAAGCGCCTGTTCCTGATCAGAGGCCTTTTCTGTCCCTTCCTGTGGGTGGTGAAAGGCCTTCACTTCACACTCAGGCTTACCTGTATGGAGCAGGACAGGTTAGGAGGCCTCCCAGAGACCTGAGAAAGAGTGGGGGGTTGGTGCACAGCAACGCATCTGGCTTGCTCCAGGCGCCACCCCACTGTCAGACCCTCCACGTAGCATGAGGCACTCTTTGGAGAGCCAGGGGGCTTTCTCCTAGTCTCAGACCTGGCCCCCCTGTGGAGGGGTCAGGCAATAAGGAGCTCTCTCCTTGTGCAGTCTCAGGCACTGAGTGTGGAGTGAGATCCCTCTTGTATGAAGCGACCCCATGGAGAGAGGCAGGTTTCATTGGGTTGACAGTCAGGTTTTATGACATGGCCTGGAGGGCCATTTTTCCCACCCCCAAAATGTTGCAGATTTGCACTGTCAAAGGCAAGACTGGAACATTCCCACTGGACTCCCCTGGAGGAGAAAACCCTTCCTGTGCTTTCTGTCAGCAGGGCTATCTGCAAGCAAGAAGGCCAGGGCCTCTAATCAATCAGACCCTCTCCCTGGCTCTCGTGCTTAGCCATGCAATTAGCTTCCCTGGTTTGTGGGGAGAGGGAGGGGTGAGAACGGAGCAGAGAGGCACAGCTGAGTACCCTGATGCTTTCAAAGAAGGCAGACACAGCCTCTGTGATCTCTCCTCCTGAGTCCCTCAGCTGGTCCCTTGTTCAGACACAAGCAACTGCCAAAGAACTTGGGTGACACATAGAATGGAGATCAATAGGGTATTTTAATCCCAAACTTCTCTTCCATGTCACACACATCACATGTATCTCTTCTATATAACATGCATCATCTAACATGACTGGCCACAGGTCCCTGCTTGTGGCTGGTAGGTATATTCATATTATTGATAATATTAATCATAAATATTTGGTTGAAAAATAGGAACAAATTTGATTTTTTTGGTTGAAATTTGAGGTTTAGAAATATTGCTGAACTTCAGAAAAAATATAATGAGCTCTAGAACTGTGTGGAAAATGGGGTTGGGTGGGAATTCATGGAACATTTTCCTTTTTGTTGATAACCTGTAAAACTATTATTGTTTTTATTAATTTTATTTTATTATTTTGATTTTGGGCTGAAAACGTTTGAATTTTAGTTTTTCAATGAAAAAATAAAAAATTTTCAAGGAAAGCTGACACTCCACAAAAATGTTTGGTTTGTCAAAACCCCAATTTTCCACTGAAAAAAAGTTTTAATGGATTTTTTTTTTAACCAGCCCTGTTGAAAAACTGGGCCCGGGGAGGCGGGAATCACTAAAATGTCTCATTGAAATTCACACAACAGAATCCCCTTGACATCAGGGATATCAGGTAGAAGTTGGGGATACGGGGGGTGGGGTGGGGGAGGAGATCCCTTAATATGAGTGCCTTCCTCTCATTACTCCTGAATTCTGCCAACCACTGCAAATTCTGAGCTTCCACTAAAACAAAAAGGATTTTCTCCACTGTGAAGCCAATGTAAAAGAATATGTTATTGTTGTCCTGTTAGCCCTGCTTTGCAGAAAATGAAGCAGCAACGAAGATGGGGACTTACTCCATATACCAAAATGAAGTGTAATCTTCCAGAGTTTCACTAGGATCATCTGGATGACCTCATAAGTGTAGTTGGACAATGAAGCTTGACTGTCAAAATTGCATCAAGGGGTCTTAGCTTATTGCCCCTCTGCGACGTCTATATTAGCTGTGCCTTTTTTACAAGTACAAAGCTGTTTGTAACTACTGATCCTGCAAAATCTCTTTGGGTTCTAAAACGCCAGCTATGTTTTTTCTGGCTCCCGTATCACAACCAGGATCCTGACTCAGCAGGGCACATTAGGATAGGCCTAAATTTAAGCACCCCGAACAGCTACACTTAAATTATTCTTAAATTAAGCACATGTTTAGAATCACTATCTCAAAGTACAAGCAAGTTCCCTTTTTCCCCTTCATTTCTTTAAATGAAATGATATCAAAACACTCAGAAGTGACGATTTTTACAATACTGTCAACGTGCCTGTATTTTGCATCCCATATATTTTAAGCTGGACATTTAGCCTCCTCAACAAAAATACCTAAAGCTGCACATTTAGTAAGAAAAAGACTCTTCCAGTGGTGCAGTGCGGCCAATGGAACCGTGTTCCAGCTGCTTTAACTTTGTTGCCTCCTGACACCTATTTATCTGCACAGCCTTAATACTGGACTGGCATGGGGGGGGTTATAAACTTTTTTCTCATGGGGACTGTGAGCGCGCCATGGAGAAGCTGAGAAGGTCTGATGCTCAAGCTGTGAATAGAGTGATGCTCTGGTAGGATGGGGAGGCTCCCAAAGATTGGACAGCACAGTGGGTGGAAAGCTCCTCCTTCACAACAGGAGTTGGCCATGTGGACAGATGGGCCCATGCTGTACGGGTGCAGGGTCATTGTACTGAGCCAAATGGGATGTAGTTGGCAGAATCCCATCAGAGGTCAGACTGTTCTTGGCCAAGGACAGCAATGCTACCTGCATGTGCCTGCCATGCCGTGGAGGGCCCAGTCTACTGGCAGGTGCCACCAGTGGAGTTTGGGTCACTGGGGGAAGAGAGACAATGCAGTGCCAGGTGTCTGACAGGCTCCAGGATGGGGAGGTGCAGAAGAGGAGTGAAAGGTGCAGGACAGGGTGAAAGAGGGAAAAGGAACAATAGAGCAAGACAGGACAGGAAGGAGAGGGAGAGGGGAAAAGGAGTGAAGGGGAGAACGGAGAGGTGTACAGGGCAGAAGAGGTGAAGGGAGAAGGAGAAGCAGAACAGAGGGAGTTTGAGTGAATGGGGGAGGAGAGAGACTGTGAGGAGGCAAGAGGCAAAGCAGGGGGAGGAGGCGGAGAGATGTGGAGGGAGGGTGGGTCAGGACAGCATCAGCGAGGGCCTGACCTTGTGAAGTGCTGAGCATCTCCTGTGAGATGCTGCAGGCTCTCAAACCCCACTGCAGTTGGTTGAAATCAAGGATCGCAGCACCAGGTGGCACCTGACGGCTCTGCTGCCCCATTTGTGTCTCTGTCCTCAAGCAGGGCCTTTTGTCACTGCTCTGAACCTGGTGTTACTCTCACAGCCTGAGGAGCAAACATGGCTGGAAAACTCCTATTCCTCTGACTCTGCAGCATCTGGTGTTAAGGCTGAGTACAGCCACTCTGGCTGGGAGGTTTTGGAAAGAAGTCATATTTTCACTGGGCCTTTAGCCAGTGAAATAATCCTTTTGACACTGACCCTGCTAGAGATGGCAGTCCCAGGCCACCAAGGATCTGCTAGCCTTGAACTCTTAATAGCTAGAGTTACATTCGATGCTTTAGAATTTTGATTTCTTCCCAGCATTTCCTTCCTAGACACCAGTGCACCCTGGGCAGTACAGACCCTGCAGTACAGCTATCTAGAAATAAAACAGCAATAAGTAACCACTGGAACTAGACAGCAATCAATATAAATTAGAAGTTATGAGGTGCAGAAAACTGATAAGGGAAACAAAAGATATCTGGGAAAAATTCATGGCTGGGATGCCTAAGGACAATAAGGAGTTTAAGTATATGAGGCAAAAAAGAAATCCTAGCAATGGTATAGGTCCATTACTACATGGTAAAATTATGAATAATGATGCAGGAGTGTTCAACAAATATTGCTTGTCGGTATTTGGAAAGAAGTAGCATGATGTTCTCATAGTACATAAGGATAATGAAGTACTTTCCAAGTCATTAGTAACTGAAGAGGATATAAGAGAAAGGGATAGTCATTTTTAAATTATCAAGCACAGATAACTTGCATCTAAGAGTCCTAAAAGAGTTGGCTAAGGAGAAATTTGGCCTAGTGCTGTTAATTTTTAATAAATATTGGAAGACCAGGGAAATTGCAGAAGACTGAGAGAGTGCTAATGTGCCACTCTTCCAAAAGGGCATGCAAGATGACCTGGGTAGCTATAGGTCTGTTAGCCTGACATCAATCCTGGGCAAAATAATTGAAGAACTGGCATGGGATTCAGTGGATAAAGAATTAAATGATGGAGATATAATGAATGCCGGTCAACAGGACTTTATGGAAAATAGGTCTTGTCAAAGAAACCTAGGAGAGTTCCTCACAGATTGGTTTTAGGACCAGTCTTATTCAATTTTCGAATTAATGCCCTTTGCACAAAGTAGGAGTATGCTAATGAAATTTGCTGATGATGCAAAGTTGGGATGCATCGTTAATACAAAGGAGATGATCAGAATGTTATACAGGAACATCTGGCTGATCTTGAAGACTGGAATGACAGAAATGAGATGAAATGCAATAGTACAAAGCACAAGGTCATGCATCTAGAGTTTAATAAGAAGAATTTCTGCTACAAGTTTGAGGTCTATAGGTTGGAAGTGACAGAGGAGGAGCGAGACCTCAGTGTGCAAGTCCTCACAAGATGATGATGAGCCACCATTGTGATGTGGCTGCAAAAAAGGCAAGTGCAATTGGTAAGACTGCAATACTGTATCTGGTTTTGGTGTCCACATTTTAAAAGGGTGTTGAAAAATCGGTAAAGGGGAGGATAACATACCTGAGAGCGAGAGACTTAAGGAGCTCAATCTCTTTAGCTCATCCAAAAGAAGACTGAGAGGTGATTAAGGTTGCCAGGTGTCCAGTTTTCGATGAGAATGCCTGGTCAAAAAGGGACCCTGGCTGCTCCAGTCAGCACCACTGACCAGGGCATTAAAAGTCTGGTCGTCAGTGCAGCAAGGCTAAGGAAGGCTCCCTGCCTGCCCTAGCTCTGCGCAGCTCCCGGAAGTGGTCAGTATTCCGGCTTCTAGGCACATGGGCAGCCAAGGAAGCTCTGCACACTACCCTCACCCCGAGTACTGGCTCTGCAGTTCCCATTGGCCAGGAACCATAACTAATGGGAGCTGTGGGGGTGGTGCTTGCAAGCGTGGAGCCACCAGGCTGCCCCTTGTAACTAGGAACCAGGCCAGACATGCTGACTGCTTCCAGGAGCCACACGGAGCCAGGGCAGTCAGGGGGCCTGCCTTAGCCCTGCTGTGCCACTGACTGGGAGCCACCTGAGGTAAGTGCTGCCTGGCTGGAGGCTGCACACCGAACTCCCTCCCACACTCCAACCACCGGCCCCAGGTCGGAACCTCTCCCACACTCTAAGTCCCTCCCAGAGCCCGCAACCCAAGACCCTGCCCCAGCCCTGATCCCCGTCCCAGATCCTGCACCCCGCACCTCCTCCAGCACCTCAACTCTCTTCCCCAGCCCTGAGCCCCCTCCTGCTCCCAAAATCCCTCCTGGAGCTCAGATCTCGAACCACATCCTGTACCCCAATCCCTTGCCTCCACCCCAGAGCCCACACCCCTAGCCGGAGTCCTCAATCCCTCCCGCACCCCAGCCCAGTGAAAGTGAGTGAGGGTGAGGAAAAGCGAGTGATGGAGGGATGGGGGATGGAGTGAGTGGGCGCAGGGCCTTTAAGGAGGGGTATGGCAGGAGCGTGGACTTGGGGAAGGGGTGGAGGAAGGGTGTTCAGTTTTGTGCAATTAGAAAGCTGGCAGTCCTAGGAGTGACTTGATTACAGTGTGAGTAACTTCATGGGAGAAAATACTGGGTACTAACGGGCTCTTTAATTTAGCACAGAAAGGCAGAACACATGGCTGGAAACTGAAGCCAGACATGTGCAAATTAGAAATAAGGCCCAAATGTTTACCAGTGAGGGTGACTAACCACTGGAACAACCCCCCTAGGGCACTGGTGGTTTCTCCATCTCTTTATGGCTTCAGATCCAGACTGGAGTCTTTCTGGAAGATGCTTTAGCCAGACACAAGTTACTGGGCTCAATACAGGGGGAGCTGGGTGAAATCCTCCGGCCTGTGCTATCCAGTTCAGACTAGGTGATGGAATGGACATTCTGGCCTTGAACTCTATGACTCCATACGTATTTGTCTGTATTTTCTCAATTAAAAGTATCATACAATCGTAATTGTATCATTCAAGACACATAATACTGTGCTATGTGGTTCAGCTACCATGAGTCATACAGTCACTGACTTGTCTAGTACTATCAGAATTTTAGCTTAGCACTGTGCAGCCAGGAGGAAATTGTAAGTGCAGTGTGTGTGTAATGTCTAAAGCACACTGCTGTTAAATGTTGTTTGCTGTGCTGTGTTGTATGTGTGTGCAGGGCCGGTGCAACCATTTAGGCAAACTAGGCGGTCGCCTAGGGCGCTAGGATTTAGGGGGCGGCATTTTCTTTGGCAGCGACCGTGGCGGCCGGATCTTTGGTTGCCCCAGTCGCTGCTGGCATTTAGGTGGAGGGAGCTGGGGCAGGGGAGCACAGGGAGGGCTGCCTGCAGCAAGTAAGGGGGGGGGGCGGCACGCAGGGGAACTCCCCCTCCAGCTCACCCCTGCTCCGCCTCCTCCCCGAGCACGCTGTCGCCCTGAGGCACCCTCCCCCAGCTCACCCCTGCTCTGCCTCCTTCCCGAGCACCAATCAGTTTAGGCGCTGCAAGCCTGGGAGGCAGGAGAAGCGGAGCAGCGACCGGGGTGGAGGTGGAGCAGGGGTGAGCTGGGGGAGGGTGCCTCAGAGCAGAGGGTGGGGAGCTGCCACGGGGGGGACACCTCAGGGTGGAGGGGGGGAGCTGCCGTGGAGGGGGTGTCTCAGGGCTGGGGCTCGGGAACCGGGGAGGGCGCAAGATGGAAGTTTCGGCTAGGGCACGAAACATCCTTGCACTGGCCCTGTGTGTGTATGCAGTGTGCACTACACTTAAATGCATAGCACAGCATGTCTGTATGTGTGCATTCATGTATTGTGCAGTGTATTTGTGTGTGTGCACGTCCTGTGCAGTATGTGTGTACATGCATGTACTGTGCTGAGTGTGTGTGCAATGTGCTGAGTGTGTGTCTGCACATGTATGTACTATGCAGTGTGTGTGTGCTATGTGCTGTGTGTCCATGCACATGTATGTACTGTGCAGTGTGTGTGTATGTAATGTGCTGAGAGCACACACGTGTGCATGTATGCACTGTGTAGTGAGTGTGTGTATGTGTGTGTGTGAACATGCAGTGTCATTTGAAGTATCTCAAGCCCTGGACCCTCACAAGGGGTAAGTTCCATACTGGAGGGGGTGTGAAGATGGTCTAGTCTGGTGGTTTTCAATTTTTTTTCATTTGCGGACACCTAAAAATGTCAAATGAAGGTGCAGACCTCCTTGGAAATCAAGACATAGTCTGCGAGCCCCTAGGAGTCTGCAGACCACAGTGGTAAAGGAGGTGGGCTTCCATGCCTTGGAAGTGAGGTCTAGCCTGGCCTTTGCCACAGACTTTCTGGGTAACGCTGGGTGAGTCACTTAAACCAAAATTTCCACAAGTGGCCAGTAGTGCTGTGTTCCTTGTTTCTTTGAGAGTCCTGGAGCTTGTTTTCATTCACACTTGGAACTGGGGTCCGTGGAAACTATGGGTGCTCAGCCTCTCTGAAAAGTCAGGCCCTGGGTCACTCAAGCTGGGCACCCAGAATTAGCGGACAGTTTTGCAAATTTTGTCCTCAGTGCCTCAGTTGCCCATCTGTGCAATGGGGAATAATAACCCTGCCTCCCAGGGGCGTGTGAGGATAAATATATGGATATCCATGAAGAGCTCAGACCCTGCAGGTACAATCCTGATAGAACCAGTCAGGTGGACATGAAAAATTACATATTTTGTGCCGGGTGCAGACGGTGGGTGGTGAATGAGGCAGGGGCTGCACAATGGAGGAGGAGGAGGATATAAAAAGCAACATTGAGCAGCTGCTGTATCCCTGAGCACCATCCATTCTGTGCACTGAATGAAGCAAGGCCCTGTGGAGTGAATAGTATGTAATCAGGTCATTAAAGGCATGGTATATGCACAGACTGAAGGTTGTATGGTGGTGGTAGCCATGGGAGCATCTAACCAGATATCTGTCCAAGAATGAACCCAGTGATTAGCCACACATTAAAAACAGGGCTCAGGTTCTTTTGCTGCCATGTTATATCAATCTTCGCTGGGCCCAGGCTACTCGACTTCTCCCACCTCTGGAGCTGCCCAGGTGAAGCACTATTCATCTGGTTTTGTGCTAGCGTAGACAAGCCCTGAGTGGGTTTGATTCAGCTCTCACTTACCAGGGCCGACTCCAGCTTTTTTGCCACCCCAAGCAGCGGAAAAAAACAAAGAAACAAAAATGGTTGAGCTCTCGCCGAAGTGCTGCAGAAGAAGAAGAGATGGAGTGAAGGATCCACCGCTGAACTGCCACCGAAGACCCGGAAGTGCCGCCCCAATACCGGACGGAGTGCTGCCCCTTTCTGTTGACCACCCCAGGCACCTGCTTCCTTCACTGGTGCCTGGAGCTGGTCCTGTCACATACACACGTCAGTGGGGAAAGCATCTGCCACCTGCTTTGTTTGCAAGTGAAGACGAGACCTGATGGATTTTTATGACCTTTAAAACAATCATTCTATCCCCTGCATCCCAGCTGCAGGCAGCTCACCTGGCCAAGGTATTTGCATTAAAGGAACAAACTACCTTCCGAGGGAGATCTAAAAGGCTTTTGTTTCACTGCTTCCACTCAAGGTCACCTGTTTGACAGCATCTGAGAACTGGCAAAGAGAATGATATGTCCCCACAGACCCGACGAGGCTGTAAATCATGTCAACGAAGACCTTACCCTGGCGTTTATGAGGCCATCATATACTTGCCTCCCTTGTGCAAAACGGACCAGTACAAACACATCCCTAATAACACCGGCGCATGGAGCTTTTGCAGTGTGGCTGCTCTGAGAACATGTCCTGCAAGGGAACAAAATAGAGCACAACAGTGACTCTCTGGTGAGCCCCAGTGCATTCTTCTTGACAGATGAGTGGAAAAAGGCTTCTCAGATATACTCTGTCCTGGGCACAGAGGGATTTGGCCTAAAACTATTTTGCATTCTGGGCCCAATCCTGCAACCCAGCCTTTCCAGGCTGTCATATGTTTGCCTTTCTATTAAATTTTAACCTTCATTCTGAATTTCATAAGTTTCTGACACTTGCCTTTTTAATAACTACCACCAGCATGTAAGGGTCTATACCCAGAAGTGACTCATGCACTCTCAGCCTTACTTCTGGCTTAGCAAAGGTTGTGTTTTGTTTTGTTTTTCCTGGCGCTATTATAGCAGGATCCTGTTATAACTAAGGTTGCAAATCAGGCTTCATTATAACGTTAGACCATCACAGTTTTCGGAAGCCCCTAACTTTCCAAGCTGTTCACCCTTAGGGTTGAAATTTTTGGTGCTGCATTTCCGCCTAGCTTCATTTCACAGAAGTCTGACCCTTCTGCTGTTTTGGAGCTGGGAGGGGTGGGAAAAGGGGTTTTTTACACTGGGACAAAAATAATCGCCCTCCTCGGAAGTGTTTCTTTTCCCAGGGGGATAGCACAGAAACAAAAGGAGCTTTAAGGATTAGATTCTCTGCCTCGTGCAACTTCTGTTGGGGGAAGAGGGTACAGGAGAGGCAATCATAGCTCCTAGATCATAGGAGTTGCTGTCATGTATGTTGGCGGGTTACATTCCCCAAATGGCCATCCACCAGCCTGAAACAGCCGGAGCATGGCATGCTCCGGCCACACCCCCTCCCTGACCTTGACACACCCCCTATGCTGGGAATCACAGCAGGGTGATATGGACACTCGCTATACTACCTCTACGCTTGCCATGCACTCCTCCACCCTTGGGCATTCCCAGCTGCATCTAAGATCTAAGAAACTTCTGCCCTCTTTGTGCTTCAGGAACTGCACAAAGGGGCTAGAGCGGGCCAAGCAGCTGGCCCTAAATCTTCGCAGTCCTTTTTGTACAGCATGTGCTTCGCTAAGTTTTAAAAAATCAATTGCAAATCAACTGAGATATAAATGTTGGGAAAAGCGCTGATAATTATATACAATGGAAAATTGTGAATGGGACATAGCTGGGAAATACGCCAGTTTTAAACACCTACTCCACTAATTCACTGCCACTGGGTTGATGTTCTTTAAACATGACTTAATGTTTAGATGAAGAAACTAGATTAGTTTAAAGTTTCTAGCCGGAGCAGTCTGGCACTTTTTTGACTGCAAACATTCTGAGTTAAGTACCTTTTCTGAGAACATGCCAAAGAAATGTAAACTTGCAGAACCCCAGCCAATATTCTTCAAACACACTTTATGTTTAGATCTCGACAAGTTTCACAAAACAAGCCATGTCTGAGGTTTCTAATACAGCAGGCATGTCATAATGTGAATGCAGATTTTCTGAGTGAAACAACTTTTAGCTGACCAAAGCCCCTAAAATTAAGCTTGCAAAGCAGATTCCATTCTAACTCCCTCTTTTCAGACGTTCATAAATTCCTAAAACTTTAATCTTTGGGGATGCATTTTCCATGCTTGTTTTGCTGCCCAAAGGTGATTTTTTTTCTAGCAAACTTTGAACAAAATCCCTCTGTCAATTTTGGAATTTTACACGGTGGGGAAAAAAACTCTCACTTTTCCCACTGAAAAAACAAAAGACCTCAAAAAGTTGTATGGTCATATTTCATTCTGGATTCTTAACATGAAATTTATCATGGATTAGTTCTTCGTGTGCAGGATGTGCTTTGCCAAATTAAAAAGTAAAAACAACAAAAACCTGATGGGTGGGGGAATATTTTGTATAGGCCCAACTTCTGTTGGTGAGAGAGATAAGCTTCTGAGCTTCACAGAGCTCTTCTTCAGGTCTGGGAAAAGTACTCAGGCTTTGGGTTTGGCTACACTTGCAGCCATACAGCGATACCGCGGGAGCGCTCTCGCGGCAGCGCATTGAAGTGCGACTGTGTTCGCAGCGCCAGCACTGGGAGAGAGCTCTCCCAGCGCTGCAGGTACTCCACCTCCCCATGAGGATTAGCTTGCAGCGCTGGGAGCGCAATCCCAGGGCTGGAGCAGTATTTACATTGGTGATTTGCAGCGCTGTAACTTTCTGCGCTCAGGGGTGTGTTTTTTCAGATCCCTGAGCGAGAAAGTTGCAGAGCTGTAAAGCGCCAGTGTAGCCAAGGCCTTTGTCTACGCTGGCACTGACCAATGGAAGTTTCTCCAACAAAAGTGCTGGAGTGGACAGCGCTATGACAGCGGGAGATGCTCTCCTGCTAACAAAGCTACTGCTGCTCATTGGGGGTAGTTTAATTATGCCAGTGGGAGCGCTCTCTCCTGCTTGCGTAGAGTGGCTAGATGGGAAATCTTACATTGTACAGTGGTGCCGCGCTAAGCTCCGTAGTGTAGACATAGCCTAAATACAAGGTCGAACAGATAGTTTAGCATAAGTAGTTAGCACATATTCTAAAGGACCATTGACGGTGAAGTGACCCATTAACACCCCTGCAGTCATAGGACAAAAAGGGGCGTTAGTGGGTTACACATTGTTGTAATGAGCCATAAATCCAGTGTCTTTATTAAGACCAGGATTTTTAGCATCTAGGAAAGTTATGAATCCACTGCACTAAATGCCCCAATAGCAACAATGGGGGTGAAACCAGACAATCCCTATGCTCTGGAATGAACTCACACCAGGAAATGATAAAAGACAAAAACACCCCATCACCTGTGGGTGATTACTTCTCACAGAGACCACTCTAGATCATTGAATCGTAGGACTCGAAGGGACCCCAAGAGGTCTTCTAGTCTGTCCCCTGCACTCATGGCAGGGCTAAGTATTAGCTAGACCATCCATGACAGATCTTAGTGAGATAGACAATCAGTTCTCAGCCTCAAAGGAAACCTGCACAACGCTTTCAAAAGACGAGCCTGGGAGCTTCAATTCATAACTCTGCTAGATGCTAAAACTCATGGACTGAACAGAGACACTGGATTTATGGATTATTACAACAATCTGTAACCCACTAACCCCCTTTTTGTCCTATGACTACGGGGTGTTAACAGGCCACTTCACCTTGAATGGTCTCAGACTATGGGCTAACTCCTTACGTTAAACTATCTGTTCACCCTTGTATTTAGCTGTGACACTCTGAGACCTTTCCCAGACCCGAAGAAGAGTTTTGTGTAGCTCAAAAGCATCTCTCCTTCATCCCAAGAAAGTTGGGCCAATAAAAGATTTTACCTCACCCACCTTGTGTCTCTCATATCCTGGGATTGACCCGACTATAACAACACTGCAAACTAAAACCTGATGATCAGGTAACCTCGTTATGAACTCTAGAAATGGTCTGTCCATGTTTGTACGCTGAGACACAGCAGGAACAATACCAATTGTTGGGGGCTGGCTGGAGGGAGTGACCTAATAGGGAAACGAAATGACTGATACATCTATAGCTCAGCTGAGTGGTTCCTAAGGTGAAACACAAAAGTCCAGGGAGAGGAATTATTAGGGTAGGGTAGTTAGGAGTAACGGAATCAAATGAATAGAGGGAAAATTAGGTTGAGTATAAGGACAACCTTCGTGACAGTGAGCTCTGCTGAACTGTGGAATAGCACTGCATGGAAGAGGGAGAAGCCAAGTGTCCCGAGACATTTTAAACCAGCCTGGACAAAACAGTAATGAATCTTCACTAGGGAACTAACCTGTATGCCAAAGAAATGCACTAGATGACCTCACCATTCTTCTCCATCTCCAGGGGTCTGTGACTGAGTGACTTTTTGGGGTACTTTTCTGTTGGTTTCAGTTTTGTAAGGGGTTTGGGCTGCAGAGGGTTACAAGATGCTGTATAACTATACAGTGTTATTACCCATTTTGATTTTACTACTATTTGAATTTGTAACCATTAGTACGAATAGACAGTATAAGTAGAGTGGCCTACGATTGATCATCAGATGCAATTTTTGGAGAAATTAGGAAGAGATGCTACAGCATAAAGGAAAGCTGCTCAGTACTGTGACCATTGTCACTCCACTGACAGAGCTACACACTGATCTATCCCAGATGAGCAGTTGGCCTTCTGTTTTCATGCCCTTTGGAATAATGTATTCCTGTCTTTGTACTTCTCAGCCTTATCTCTATGCAGAATTGCCCCCAGGCCATGCAAAATTTCAGGAGCTGATCTAACTCATGCAAATAGTCATTAGTTACATCAGCAAGTCAACTGGGTTACTTATGTGAGTAGAGATTACTTTTGTGGGTAAGAGGATGGCAGGCTTTGGCCCTTGCTACTCCATACCCAATGAACTCAATGCTATCCTGCAGCTATCCCTCGATGCAAGGATGAGTTCTGCCAAGGGGGTTCACTGGTGGGCAATGCTATAAGACACGTATGTAACTAGTGTACGACTGACTTGAATGTAAAGTGATGTTAATAATAGTTTATTGAAAAGGAAACATTTCTACCATCTGGCAACTTTGGCTGACAGATGTCAGAACATTTCCAGCAGATGAAATATTTCTACCCCAGTAAACAAACTATTGTCCCGATCCTGCGTCAGTCTGAGATTCATACAGCTGCTTGCAGTCTTGACCACAAGTTTTGCTGAAAGTGATTTAAAAAATAGATCATATTTATATTGTCTGCCTCATTGGTCCCTCCGGTACCTAGTGTATACAATACACTGGTGCTAATTCCTTTCTCCTGGCATATAACATACGTAACACAGCCCTGTACTTAGATTTAGCTAATGTGAATAGAGGAGCAACCGCTGGGAGTAATAATGCTTTCCCTCTCCCCAGAGATGTGATCCCCTCCCTATGGCTAGTGGGAGAGGAAAGAGAAAGGAGTCTTCTCTCTTTCTCCAAGACAAGCCCTCACCATATTCTCCATTCTGTGCTACTCTAGCCTAGAGCTGGGGGAAGCACAGAATTTTTCAGTTCTTTGGCAGTTTTGAAAAAAAAGTGTGCTGGGTTGGACAGAGACAAAAAATGTGGAAATTTTCAGTGAACCAAAAACTTGGGGAGGGGGGGCAGGAATGGGGGAAATTCATTCCAGGTGGAATGACCTGTTTCATTCTGACAAAACGGAAGTGTTATCTTTCCTATGTTGGTGGGTTTTAATGGTTTTGAATTTTTTTTAAATAAAATTCCAGGACATTTTGAACCGAAAGGTCATTTCAACCCCATCAGATGGAAGTTTCATAGTGGAAACGTTGAAGTGAAATATTCCAGTATTTTCCCCCCACGATGAACAAATTGGTGAAATCGACATGAAATCTGTGAAGGGTTTTGATGTCACTGAAGCTGCTTTGTTTTGCTTAAAAATCTCACTCCACTCTATTCTGGCCTGAACCATTCTTTGTCTCTTCCCTGCCGTACCTCCTGTTGGTGTCAGCTGGCTCTGGGCTGCTGTACCTGGCAGAGACTGTGGTCCAGGGAGGGCATAGACAATGCAGCATTTCCTCCCACCCTGCAAGAGGCTCCACTCCTCCCCAGGGGATACTGGGTACACTGAGCACAGGATAGCTGTGAGAAGACAAGGACTCAGTGCAAAGGAGGATGCTGGCAGGAGACAGAGCACAGGGGAGACAAGATGACACTGAACACAAAACTCGCAAACTCACCTTTCTTGGGCATTAATCAAATTTTGAAATTCAGCCTAGGTTTGTCATAAGTCCAGGGAGGTTTGGGGCTGTGTGAATGAACCTGGGCTGCTGTCAGGCCCATCCCAGTCTGGGGAATTTGCACAGCATCAACTAGAGATGGGCTCCAACGAAAGCCCTGGATCCAAACCACCACTCCTGAGCTGCAGGAAACGTCACGCCCATGGCCAAACTTTGCAGCTGGCCCCTGTGCCCCTAACCAGTGCAGCTGAGTTCCCAGAGCCAAACACCCCGGTGTCTGGGAAAACTCAGAGCTAGTTCTGCACTTTATGGCTCTGGCCGACCTCTGGATTCATGAGTTTTGTTCAGAATCTGGGGCCTCTGGCTCTAGAGATGGGATATGTGTCTGTGTGGGGTCACAGTGTCACCCTCTGTGAATTGAAACACCTAGTCTGACACACACGGCGCTGCAGGAAATGGGACACCTCCACCCCTCAACCACAAGCTCTCAACTCCCCAGAGATGAGACGCAGAAAGGGTTCCCTATCCTGCTTCTAGAGGGAGCCAGCAACTCCCCTCATTCCTTCTGTCTCTCTCAGGTACTAACTGCCTTGTGCAGACACCGGTTGCTGGGTACAGTACATGCAGGCAGCACTGAGAAGTGACTCAGGCCTTCTGGCTCTAGGAACATGTCTCCAGCACTAGAGCTGAAGGAAAATCTCTATTAGCTTTTAACTGCTGATGGCCTTTCGCACAGGGATCAGTTCTTGACCCTACGCTAGTCAACGCTTTATCCGTGACCTGGAAGAAAACATAAAGTCATCATTGATCCAGTTTACAGATGACAGAAAAATTGGAGGAGTGGTCAATAACGAAGAGGACAGGTCACTTATACAGAGCGATCTGGGCGGCTTGGTAAACTGGACGCAAGCAAACAATATGTGTTTGAGTATGGCTAAATGTAAATATGCACATCTGGGAACACAGAACACAGGCCAAATTTACAGGCTGGGGGACTCTATCCTGGGAAGCAGTGACTCTGACAAGGATTTAGGGGTCATGGGGGTTAATCAGCTGAACATGAGCTCCCAGCGTGACATTGTGGCCAAAAGGGCTAATGCAGTGCTGGGATGCACAAAAAGGGGATACTTGAGTCAGAGTAAAAATGTGATTTTTACCTCAGTATTTGGCACTGGGGCCACTGCTGCTGGAATCTTGTGTCCAGTTCTGGTGCCCACAGTTCAAGAAGGATAATGATAAATTGGAGAGGGTTCAGAGAAAAGCCATGAGAATGCCTTGAGGATTAGAAAACCTGCCTGATCGTGATAGATTCAAAGTGCTTAATCTGTTTACCTTAATAAAGAGAAGGTTAAGGGGTGACTTGATTACAGTTTATAAGTGTCACGGAGTCCCTGGGCAATGCTCTGGAACTGCTCCCCACCAAGCCAGGCAGGACTCTGGGAGCCTCCTCTCCCTTGGAGCAGACTTGTTCAGGGCAAGAAGCTCACACAGCTTCACCTCCTGGGTCTCTCCTTGGAGCATTTAGCATCCTCTGCCCCTCCGTGCGCTTCCCACAGCGAGTCCACCCCAGCGGGGTCCTGGGGAAGCCACCGGGTCCTGCACCCCCACTTTGCAGTCAGACGTGACTCTCAGCCAGCCAGTAAAACAGAGGTTTATTCGATGACAGGAACAGGGTCTAAAACAGAGCTTGTAGATACAGCGAACCGGACCCCTCAGCTGGGTCCATTCTGGGGGGCAGTGAGCCAGACCCCCAGGTCTGCCCTCCACCCTTGACCCCAGCCAGCTCCAGACTAACCACCCCTCCCAGCCCCTCCTCTCTCCTCAGCCCCTTTCCCGGGCCAGGAGGTCACCTGATCCCTTTGTCTCCAACATCTTCAGCTGGCACCTTTGCAGGAGAGGGGCCCAGGCCATCAGTTGCTAGGAGACAGAGTGTCAGGCATTTAGGTGCACTGGCCCTTTGCTCTGCCAGATACTTAAGAACTGCCATGGGGACACTGAGGCACCAACACAGTATTCAGAGAAAACATTAAGAACTTTCCCAGTTCGTCACAATAAGTATATACATGGACAAAAAATATTTAATAATAGGCTCTTTTATCTAGTGGAGAAAGGTCTAACATGATCCAATGGCTGAAAATTGAATCTAGACAAATTCAGAGTGGAAAAAAGATGTAAATTTATAACAGTGAGAGTAATTAACCACTGGAACAATTTACCAAGCATCATGGTGGGCTCTCAATTGCTGACAATTTTACAATTGAAATTGGATGTTTTTGTAAAAGATCTGTTCCAGGAATTATTGTGGGGAAGTTCTCCAGCCTGTGTTATGTAGGAGGTCAGACCAGGAGCTCCAACTAGATGATCACAATGGTCCCTTCTGGTCTTGGAATCTATGAAATAATAACTACTGGAGATATACCTATCTCATAGAACTGGAAGGGACCCCAAAAGAGTCATCAAGTCCATCCCCCTGCCTTCTCTAGTAGGACCAAGTATTGACTTTCCCCCAGATCTCTAAGTGGCCCCCTCAACAATTGAACTCACAGTCCTAGGTTTTGTAGGCTAATGATCAAACCACTGAGCTATCTATCCTTCCCTTGTGCCTGCTAAGCCAGGGGTTGTGAGTTTGATCCTTGAGGGGGCCACTTAGGGATCTTGGGCAAAATCAGTACTTGGTCTAGCTAGTGAAGGCAGGGGGCTGGACTCGATGACCTTTTGGGGTGTCTTCCAGTTCTAGGAGATAGGCATATCTCCATATATTATATTAAATGGTCAAACATTTTCATTTGAAAAACATTTTTACTGAAATTGGGCAATTTATTTTTAACAGAGACATTTTCATGAATGATTTTCTCAGTTGTTTCCATTTTTTAACAAAAATGACTTTTCATTTTTTCTTCTCTGGTTGTTTCCCCATTTTCAGTTGTTGCACTGCAGGTATTTGTTTTGTTTGTTCCTTTTAGTTTTTTCCCCATTGGCAATTTTGGCTGGGCAGGTTAGTTACATGGAATTTTTTTCAAAAATGAACACTTTTTATTTCAAAATGTTAATAATATTCTTAAAACATTTCAATTTTCATAAATAAAATAAAAACCTGAAAACTTCTGAGTAACAAAAATGAGAAACCTTTTAAACCCCAGTGGAATGGGCTGGTTGCCTCTCCAGAATTATACATATTTTTGTGAGCAGCAACGTGGGTGAGTTAATATTTTTTCCTGGACCAACTTCTTTTGGAAGAAGGGACAGGCTTTCAAGCTTCACGGAGCTCTTGGTCTGGGGAAGACAACCAGAGCAATTTGTCCCTGCCCCCAACAGAAGTTGGTCCAATAAAAGATATTACCTCCCCCACCTTGTCTCTCTCACATCCAGGGACTGACACGGCTTTGACAACACTATAAATAGTGGAATATATTTTTGTGACATTTTTTCAAACATAAATTCAAGCTTCTCTAGTCTCCGGTCACTAGAGGGCAGTAGGACACATACAGACTGGCCAGTGTATTACATCTTCACTTGCTGGTCTGCTGATAATACATCTGGAAGATGGCTGGGAAGTTTGTTTCTGGCTCTGAATTCCCCTACCATGTGCAGGGGTTTGGGCTGCAGCTTTGGTGCATGTCCATTTCCAGACTCCAGCGGAGGCAGTGCAGCACTGCCCCCAGCCATGAGCTTGACAAGAGACCAAAGAAAAAGTATGCATCAGATGACACGGAACAAGCTAGAGTGCTTTGGAGCCCCATTGTCTTGTCTCAAACACAGGTTCTCAGATCTCCAGTCCAATACTCTGCTCTCTTTCCATAGGATATCAAGGTTGGAAAGGACCTCAGGAGGTCATCTAGTCCAACCCCCCTGCTCAAAGCAGGACCAATCACCAGACAGATTTTTACCCCAATTCCCTAAATGTCCCCTTCAAGGATTGAACTCCTAACCCTGGGTTTAGCAGGCCAGTGCTCAAACCACTGAGCTATTCCTCATGCCTGGCTCTCCCCTTGGGGCCACTGAGCTTAGCACTGTGGCCTTTACTGATGGGCAGGCCTCGACTTGCCGGATCCAGTACTACAAATAGTACACACCTTCCCACTGCTGTAACAAAGGAAGCAGAGGTCCTGGAAACAGTCTCCATCACAACACAACCTTGATTATCCCCAAAGTCCGTCTGTCCTGTACACTGAATGAGGGAGAGCCCTGTCGGGAGAAAAATATAGTATGTGCAAACCTGGCTGGTTTCTGTTTGCATAGGGGCTAATCAACCTTTTTTTCTAGTTTTGGTCCATTGCAGAAGCCTGAAAACTCAATAGCCCTGAAACCCCAAAGCGAAACCCACGCAGAGCCAAAGCCAAGGTTTTGCACGGTTTGGCTCACAGCTATAAATCCTTCCTAGACGCTGGCTTTCTGGCGGAAATAAGCCGCTTGTGCATACTTGGCTGGGATTCTCTGAAAAGCTTTCCTCAAGCCTGGTCCAGGATCTAGGTGTGGAACAAAACTTGAAAGCCGGCAAATTTGACCTAGTGTAGGGATTTTTTTGGCGAAAGGTTAGCTCAGCTGAGGAGGAGAGTCTCTGTGAGGAAAGGGGAATTCAGCCCCATAGGACCCATCTTGCCTCCACTGAAATCAGTTGCAATCCTGCCAGCGAAGCAAGCGTAAACCTTAAAATATTGTACTGAAAAACCACAACCATCATTCTCTGTCACTCTAATTAACCATCTACAAACAGTTATGCACTTGACCTTCGGTTGATCTCTTGCCCTGCCCCCTCTAAGGAATCTTGATATATACATGAAAACAGGAATCTATTTTGCTGTAATGGGAATAGACTTCTTGGAATAGCATCTGAAACCCAGTTGTTTTGCCCAGCGTAAAGCAGGCAAATTAAAAAAACAGACATGCTTTTGTTAGGGTGTATTGCTTTAATGACAAATAAGTAATATTGAATATCGGGCTTACTACTTTTTCCAAAGGCTAGGGGGTTGTTTTACAGTTTTTAAGTTAAAAAAAATATCAAGAAAGGGGGTTGGGGAAAATTTAGCCCAATAATAATTAAAACGTATTTTGGGTTGTTTTGCCGTTTGTCAGTATGTTGCTCAGTTCTGCAGGGCAGGACTTGTCTATTTCTTGTTGCTTTAAAATTCATAGACTTGTGTATTATGTAAATAATAACAACAACGAATATACAATTCTTAGAAAAAATGCATTAAGATGGATTTAAGTATGATAGCATGTGTCAGTACCCTAAGAGTAAAAACCATTACAGGGATGTTGTAATTATATCCAAAACAAACATTATGAATCAAGGAAATTCAGAGTCAAGGTTAAACTTTGAAGGAAACCGAACATGTCAGGGTATGGAAATGCATAGATAAGGCACCTAAACAACCTAAACTTTGCCCTATAATGATGCCATTCAATACTTACCTAATTATGATTACAATATGTTAGTGTGGGGTCCTAGTTCTGATTAATCTGATTTTTAAAGAGAAAGAAGTTTTTCATTTATTTCACATGGTGGCATCATAAGGGATGAAAAGATACAGGTGAGGCATGCAAACAACCTTAACTCTGTCCTATAGTGATGTCAGTAGAGAGAGAAAAAAGAACATCTTTAAAAATCAATTTAGTCTAGCATGGAAACAGATACATACAAATGCTTTAATCATAATGGTCTGATTATTTCATGGTGTCACTACAGGGTAGAGTTAAGGTTGTTTGTATGCCTTAATGGTGCATTTCCACCCCGCAGTATGTTTGGATTTCTTAAATTTTATTAACATTAACTCTGAATTTCCTGGGATTATAAAACTTAGTTTGGGGATAATTATAATTTTCCTGCAATGTATTTTATTTTACATTGGAATTAAGATTGACATTTAATAACAGTAGTTTAACATAGTTTTTATTTGTCAATTTTATCAGCTCAGTACATGTCCCTGACATTAGCACATGGATAAAAAAGCCATGAAATATTGGGAACTATTATTGAATAAATTAAAACAATATGAAATCACAGCTAAAATTTTCCCAGTCTGAGAAGAGAACTTTTTAAAAATTCTTACCTCCCATAATTAATGGAGATTTGCATGTTTCTGATTTTGCTTCATTTAGGCAAAATCTAAGGAGTATTTTTTTTAAAAAAAACTTTACATAATAAAATGTTTAAGGTTTTGATGATGGCAGTCTTGTCATCTAAAGATCCACAAAACAGATTTTTTTCCATGTTGAATAAATCCATTATATGTAAAAATTAAATATTATTCTATGACAGAAACTACAGCACATCACAATATTTATCAGAAATACTGATCGTAATATAACAATGATTGTATTATCCACCATTAAAAGTAGGCTGTCTTAAATGTTGTTAGAAGCTAGGAGTGAGTCAATTTTCACCTCTCACAGTTCAGCCTTGCTTTGCCAGTGCACTGAAAAAAAATTAAAATCTCCAAAACACAGTGGAAGATTCAATTGCAGTTTCATAGCTATATTGAGTTTTGCATTTAAAGTAGGGATTGAACCATTCTGTTATATTTGAAAAATACATGTTATCATCCCCAGAATGACCACACGTTTTGACTACAGAATAGATTACTTAGTTGGGAATTAAAACGAATTAAGAATCAACTTTTCTAAGAAATGTAACACTTACTGTCAGTTAATTTATATATATATATATATATATATATATATATTTCCTAGGTTTGTAATACTACGGTTTAGGAGTGATTAAACACCCCTGTGATGTTTTTAAAATCTCAACCTTAACTTCTGTTTAGCAGTTTTTTAGCTGAGTATAATCTACTTTTCTTGTTTAGCTACCATAAGAAAACATTTACATTTTGGCAAAATGCAGTTTCCTTCTTGCTGACTTTTCTGTCCTAATGTTATTACAAGGAAGTACTTGCAAGGTAGTTAGTTCAACACAGTAGATAAAAACATGGTTTTCTGTAGATTACATCTTTATGGTATTTATAGAATCCTCCTTTTCTGTCTACTAAATCTTTAAAAAATTCTTCCAACCATCTTCTAATTGCAGGTTGTTTTAGCTCTGTGCAGAGGATAGAAGTTCAATAGGGGGAAAGATCTCAAAATGAGATGTTGCAATTTGGCTGTGTTCTGAGCTGAAGGGTAACACAAAACTTTCAAAAGTCCCCAGGAAGGAAAATTTAAAAAAATATAATTTGGTTTTGATCAAAACATTTATTGAGACAAAAATGTTATGAAACATTGTTTTGATTTTTTTGACTTTACATTTTCGATGCCATTATTATGCAAAATAAACAATTCCAAAAGGAAAAGTTAATTCAGACTGTACAATTGAAATGTTTCATTCTGAACATGGTGGCACGAGACCTTTTGACATTTTCAGAAAGTTGGACTTTTTCCTGGTTTTCTCTTAAATGAACTTTCAGTGACGCCAACATAATTCCCTGAAGCCTTTCGATGGCACTGCATTCTCTGGTGGCAAATGGTTCTGTTCCAGTGACCAGGTCGGAGTATAGGGCACGGTTAAAACATAGCACTTGTATCTAAAGAAACAACCCATCCATCTTCACATGCTCAGAGCAGCACATGCGCTGATATGCTGGGACTTTCCCTGCACTGCGGCCGGGCGATGCTCGAGGTCTGGACTGGAGAATGCACCTCTGGCAGTTTCTCACACGAGGGAGCCAGTGTGCTCATACCAGAGTAGCCAGCTGAGGGATGATTGACATTAGAGTAGGCTTGGACCGAGGAGACATCGAGAAAGAGCCAATCTAGTGTTTTGTGAGGTGCAGTAGTGCAGAGTTTTATAACTTGATCTACTTTCTCTCTTGTTCTCCGTACTTGGTTCTGAATCATGCTCCCAGGAGCTGCTGTTCAGATGATTTCTTTTTCTCTTGTGTGATACTTTTACTGCATTAATTTTTTCATGGTGAATGACATTTGAATATCTCTAGATGATGTGCTAAGGGCTGGTCTGCATACAAAGGAGCAATCAACAAAAATGGCATCAGTTTTAATTCACACTTTCATTCCTCTGGTGCAAGTCTGTGTCTGGATACTCTAATTTCAGATGCTAATGATCATGGTAGCACCCAGGAGCCCCAGTCATGGCCCAGTACCCCATGGTGCTGGGTGCTGTACAACCCCAGAACACAAAGGCAGCCTCACTCTTTCCCAAAGAGTTTACAGTCTAAGGGTACGTCTACACTAGGGGATTATTCCCATTTTACATAAACCAGTTTTATAAAACAGATTGTATAAAGTCGAGTGCATGCGGCCACACTAATCACATTAATTCGGCAGTGTGCCTCCATGGTCCGAGGCTAGCATTGATTTCCGGAGCGTTGCACTGTGGGTAGCTATTCCATAGCTATCCCATAGTTCCTGCAGTCTCCCCCACCCCTTGGAATTCTGGGTTGAGAGCCCAGTGGCTGATGGGGCAAAAATCATTGTCGTGGGTGGTTCTGGGTAAATGTCGTCAGTCATTCCTTTCTCCGGGAAAGCAACGGCAGACAATCATTTTGCACCCTTTTCCCCTGGATTGACCTGGCAGAGACCATAGCACGGCAACCATGGAGCCTGTTCAGCTTTTTTTTTTTTTTACAGTCACCATATGTGTACTGGATGCCGCGGGCAGAGGCGATACTCTAGCGCTACACAGCAGCATTCATTTGCTTTTGCATGATAGCAGAGACGGTTTACCAGTTGTTCTGTATCGTCTGCTGCCAGAGTAATTTGGCAATGAGATGATGGTTATCTGTCCTTCTGTGCTGTCTGCTGCTATCATGGGTGCCCCTGGCTGAGATCAGCCGGAGGTGCAAAAGCAAAACTGGGAATGACTCCCGGAGTCAATCCCTCCTTTATGGTTTCTAAAAGTAGAGTCAGTCCTGCCTAGAATATGGAGCAAATGTACTAGAGAACCAGTGTATCAGAGAGCACAGCTGCTCTGTGTCAGATCCCACAGAAATGATGAGCTACATGCCATTCACGGGGGGTGCCCCTGCAACAACCCCACCCGTTGCTTCCCTCCTACCTCAACCTTCCTGCGCTACCGTGGCAGTGTCCCCCCCATTTGTGTCATGAAGTTATAAAGAATGCAGGAATAAGAAACAATGACTTTTTAGTGAGATAAAATGAGGAGGAGGCAGCCTCCCTGTGCTATGACAGTCCAGGCAGGACATTAAGCAGTGCGGGGAGAGGAGCCCAGCATGCCGCTGCTATGATAGTCCAGGCAGGACAGAATCTTTTCTTTATACAGGAAAGGGAGGGGACTGATGGAGCTCAGCCCCCAGTGGCTATGATGAAGATGGTTACCAGCCGTTCTGTACCATCTACTGGGAATGACCAGGAATCATTCCTATTTTTACCCAGGCGCCTCTGAGGCCAGCCAGGGGTATTCAGCAGTTATCAAGCATGTACCGTCTGCCACCGGGGAGGGAAGAGGAGCGGATACTGCTCTTTACTGCCGCAGCATCACGTCTACTAGCAGCATTCAGTAGACATAGGGTGACATTAAAAAAAGTCAAGAAACAATTTTTTCCCTTTTCTTTCACGTGGTGGGGGGGCGGAAGGGGTACATTGACGAGCTATTCCCTGAACCACGCCGGACAATGTGTTTGAACCTACAGGCATTGGGAGCTCAGCCAAGAATGCAAATACTTTTCGGAGACTGCTGTGGACTGTGGGATAGCTGGAGTCCTCAGTACCCCCTCCCTTCTTCCGTGAGCGTCCATTTGAGTCTCTGGCTTCCCGTTACGCTTGTCACGCAGCACTGTGTAGCTTGTAGATTTTTTTTTCAAACGCTTTGGCATTTTGTCTTCTGTAACGGAGCTCTGATGGAACAATTTGTTTCCCCATACAGTGATCAGATCCAGTATCTCCCGTACGGTCCATGCTGGAGCTCTTTTTGGATTTGGGACTGCATCGCCACCCGTGCTGATCAGAGCTCCACGCTGGGCAAACAGGAAATGAAAATCAAAATTTCGCAGACCTTTTCCTGTTTACCTGGCCACTGCATCCCAGTTGAGATTGCTGTCCAGAACGGTCACAGTGGTGCACTGTGGGATACCACCCGGAGGCCAATACCGTCGATTTGCGGCCACACTAACTCTAATCCGATATGGTAATACCAATTTTAGCGCTACTCCTCTCATCGGGGAGGAGTACAGAAACAGATTTAAAGAGCCTTTTATATCGATATAAAGGGCCTCGTAGTGTGGACAGGTACAGCATTAAATTGGTTTAACGCTGCTAAAATCGGTTTAAATGCGTAGTGTAGACCAGGCCTTAGGGTTGTATTTTCCTTCCGCTGATGTCAATATGCAAAATCGCAATAGAATTCTGTTATTCAGAAATAAACGTCCTCACAGAGAAATAAGGAGAGCTGTGAAGTAAAACCGATGTAGTTATTTCCATACAATTTTGTGTTCACATCTGCCCTAGATTCACCAGCAGCTTCACTAGGGTTTGACACATTTCTTTTCCTTTGTTTACTGTGCAGAATGCTGCACTTTTCAGCATGCTTACTGTACTTAATACTCGAACATTAGAGAGGAGTGAAGTTGTTGCTGTTATGTTGTTTCATTGTTGTTTTCTGTGTGGGTAGTAATGGGAAAATAAAGACAACTTCTTAAAAAAAAAGTTGTACAAATTTCCATAGGATACAAATGTATTATGGTTCCAAAAGGTCTAATTGACTTAGGAGCCCAAGTTGTGTTGGCTTTCAATGGGACTTGGGCTCCAAAAATCTCATAGGTCCTTTTGAAAATATAATAAGAATAGTTAATTTGGTTTATACTACTGCTCAGATACCAGCAGTGCTGGGAGATTGGATAGACAGAATGGTGTGTATGGAATAGATCTATGGATCCATCTGTCTGTCTCATCTCACTGGCCTCCAGATCCAGGGCCCCATTGTGCTGAGCACTATTGGGGTCTTTCCATTGACTTCAAGGGAGTGTGGGTGAGGCCCTGGAGGCAGACCTGCCCACTGCATTGGTAAGGGAGTTGGCACCCTTTGGCCCTTTATTACCAGCTCAAAGATGTCTAATAGCGCCATGATCTTTGGGCAGGTAAAGAAAAGGAGCCTGGAGCTAAAGAAATGAGCTAGCTTGGTGTACCTGCTTCGGTGTAAGCCCCCTCTTGTATCACCCTGATCAGCACCTTCATTGCCCACCCCTGCCAGCCCAGCATTGCCATTATAAACTGGCTTGCCTCCTCCCCTGGCCTCCCATGCGGGTGCCTCTAAAAAGCAGCCCCTGAGCTTAACTCAAACCCTCAATGTTTATTTAAAGGATTGAATGGCAACAAACAGGCCCCGTGGGCTTGGATCAGAGACAGTGAGGACATGCTCAAGTCAATTACACTTGACAATGCTGTAATGGCCCATGGTAAGTGGCCCCATTTGCCCGCCAGGCTCTGCATGGCTATGAGGCCTTTTCAGGGGAGGTGCCGGCTAACCCAGCGGTATCTGCAAGACAAAGGAGCAGAGATGGGCCTGAAGATGTGGAACTGGGCTCAGCTCACGAGCGAATGCTGTTGTTTAGACGCAAGGAAAAGCATCCCCGATGCCAAGACATCGAGGGCCTGCGGCTGCTGTCAGGCTGGCGGGTGTAAATCGCTGGAGGGAAGGGGGCAGCGGGTTACCCTAGTGTCAATGCATGGCAGCCAGGAGATTTACTCTGGACTCTGGTCCAGCGCCAAGTGGGTTCCGGATCAGTGTGACTGGGGTGCCCAGAAGCGATCCACATCCCATGTGGGCAGCCCGCCCAGTTTAGTGAGTGCCGCTTTAATCTTAATTTCTGCCTGCCTGCTTTACCCGGGTTCGGCCAGCCCCTCCTTGCAGGCCCGCGGGTGAGAGGCGCTAATCCCTCCCCACCTCGCTCGACAAGTGCATTGAGAGGACATGGCCTGTCTCCTAAGCCTGCCTACCCCCTTCTCCTGCAGCCTCCCCGGGGCAGCGAGGCATCGATTCTGCAGCTGGCGATCCTCTAGGGTCCCCGGGCTCCGCAGCTAGCTCCGATCCCAGCCTCGCCGGGCGCAGGCTGCGAGCGACTGGCTGTTTGGTTAGGTTCCAGCAATAGGAGCAGAGGAAGGATGTAATAACATGCCACGGGCAATAAATCATCGCTGGCTACCCCCCTCCCCCTCGCCCCGCATCGCCGCCCCCCTCTATAGAGGGGAGGGGACCAGGCATTTCAGCAGAGCTCAGCCGGCAGCAGCAGCCTCCGGACTTTCACTCCCAGCTCGCCCCCCTCGCCAGCATGGACGGGAAAGCCCTGGCGCTGCTCACTTGTCTGCTGCTCTCCCTCTCCCTCTCGGAGGGTAAGTGCGATGGCTCCACTCCAGCCCCCCGGGTCGCGGCGGCCTTTCCCCCCCAGTGCATTGCAGCCGTCTGCCCAGGCATTGTGGGGCTGGAGCTCAGATCGGGGCATGGGCCGGGCGGGAGGGGCGCTCTCAGCCCACCAGAGGGAAACTGCAGAAGTCCCGGCACGCTTGCAGCTCGTTTCCCCGGCGTCTGGGTGGTGCGTGTCTGTGGGGCTGGCCTGTCCCCAGCGACTGCTGAGCCAAGGTTTCCCTTGGAAAGGAGAAACCAGCAACGCGGAGGTTGGGAGCGATCCCCACGGGCGGATCTCGCCACGGCTGGGACTTGGCGTCGCCGCCCGTGGGCATTTGCTCGCGTGTCCTTGCCCAGCGGTGTCCAGTTCTGTGCAAAGCTCGCTGGCCCGGCCAGTCCCCAGCCCCCCTGTGCGCCTTCTCTCTCCCGTGCGCCGCAGCGACCCCTGAGCAGGGACCAGTAGCCCCGGCAGGGCTCGGGGAACCGGGGTGCCAGCGGGGCGATCTGCTGGGGCAGGCTGCCCAGGGGGTTCTGAGTGCAAAGCGAGAGCCGCCCTAGCTGTGTATGTAGTTACACAACAGCGACACCTTGTCCTCCAGCTAGCGGAGCGCAGCTCCAGGCTACCCCTCAGCAGCTGCGGAGCTCTGGCTCTGCTCCCAGCCAGCCCCAGGCTGCCACTTGTCCGTGGGACTCTTCCCCTAGAGCAGAGGGACCAAACCTCCCTCCTCTGGACAGCAGCGAGAGAAAAAAGAAAATGACTCGGCGCTTGGCCGCTCCAGGCCGGGCAGCTGGCGGCCCCCCAGATCTGCTGTGGGTTGGATCTTGGGGGCTAGTAGGGGCTGGCAAGCGCTGCCGGCCTGGGTGCGCGCGGCTGAGCCGGGGTAGCTGGAGGGTGGCACGTGTGTTGAGTGTCTCTGGGTCTGGGTGTGTCTCTGGGTCTGCTGATTGGGGGTAGGGGTGTCTTGTGGAGCTCCAGAGAGCCCTGAGACCCGGGCGCCTGCGAACCTGTGCTGATCCCGGTGCCTCAGATCAGATGCGGTTAGATTGCAAATGCGAACTAATCGCTGCTGAGTTCATGGGACGTTTTCCATGACAAAAGCCCTCCTAGAAATAGCCCCTGCCCTTGGGAAACAAGCGAAACACCGGCATCCTTGATACCCCCACCCCCAACAAAAGTGCACCGCTCCCCTGGCTTGTGGGGAGCTGGTCCTTCGAGCGATTAGATCCTTTCAGAAATAAGCCCGCGAATGTTTGTATTGGGAGAGGAGAACTCCTGAGCTCAATCGTGGCAGGTAACTAACTCTCTGTGCACGATACGTCGGGAATGTGCTTTTTACAAAATCTATCTGGCGTACAAATGAATCCGATGTATAAAGATAACACCCTACCTGGGATAAATTCGGATTCTCTTAACTGAGCACCAGAGGCGTTTAGAGACTGGCTGATCAACATTTTGGAGGCGCGAAATTGTATTTAAGAAGGAGAAAATGTAAACACGGGCTGGTCTCAAATGTAGATGAATAAAATATCCCCGTCTCCCCAAGGCAGAAGGTGAAGGGAGTTTTTGCTCACTGTGCATTAGCCTTTGCTACCCCATGGGATCTCTCTCTAGGTCAGGGGTAGGCAACCTATGGCATGCATGCCAAAGGCGGCACACCAGCTGATTTTCAGTGTCACTCAGACTGCGTGGGTCCTGGCCAAAGTTCCGGGAGGGCTCTGCATTTTAATTTAATTTTAAATGAAGCTTCTTAAACATTTTAAAAACCTTATTTACTTTACATACAACAATAGTTTAGTTATATATTATAGACTTATAGAAAGAGACATTCTAAAAACGTTAAAATGTATTACTGGCACCTGAAACCTTAACTTAGAGTGAATAAATGAAGACTTGGCACAACACTTCTGAAAGGTTGCTGACCCCTGCTCTAGGCAGACGGATTGCTGATCACACCTGCGTTTCCCACTCCTTTGGCCATGAAGTCCCTTCTCTAGGCTGGGATATGTTCCAGCAAGCGGCTCCTTGTAACTTGCACTATCACTGCCCAAGGTCTCCCTGCAGGAATTCACCCCATCGGTTTCCTCCGGGGAACTAGAAAGAAAACCCAAAGGGAGGTGGAGATTTCAGCTGTGTTAGTTTCACTCCCAAGATATTGACAAAGGGCCCGATCCTGTTGCCTCCAATGGCAAAAATCCCACTGCCTCGAAGGGTGCAGGATTGGGCCCTAGCTGCCCCTGGACTCGCTTACATGTGCGTGCCCCCCTCTGTTTAGGCATTGGGAGGCAGAGATTTTAGCTGTCCCACTATTTCACCTCTCTTGCCCCCACCCCCAATCGGGACTGTAACTCCTGGGCAGATGGTAGCTGGCTGCAGCCTGGGTAAACTGAGCATGGGGTGGTGACCATCTGAACCCGTCTCACTGTTCCTGTGGGCATGGCTTCACAGCGGCACAGTCCTGCCTACAGTCCAGCTGCCTTGGCTGCGGTGGGCTCCTGCACCCCTCGGCCCTGGCACACCTGGGTGGGAAGGAGGGGATGCTGCTTTCCTTTAGGGGCCTCGCTGCTCCAGCAGCAGCTCCAGGCAGACTCCTAGCAGGGGCTGAGTTCTCCAGGTGACTCACAGTTTGTGGGTTTAGAGACTAAGGGGTGTGTGTGTGTCAGGAATTGCATGAATAAATAAAGGAAACACTGAGCTAGGAGCAGACCTTCAACCCCCAATCTCACTTTATAAAAGTGGAGCAATTTCATCATGATGTGAAACTGCTGAATACAGCAATATTCAACAACTCCCCCCGCAAAACCTTCTATACAGGAGTGATGTCCCAAGCCCCCAGGACCTGCAGGAGCCCAGGGAAGCACTTGTGAGTGGTGCTGGGGGGAGAGGGGGGAGAGAAATGCCTAATGAAGGAGTCTCAGGGACTCCTCCTTGCAATGGAAGTGGAGAGTGATTGCCCTCTCCGCATTCAGCCTGCCACGGTGGCTTTCTTGGTTGGTTTCTGATCTGTGATGGAAAGCTGGCTACATTAGTCAGTGTCCTGGTAAAATAGCCCCTTTGGATTAACCCCTGCTATCCTTACCCAGGCAAAACTCCCCATCATCCATTGCCTAAGCAGACGTGGTGGGCTCAGCAGGTGCTGTTTTCTTCCTCTACACAGAGGTGTGTTTGTAGGGCAGGATAGGTAAGGTGTCAGGGCTTGGCTACATGGGGAAATGATAGACTCAGGTGGGAATTTAAACTGCTGTAACCCTCTGTGGACACCCTCATTCCAGTATAAGAGGCCTTTTGGGGGATGTTATCTTGTAGATGTTTGAAAGAGATTTAAGCCCTTTCAGGATAGGGGGAAGAGCCCCCTATCCTGAAATAAAAATATCCACATGGAGGGCTAGATGAGTTTAATGATATGTGTGTGATTGTGCTGGTGTAACTGGTACAGCTGTCCCATATAGACAAGCCTTTGGCTTTCCTGCTGTAAAAACACAATGGTGTGGAGACTCTGTTTTACTGCAGGATAAGCCAGGTGTGGCCAGCCCCAGGGGTATTATCCTGGACTCACCTGGCCATCTACGGGGCTTGCCTCCGCTCAGGATTTTACAAGGAGATAACAAGGGGTGGAGCTGGAAGGGGTAAATTCCAGCCCCAGTGGGACTCGCACCAGCTCTGATCTGCTAGCGGGCTTAGAACAGAGGCGCCCTAATGATGGGCTCGGTGGCTTGTGCTGCTCCACCTCCATCCTGCTTTTAGCCTTCTAGATGGATCAGAGCAGATATGGGGGCGGGGAGTTATACCTCCAGCTCCAGCTGGAGAGGCACCCTGTGGGTCAGAGCCCGGTGCTGGGGTTCTACTGAGATCACTGAAGTGCTGTAGCTATCCTGGTAAAATGCTAACCGCCTCAGTGATCACCTGGGAGAGACCTGCCTTCTTCTCAGTGGAGACATAGCCGTAGCGTGTGTCCGTCTGACCTGGGGAGGGGCAGCTCTGGGGAAGTCATTGCCTCCCTAGGCTGGAGCACTAGAAAAGCAGCTGCAAGCAGAGATCCCCTGGCTTCCCAGGCTGACGCTGAGAGCTGACCTGATGCACATGGTGCCCACTCCCCGGTGCTCTTTGCAGTGCCCACTGTAATGAGATACTGCCTGTGCAAAAAGAGCACAGTTTTAAGACCTGTGCAGCCTCACTTTGATATGTATGTTGCTTGGGTTATAAAATGACTAGTCCGTAGATAATCATGTCTAGCCCAGGAGAATGCCCCGATTCACTCTGTGGGACAAACACTGTGGATACTGGCCAACAGTCCTTACACACCAGCCTCCATGGTCGTTATGCACAGCCCAGATTCTGACCACCAGAGTAAAACTGGAAGATTCTGCTGAGGTCAGTGGTTACTCTGCGTTTCTTTCCTGCAGCTGCAATTGCTCTGCAGTGGGGATCAGACACTGGCTCACACAATCTTTCATAAAGGTTGCTGGTGATAAGGATTTTCCTGTAATTTCCTTCTTGAAGGAACAGTGCATCCTCCAGCACTGTGCCCCAGGGTATGTTTGAGGGTAACTGGAGACGAACATCAGTCAGTGTCTAGTGTTTGCAGATCAGGTGCAGTTTTACTGGCTGCCTCTTTTTTGACCTTCCCAGACAGCAGTTTAAGGAGCTTGCAGCTTGCGTGGAATTCAAAGTCCCTTTCTGTTCCATAGCCTTTGAGGGCAGCTTTGTTTGGATACTGGGCTCTGCTCTGTAGCAAAACGAACAGAGACGTGGGAGGCAACACTGGATCCAAAACTCCTTCAGGCATTGTGCTGGGGAATTTGGATCTGAACCCAGACCTGTGCCAAACTTAATGGATCAGCTTCCCTCAAAGAGCTCACAACCAGCAACTGAACAACTGTCCAATGGGAAACGATTTGAAATCCTATGGAAGTCCCAAGGCGAGTCCTGCAAGCCCCAGAGATGCTGCCCCCAACTCTGTTATACTGTGCAGACGTTTCAGGAAGGAGTCACAATTTCAGCTGTGTACACACTGGAGGCTGGATAATGCAGTCCCTCCAGACCTCAGTGGGGACTCAGCCTGGGGACAGAGGTCAGGATCAGCCCCAAGAGTGAGCCGAGCTGTCCTGCATACACATCCCCTCCAGAATTTTAAGTTCAGGGCCTCGATATGGTCCTGCCCCCATTGAAGCTGATGGCAAACTACCCATTGATTTTAAGCAGTATGGAAACGGGCTATGTAGCACATGGAATGACTCATGACTGGGTGTCCTGAATGGCTGTGATTGTGGGTACGTCTACACTACAGGATTATTCCGATTTTACATAAACCGGTTTTGTAAAACAGATTGTATAAAGTCGAGTGCATGTGGCCACACTAAGCACGTTAATTTGGTGGTGTGCGTCCATGGTCTGAGGCTACCGTCGATTGCCGGAGCGTTGCACTGTGGGTAGCTATCCCGTAGCTATCCCATAGTTCCCGCAGTCTCCCCCGCCCATTGGAATTCTGGGTTGAGATCCCAGTGGCTGATGGGGCAAAAACAGTGTTGTGGGTGATTCTGGGTAAATGTCATCACTCATTCCTTCCTCCGTGAAAGCAGCAGTAGACAATCATTTCGCACCCTTTTTCCCTGGATTGCCCTGGCAGATGCCATAGCATGGCAACCATTGAGCCAATTTTGCCTTTTGTCACTGTCACCGTATGTGTACTGAAAGCCGCTGACAGAGGCGGTATTGCAGCGCTACACAGCAGCATTCATTTGCCTTTGCAAGGTAGCAGAGATAGTTACCAGTCGTTCTGTACCGTCTGCTGTGCCATTGTAAATTGGCCATGAGATGATGGTTATCAGTCGTTCTGTACCGTCTGCTGCTGTCATGGGTGCTCCTGGCTGACCTTCGCTGAGGTCGGCTGGGGGCACAAAGACAAAAATGGGAATGACCCCCGGGCTCATTCCCTCCTTTATGTTGTATCTAAAAATAGAGTCAGTCCTGCCTAGAATATGGGGCAAGTGTACTAGAGAACCAGAGAGCACAGCTGCTCCATGTCAGATCCCACAGAAATGATGAGCTGCATGCCATTCTAGGGGGTGTCCGTGCAACAACTCCACTTGTTGCTTCCCTCTTCCCCCAACCCTTCTGGGCTACCATTGCAGGGTCCCCCCATTTGTGTGATGAAATAATAAAGAATGCAGGAATAAGCAACACTAACTTTTTAGTGAGATAAAATGAGGGGGAGGCAGCCTCCAGCTGCTATGACAGTCCAGGCAGGACATTAAACGGTGGAGGGGAGAGGAGCGCAGCATCCCGCTGCTATGATAGTCCAGGCAGTACAAAATCTTTTCTTTAGACATGAAAGGCGGGGGCGGGGGGGGCTGATGGAGTTCAGCCCCCAGTTGCTATGATGAGGATGGTTATCAACTGTTCTGTACCATCTGTCGGGAATAACCGGGAGTCATTCCTATTTTTACCCAGGTGCCCCCAGCCGACCTCATCTGAGGCCAGCCAGGAGTACTCACGAGTTGATGACGAGGACGGTTACCAGTCCTACTGCACTGTACCATCTGCCACCGGGGAAGGGAGGGGAGAGGATGCTGCTGTTCATTGCCCCACCACCGTGTCTACCAGCAGCATGCAGTAGACATATGGTGACACTGAAAAAAGTCAACAAACGATTTTTATCTCTTTTCTTTCACAATGGGGGGAGGGGCAGTAAATTGACGAGATATACCCTGAACCACCCTGGACAACGTGTTTGACCCTACAGGCATTGGGAGCTCAGCCAAGAAAGCAAAAGCTTTTCGGGGACTGTGGGATAGCTGGAGTCCTCAGTCCCCTCTCCCTTCCTCCATGAGCATCCATTTGATTCTTTGGCTTTCCGTTATGCTTGTCACACAGCACTGTGCTGTGGACTCTGTATCATAGCCTGGAGATTTTTTTCAAATGCTTTGGCATTTCGTCTTCTGTAGCAGAGCTCTGATAGAACAGATTTGTCTCCCCATACAGCGATCAGATCCAGTATCTCCCGTACGATCCATGCTGGAGCTCTTTTTGGATTTGGGACTGCATTGCCACCCGTGCTGATCAGAGCTCCACGCTGGGCAAACAGGAAAAGAAAATCAAAATTTCGCAGGGCTTTTCCTGTCTACCTGGCCAGTGCATCCGAGTTCAGATTGCTTTCCAGAGCGGTCACAGTGGTGCACTGTGGGATACCTCCCGGAGGCCAATACCGTCGATTTGTGGCCACTCTAACCCTAATCTGATATGGTAATACCAATTTCAGTGCTACTCCTCTCGTCGGGGAGGAGTACAGAAACCAGTTTAAAGAGCCCTTTATATCGATATAAAGGGCCTTATTGTGTGGACGGATGCAGCGTTAAATTGGTTTAACGCTGCTAAAATCAGTATAAACGTGTAGTGTAGACCAGGCCTGTGTCATCTGCAGGAAGATCAGAAGGCTCCGAATCCACACTGTTGATGCCCTGTCTCCCGCTGCAGAGTGCCTACTCTGGGAGAAGCCCCCTGCCAGCAGGCACTCGGCATTGTGAGTGCAGGCCAGGCCGTACAACAGGACCCTGGGAAAGCTCCCAAAGGCCCTGGCATACGCTGCTTCAGATCAGTTCCCAGCCAGGAGCTTGCACCTGAGCAGAGCCCTTTGTTTTGATTTGGACTCCTTGGAATTCCTGGCTTTCTGCTGCCTACCTTCTAATCTGGCCTCAGGTCAAAATCATTTGGCAAGAATAACAGAGCAGACAAGTGCCTCACTCTTCTATCCTTTATCTCATCTAATTACCAGCAGCAACTCAGGACAATTGAGTGGCTCCTTATTCTAAGCTCTTCTCCATTTCTTAGGGTCCAGTTTCTCACCCCTTCCTTTGTCTTCTAAAATCACAAGCAGCAGGATTAGAAGGCCCCGATGGGAACAGGAGAGGGTTTTGACACACTGCTACAAGGCCACAGGTGCTCTCTTCATCTATATGTTTTCTTCATGTCTATCTAAGAGAGGAACTGGGCTGCAGGTTGGCACCACTGCCAAGAAGGAATGAGTAATGTGTGTCCTCTCTATTTCTGCATCCCACAGAGAAACCCGTCAGCCTGACCTACCGATGCCCCTGCAGGTTCTATGAGAGCAATGTGGCTAAAGCCAACATCAAGCACCTCAAAATCCTGACCACCCCGAATTGCTCGCTGCAGATTGTGTAAGTTTCCGGGTGCTTTTTAAAGCTTTCCTTGGCCTCAGACGGTAAGCTGGGCAAGGAAGGGAGCTGAAGGATTTCGCCAACCTCTGTAAAAGGTGCCGCAGCCTCTATGCACTGCCCCAGCCTGGGTTTGAATTTGCATGGGGCCCAGCGCCTTCTGCAAGGTACGGAGCAGAGCAAGTAGAATAGTTTCAGTCAGCACATTTCCTTGGCGAAAAATGGCTTTTTAACAGTTTTCAGAAAAAAAGAATTCATTTTTATTGAGGAGGATAGGGGCGTTTTCAGGAAAAAAACCAATGGAAATTTGAGGGTTTTCATCAAACATCCCAAATCCAAAAAAGAACAAAGACAAATTTCAACTCTAAAAACGTAAACATAAAAAAATAATAATTTTTGTTGAAAATTTTCATGGGGAAAAAAATCATTTCTCTAGCAGCCCTAGTGCTGAGTAGCCTCAACTCTTGTGGGAGGCATGATTATCAGGTCTTATCCTCTAAAACTCTCCAGTATTGCATGCCAAAAACCTGTGAGGTTTCATGTGATTTCTCAAAAATCCACATATTTAGTCAGATTTATTTTCAAGTAAAAATATATATATTTTAAAAAATATCCTACCCACACAGTTTCCTGCATGTGCCCTGCCTTTCATTTTGGTGAAGGACAATGGACAATTCAGTCCAAACTAAGAAATAATTTTCTCTTTCTGAAAATGGCATAAACATGATGTGTTGTGTGTTTCACCAGCTCTGATTGCTACTTGATGGAATGGAGAGGCATGCATCTAAACAGCTAAAGTACATGGATTTGTGCTCTTCTGGGAATGCCTAATACACATCGTGAGAGTCAAGAGAAACCCACTGGGAAGGCTTTGAAGGGATTTGGAATGATCTGAAGTAGTTTAAACATAATGACAGAAATCTGAGATTTGATGCGATATGCATTTTTCTCTTGATTAATATGAGAGCGAAGTAATTAGAGATGGCAAAGACCATGACGTATTGAAA